>NW_024412391.1:82559863-82713046 GCF_014898765.1 Herpailurus yagouaroundi
CTCTCTCTCTCTCTCTCTCTCTCTCTCTCTCTCTCTCTCTCTCTCTCCCCCACTTGCACTCTCTCTTAAAAATAAGTAAAAATGATTAAAAGATATTATTGTGAAACTGTAAAAATCTTTCAATGACTGAGAAATCTAAAATTGTTTGAGGAAGTTAGCATGCACAGGTTGCCTTTCTTGGTGGCTAGGACAAGTGTCAGGAGTGGCAAAAGAAGGGCATTGGATAAGAACTCGCAGTGCCCAGGAGCTAGGAGCCATAGAGGCTGTGAGAATGAGCGCTGAGCCTACAAGTAGCTATGGGAGGAGCCTGATTCTTGGGGTGTTCCCCGATCCCCACCTGCAGCGTCACCTGGGAACTTGCTAGAAATGCAGATTCTAGGCCCTCATCCCAAACTCACTTTATCAGAAATTCTGGGAATGGGACCCAGCCACCTGGGTTTTAACAAGCCTCTAGATTATTGGGAAGCACAGTCAAGTCTGACAATACCTGATTTCGAGAGATGTGGAACACTGTGCATGTGAAAATATTCTGTTAGTGAAATTTTTCGTTAGAAAAAAAAGACCACACAGATTGTTTTCTAAAGCAAACTGATCTGCCGTTTTTCTCATGGTTGAGTGTCTGGGAGTGACATCCTCTCCCCTGACTGGGTGCTGACTGCAGAAATCCTCCCCGCTTTATCCACAGAGGATGCAGTCCAAGCCCCCCAGCGGATGCCTGAAGCCACGGAAAGCGCACTATGTTACAAAGAGGATCATTTGCTTTTGAACAGTGGTTTGCCGGGGGGTGGGGGGGGGGGTGGGGGGGTGGTAACTGAAACCACAGAAAGGGACACTGTAGACAATGGTGGTACTATTGTATATTTTAAGGATGGATGTGGAAGGGAAGATACCCAATCTTAGTGGTGTATATGTAATAGTTTCTCAGCCCTAGACACATGATACGTTGTCTTTCTGTTAAAATTAATGCAAGTGATTGTCAGATTTTCACATCATTTGTATATAGATATTATTTTCACAGGCATTGGAAACCAAAAAATCAAATTTGAATTATTTTATTGTTTGCCTTTAACTGAGCTAAACTTAGTTTTATTTTAACTTTCCATTTTTTTCAAGCCTTTCCTTCTGTGTTCATGGTTGGGGTGTTAATAGCATGTCAAACTAATTGCACTCCTGATGGTCTAATTCTATTCACTGTCATCTTTGGCAATAAAATTCTGAGTTTGGCATGCTCTCACACTGGCACAGGCATGCTAAATTAGCTGGGAAGAATATCAGACTGCTAGAATAAATCCAGGCAGAATAAATCCAAAAAAATATCATCAAAGATCACACAGGACATTTAAGAGTACTAGTTGGCTTACACATCCACTCTAGGGAGAACTTGTTTTGATGACCTCCCATTGCACTTTGATTTTATTGACGATGGTGTTTATTTTCCGTTATATATTAACATATTAGTGAAGGATTCCCTGGGCTACATGTGATTTGTTTGAAACCCAACTCAAACTGATTTCAGCCAAGAGAAGTAACTCTCATAACTGAAAAGACCAGAAAGTAGCTGACTTCAGGCATGGCTGGCTCCAGGGGCTCAAATAATGTTGCATTAGGCAGTCTCTAAAAGGGTTCCTAGTGATCCTTGTCTCCTGCTATTCATGCCCTGTGTAATCTTCTTACCTGGATTGTAGGTTGGACCTAGGGACTAGCTTCCAACAGGTATAATATGGTTAGAGTAGTGGGGCGTCATTTCCGAGATTAGGTTGTGAAAGGACTGTGACTTCAGTCTCTCTTGCCATTGCTTGCTCACGCTGTCCTAGAGCTCTTGATCTGGGGGAATCAAGCTGCCATGTTGTGAGGAGCCCTGTGGAGAGGCCTGGGTGGCAAGAAACTAATGTTTCCAGCCAACAGCGTGCAAGCACCTGAGACCTGCGAAAGGCCACATGAGTGAGCTTGGAAGTGGGTCCATTGTGACCTGTGGACTGCCGTGTGAGTGTGGCTCTTTGCCCATTGGGAGCCTTGAGGACTGTAGTCCTGGTCATTATCTTAACTGCTGAACTAGAACCATCCAGCTAGGCCCCCCTGACCCTCAGCTTCTGTGAGATCATCAATGTGTTGCTTTATGTGCTATGTTTTGGGGGTAACTCATTACATAGCAGTCAAGAACAAATGTAGGTATCATTCACCATAAGAGAGTATCTCTCCAGCTCCTAGCAACGTTTTCCTCTGTGCGGCCTTTATTACCAGGCAGTCCTGCCTCACGTGGTGGCAAAATGGTGCTGGTAGCTCTAGGCTCAGAGCCTTGCTACCTTAAAGAGTAAGTGCCTTTCTCCTTTGCAGTGGATAAAGGAAAACTCCTGGGATTCACCCTCACACAACTGACTTGGATACTTCCTGCTGGAGTATTTAGGATTCATTTTTCCTGATGCTGCTCTCTCTGGTGGTTTTGAAACACCTGAGTAATGGTAACTGGAGCGTTCAAAGTCGGTCTACCTAGCTGTCCCAGTTGACCCTCTCTGAGTTTGGGTTCTACCTTAAAGCCAAAAGTGACCCTAGAATTCCTTCTGCTTGTCCTTTGCCAAAGGTGAACCTCCAGTAAAATCTAGGTGGTGAAACAGAACACAGATGACTTAGATGAAGCAGTGGTAAGTGTCTCCACAAGATGTCCATCTATTTATTACCTATTAGTAGTCAATATACGACTGTTAAAGTGTTTATAGTTTTCATTTTTATGTTCTATTTTCATAACCAGTTTTTGACTTGCTTGAATCAGTCTTCTGGGCCCGGTTCACCTCCTGAAATCACAGGAATGTACCACGTGTTGAGTGCCTGCTGCAGGAGTTCTGTTCCCAGTGGTCCTCAGGAACATTCTTCTCTACCTTGGCCTTTCTCTGGCCACCCTCCAGTTGGAAGTGGCAGAATGCCATAATCAAGGGCCAGGGCTTTACCATTAGCTGGGTTTGAGTTCTGCATTGGCTGTTTATAAGCTGTGCTGCCATGTTCTCTCTGAGTTATAGTTTCTTATTATAGAATGGGATTTTGTATCTGCCTCATGGTAGAACTATTAAGTGGTGCAAAAATGTGGGTGGGGGTGTGGATACAGTTGTCCCTGGAACAGAGTAAATGTTTCATAAATCTTCAACACAACTAATGCTACAGTGTCCTTCTTCAAATGCAGAAGCCAGATCTGAACACCGCATTTCAGATAATCTAATGAGCTCATCATCTTCTGAACTCTTGTAACAATATATTTTAGTCCGCAATAAATCTTTTTTAAGGCAGGGGGAGGCAAGGGGTAGCTACATCATACTGTTGACTCGAAGTGATCTTCTAATGAAAAAAAATCCTTCCAGTTCTTTACACGAACTGCTAATAAACCACATCTCTCCTGTTCTGTACTTGTCCTGCTGAAAATTTATACCTAAGTTCTTGGCTTCACATTGATGCCTGTAATATTGTTTTGCTGTGTATGCACACACCCATTTTACCTACTTTATCCAGTACATCAGTTGGATATGCACTATGTTGGATAACAAATATGCTTACTGGATGAGCAGGCTGTCTGTTCTGTCACTCAGGACATTAAAAAAACCCAGTCTACATTCCTTTTGGCTGATACTGGCTGATTAATCAATCCGAACTCTTGCTTTATTTAGCCAGCTGCAAATGCTCCTGATTGTTCTAATTGTCAACCCACATAGCTTCAGATTCTCCTCTTGGATATCATGAAAGCCGTTTTAAAATACTTTGTTAAAACTCATAGCCTGTGTGTGATCTACATTATTATAACTTTATCAAAAAAGAAAATGAAAGGTCTCCTCCCTTTTATATCAGCAGCTGTGTCTCTTGGTGAAGCAGGTCCCTCTTATTCTTGTGAATGATACTGTTGCTCACGTGTAAGAGTTCCTGCTGTTCCACATTTTTGCCAACGCATGGTATTATCAGGGATAATTTTTGTCAGTTTTCTGAGGGTGAAATGGTCTCTTATGGTGATAATTACTGATGAGGTTGAGCATGTTTTCATATTGACAGTTTGGGTTTTCTTTCCTATGGTTTTTGTTTGTTTGTTTTTTGCCTGTTGGTATTTTTTGTCATTTTTCTGAACTTTGATATATATATTTTTTTAATTTAATAATATATCTTGGAAATCTTTCTGTACATGTGCATGTGTAGAGTGTATGTTGTTAACAATTGCAGAATGTCTCATGGATAGAGCATATTTTATTTAACAGTGTCCTGAGACTTGGGTTATTTCCCATTTTTATTTCCTACTGTAAACACTGCTTTATCTTATGTGATTTGCTTAGCATAGTCATGGACAGATGCCATTCTAGGAGATAGATTGTAGATCAAGAAGTATGTGCGTTTTGTATTTTTTTTAATGTTTTCATTCCTCTGTTTTATTCCATATTTTGCCTTTGGGAAACTTCCTGGGGAGTAATGTTTTTGGATGTACAGTTATTTATATTTTTCAGAAAAAATTTTTTTAAAAGACTTAAAATAATATTAAATGGTTGGGCCATTTAAATTTCAAAAATGTGTTTATTTTGCTTTTATTTTTTATTTTTTTATTTTTTTATTTTTCATTTTTTTAAATATGAAATTTATTGTCAAATTGGTTTCCATACAACACCCAGTGCTCATTCCAACAGGTGCCCTCCTCAATACCCATCACCCACCCTCCCCTCCCTCCCACCCCTCATCAACCCTCAGTTCTCAGTTTTTAAGAGTCTCTTATGTTTTGGCTCCCTCCCTCACTAACCTCTTTTTTTTTCCTTCCCCTCCCCCATGGTCTTCTGTTAAGTTTCTCAGGATCCACGTAAGAGTGAAAACATATGGTATCTGTCTTTCTCTATATGACTTATTTCACTTAGCATAACACTCTCTAGTTCCATCCATGTTGCTACAAATGGCGAGATTTCATTCTTTCTCATTGCCAAGTAGTATTCCATTGTATATAAACCACATCTTCTTTATCCATTCATCAGTTGATGGACATTTAGGCTTTTTCCACAATTTGGCTATTGTTGAAAGTGCTGCTATAAACATTGGGGTACAAGTGCCCCTATGCATCAGTACTCCTGTATCCCTTGGGTAAGTTCCTACCAGTGCTACTGCTGGGTCATAGGGTAGATCTATTTTTAATTTTTTGAGGAACCTCCACACTGGTTTCCAGAGTAGCTGCACCAGTTTGCATTCCCACCAACAGTGCAAGAGGGTTCCCGTTTCTCCACATCCTCGCCAGCATCTATAGTCTCCTGACTTGTTCATTTTAGCCACTCTGACTGGCATGAGGTGGTATCTCAGTGTGGTTTTGATTTGTATTTCCCTGATGAGGAGCGACATTGAGCATCTTTTCATATGCCCGTTGGCCATCTGGATGTCTTCTTTAGAGAAGTGTCTATTTATGTTTTCTGCCCATTTCTTCACTGGATTATTTGTTTTTCGGGTGTGGAGTTTGGTGAGCTCTTTATAGATTTCAGATACTAGCCCTTTGTCTGATATGTCATTTGCAAATATCTTTTTCCATTCCGTCAGTTGCCTTTTAGTTTTGTTGATTGTTTTCTTTGCAGTGCAGAAGCTTTTTATCTTCATGAGGTCCCAATAGTTCATCTTTGCTTTTAATTCCCTTGCCTTTGGGGATGTGTCAAGTAAGAAATTGCTGCGGCTGAGGTCAGACAGGTTTTTAATGAATGTTGCACCAGCTTATACTCTTCTTCAACAAGTCTCTCTTCTATTGGGATCAGGAAAATGCTCTCTGTACTCTTTAACTCTCACTAGGCCATTTGTACAACAAGACTTTATCATCATCATCCCTTCCATCTCTTCCTTTATCATTCCTGAGTGCTCTCCAAGGTGAGAACATCTTCTCATGCCTGGCTTCCCACATGACTCCGGGGAAGATGACCTTTTTATTTAGCAAGTATTTCCTTCATTCCTACTCTTTCTCCCCACACCCCTCACACCCTCATGGGAAGAGTATATTTCTTTATCCCACTAATTTTGGGTTGGCCATGTGACTTGCTTTGGACAGTGGAATGTGCATGTCTGAGGCACATGCAGAGGGTTTTTTTTTTCTTGTTTCTATTTTGTTTTTTGAGTTGAGATTATTTTTTTAATTGAGATATAACCGACATATAACATTGCATAAATTTAAGGTATACAGTATGTTGATTTGATACATTTATATGATGCGATATGATGACCACTCAATCCCATGAGGTAATTTTCTTTTTTTGTGGTGAGAACAATTAAGATCTCATCTCTTAGAAATTTGAAGTTTGTAATACAGTGTTGTTGACTATAATCACTTATCTGTGCATTAGATCTCCAGAACTTATTTATCTACTGGTTGCAAGTTTGTACCCTTAAACAGCATCTCCCTCATTTCTCCACCTTGCCCCCCAATCCCTGGTAACCCCTGTTTTGTGCTGGTCTCAGCCTGTCAATAACCAGTGTTGTGGCTGGACCAGCCCTTGCGTTTCTAGTGATTTCAAGATGCTCGTTAGTCATAACCATATAGAAACCTTGGAGAAAAAACAGTTCATTACTTACAGGACCAGGAAATTTCACAGCATACCTGGGGCCACACAGTGGGGTTACAGGTGGAGAGAGTGTGCACAAGCCTTTGGGTATTTTTTATTGGGATGGAAGGTGGGGGCCTAGGGTTTTGCAGGCTCATTCTTTATTGGTGAATTTAAAACATAAGAGCAGGGACTTAAAGCTCAGGAAGAGAAGAAACAAGTGGCTCAAATGGTCATATAGAAATCAACCAAGATCTAAAACCAAGGAGGCTCAATGGCCGGAGGGCGCCTGGCTGTTTATCTTGTGACTTAGCTAGTAATGTGTTTATTCGAGATAGCCATCTTTTAAGTGAATGCCTCTCTGAAGTGGATGCCTTGGCAATAAAAGCTTAAGTTAGATACTTGAAATTACAAAAAAAAAAACCACCCAACTTTCAAGGGTCTCTACTACAGTCCGCTCTGATGCCAAGGCATACGAGTTAATGGCGAAGACATTAACTGCCTGGGTCGCTGATATGCTGAACATCAGGAATAGGGCAATATGTAACCCAGAAAGAATATATCTAAATAGGATTATAGTAGGAAATCTTATAATAATTATGTAGACAATAGTCTGAAATCCAGTCTATAGATGTTGTCTCGAACTTGAAAGGTCCTGCAGTGAAACTAAGTCTGTGATATCAGGGACCCTAGGAATGTCTTCAAAGATTTGGGTACTGTTGGAAAATATTTTAACATCTTGGGCCATTTGGTATAAATTGAACCTGTCTTGAGTTGGTAGATTGTCCCATATCGCATCAAACTGGTCTTCTAGTCCTGAGGATGGGTCAGTTCATTTAAAGTTTGTGTCTTCTTTCGGGAGGTGGTCATGCAGGTGGGCTCCCAAAGTTAGGTCTATTTGGTGCAAGTATTTGCATCAGGTATCAAATAAGAGGCATTTCTATGGAAACCAAAACCAAAACACAAAGGTTAATGATCAGAGCAAGTTATAATCCCAGGTTCTGACTTCTGAAGGCAGCCAATCAAGAAGATTTCTAGATGTTGGGCTGGAAGCATCTTCGAATGGAGTGCAGGTGCACAATGGCAGTCTGATAGATTTTCCTGGTCTGTTTGAATGTCTCTGGTGATCTTTCTGAGTGGACTACATGGCAACAGGCATGAAGATTGTCCATACATGAGCTATTGTGATTTCTCTGAAGTTTATATCAAAAATAGATAAGCTTATTTAGATGTTTCAGTATTTTGTCTTGTTTGGAAATGACCTAGACATTTAATGAATTTCCATCATTTAACTTAGCAAAGCACTAAGGGTATAAATTACCAAAGAGATTTGAGAACCTATTTCGGTAGATATATCATAATACATAATTATTGAAAAGTTTACTTAAAAGCTTCTATTTCACTTACATTTATTTAGTGTACTTGTTCTTAGCGATTATATTTAGATGACTCAAGAAAATGTTATTTTCTTCCTGATAAATTTTTTTGCAACAGAGATAGCATGAGCTCACTTGACTAATAAACCCAGGTAGAGTAAAAGTTGTATGACCCCATTATATTTAATGCTGATAACCTGAAGAAATGCCTGTTTTAATTAGACCAACAAACTTTAGCTTTTGCTTACCAAAGATTCACCTAGGTCATGTGAACTTGAAAACATTTGAGTTAGTTTTCATTACATTTCCGAGAGTTTAGAAATATTTAATTTGATAAGTGCTTATTTTTCTTTAAGCCAGTTATATAGAGCTGTTTTACAAATTAAATTTGGCAATACAATCCAGAGGTAGAGAGGAAAAAAAATCACATATACACAATATACATTCATACACATACATAAGCATGCATATAGGACACTGACCTGATAGCTTTTAATTTCAAATTTTTAGCTGTGAATCAGGTACAATAATATAAAAGTCAGTAATTTATAAATAACATTTTAAAATTTTTTAATGTTTTTATTTTTGAGAGAGAGAGGGAGAAGGAGACAGAGGATCTGAAGCAGGCTCTGCACTGACAGCACAGAACCTGATGCAGGGCTCGAACTTATGAACCGTGAGATCATGACCTGAGCTGAGGTTGGATGCTTAACAGACTGAGCCACCCAGGCACCCTACTAATTTATAAATAAAATTTTAATTCAAATTGTGTCTGGCAGACAGAAGTTAAGGTTACCCAATCCAATGGCTAAAACTTTTTTACTAATACTTGTGAAGATTTTTAAGATCTGTATTTGTCCTTGACAGTGACCTTAAGGAGGCTAGATTAAGGTGGGCTAGATCTTGGGCAAAAGAGTTTTTGTAGCACTTTTTATTTTAAAAGGCTTCTCCATCCATTGTTCTTTTTCAGTCTCAGGGGATTGTGGGCAGTTTTAATTACCACCTGGGTGTTTATATTTCAAAGACACAGTAAGATTTACATCTTCAAGGGACAGAGAAAATTTTCTCCAAGGAGTTTTAGTGCCTTTTGGTAATTTGAGCAGTCCCAATTGAAATGTAGTAGTGCCACCCAGCCATTAGGGAGAGCACCTTGTGAAGAATAATTCTCTGGGCTCAGGGTCAAATGGGGTCTCTTCAGGGTTAGAAATGAAGAGGGGTCATTTGGGTCACTGTGGTCATGGAAATAATCAACCTATTGGACCACGCCAGTTTTGTGCAGCAGGAGATGGGCCTCATCTAACGTTTTCCACTTACTGCGAGCCTTCGCAGTGATCATTATGATGGAAGGATGGACACAGCCTCAGGCAATAAATGTCCAGGTTAGGAGAGGGATTCAATTCAGTATTCAAATATTGGTGACTCTGGGGGCCTTTGCTTTCCCTTCTCCCACTTCTTCCTCTCTAGAGGCCTTGATTTCCCTGTCAGCTTTTCCCTTAGGAGCAGCAGGGACACCTTATAAGACTTATTTTTTTAGTTCTGTCCCATTCATGGGAAAGCCTAGGGGCTCAGGCTCTATGGTATCTCAGAGAAAATGCGCATATAGGTGGCTTTCTTTAAGAAAGCTATGGATTTTAGGGTTATGGATTTTAGGGTCTTTAGAGATACCAGCCAGTTGATACATTTTGGCTGCCATGAATAACAATTCGGAGCTCATTTCAAACAAGCAAAAAAACCCTGGGATAGCCAGTTAGCTCCCCTCTGTCCTTCCTGCTACATGAAATCTTTAAGAAAGCTTTGAATTTCAGATAAGATAGTTTTTTTTTTTTATCTCAGTTTCTACTTCTTGATTGTCTCTTTTTACCATAATCTTACGTGTTGTTACTGGAAACTTTGGGATGTCAATGTAAGCCCTCTTCATAGGTGGCCACTTTCCTTTCCAGGGTGTCCCAAGAGACGTCTCTTGGATTGGGGTCCACCCCCACTAGTATGATATGCACAGGGTCTTAGGGAAAAGCTCTTAGGCCTCTGGGGCATAAACTAGAGTCTTGGCATGGTATGCACGGCATTGAGCAATGCTCAGGGAGCTTCATGGGGTTGGCATTTCTCAAGAAGCTGGGGTTCTTCAGGGTTCTTAGGAGGTTCTGGCACCAGCTGTTCAGGACATTTATATTTGTCCATTAATTCTTTAGCAACATCACACGGGGGTTGGACCCATAATATCCCATTGGGTCAGGGGACGAAGTGATAGCAGTGAGTGAAGTGGTGCCATGGACCATAGGCCTCTGTTGTATTTTCTCTCTGGTGATGCCATTGGCTTCCAGTTGCAAGGCTATTCCACTTTTCAGGGTTAGGACATGTAGTCTGGGCATGACCCACTGACTCAGTGGTTAGACAGAGGTCTCCCATCCTCCCCAGCTTCGGGAATCTTTTCCTCATGCCTTTAGCCCGGAGCTTCTCCTTGTCTGGTGACCATAGCCTGGCAATCCAGTCCACCTTCCTTAGCTCTTCTTGGCCTTAAGGAGTGAAGGACCCTTACACACATTAACAGCTAACTCACGCCTTTATAATTAGTGGCCTAATTGTCTTGTTAGACTATCTGCCCTTGACCATGCTGCCCTTGACCACACAGGGGAGATTGTTGGATTATTACAGCAGCTGTGGCCTTTTGAGTCGGATACTGCAGGCAACACAGCAGGTGACAGAGGCGATGTGCCACAGCATGTAGCAGTGCCACAGATCCCCCAGCAGGTGGTGCTCATTTCCCAGATGCTGTTACCACCTGAGTTTGGTGCTTATAAGCAAGTTACAGCTAAAGGGCCTTCCCCTTGGTTAACTGAAAGGGCAATTATGCATTCCTGCTGACTAAGGCAGTTATTCTGTGTTGGTGTCAGTCTGTCAATAACCAATATCGTGGCTGGATTAGCTCTTGTGGTTCTTATAATTGCAGGATGCCCTTCAGCAATAACCAAGCAGGAAATTTAGGGAAAAGGCGGTTCATTATTTATAGGACTTGGAAATCACACAGCCCACCTGGGGCTACACCCCTCCTCCCCCACCCCCCTCGCACTCAGCCTAAGCACACAGGGATGGGGTTCTGCTTTTGTTAGGGTAGAGGGTGGGGCCTAGGGTTTCACGAGCTCACTTTTTATTGGTGAATTTAAAGTGCAGGAAGAGGAAAAATAAGTGGCCCCCAGTGTTATCAAAATCTATCAGGAACTCTAAAACAAAGGAGCCTCAGTGTGGGGAGATGTCCTCTTTATCTAGTCCTATGGCTGGCAATGTATTTATTTGAGATAGCCATCTTTGAAGTACATGCCTCTTTGACGTGGATGAGTTGGCCATCAAAACTTAAGTCAGGCACTTGCTTTACAAAAAAGGAAGGAGAAAACTCAACTGTCAGGGTTTACACTAGACCACCATTCTACACTGTTTCTATGAGTTTGGCTTTTTCAGATTCCACATTTGAGAACATGCAGTATTTGTCTTTCTCTGTCTGACCTATTAGCATAATGCCTTCATTTCATCCATGTTGTCACACATGGCAGGATTTCCTTTTTTCTCATGGTTGAATAACATTCCATTGTGTTATTCACACATACTACATCTTCTTTACCCATCTAGCCATCGATGGACACTTAGATTGTTTCTATATTTTGACTATTGTGAATAATTCTACAGTTAACATGGGGTGCAGATACCTTTTTGATGTCCTATTTTCGTTTCCTTTGAATATGAATCTGATCCCAGAAGTGGGATTGCTGGGTCATTTAGCAATTCTATTTAATTTTTTGAGGTACCTCCCTACTGCTTTCCCTAGTGGCGGCACCAATTTACATTCCCACCAACAGTGCACAGAAGTTTCCTTTTCTCCGCATCCTTGCAAATACTTGTTATCTCTTGTCTTTTTGATGATAACCATTCTAACAAGTGTGAGGTGATATCTCATTGTGGTTTTGATTCTCATTTCCCTGGTGATTGGTGATGTTGAGCCCCTCTTCATGTGTTTCTTGGCCATTTGTACTAGTCTATTCAGTTCCTCTGCCCATTTTAAAATAGGGTTGTTTCTTCTTGTTATTGAGTTGTGTGAGTTCATTACATATTTTGGATATTAACTTGTTACCTGATACATGATTTGCAAATATTTTCTTCCATTCTGTAGGTTGACTTTTCATTTTGTTGATTATTTTGCTGTGCAGAAGCTTTCTCATTTGATGTCATGTCAATTTATTTTTCTTATGTTGCTTGTGTTTTTGGTGTCATATCAAAAAGTCATTGCTAAGACCAACGTCAAGGGGTTTTCTTACCAGTGTTTTCTTCTAGGGGTTTTATGGTTTGCGGTCTTATGTTAAAGTTTTTAATCGATTCTGCATTAATTTTTGTGAGTGGTGTAAGATAGGGGTCCAGTTTCATTTTTCTGCATGTTATCCAACTTTTGAGACATCATTTGTTGAACAGATTATCCTTTTCCCATTGAATGTTCCTTTGTCATTCCTTTCCCATTGAATGGCTCCTTTGTCAAATATTAGTTGACTACATATATGTGGGTTTATTTATGAACTCTCTAATTATGTTTCATTGGTCTTCATGTCTGTTTCTATGCCAGTACCATATTGCTTTAATTATTCTAGCTTTGTAGTATAGTTTAGAATCAGGAAGAATGGTGCCTTTGGCTTTGTTCTTCTTTGTCAGTATTCTTTGGCTGTTGGGGGTCTTTTGTGGTTCCATACAAATTTTAGGATTATTTTTTCTATTTCTATGAAAAATGCCACTGGAGTTTTGATAGGGATTATTTTGAATATATAGATGGCTTTGGGTAGTACGGACATGTTAACAATATTTTTACAAAACATGAACACATGGTATCTTTCCATTATTTGTGTCATCTTTAGTTTCTTTCATCAGAGTCTTATAATTTTCATTATACAGATCTTTTACCTCTCAGGTTAAATTTATTCCTAAGTATTTTATTGTTTATGATGCTATTGTGAGTGGGATAGTTTTAAGAAGTATTTTTCATTGTTAGCATGTAGAAATGCACCTGATTTCTGCATGTTGATTGCTATGTCCAACTTTACTGAATTTGATTAGTTCCAACAGTGTTTTGGGTGAGTGTCTAGGATTTTCTCCATATAAGATCATATCAACTGCACATAATGACAACTTTATACCTTCCTTTCCAATTTGGATGCCCCCCCCCCCTTTTTTTCTTGTCTATTTGCTTCGGCTAGGACTTCCAGTACTTTGTTGAGTAAAAATGGTGAGAGTGGGCGCCCTTGTCTTTTACCTGATCTTAAAGGAAATGCTTTCAGTCTTTCACCATTGAATGATGTTAGCTATGCGTTCATTGCATATGGTCTTTATTATGTTGAGGTATGTCCCTTCTATACCCAATTTGTTGAGGGTTTTATAATGAAAGGATTTTGTGTTTTGTCAAATGCTTTTTCTGCATCTATAGAGATAGTCATGATTTTTGTCTTTCATTCTGTTAATGTAGAGTATTACATTTATTGATTTGTATATGTTGAATCATCCTTGCATCCCAGGGATAAATCCCACTTGGTGAAGGTGTGTATGATACTTTTAATAAGTGCTGTTCAATTTGGTTTGCAAATATTTTGTTGAGAATGTTGCATCTATGCTCCTCAGGAATATTGGTCTATAGTTGTTCTTTTTGTAGTATCCTTTTTGGCTTTGGTTTCAGGGTAATAACACTGGCCTTGTAAACTGAATTTGAAAGTGTTTCTTTTCAAAAAAAAATTCTTTGGAAGAGTTTGAGAAGGATTGGCATTAATTCTTCATTAAATTCTTGGTAGAATTTGCCAGTGAAGCAATCTGGTCCTGGGCTTTTTTTGTGTGTTGGAGGTTTTTTGATTACTGATTACTGATTATTCATTATTGGTCTGTTCATATTTTTTATTTCTTCCTGATTCAGTCTTGATAGGTGATATTGTTTCTAGGAGTTTATCCATTTCTTCTAGGTTGTCCAATTTATTGGCATATAATTGTTCATAATTTCTTATGATAATTTGTATTTTTCTAGTTGTAATATCTCCTCTTTCACTTCACATTTTTAGTCTTCTCCCTGTTTTGTTTGTTTCTTTTTTGTTAGTGTAGCTAGAAGTTTGCCAACTTTATTCATCAAAAAACTAGCTTAGTTTTGTTGTTTTTTTCTGTTGTTTTTCTGGTCTCTATTTCATTTATTTTTGCTCTGATCTTTATTATTTCCTTCCCTCACTTAACTTGGGGCTTAGTTTGTTCAAGTTAGGTTGTTAGAGATTTTTCTGTTTTCCTAGTAAAAGCATTTATTGGTGGGGCACCTGGGTGGTTCAGTTAAGTGACTGACTCAGTTCTGGCTCAGGTTATGATCTGACCATTCATGAATGTGAGCCCCAGGTTGTGCTCTACTGTGCCCCAGGTTAGCACAGAGCCTGCTTGAGATTTTCTCTCTTCCCCTCTCTCTGCCCCTCTACAGCACTCTCTCTCTCTCTCTCTCTCTCTCAAAATAAACACACATTTTTTTCATTAGTGTGGACTTTTTTTAATGTTAATTTATTTTTGAGAGAGAGAGAGAGAGAGAGAGAGAGCGAGCATGAGTGGGGGAGGAGCAGAGAGAGAGGGAGAGACAGAATCTGAAGCAGGCTCCAGGCTCTTAGCTGTTAGCACAGAGCCCGATGTCGGGCTCATACCCATGAACTGCTAGATCATGACCTGAGCCAGAGTTGGACACTTGACCGAATGAGCCACCCAGGTGCCCCAACAAACATTTTTTAAAAAAGCATTTAGTGGTATAAACTTCCCCCTTAGAACTGCTTTTGTAGCATTCCGTAGGTTTTGGTGTGTTGTATTTCCATTTTTATTTGTTTTGAGATAATGTTAATTTCTTTTTTGATTTCTTCTTTGATCCATTGATTGTTCAGGAGTGTGTTATTCCATTTCCACATGCTTATAAAATTTCTAGCTTTTCTCTTGTTGACTTGTTTCACAGCAAGTCAGAAAAGTGGTCATAAAAGAAACTTGTTATGATTTCAGTCTTCTTGTATTAAGACTTGTTTTATTACCTATTGTATGATCTTTGCCAGATAATGTTCAGTGTGTACTTGAGAAGAATATGTATTTTACTTTGTTGGATGGAGTGTTGTGTAAATGTCTGTTAGGTTTACTTCGTTTAATGTATGGTTCAAGTCCAGTGTTTCTGGGATATTGAAGTCCCTGATATTACTGTATTATATTTCTGCTTCAGATCTGTTAGTATTTTCTTAATATATTCAGGTGCTCAGATGTAGGGTGTATATTTATTTATGATTGTTAACATCATCTTGATGAATTGACCTCTTCATTATTATGTAGTGACCTTCTTGTCTCTTATTACTGTTTTTTTTTTTGACTTAAAGAATATTTCATCTCATATAAATAAAAGTTTTCTTCTGGTTTCCACTTGCATGGGATAAATTTCTCTGTCACTTCACTTGGAGCCTATGTGTATCCTTAAATCAGAAGTGAGTCTCTTGTAGGCAGCTTATAGTTAGGGGTTGTTTTCTTATCCATCTAGCCATTCTGTGTATTTTGATTGGTGAATTCAATCCATTTACATTTAGAATGAGTTTTGATATACATGAACTTATTCTTACCATCTTAATTATTTGCTATTTTGTAGTTCTCTTTTTCTGTTTCTGTCTACCTTTGTAAGTTGGTGGGGTTTGTGTGTGTATGTGTGTGTGGCAATATGTTCTATTTCTCCTTTATCTTTTATGAATGTAGTCTAGGTTTTTGCTTTGTACTTACCATGAGCCTTGCATAAAATGATAAAATAGTCCATTTTAAGCTGATAGCGACTTTGCATATAAAAGCTTCACCCTTTTACTCTCCCCTTTTACATATGTGATATTGTAATTTACTTTTTATATTGTGTATTTGTTTTCAAATTGTAGTAGCTGTAGTTATTTTTAATATTTAACTATTATACTGTAGTTAACTAGTTAACATATCATCTTATTATAGAATTCATTTTCTGAATCTGACTGTATTTTTACCTTTGCCAATATGTTATACAACACATTGTTTTCATATCACTACTTAGCACCCTTTTATTTCAGCTTGAAGAACTCCTTTCTGTATTTCTTGCAGGGCAGGTCTAGTGGTGATGAACTTCAACTTTTGTTGTTTGGGAGTCTATTTCAAATATATACATGTATATGCATATATATTTTATGTTAGTTACATATGAAATATGTAAAGGATAACTTTGGATAGAGTATTTCTCTTGGCTGGCAGTTTTTTTCTGTCAACACTTTGAATATCTCATTCCGTGCTCCTGGCCTGTAGGGGTTGCTGCTGAGAAATCCACTGATAGGCTGCTGGTTTGGGGTTTGTTTTGTGTATTTATAAGCTACAGTTTTTTTCCTTGACTGCCTGAAGGAATGTCTTTATGTTTGATTTTTGCATTCTCATTATAATGTGTCTTGGAAAAGGTCTTTTTGCCCTGAGATACTAGGGTGATCTGTTAGCTTCATGAACTTGGATGTCCAGGTCTTTCCCCAGGCTTTGGATTTCTTAGCTCTTATTTCTTTAAATAAACTTTCTGTCCCTTCTCCACCTCTTCTCCTTCTAGAATGCCAATTATTCTAATATCTGTATGTTTGATGGAGTCCCATCAGTCCTGTAGTCTTTCTTTGTTCTTTCATTCGTTGCCTCCTCTCATTGGACTGTTTAAAACTTGCTATCTGCTAGCTTACTCTGTCTTCCACTTGGTCTACTCTACTGCTGATGCTCTCTATTGTGCTGTACTTTTTCATTTCATCCATTGACTTTTTCAGCTCCAGAATTTGTTGGGTTCTTTTTTATGATTTGGCTCTTCGTTAAATTTCTTATTTTGTTCATGTATTCCCGACATCTTTGTCTGTTTTCTTGTAGCTCATTGAGTTTCCTCAAAAAAAGTTCTTTAATTCTTTATCAGCTAGATCAGAAAATTCTGTGCCTTTGAATTTGCTCATTGGAAGAGTATTGTCTTTGATGATGACATGTTTTCTTGATTCTTTATATTCCTTGTAGTTTCGTGTTGCTTCTTTTGCATTTGAGGTACCCAATAGCTCCTCACATCTTTACTAGCAGCCTTGGTTCTGTTAAATCTGAGGTTTTTCCTCAACCTTGCGTCAACACACCTGCTCCGTATTTCCTGCTCCCTCTTGTGGCAGAATTCTTATGCGTGTACATCTTCCCTGGCTCTTAAAGCTCATCAGAATGGCTGCTGGAAACCTCTCTTCAGTTTTCCAGAAGGTGGCGCTACAGGTCCAATTTGTGGTTTCTCCCTCCCTCGCCCGGGTCTGTTTTTCGGAGAGAAAGCCGGACGCTGGATCCTTGCCGCCGCGCTCTAGAGTACACATAGGAGCCGGCTTCGGAGTTAGGGAAAGTGTGGGTGGAGCACTCAGGGTGCTGGGGGTGCCCCTGGGCCAGTGGGCAGGTCCTCAGGTAAGGTTCTCCCAGAGGCTGTGGGCAGGCTTCCTGCTCAAGTCCTGAGCACTGTCAGCAGGAACCCCCTTCCTTTAATGCCCTTTGGTAATCTTACCTGCCTCTTTCTTGAACTCCTCCCTCCCCCCCTCCCCCCCTCGGTCATGGAGGTCCCTTCTCAGTACTCTGGGTGCTGCTACGTGGAAATGGGTTTCTCCAGCAGCATCCACCGTGGCTGGGAAAGCGGCTCGCTGCTCGTCCTTTATCCTGTGGGAGAGGTTACCACTGGCTAGGTCAGCCCTGTGCAGTGTTGCCTTGGGGGAGGGGCAGTGTTTGCGCAATTGCTCTTCTCCAACGTGTTGAAATCTGTATTTTTACCCCCAGAGGCATGCTGAAATCCCCTTGGGAAGGCTGGATCTCTTCAAAGTCTCTTTTGTTGTGGGTTTCTATGCAAATGAGCGCCCTCTAGGCTTTCCCCGACAACAGCCTAGAGGGGTTGGGGCAGATTCACTGGCTCTTGCTGGTTTTCCTGTCTAGACGAGGTCTGTCTGCCTATTACTGGGTGCACAGGTGGGTGAGACTCCTGGGTCCCTTGACATAACGTGCTGGATCCCACACTTCCCACAGAGGTACTTTTCTTCATGGATAGGTGCCTAGTTAATTGTTAAAAAGTAGGGCATCTTACGTCTCCATGGTGCTGACATCAGTCCATGAGCAGATTTAAATGTGCTTGAGTGGATTAGCTTGACCTCTTGGGCCTCTGTCATTATCCATGAGAAGAACATGCCCCAGATAGTTCTGGTTTCGGAATGAGAGTCACAGGGAGTGCCCTATAGCCTGAAGGAGTCATACCTGCCAGTCCATAGATCTATGAGTGAGAAAAAGATGCCTTTTTTCTATGTCACTGAGGCTTTGGGTTTGGTGTGTTACATATCATTATTATAATAATATTTGACTAATAAGCTCTTAACAGTTATATTTTAAGAGATCCTGTATGCATAAAAACATATACATAATTTTACATAAGTGCATAGCATAATTGATTGTTGCACATTTTTTTAAATGTTTCTTTTTGCTTGTTCTTAGGTTGCCTCCCTCACCTTTTCTCCTCCAGCTCTACCCACAGAAGCCCCCTTTTCCTTCCTTGCTAATCTGTGTTAACAATCTAGTATGCACCTATCTGATTTCTTCTCCATATTTGTTATGTACTCATGTACAAAGGCATGAACACATGTATACAGGAGTGCCATTCAAAATACGTAGCAACAGTATGGCACCGTGTGAATCAATTAGAATGATAGAGCCACACTAAATGTTTCAGCTATCAATGTATACTAGCTGCATGTCAACCCTGTGCACGCACGTGTGCACACACACACGCCAGGAGTTTCTGTCATTTTGTTTTACAAAACAGCAATATTATAAACATTTTTTTGCCTTATTGTTTTTATACAACAGTACCCAATCCCTTAAATTCCAACTGTGATATGACTTTTATTCATTCTTATTAACTGCTATATAAAGTTATGTTAAGCAGGCTAGATATATCAACACTTATTTATTAATACTCTATTAACAGACTTTCTCTGTTACCAGTGTTTATGTTATCATGAACAATGCTGTAGTTGACATTTTTGAGTATACATCATTAGGTACTGGTGTTTTTAATCTCCAGGGCCTCAAGTCCCAGGAATGGAACAGGGGGATTGACAAAGAGTGGTAAATTTCATTAGATGTCAGTTTTTCAAAGTTATATGACTTATATTGACGTCTTTACCATCAAGATTTAAAGAAATCACTTCCCCTACATCCTACCGAGCAGTAAGTACATGGCTTTCTGATTTTTGCCAACCTCAAAGGTATAAAGTAACGATCTGCATTTCCCAAACCACTAGTGAACTCACCCACCTTTTTGTGTATTGGCTGTTTGGGTTATCTCTTCATGTCTTGCCCATTTCTCTACTGTGGTGTTTGTATCTTTGCCAATACATAAGAGCTTTTGCATGTTGTAGATAATAACCCCATGCCCAGACTGGAAATTTTTTTTTACCTAAGACTCATCCATTGATTTGGCTTAGGTTATCTCTTGCCATACCAAAATGTTGGCACAGTCATGAAATGTGCCTTCCTTCCTCCTGTCTCTCTTCTTTCTTCCCCATCTTTCTGTGTGTGTGCGTGTGTGTGTGCATGCGCACGCGTGGGCACGCCTGTTTTCCTTCCCCTCTTCCAGCCTTTCTATGTGTTTCTTGGTCTCTCTTTTCTGTTCCCTCTCACCTGGCTGTTTACCCCTCATTTTTTTTAGCTCCACATGAATACTAATTTTCAGTATAGGGAGCGCTTTTTCTCGCTTGTGTTATTTACAAAGCCAAGACAGACCCAAGAGGCGACGGGAGGCAGCACAATAAGGGATAAAGCAATGTGTTTTCAAAATTGGCTGAATTTGGGATCCCTTGAGTATTTTTCTTTTCCTAGGGATTTTCCAGTCCACCTGCTGAGATTCTGATTCTGTAGGTCTGCAGTTAGAGTGTTGTGTACAAGTGGCTATTCATTTTAAAATCTCTCCAGGGTATTCAAGTGCACTGTCGGGGCTAGAAGTCTATGTAAACACTGGGTCAGAGAGGCTAAACAAATCCTCCCCCTGGTGCAGGCAGCTTGCTTGGTGATGGGACAAACTAGGGCATTGCTGTCTCAGATTACCCTCAACAACCACCTAGCTCAGCACAAGACTGTGTGAGGGGCTCACATGGAGTAGAAATGATGGTGAGGTAGGTCTACTGGCTTGACATTGCATTACCTCAAATGGAGGAAGAAAGGCCAGGGACAATTCGGCTTAAGTGTGGCTGCAGTGTGGCAAATGGACGCTGGGGGACAGTGTGGCCCCATGTGGCTCAGAAGCCTTCTATCTAATTTGGGGCAGTCCCGTGCTCCAGGAAAGCTCTGGTGGGCGAGATGCTGTCCCACCACCTACCTCTCCTCCCACTCTTTGTCTCTGCCCTACAGAACCTGGCTCTCAGATGATTAAAGTTCATACAGCATTTACTGTGCATAAATTATCTCAGGTTCAACACTGCCCTGCGTTACTTAATCTCCATAGCAGTTCAAGGTAGGCAGGCATGTTGTTTCTATTCTACCAAAGAAGACCCTGCAGCTTAGGAAAGTTAATTAATTTCCTAGTGGGTGTCAAAGCCAGGGTTTAGACTCAAGTCTATCTGACTCTAAGCCAAATGCTCTTTGCATTGAACAATTGCTACTTTATACAGCTAACATTTAATTGATTCTGAACATATTACTACATGCTAATTTACCAATTAATTTATTCATATAGGCTGATTTTTTTCTTTTCTCCTTCCTTTGTTTCTTTTTTTTTTTTTTTTTTTAATTTATTTTTGGGACAGAGAGAGACAGAGCATGAACGGGGGAGGGGCAGAGAGAGAGGGAGACACAGAATCGGAAACAGGCTCCAGGCTCTGAGCCATCAGCCCAGAGCCCGACGCGGGGCTCGAACTCACGGACCGCGAGATCGTGACCTGGCTGAAGTCGGACGCTTAACTGACTGCGCCACCCAGGCGCCCCCTCCTTCCTTTGTTTCTTAAAGGGATCTGTCAGAATAACTGAGTTAGGTAAGCAATCTTAAAGCCCATGGTCTGTTTGCATTTTAACAGGAAACTGAAAAAACAAAGAATGAATGGCCGATGGTGAAATAGTAGCTGTGGGGTTGCCCACTCCATGCAGGTGGACCTAGGTGTCACATTGAAAGTCTGCAGACGTAATGCAGGATTTTATTTGGCTAACATGGTGTCTCTTAAAAGTCTAAATTTCAGTGGATTTAGATGGGATATCACCCTGCAGTTCAACAGAATCCCCGCCATTTTCTTTTCTTTCCATTTTTATGCTATACTCATCTATGACACCTGCCTGGTACCTGCTGGTGGCAGCACTGGGCTGATGGGTCCCGGCAATGCTGCGAGAGGAGACCTGCCTTTGGGCCTTGAACTTCACCGCATTCCCTCTCCCTGCCCTTGCCCTACTCACACTGGTGTTGTGTGTAGCTGGAGGCTCTCATACATGTGATGGGTGCATTCGTGGGTCCACTCTGCTGCTTCTGGCTGCCAGACTGCCTGGGTTTGCCGGGGCTAAATTTAACTGCAGCTGCTTCATCAGATGTTCTGGTATTTTCAGTCCCAGGAACACTGGGTAGCTGAGCTGGAAGTTGCTGAGGGCTGGTGGCCAGGGCTCAGTGAACCCACTGTTTTGGATTGAAATTAGCATCCAGGTTGTTCCAAGGGCTTGTTTCTACCCCCTCCCACCCCCCCTTTTTCTCTTAATTGGAGTTGAGAAGAAAGGAGAAGGCAAGAAGTGGTGGAGAGTAAGACAACACAAGATAGACCCTGGGGACCCTCTGAATTTGCTTGGTCATTTCTCTGTTCTTCATAACAGCCACTGTGCTGGCATGTGAGTGCTGGAAGGTTGTGAGCTGGACACCATCCTTTTCAGCTAAGCCCAGTGAAGGTGATGTCTGTGGCCAGGGCCATCCCTGATTGGTGGCCAGAAGGAGGGAATGGTCTGCATTGCACAATAACGGACTGCCTGCTGGCCTGTTTTTCCCTGCCTGCTGCCCCTGAGTCACTGTCCAAGGGATTTCCAGCTTTGCTTCAGCGTTCTTCATGTGTCATCCAGTGTCCTTTCCTGACCTGAGTGTTATTGGACAGGGTATGTTCCCAAAAGTCTTGGCCCATAGCCCTCTGAAAGTTCCAGCCAGTGTGTGCTGCTGTAGGGCCGGTAGTTCCTCTGGCCAAGAGAGCAGATGTATGTGCAAAATCACAGGCTTTTAGTGGTGGTTACAAAGAGAAGAGGAACGTGGGCCAACAGATGGAGCTGGTGGCATTGAGGGTGTGGGGAGGAGAGGAAAGGCACAGAGAGGGAGGATGTAGCCCTCAGTCCCGGGGCATTCGGTAAGGGAGAAGCCTGCCAGATCATGGGAACCACTCTGGCTGTTCTCAACTGGTGCCCTTGGTTGTGAGATGTCAAACCTCCTGTGAATCCATGTGAAACTGTATCTTCCCTTTCTCCCTAATTGATGTATGTCCAAGGCAGGAGAAATTCTGACTACTTCCTGTGTCCCGTGCCTGGCTCTCAGGATACTTACTAAGTATCCACTAGGAGGCACCTCTAGCCCGCAGCTCTTCTACTAGAAGGGGCCCTGGGATCCTCTGTTTTGATCTGCTCATGTTACAAGAGGCTACAGCTCTGAGGTTGTTAGTTTCATATCTGGCTTCCTGCCCTCTCCCTGATGTCCTCTGCACCTTTCTCTTGGTCATGCCAGTATTGACAAGAACTGGCTATCGGGACTCTGCACGAGGCAAGTTTCAAACACTTTGCCTATATTAACTCATTTAGACCTTCCATCACACCTATCTAATGAGGCAGGCTCTGCTTTTGTTTCCCTTTTATGGAAACGGGACACGGACACCCAGAGAGGTTAAGTGACTTGCCCAGAGTCACACAGGATTTGAAGCTGGGTATTCTGGCCCCAGAGCTTTGCCCCACAGTGTGCATTGCCTCTCATCATGCTTCATTGGGACTGAGTGCTTCTTGTCCATCTCCTATGCCAGATTGTGAACACCTTGATGGAAGAGATTGTATTTTAATCTCTTGGATCCTAAGATCTAACCCGGAGTCCAGCACAGTAGAAACAAACAAATGTTTGTTAAATGAATGAATGAAAAAACAAAAGTGTCAGTTAAACTACTGTTTCTTGCCCTGCATTTCTTAGACCTAATGTCTCTGAGGGGGTTGTGGGTACAGGGTGGGAAGTTCTGGCCTCTGGGGGGAACTGGCTGGGAGGTCCCAGCAACCCTTAGCTGGCTAGGAACCTTCCAGGTCCCACCCCTATCTCTTCCCCAGCAGCCCCTCCTCACCCCAGCTGCCCATGTGCCTGTGTGTACCTGAGCACAGCACGTTTTCTCTGGTGGAACAGACATGTGCACTGATGATTCTGGATGCTGCTTGCAGGCGACATTGCCGGTGGTGGCAGAGTCAACCTCCGTGATGAACCAGGGGCAGGGAAGGCCGTAAAGGCTCCCTTCTTCCTAACCTCACCGGTGCTTTGGAAAGTTACCTGCGTACGTTTGCTTCATTCTTGAAGCCCAGGGGCCGTGCAGGTGGTCTCTGAGTGTCCAGTGTGGTGACGCTAATGCGGGGCTGTGCATGTGCCTAACATTCTCCACAGCTGGGGCATGAGGTGCTAAGTCATAAAGGGGGATCTGAGGGAGACCCCACGACATGTGCTACCAGACACATTCACCCTCAAAACGGCGAGAGAAACGATCAAAGCCTGAAGCTGTGTCTGAGAAGCTGAAAACAGGGGAAGAAGAAAGAATGGCACTCACAGTGTGCTTCCCCATTATAACTGCAGTGCCTGGGAGCTCATTAGAGACACATTCTCAGCCCCACTCCAGACCTCCTGAGTCAGCCATTCTGGGGCAGGGGACCCAGAAATCTGTTCTGGGTTTTTTGTTGTTGTTGTTGTTTTTAGTTTTTTTAAATATTTATTTTTGTTTTTTTTTGTTTTGTTTTTAATTTTTTTTCAACGTTTATTTATTTTTGGGACAGAGAGAGACAGAGCATGAACGGGGGAGGGGCAGAGAGAGAAGGAGACACAGAATCGGAAACAGGCTCCAGGCTCTGAGCCATCAGCCCAGAGCCTGACGCGGGGCTTGAACTCACGGACCGCGAGATCGTGACCTGGCTGAAGTCGGACGCTTAACCGACTGCGCCACCCAGGCGCCCCGTAAATATTTATTTTTGAGAGGCAGAGTGTGAATGAGGGAGGGGCAGAGAGAAAGAGGGAGACACAGAATCTGAAGCAGGCTCCAGGCTCTGGACTGTCGATACAGAGCCCGACACAGGGCTCGAACCCACAAACCATGAGATCGTGACCTGAGTCGAAGTTCGACGCTTAACCGACTAAGCCACCCATGCTGTTTTTAACAAGCATCATGTGGTTCTGATGCAGGCTCCAGTGTGAGAACCACTGTGCCAGGTGATCTCGTTGGCAGGCCTGACTGAGTGCTGAGTTCTGGTCCTCTGTAGAGGGAAATCAGGCATGTCCTGGATTGGACACAATCCTTGTTTCCCTCTTCCCCACCCTGATGGACTCTCCATCAATTCTGTCCAAGAATGAGGGAAATAACAAAATACAGAGCCAATCATTACATGGCCCAAAGAAAGGGGAATCACAAGAGAGGTTTCTTATCCAAGGTTAGTCACATCTGTGGCCTGCCAGTGTTCAGCAAAGGAATAATACATTAAACCCGTCTCTTTCCAGTTGATAAAATGCTAGTAACTCATGGGTAAATTACAAATTATAATTGCCCCCTCCCGGAGGCTCTCAGTACTTACAGTTACTTAGAAGCAACAATTTAGGAGCCTGGCGTATAATAGATTAAAGACAATGTATCATTAAGCCAGTTCCTCCAAGCAAGTAATTTTATTCCAAGAACCTCCAAGTGGGACAACATGCTTATTTTTAAAATTGTTAATTTAGGTAGATTGTTAATTTAAAAATCAACACTGGCTTCTCTCTTGGATCATCGTTTATATAAATTACATTAGTAAGTATCCCAAGTTTTAACTCCTGTCTATTCAGGGAGGATCACTAATTTACTAACATTTTAATTTTTCCAGATTAAGGAAGTTTGCCCTCAGTAGATCGTCTTGTTTGTTGTAATTAGCATGCTGCTTCTCCTATCCCTTTGTTTCCCATATGTATCCCATATGCCTGGGATCCCTGGTCTACTCCTTGATTTGCAACTCTATTGTTTTTGCATCTTTTTAAAAAATAATAGTACCTGGCTGGGACATGTGCGCAGTTGGTTGAGTGTCTGACTTTGGCTCAGGTCATGATCTTGTGCTTCATGAGTTCAAGCCTCACATTGGGCTCGCTGCTGTCAGCCTGTCAGCACAGAGCTTGCTTCAGGTCCTCTGTCCCTCTCTCTCTGCCCCTCCCCTACTTGGGCTCTCCCAAAAACGAAATAAAATATTAAAAAAATATATAGTACCTGGATTTGGTTTTTTGTTTTTAATTTTTTTTTAATGTTTATTTATTTGTGAGAGAGAGAGAGAGAGAGAGAGCAAGCATGAGTGGGGGAGGAGCAGAGCGAGAGGGAGACAGAATCCGAAGCAGGCTCCAGGCTCTGAGCTGTCAGCACAGTGCCCTATGCGGGGTTCGAACTTACAAACTGCGAGATCATGACCTGAGCCGAAGTCAGACACCCAACCGACTGAGCCACCCAGGCACCCCTCTCTGCCCTTTTATTAAAAAACCAAAACTGGATATTTAAGGGTAAATGTTTTATTATAGGGCCTACCTTGGTACTTAAATCTCCTTTAATGACTTTATTTCCCTGTTGGCTTATTTAAGCTTTCATTATCTGCTTTATCAGTTTATTTGTTTTTTCATGTTTATTTGTGAGAGAGAGAGAGAGAGAGACAGACAGAGCATGAGTGGGGGAGGGGCAGAGCGAGAGGGAGACACAGAATCTGAAGCAGGCTCCAGGCTCTGAGCTGTCAGCACAGAGCCTGACACGGGGCTCAAACTCACAAACTGTAAGACCATGACCTGAGCTGAAGTCGGATGCCTAACCGACTGAGCCACCCAGGCACCCCTTGGCTGGATTTTTTTTCAAGCCAATTTGACAATCTGTGTCTTTTAACAGGTTCATTCAGTTTATTTACATTTAGTGGCAGTTGATAATGCTCATTTTCTGCAAACTTACATTAAGTTTGTTGCTTATTTTGCTGGTTCCTCTTTATCCCTTTTCTTACTCTTACTGGTTTAATCAAGTTGGCCTTTATTTTCTTTTTGCCTTTGTTAATTTTTTTTTTTTTTTTTTTACCGGCTCCCTTGAGGTAAAATGGACATAGAATCAACTATACATGTTAAAGGATACAATTTGATGTCCTGTCATTTGTATACATCCATGAAACTGTCACCAGCCATCTTCACTTTACAGAATCTTTACAGAATCTTACAGAAACGGAATCATAAAGTTTATGTGTTTTTGACTTCTTTCTTTTTTTTTTTCAATATATGAAATTAATTGTCAAATTGATTTCCATACAACACCCAGTGCTCATCCCAAAAGGTGCCCTCCTCAATACCCATCACCCACCCTCCCCTCCCTCCCTGCCCCCATCAACCCTCAGTTTGTTCTCAGTTTTTAAGAGTCTCTTATGCTTTGGCTAGACTCTCCCACTCTAACCTCTTTTTTTTTTTTTTTTCCCTGCCCCTCCCCCATGGGTTTCTGTTAAGTTCCTCAGGATCCACATAAGAGTGAAAACATATGGTATCTGTCTTTCTCTCTATGGCTTATTTCACTTAGCATAACACTCTCCAGTTCCATCCACGTTGCTGCAAGGGGCCATATTTCATTCTTTCTCATTGACTTCTTTCAGTCAGCATTATTATTTAGAGATTCATCAGTGCTGTGCATGTCGATAGCTCATTCCTTTTTATTGCAAATGAGCAGTTGTTGGCTGTTATGTGTGGAGTTGCCGTGAACACTCGTGCGATCTTTGTATGGATGTCTGCTCTCATTTCTCGGCTAAATGTCTAGGAGTAGCATGTTTGGGTCATATGTCACAGTATGTTTACCATTTTAAGAAACTAGCATACTATTTTCTGAAGCAGTTGCCCCAGTTTGCATTCAGGGTATGAAAGTTGTGGGTCCTTCACACCTCACCAACCTTAGTATGTGTACTTTTTAACATTTTAGGGATTCTATTAATAGGTATATAATGATACCTCATTGGGATTTAAATTTGTGTTTCATGCCTAATGATGTCAAGTATCTTTTTAAAAAATGTGTTTGGGGCGCCTGGGTGGCTCAGTTGGTTAAGCATCCATCTTCGGCTCAGATCATGATCTTACGGTTCGTGAGTTTGAGCCCCGTGTCAGGCTCTGAGCTCTCAGCCCAGAGCCTGGAGCCTGCTTCAGATTCTCTGTTTCCCTCTCTCTCTGCCCCTCCCTTGCTCATGCTCTGTCGCTCAAAACTAAATAGACATTAAAAAACTTTTAAAAATGTGTTTGCCATCTTTATATCTTCTTTGGTGAAGTGTCCATTCAAATCTTTTGCCCATCTTTTTTTTTAATGGTTGGTTGTTTTCTTGTTACTGAGTTTTTGGAGTGATATATATTCTGGATATAAGTCCTTTATCAGATAGATATGTGATTTGTAAGTAACTTCTCCCACTCTGTGGCTTGTCTTTTCATTCTTAAGAGTGTCTTTCAAAGAGAAGTTTTTAATGAAGTCTGTTTTATTAATTTTTTCCATTTATAGATGATACACTTAGTATATAGCTAAGAAATCTTTAACACAGTGTCACAAAGATGTTCTCCTAGGTTTCCTTCTAGAAGTTTTTTTTTCCTTTCCACCCCAAATTCCTTCTAGAAGTTTTATAGTTTCAGGTTGATACTTACATATATTTTGTTTTGAGTTAATTCTCAAATATGTGTGATATATGGATCAAAGCCCCTCCCCCCCTTTTTTTGCATGTGGATATACAGTTGTTTCAGGAACCATTTATTGAGATGACCATCCATTTTCCTTTGGATTGCTTTTGTACCTCCATCGAAAATCAATTGTCCACACAAAGGTGATTGTATCTCTGGACTCTCTCTGGTTTTCCATTGATTTATTTGTCTATCTTTACACTAATACCACACTGTCTTTTTTTTTTTTTATGTTTATTTATTTCGAGAGAGCGTGTGAGCAGAGGAGAAAGAGAAGAGAAAAGGAGAGAGAGAATCACAAGCAGGCTCTGCACTGTCAGCACAGGGACTGACATGGGACTCTATCTCATAAACCATGAGATCATGACCTGAGCCAATATCAAGTCAAGTGTTTAACCAGATGAGCCACCCAGACACTCCTAATGCCACACTCTCTTGATATCTGCACCTTTATAGTAAACATTGAAATCAGGATATATTAATCCTTCAGTTTTCTTTTCCAGTTTCAAAGCTGTTTCTCTATTCTATGTTCCTGTGTGAATTCAGTCTTTCCCCTCATATGATATTAATGATAGATTTTTCATAGGGTTCTCTATCTGATTAAGAAAGTTCCCTTTTCTCTTCCTCGGCGCTGCCTGCGGAGGTGGCAGCCATCTGTAACTCGGCATCATGGCTGCCCTCAGACCTCTGGTGAAGCCCAAGATCGTTAAAAAGAGGACCAAGAAGTTCATCCGGCACCAGTCAGACCGATATGTCAAAATTAAGCGCAACTGGCGGAAACCCAGAGGCATTGACAATAGGGTGCGCAGAAGATTCAAGGGCCAGATTTTGATGCCCAACATTGGTTACGGGAGCAACAAGAAAACAAAGCACATGCTGCCCAGTGGCTTCCGGAAGTTCCTAGTCCACAATGTCAAGGAGCTTGAGGTGCTGCTGATGTGCAACAAATCTTACTGTGCAGAGATTGCTCACAATGTCTCCTCCAAGAACCGTAAAGCCATTGTGGAAAGAGCAGCCCAGCTGGCCATCAGAGTCACGAATCCCAATGCCAGACTGCGCAGCGAAGAAAACGAATAGACAGTTTATGTGCACATCATATTTGTGTTAATAAAACCATAAAACTACAAAAAAAAAAAAAAGAAAGTTCCCTTTTATTTCTAGTTTGCTCAGTTTTTACCAGAAATAATGTTGGATTTTGTTAAGTATGTCTTATGCATCTATTGAAATGATCATGTGGTTTTTCATTTTAGTTTACTAATATGATAAGTTATAAAATGTTTTTGATTCTTGAATGTGAAATTAACCTTGCATTCATCAGATTAAACTCCACCTGCCTTGGTCATGATGTATTTATCCATTTTAATCAGGCAGTTGCCATTCATTCATTCATTCAGAACACCAGTAGGGGAGGGGGAGAGGGAGAGGGAGAAAGAATCTTAAGCAGGCTCCATGCCCAGCATGGAGCCTGACTCAGAGCCCATTTAGGGGCTGGATCTCAAAACCGTGAGATCATGACCTGAGATGAAATTAAGAGTTGGATGCTAAACTGGCTGAGCCACCCAGGAGCCCCAGGCAGTTGTCTTTTAAAGAGTTAAACAATGAGGAAAACAATCGTACCAAAAATAGTTAACATTTCCAGTGGTGTTCAGTCTTTACTATGGATTTACGGTTCCACTTGGCATCATTTCCTTTCCATTCCTTTCCTTCCTTATGTTTACCCCCCCAAAGGACTTCCTTTGTCCTTTTTATATGTTTCAATGTCTTTATTTCACTGATATTCTTAAAAGAGATTCTCATGGAGTATAGACTTTTTCTTTCAGTACTTTAAAGACATTGCTTTGTTATTAGCCCCCTTTATTGTTTCTTACCAAAAAATTCATGCTTATCTTTGGTTCCTTTGAATGTAAGGTGTCTTTTTTTCTCTAAGATTTTCCCTTTAACACTGGCTTTCAGAAATTTGATACATAATGTGCCTTGGTATCATGTTATTTATGTTTCTCATGTGTGCAGGAGTTTGTTGAACTTCTTAGAATTTTGAAAATTTAAAAATTTAGAAAATTTAAAAAATTGTAGGTGTGATCTATTGGCCCATTTTTTCTGTTTTCTCCCTCTCTTTTGTCTCCTTTGGAGACTCTAATTATATGTGTATCAGGCTCCTTGATGCTTTCCCACAGTTTAGTGATGTTCTGTACATTGATATTTGAGTCTTTCTTCGCCCTGTGTTTTATTTTGAATAGCTTTTCCTGGTAGGTTTTAAATTCACTAATGATTTTTTCTGTAATGTTTAATCTGCTTTAAATCGCATCTGATATGTTTTTCATCACAAATATTGTCATTTCCATCTCTGGAAGTGAAGTCTTTTAAAAATATTTTCATGTCTTGGGGAGCCTGGGTGACTCAGATGGTTAAGTGTACAACTTCAGCCCGGGTCCTGATCTCATGGTTTGTGGGTTTGAGCCCCACGTCGGGCTTTTCTCTTAGCATAGAGCCTGCTTTGGATTCTCTGTCTCCCTGTCCCTCTCTGTCTGTCCCTCCCCTGCTCATGTACACACACACTCTGTCTCTCTCTCTTTCAAAAATAAATGAATATTAAAAAATTATTTAAAATATCTTTATGTCTCTACTATAGCCTGTTCAACATTTTCTCCAGCTTTCTGAACATAGGAATATAGTTGTAATAACTGTTTTAAAGTATTTTTCTGCAGTTCTCGCATTTGTATCCATTCTGGGTTGGCTTCACCTGATTGGTTTTTCTTCTTACAATGAATTGTAGTTTTCTGCTTCTTTGCATGTCTGGTGACTTTTGATTGGATATTGTAAATTTTACCGTTGGACACTGGATATATATATATTTTTAACATTTATTTATTTTTGAGACAGAGCATGAATGGGGGGAGGGTCAGAGAGAGAGGGAGACACAGAATCTGAAACAGGCTCCAGGCTCTGAGCTGTCAACACAGAGCCCGACACGGGGTTCGAACTCATGGGACCACTAGATCATGACCTGAGCCAAAGTCGGATGCTTAACCCACTGAGCCACCCAGGTGCCCCTGGACACTGAGTATTTTCATATTGTTATAAATGTTCTTGAGCTTTGTTCTGGGATGCAGTTAATTTACTTGGAAGACTTTGATCCTTTCAGGGCTTGCCTTTAAGATTGTTAGGCAGAACTGGAACAGTCTTCCGTTTAGGGTTAATTATTTCTCACTCCCAATGCTCAACACTTTTGATTATCACCCACACAGCCGGTGAATTACAGTGTTTTGTGGTCTGGTTGGCAGAACAGGCACTAATCCTGGGTCTGCAGGTGTTTTAGGTCCTGTTTCCTTTAACCCTTTCAGGCACTTCCTCACACACATGCTCTTAGCAGCCCTCTGCTGAATACTCAAGAGGAACCCTCTGCAGATCTCTGGAGCATGTGTGCGTGCTTTCTCTTGTGCTCTCTGTGCAGTCGTCTCCTTTATGGTACTCTGCGCTGCATGCACATCATGGGAATTCTAGCTGTCCATGGTCTTCTTGGCCTTTCAGCTGTGATTCTGTAACTTTGAGAATTGGTCAAGCTTGCTTGGGTTCATTGCTTGTTTGTTTCCTCTCTTTAAAGGATCACTTTCTTTGTTGCCTGGTGTCCAGTGTCTTATAAACCATAGTTTCATTTATTTTTTTCTGCTTTTTTTTTGGTTTTTGTTTTTGTTTTTAATATGAAATTTATTGTCAAATTGGTTTCCATACAACACCCAGTGCTCATCCCAACAGGTGCTGTCCTCAATGCCCATCACCCACTTTCCCCTCCCTCCCACCCCCCATCAACCCTCAGTTCTCAGTTTTGAAGAGTCTCTTATGTTTTGGCTCCCTCCCTCTCTAACTTTTTTTTCCTTCCCCTCCCCCATGGTCTTCTGTTAAGTTTCTCAGGATCCCCATAAGAGTGAAAACATATGGTATCTGTCTTTCTCTATATGACTTATTTCACTTAGCATAACACTCTCCAGTTCTATCCATGTTGCTACAAAAGGCCATATTTCATTTTTTCTCATTACCAAGTAGTATTCCATTGTGTATATAAACCACAATTTCTTTATCCATTCATCAGTTGATGGACATTTAGGCTCTTTCCATAATTTAGCTATTGTTGAAAGAGCTGCTATAAACATCGGGGTACAAGTGCCCCTGTGCATCAGCACTCCTATATCTCTTGGGTAAGTTTCTACCAGTGCTATTGCTGGGTCATAGGGTAGATCTATTTTTAATTTTCTGAGGAACCTCCACACCGTTTTCCAGAGCAGCTGCACCAGTTTGCATTCCCACCAACAGTGCAAGAGGGTTCCCGTTTCTCCACATCTTCTCCAGCATCTATAGTCTCCTGATTTGTTCATTTTGGCCACTCTGACTGACATATCTGAGTGTGGTTTTGATTTGTATTTCTCTGATGAGGAGCGATGTTGAGCATCTTTTCATGTGCCTGTTGGCCATTTGGATGTCTTCTTTAGAATAGTGTCTATTCATGTTTTCGGCCCATTTCTTCACTGGATTATTTGTTTTTTGGGTGTGGAGTTTGGTGAGTTCTTTATAGATTTCAGATACTAGCCCTTTGTCTGATATGTCATTTGCAAATATCTTTTCCCATTCCGTCGGTTGCCTTTTAGTTTTGTTGATTGTTTCCTTTGCAGTGCAGAAGGTTTTATCAAAAATCTCCCAACAAATAAGAGTCCAGGACCAGATGGCTTCCCTGAGGAATTCTACCAGACATTTAAAGCAGAGATCATACCTATCCTTCTCAAGCTGTTCCAAAAAATAGAAAGGGAAGGAAAACTTCCAGACTTATTCTATGAAGCCAGCATTACTTTGATTCCCAAACCAGACATAGACCCAGCAAAAAAAGAGAACTACAGGCCAATATTCCTGATGAACAGGGATGCAAAAATTCTCAAACAAGATACTAGCAAATCGAATTCAACAGCATATAAAAAGAATTATTCACCATGATCAAGTGGGATTCATTCCTGGGCTGCAGGGCTGGTTCAACATTCGCAAATCAATCAACGTGATACATCACATTACTAAAAGAAAAGATAAGAACCATATGATCCTGTCAATCGATTAAAAAAAAGCATTTGACAAAATTCAGCATCCTTTCTTAATAAAAACCCTCGTGAAAGTCAGGATAGAAGTAACATACTTAAATATCATAAAAGCCATTTATGAAAAGCCCACAGCTGATATCATCCTCAATGGGGAAAAACTGAGAGCTTTCTCCCTGAGATCAGGAACATGACAGGGATGTCTGCTCTCACTGCTGTTGTTTAACATGGTGTTGGAAGTTCTAGCATCAGCAAGCAGACAACAAAAGGAAATCAAAGGCATCAATATTGGCAAAGACCAAGTCAAGCTTTCACTTTTTGCAGATGACATGATATTATACATGGAAAACCCAATAGACTCCATTAAAAGTCTGCTAGAACTGATACACAGATTCAGCAAAGTCACAGGATACAAAATCAATGTACAGAAATCAGTTGCATTCTTATACACTAATAATGAAGCAACAGAAAGACAAAGAAATTTATCCCATTCACAATTGCACCAGGAATAATAAAATACCTAGGAATAAACCTAACCAAAGATGTAAAAGATCTGTATGCTGAAAACTATAGAAAGCTTATGAAGGAAATTGAAGAAGATATAAAGAAATGGAAAAATATTCCGTGCTCATGGATTGGAAGAATAAATAGTGTTAAAATATCAATACTACCCAAAACTATCTACACATTCAGTGCAATCCCAGTCAAAATTGCACCAGCATTCTTCTTCTTGAAGCTAGAACAAGGAATCCTAAAATTCATATGGAACCACAAAAGGCCCCGATTAGCCAAAGTAATTTTGAAGAAGAAGACCAAAGCAGGAGGCATCACAATCCCAGACTTTAGCCTCTACTACAAAGCTGTCATCATCAAGACAGCATGGTACTGGCACAAAAACAGACACATAGACCAATGGAATAGAACAGAAACCCCAGAACTAGACCCACAAACGTATGGCCAACTAATCTTTGACAAAGCAGGAAAGAACATCCAATGGAAAAAAGACAGTCTCTTTAACAAATGGTGCTGGGAGAACTGGACAGCAACATGCAGAAGGATGAAACTAGACCACTTTCTTACACCATTCACAAAAATAAACTCCAAATGGATGCAGGACCTGAATGTGAGACAGGAAACCATCAAAACCTTAGAGGAGAAAGCAGGAAAAGACCTCTCTGACCTCAGCTGCAGCACTTTCTTACTTGACACATTTCCAAAGGCAAGGGAATTAAAAGCAAAAATGAACTATTAGGACCTCATGAAGATAAAAAGCTTTTTTTGTTTGTTTGTTTTTAGAAGTTGTTTCAGGAGTGAGGATAAATACATTCCCTGTCACTCCATCTTGGTGGGAAGCAGAAGTTCCCCAATTCTGCCTTTAAAGTCTAGGCCTTGAGGGGCGCCTGGGTGGCTCACTCGGTTGAGTGTCTGACTTTGGCTCAGGTCATGATCTCACGGTCTGCGAGTTAGAGCCCCATGTCGGGCTCTGTGCTGACAGCTCAGAGCCTGGAGCCTGTTTCAGATTCTATGTCTCTCTCTGCCCCTCCCCTGCTCATGCTCTGTCTCTCTCTCTCTGTCAAAAATAAACATTAAAAAAAAAAAAGTCTAGGCCTTCCCAAAATGCTGGGGAAAATTCCTTCTTGTATTAATCTTCTGTTGAATGGCCTTCCTGCCATCTTCCCTTCTGGCTAAGTCGGGGGTCTGGGGCTTTGGCTCAGGCTGGAATCTTGGGGCTTGGTTGAGGAACTGGAGGGCCCGACCCTTTCTTTGGGGTGAGAGGGGGCAGTTCTATCTATATTCCAGATAAGAGAGGTTCAGGGAATACAGATACAACTTTTTTTCATTAAAAAATTCCTTTCTATATTCCTTTATTAAGTCTGAAATTTCTTTAGTCCCTGGCTTTTTGATTCAGTTCTTGCAAGTGAAATCCTGCTTCTCAAGGAGGAAGTCCAGTCCTGAAGGAACTCTGGATAGATTAGCTGAATAGGTCTGCAGGATTGGTAAACTAAACAGCAAAGCTAATGAGAAATTTTTTAGATAAACTTGGAAACAGAAAGTACTTATCAAGATGGAGTCCTGACCTGTATTTTGAAGTTATTACATTTTTGTGAGTTAAAAAAATTCTTTTTGAGCAGATTAGATTTCCAGCATTTCTCTTCTGTAATATATTCTTGAAAAGCCTCTGAACACCTTTTAATGCTAATTGGTCTTCAGCAGTAGTGGTACTGAAATTGAGAACTGTTACTTTAAAAGCTATATAGGGGTGCCTGGGTGGCTCAGTCGGTTAAGCATCTGACTTTGGCTCAGGTCATGATCTCACACTTTGTGGGTTTGAGTGCTGACAGCTCAGAGCCTGGAGCCTCTTCCGATTCTGTGTCTCCCTCCCTCTCTGCCCCTCCCTGCTCATGTTCTGTCTCTCTCTGTCTCTCAAAAATAAATAAACGTTAAAAAAAGATTTTTTTAAAGCCGTATAAATGGTCATTTTTCTTTGTCAGCCAGAATATCCTTAGACTCCATATTTGTGTCTTCTCTATTTATGCCTCAAAGCAAGTACATCAGTAAATGTGATAAATTCCTTGCCTTCCAGAATGCTGCCTGAGATTTATTGTTGGCAGAAACAAAAATGGATCTGAAACATCAAGTTCCAGGGTGTAAATCTACACACAGAACAAACAAAATAGAGCAAGTGGATTTGGGTGATGAGACCCAGAGAAGGTTGTTAGGTTTCTGGAACTGGAGGGCTGTGTATTTCTCGAAGGTACACACCAGGATGTGAGAGGGGCTGGAAGCCACAGGACGAACTCAACATATTGTGTACATCAATTTTACCTGTTGGTGAAAATTTAAAACATTTGTTTAAAAGCACACAGACCTGTTATGATATAAACCGTAAATTTTCTTGAATTTTAAGATAAAAATCAGACTTAGGCCCTCAGACTCTGGAAGGCAGGCCAGGACGGCCATTCTTCTGCATAGAAAGGGGGTACTTCAGTGGGAGAAGTTTTGCTCTAAGACTACAGAGCAATGGAGAAGTTTTGCTCTAAGACTACAGTGCCCCTACAAAGGAAAGGATAGAGGAGCCCCTTCTGGAAGGCCTGCGGCTATACATTGGAGGCGCATTGGAGATATTGATGGACCAAGCCCACGCAGGCACCACGAACTACATCAATGGAGACAAGACTGATCCACTCATCCATCCATTTAAATATTCATCCATCCCTCTCTCCCTTCCTCCATTTACCCACGTATTTTATAATTATGTATTTTATAATATTGAATACCTCCTATATATTGAGGATAGTAATAGGCAGAAAGAAACTGTGATCTCAAGAATTTAAAAGTCTAGTGTAGGAGTTCTCAAAGCTACTCTTGCCCCAGCATCTATAATTACAAGAATATTTGCTGCATCTGTTGAGCAGTGCCAGCCACAGTTCAAAGTGATTTACATGAAGTAACTATCCTAACATTTATAATAGCTTTATGGTGTAGGTACCATTATTGTTTCCATTACATAACTGAGGAATACGTGGGCTGTGCTCTCCAGACTGAGTCATTGTCTAGAGGGACAGACATGTTTATAAATAATTATAATGCTGCAAGTGTAATTGGAACACAAACGTAATGAGACTAATTATTTCTAAGGAAGTGGAGGTCCCTAACTCCACAGGGAAGACCAACTGAACATGGGAACTTCGATGGAAATTCCTTCTTTTTTCCTGCCAGTTATCATAGAATCCAGAATTTCAGACTTGATGATCAGACTTTTCACCGCCTCTGGCCTGTTTTGAACAACTTCAGTGGCTCAGCACTCCTAGCTTCACAAGACAGCCGGTTGTCTTTGGCCAGCCTGAATGGTGGGAAATATGATCTATCATATCAAAATTTACCTCCTGATAATTTCTGAAAACCAGCCCCAGTTGCGTTTCACGGGACACCTTCTTCTCATGTACTGTGTGTGAGATGTTCATAGGCATTATACAGGGAAACGAAAGGGAGGATTGTGGTACAGAATAAGTAAGGTAAATAAACTCTGACAAAGATTTCTTTCTGAGGGGATTTTCTCAGAATCTTTTGTATGCTGACGTGCTTTGTGAATCTCAGAGGGGGATTGCCTTTGTAGCATTTTCCAAATTTATCCACCCACCCAACTCTTTTCTTCATAGCCACATATCAATGCCCCACTGGAAATGGCTTGGGGGAGAAAGGCTCTGGTGTCCCTCAGTTAGAATTAGCATGATCCTCCTCTCCCAGGCCAGCTTTTCAAATGCCTGAGCGTGTGCTCCAAGTATGGTCTGCTCCAAACTGAACATCACTGCATCTTTCAGCCTTCTGCATGGTTAGGTTTTCAGAACTTTCTCTCTCTGGTCACCCTTCTCGGGGCAGCTCCAGCTTGGCAAAGTCCCTCCTAAAGTGTGGGGTTTAGCACTGAGTCTGGTAGTCCTCTGGTGGCTTTTGGCTTGGTTTCACTGGGCACAGTTAGAACCCTTGGAACACTATCATTCTGTCTATTTCCAGCCTGACCGGGTGGGCTAATCAGCTCTCAGCACAGAAATGATGGGTGCCAGAGGCAAGAGAAGCTTGTGGAATTTGTAGTGGCTCAGAGAACAAATAGAACGATTTTTATTTTTGAAGGTTTGAAATGTCTTAAATAAGCGAACACTGGAGAGCCCATTACGTGCAAGGCTCTATGGAGGGGAGGAGAGGTGTAAGCCATTACTCTTTCACTCAAAGAGCTGGTCACTGAAACAGGAGGATGTCTAAGAGGAAAGGTAAAAAATACAAGATAGTGTCAACAGATGCCCAATTATGCAGATTAACTACAGTGGTGGGAATTCAAGGAAGATTAACCACTAGCTGTTTGCATACTGCCTCCCCCAAATTCCATACGTCTACTGAGGACAAGTAAACATTGCTGATGGGCTGAAAGAAGTGCCTTGTTTTGAAGAGCCTGTGTGCTCCCACATAGCTTGGCAGTAACATTTTGATTACTGAATACTTCTTCCCAATGATATTTTATAGTATTGGAAGAGTGTTTCCTGGAAGAAAACAGTGTTTATTCCAACTCAAAAATCATGTCCTGAATTGGAGTCAGTTTCTAAAAAAGACTTCTGCTTAAATGCCAAAGCAGAGAGGAAATTTTGTAGGGTACAACGTATTATTCAGGATAAGTTGAGAAATACAAATACTTTCTTTTCAAGGCAACTCCCACAACCAAGGCAGGGCAGTGTGGTGGCTAAGAGCACAGATGCTGAAGCCAGACTGCCTGGTTTCCATCCTTGCTCTTGTACTTATTGAGTGGCCCTGGCTAAGTACTTTACTTCTCAGTGCCTTTTTTTCTTTTGTTTTAAATTTGGAGCTGCCAGAAGAAAATACCAGCAGTAATCTCTTTGACATTGGCCTTAGTAACATTTTTCTAGATATATCTCCTCAGGCAAGGGAGCAAAAGCAAAAATAAACTTTTGGGACTACACCACAATAAAATTTTTGCACAAGAAAGGAAACCATCAACAACAAAAAAGGCAGCCTACTGAATGGGAGAAGATATTTGCAAATGATATATCTGATAGGGGGTTAATATCCAAAAAATATAAAGAACATATACAACTCAGTAGCAAATAATAATAATAATAATAATAATATTCCAAATAAAAAATGAGCAGAGGACCAAAATAAACATTTTTCCAATGAACACCTATAGATGGTCAATAGACACGTGAAAAAATGCTCAGCATCACTCACCACCAGGGAAATGTAAATCAAAACCACAATGAGAGATCCCATCACACCTGTCAGTATGGCTAGAATCAAAAGACAAGAAATAACAAGTGTTGGTGAGGATGTGGAGGAAAGGGAATCCTTGTGCACTGTTGGTGAGAATGTAAACTGGTGTAGCCACTATGGAAGACAGTATGGAGGGTCCTCAAGAACTTAAAAATACTATATGATCCAATAATTCCACTACTGGGTATTTACCCAAAGAAAACAAAAACACTTATTTGAAAAGATACTTGCACACCTGTGTTTATTGTAGCATTATTTATAATAACCAAGATAGGAAAGCAACCTAAGAATCCATTAATGGATGAATGGATAAAAATGTGTGTACATACACACACACACACACACACACACACACACACACAGAGGAATATTATTCAGCCATAAAAAAGGATGAGATCTTGCTATTTGCGACAACATGGATGGACCTAAAGGATATTGTATTAAATGAAGTAACTCAGAGAAAGACAAATACCATATGAATTTATTTATATGTAGAATATAAAAAAACCAAAACAAATGAACAAAGAAAAACAGAAGTAGACCAATAAAAACAGAGAAGGAACTGATGGTTGCCAGAAGGGAGATGGATGGGGGGATGGGCGAAATAAGTGATGGGGAGTGGGAGGTACAAGCTTCCAGTTTTGGAATGAGTTACTCATGGGGATGAAGGGTATAGCATAAGGAATATGGTCATTGGTATTGTAATAGTATGGTATGATGATAGATGGTAGCTATACTTGGGTGAGTATAGCATAACATGTAGAATGGTTGAAACACTGTGTTGTACATCTGAAACTAATATAACATTGTCAGTGTTACTGTACTTCAATTAAAAATATCAGACATTAGGATGGGGAAATAATAAAATATGAAACCATACATCAAATTCTTGTTCATCAAGGTTAAATCTGAATAGAAGAGTATAGTTAATGAATTTGATATTTTTTACTAGATGGAAAAAGAAACAGGCAAACACTGAGTTTAGGAGTAAAAAACCTTGTGTTTGAACTCCAGCCTCACCTGCTCTGTGGCATCAGACAAGTGTTATAACCTCTTGAAATCTTGGGTTTTCACCTGTTTAAAGCCGATGATAATTCCAACCTTAATAGTGTTATGATGAGGATGAAATTCAGTGGTACTTATGTACCAGGTATGGGCAGGTGCTCAATAAACACATAATAATTTGTATTTTAAGAGGAGGGAGAGCCAGCCTGTGGTCATTTACAGCCAGTCATTACTGATTATGTGTGTTCAATGGCCGCCTAGTGTGTCTTTGAATGTTGATCAGAATTAAAGTGAAGAAATAGAAAAAATTCAGATGTCTGAACAGTCTGGAATCTATCTTTGCACATTTTTCAGAAAATACTGGGTCATTTTCAGAATCCTTAGTACAGTATGGGTGTATGTATAATTATTTTTTTACCAGTGTTTGTGCTAATGTGGGTTAAGTGGCTTTAGAAAAAGGGTTTAATTAAGGTGATTTGGCAACGAGTTCTTTCATAAGTAACATAAGCAACTGAAATGCATTTAAATGATGGGTAAGAGGCCCCAGTTTCCTTTTGGGGTAACTTGGGAACAGAATCAGTAAGTAAGGTAGATGCTCCCAGGGGCCCAGATTACTGATTCATTGACCCAAAGACAATGCAAAATGCCAGGCCAGCAGAAGATGGAATACAGAGGGCAATGTTACCAGGAGGTGCCCCCAGGAGAGGAGCAAGGAAGGTTTCTTTCCTTGCAGAAGGAAAGAAACCAGCTTGGCAATTTCCAGACTAAAAAGCTGGTATACCAGGAGTGATAGAACGTGGGGCCCAGCGGTTGTTTCTGTCTGCAGGACCTGAGCGTATGTTGAGTGAGGCACACTCCATACCCCTCTCTGTGAACCCGGAAGTCCAGAGCATGGGAAAAGCAGTAGAGATTTTTATCTATGTCACTCCTTGCCCGATTTTTCTCCTTTCATATCCTGAATTATTCTTCAGATAGAGATGATATTTTGTTTTGAGAGAGAGTCTTTTTTTTTAATTTTTTTTTAACGTTTATTAATTTTTGAGACAGAGAGAGACAGAGCATGAACGGGGGAGGGTCAGAGAGAGAGGGAGACACAGAATCTGAAACAGGCTCCAGGCTCTGAGCTGTCAGCACAGAGTCCGACGCGGGGCTCAAACTCACGGACCGCAAGATCATGACCTGAGCCGAAGTCGGCTGCTTAACCAACTGAGCCACCCAGGCGCCCCGAGAGAGAGTCTTTATAGCCACTTACTAAATATATGTTTTTCCCTATCAATACTTGTGTCTATTTTCTTACTTCCCTCAAGCTAATTTTTAGTCAGCAGCCTACTCTTCCTGCCCTAACATTAAACACCCTAATTTCCAAAGTTTGGTTAAGTCTTCGTTTTTCATTTCTTTGTTTTGCTCTTTGGAGTGGAGGCAGATCCTATTTAGTTAAATAGATGGAAGAATAATAATAGAATGTGAACGTGGGAGGGGGCCCTGCTTGTCATCTAGCCCAAGTTTGACTAGGAAGCTCAGGAAGGTTTACTTTCTAAACATTCTCAGGGCCGTCAACAGATTGTACTCATCTTACTACATCATACTGGGGAGTTGAGACAAGATTTTTTCCCTGGGGGAATTGGAAAAAAATATATAGGGCTTCTAAATAGTGCTTACTCACAGGATTGGTATGAGTGTTACTGAGTTCTTTTTTTTTTAACGTTTATTTATTTTTTTGGGACAGAGAGAGACAGAGCATGAACGGGGGAGGGGCAGAGAGAGAGGGAGACACAGAATCAGAAACAGGGTCCAGGCTCTGAGCCATCAGCCCAGAGCCCGACGCGGGGCTCGAACTCACGGACCGCGAGATCGTGACCTGGCTGAAGTCGGACGCTTAACCAACTGCGCCACCCAGGCACCCCGAGTGTTACTGAGTTCTATATGTAAAGCTGTGAGAACCCTCAGAATCTTCCTTTTTATTATTTGTTTATTTCTGTATAACAGATCCCAACACTTAGCCTGAAACAAGAATCATCATTTACTTTCTTTCAGGGTTTCTGAGGGTCTAGAATTTCAGAGCTGCTGAGCTGTGGGCTTCCCCTAGAGAGAGAGATCTAAGAGACCATTGCGGAAATGTGATGCTTCTACGGACTGGTTTTGCCAAACACACACTGTCACTTCTCCTTTGTCCCACTCATATTCATTGTGGGAGGGGCTATGTAAGGGCACGATTACCAGGAGGTGGCCCACAGTCTGGCCATCATGGAGGCTAGAGACCATACCCGTTAAGGAAGCATTAGGTATAGGATACTTAAATACAGAATATTTTTAAATTATGGAGTCCACATAGACACTCAGCAGTGTTTTCTCAAAGGAGAGTTTGGTCTATAATGATTGTATTGCTAAACTCACATTATCAGGTGTTTTGGTTTGGGTTCTCTTGAAAGCAGAACCTGAGACAAGGACTTGGTCTAGGGAGTTCATTTAGGAGGTGATCCCAGGAAACAGGAGGGAGGGAGTGTGGAAAGTGGGGCAGGGAAGAAGGGAAAGCGTATCTAAGGGTGCATTGTGGGATTGCTGCTATGGCCACCATGGACTTCCTTCCTCTGGGACCTGCTAAGAAAGGTACAGAAGGAAGGGAGGCCGAGACATTTATGCACCAGCTCCCAGCTCTCACTGACTGTTTTCACCTGGGAGATAAACATCCTATACATGTCAGATCTGTACTTGTCTCTAGACTAGGGGCCCCTGTGGTTGTGGGGAAGGCTCTGAGATCTAGTGGAAACCTGGACTCTTGCTGGAGGCAGGATGCTGTCAGCACATGGTGAGTGTGCACTCACACAGGTGGGCTGAAGGATGTGATGTAGATACTGGAGGCATTTACTACATGAGGCTTGCGGGAGCGGGGCATTAGGTGGGTGTGTTAGTTCAGCTCCCCCAAGAAGCAGATGTCAAGACAGGATTAGATGTGCAAGAAATTTGGGGAACATGCTTTGAGGAAAATGGGGAGGGAGCTGGAAGAGGCCGGGAGAGCAGTCAGAGATATTAAGTCTGCCCTGGGGAGGAGAAGGGAAAGAGGAAATGTCGGGTAGAAAGAGTTAAGATTGCAGTGTAGTTCTCAGAAAGGTTCAGCCAGGCTAATGTGGAGGCCTCAAGCCCAAATCTCCCATTGAACAAGTCCTGGGTTTCACAGGAATGCGCCAGCCTTTGTGTCCAGTCATGTGAAGCACAGCCTCAGTGCAGATGCCTTGGTGGGCTCTCCTCAGCTCAGGCAGTTGGGCTCCTTGCTGTCATAGATGTCGGAAGCATATCCTGAGGGCAGCCACACTTAACTTTTATGCATGGACAGCACAGGTAGTTGCAACAAGCCTTGTATTGGGGGGACCAGAGGTCATTCACCCTGAGATACTAAGATTTGCTTCCTCCTTCTGTCTGCCACATTGTCTGAAATCCCCCCCCCCCCCCATCAGAGACTAATCCCTTTGTTTAAATTGTTGTCCTCTCTTCCAGGTCAGCTCTGGGAAAAGTAACAAAGGGAGCCACTAATGCTTTACTGTGGATGAATTATTTTATTCTATGATTGAAGGAATCTGGGACAACATGAGGGCATGTGGATGTAGGCTGAATAGCATTTAAGGAAAAGGGTACAAATATGCACTGGGGACCACACTGGGTCCACTGCCAGAAGTGGAACAAAACCAACCATCAGACTAGTGATAAAACAAGTAAAATGTGCTGGGAATGAGTGTCATTACCCTTGTCCAGTGTCCACTACCTTTGTCACTACCCTTGTCACTTTCCCCTATTTTCGGAGTATTTTGAAGGAGGGTGTACTTTTCTGGATGGTTTGAGAAATCAAGTAAATGTCCAGATGGCTGGAATGTTTGAGTTCGGAAAGGAGGGAAGACACCTCCCAATTTTTCAGAAGCTGATCCATGAGTCACTTTAGTAGAATCCCTAGAGCTCAAAAATGTAAGTTTCTTGTCCCCCTCCCCCCTCATCTGTTCATTTAGTGAAGGGTTTCTCTCTGCACTTGTAGGAGCATGTGTCCTTATGCTTATATGTTTCTGAAATTTTAGACTCTGATCAGTTGGCTTTGCAACTTTTTAAAGGCTGTTAAAGGAATTCTGTAACTTCATATTTCCTCTATCCTTCCACTGGACTTCCAAAACTCTTTAGGGGTTGCTCTGAGGACAGTTAGCATAGGCTCCCTCACAGTATTCTGTTTAATTCAAGCCAGCAGATTTCTTATTTCCGTGCTCTGCTTGAGGGTATAGAAATAAAAGAGATGAAGACTTGGTCCTTGCCCTTTTGGGAGTCATGACAATGATGGAAAGCAGACAGCACCGGGGTGGGATGGGAGTGAGAGTAGGGAGGGGACCGCTGGACCAGCTGCCATCCCACAGGAGCAAAGCAGGCTGCAGGGAGGGTGGAATGAATTTGCTGGCATGAGGCGAAAGGGAACAGATTCCCTGGGAGGTCAAGCCCGAAGAGGGCTGGACCAACTGCAGAGTTTGGGTGGGGAAGGGAAAAGCCATTCTTGCAGCAAAGAGAGCTGGAGTCATGGGCAGGGTGAAGTCACACCTTGTTTACGGGCATTTGACGGAAGTACCCGGAACTTGAACTTGAGTGGGCGGGGAGTACTGGGGGCGGGGAAAGGGCGGAAATGCAGGATTAAAGCCCTAACCCTTAGAGAAAAATTTGGAAGGAGGGTATGCGTGACCTGCTTCAGGTGTTGGTTTGCAGTGGTGTGGGGGTGGACGGGAATCCTGGCGTACCGGCAGGTCTAATCTGCCTTCTCGGAAGGAAACGTCTGCACGGAGCTGACCATGTCTCACTTAGTCTTGTTTGCCTGGCAGTGCTCAGCTTAGACGCTCAGTGTGTACACTTTGAATAAGTATTTACACACACACACACACACACCAATTTCTCTCTCCTTTTTTTTTCTTGGAGGTTTTCTTTTAAGTAGTGAATTAAGAATAGATTAAGCTACCAGGAGGAAGGACTCTGATCTCACACTGACTGCAGGCTGCCCCGTAGTTGTGGACAGCACATTTCAGATTTACGCTTTGTAACATAAACGCGTTTCCTACTCGTCCTCTTCTCATGGATTTTATCAAAAATTTGACTCTTCCTGGTCCCAGCACGTGCATGGGCCTCATGACAGCACATTTTGGGAGTGGACTGACACAGAGATCCATATGGTCAGGTATTAGGGTTGCCAGTGCTACAGCCTACATGGCGGTAAAAGGCAAAACAGACGGATTTTCTTGCATCCTGGGTCTCTTCCAATTTTCTCAGCCATAAAACAATTCACAAACTCAAGTCGAAAAAAGTATGTTCTTTTTAAAAAAACTTTGCATTTTTTATTCAGTTTTTATTTTAATTCCAGTATAGTAAACATGCAGAGCTATATTAGTTTTCAGGTGTACAATACAGTGACTCAACAATTCTGTCTGTTACTCAGTGGTCATCAGGACAAGTGCCCTCCTCCTCACCCGTTTCACCCATCCCCCCCACCCCCACGTCCCCTCTGGTGACTGTCAGTTTGTTCTGTATGTAAGAGTGTTTCTTCGACTCTCTTTTTCCTTGTTTGTTTCTTAATCTCCACGTAAGAGTGAAATCATGATACTTGTCTTTCTCTGACAGATTTATTTTGCTCAGCATTATACTCTCTAGCTCCATCTATAGTGTTGCAAATGGCAAGAATTCATCCTTTTTTGTATGACTGAGTAATATCCCATGTTATGTATCTATAACATATGTTCTTTATCCATTCATGTATCAGTGTACACTTTGGCTGCTTCCCTAATTTGGCTATTGTAAATAATGCCGCAATAAACACATGTATCCCTTTGATTAAGTGTTTTTGTATTCTTTGGATAAATACTGAATAGTGTGATTAGTGGGTTGTAGTGTAGTTATGTTTTTAATTTTTTGAGGGACCTCCATACTGTCTTCCACAATGGCTGCACCAGTTTTCATTTCCATCAAAAGTACACAAGGGTTCCTTTTTCTTCATATCCTCTCCAATACTTCTTGTTTCTTGTGTTTTTGATTTTAGCCGCTCTGACAGATGGGAGGTGATCTCTCATTGTGGTTGTGATTTGCATTTTCTTGATGTTGAGCGTCTTTTCATCTGTCTGTTGGCTATCTGATGTCTTCTGTGGAGAAATGCCTACTCATGTCTTCTGCCCATTTTTAATTGGATTATTTGGTTTTTTTGGATGTTGAGTTGTAGAAGTTCTTTATATATTTTGGATACTTACCCTTTATTGGATATGTCACTTGCAAATGTCTTCTCCCATTCAGTAGGTTTGCCTTTTAGTTTTGTTGATTGTTTCCTTCATTGTGCAGAAGTCCTAATAATTTATTTTTGCTTTTATTTTTCTTATCTCATATTGTTTCATATTTAGAAAAATGTTGCTACAGCCAATGTCCTAGAAATTACTTCCTGTGCTCTCTTCTAGGATTTTTATGATTTCAGGTCTCAAATGTATGTCTTTAATCCATTTTGAATTTGTTTTTGTGTATGGTATAAGAAAGTGGTCCAGTTTTACTCTTTTGCATGTGGCTCTATAGTTTTCTCAACACCATTTGTTGAAGAGACTGTGTTTTGCCCATTAGATAGTCTTTCCTGCTTTGTTGAAGATTAATTGACCATATAATTGTGGGTTCATTTCTGAGTTTTCTGTTCTGTTCTATTGATCTATGTGTCTATTTTTGTGTGTCAGTACCATAGTGTTTTGAGTACTACAACTTTGTAATATAACTTTGAAGTCAGGAATTGTGATGCTTCCGGCTTTGCTTTTTTTCAGTATTGCTTTGGCTATTCGGGATCTTTTGTGGTTTCATACAAATTTTAGGATTGTTCTACTTCTGTAAAAAATACTATTGGTATTTTGATTGCAATTACGTGTGTAGATTCCACTGGGTAGTATAGACATTTTAACAATATTTATTCTTCCATTCCATGAGCATGGAATGTATTCCCATTTCTTTGTGTCATCTTCAGTTTCTTTCATTAATGTTTTATAGTTTTCAGACTATAGGTCTTTCACCTTTTTGGTTAAATTTATCCTAGGCATTTTATTGTTTTTGGTGCTGTTGTAAATGGGATTGGTTTTTCTTTTCAATTTATTTTTTTAACTTACATCCAAGTTAGCATATAGAGCAACAATGATTTCAGGAGTAGATTCCTTAATGCCTCTTACCCATTTAGCCCATCCCCTCTCCCACAACCCCTCCAGTAACCCTCAGTTTGTTCTCCATCTTTAAGAGTCTCTTCTAATGTTTTGTCCCCCTCCCTGCTTTCATATTGTTTTTTCTTCCCTTCCCTTATGTTCTATTTAAAGTCCTCATATGAGTGAAGTCATATGATATTTGTCTTTGACTAATTTCGCTTAACATAATACCCTCTAGTTCCATCCACATAGTTGCAAATGGCAAGATTTCATTCTTTCTGATTGCCGAGTACTACTCCATTGTGTATATATACTACATCTTCTTTATCCATTCATAAATCGATGGACATTTGGGCTCTTTCCATACTTTGGTTGTTGTTGATAGTGCTGCTATAAACATTGGGGTGCATGTGCCCCTTTAAAACAGCATCCCTGTATCCCTTGGATCAATACCTAGTAGTGCAAATTGCAGGGTCGTAGGGTAGTTCTATTTTTAATTTTTTGAGGAATCTCCATACTGTTTTCCAGAGCGGCTGCACCAGTTTTCATTCCCACCAGCAGTGCAAAAGGGTTCCTCTTTCTCCACATCCTCGCCAACATCTGTTGTTGCCTGAGTTGTTAATGTTAGCCATTCTGACAGGTGTAAGGTGGTATCTCATTGTGGTTTTCATTGGTATTTGCCTGATGATGAGTGATGTTGAGCATTTTTTCATGTGTCAGTTGGCCATCTGGATGTGTTCCTTAGAGAAGTGTCTATTCATGGCTTTTGCCCATTTGTTCACTGGATTATTTGTTTTTTGGGTGTTGAGTTTGATAAGTTCTTTATAGATTTTGGATACCAACCCTTTATCTGATACGTCGTTTGCAAATATCTTCTCCCATTCCGTCGGTTGCCTTTTAGTTTTGCTGATTGTTTCCTTCGCTGTGCAGAAGCTTTTTGTTTTGATGAGGTCCCAATAGTTCATTTTTGCTTTTGTTTCCCTTGCCTCCGGAGACATGTTGAGTAAGAAGTTGCTACAGCCAAGGTCAAAGAAGTTTTTGCCTGCTTTCTCCTCGAGGATTTTGATGGCTTTCTGTCTTACATTGAGGTCTTTCATCCATTTTGAGTTTATTTTTGTGTATGGTGTAAGAAAGTGGTCCAGGTTCATTTTTCTGCCTGTTGCTGTCCAGTTTTCTCAGCACCACTTGCTGAAGAGACTGTTTTTATTCCATTGGATATTCTTTCCTGCTTTGTCAAAGATTAGTTGGCCATACGTTTGTGGGTCTATTTCTGGGTTCTCTATTCTGTTCCATTGATCTGAGTGTCTGTTTTTGTGCCAGTGCCATACTGTCTTGATGATTGCAGCTTTGTAGTATATCTTGAAGTCCGGGATTGTGATGCCTCCTGCTTTGGTTTTCTTTTTCAAGATTGCTTTGGCTATTTGGGGTCTTTTCTGGTTCCATACAAATTTTAGGATTGTTTGTTCTAGCTCTGTGAGGAATGCTGTTGTAATTTTCATGTGGATTGCATTGAATATGTAGATTGCTTTGGGAAGTATAGACGTTTTAACAATATTTGTTCTTCCTATCCAGGAGCATGGAATATTTTTACATTTTTTTGTGTCTTCTTCAATTTCTTTCGTAAGTTTTCTATAGTTTTCAGTGTATAGATTTTTCACCTGTTTGGTTAGGGTTATTCCTAGGTATTTTATGGTTTTTGGTGCAATTGTAAATGGGATCGATTCCTTGATTTCTCTTTCTGTTGCTTCATTGTTGGTGAATAGGAATGCAACTGATTTCTGTTCATTGATTTTATATCCTGCAACTTTGCTGAATTTGTGGATCAGTTCTAGCAGTTTTTACATGGAATCTTTTGGGTTTTCCATATAGAGTATCATGTCATATGCGAAGAGTGAAAGTTTGACCTTCTCCTGGCTGATTTAGATGCCATTTCTTTGTGTTGTCTGATTGCTGAAGCTAAGACTTCCAATACTATGTTCAGTAACAATGGCGAGAGTGGACATCCCTGTCTTGTTCCTGACCTTAGGGGGAAAGCTATCTGTTTTTCCCCATTGAGGGTGATATTAGCATTGGGTCTTTCATATATGGCTTTTATGATCTTGAGGTATAATCCTTCTGGGATAAAGGGAAAGTAGGGATGTACTTTCTTGAGGGTTTTTATCAAGAAGGGATGCTGTATTTTGTCAAATGCTTTCTCTGCATCTATTGAGAGGATCATGTGGTTCTTGTCCTTTCTTTTATTGATGTGATGAATCACATTGATTGTTTTATGGATATCAAACCAACCCTGCATTCCAGGTATAAATCCCACTTGGTCGTGGTGAATAATTTTTTGAATGTATTGTTGGATCTGGTTGGCTAATATCTTGTTGAGGATTTTTGCATCCATGTTCATCAGGGAAATTGGTCTATAGTTCTCTTTTTTAGTGGGTCTTTGTCTGGTTTTGGAATCAAGGTATTGCTGGCTTTATAGAAAGAATTTGGAAGTTTTCCTTCCATTTCTAGTTTTTGGAACATCTTCAAGAGAATAGGTACTAACTCTTCCTTAAATGTTTGGTAGAATTCTCCTGGAAAGCCATCTCGCCCTGGACTCTTGGTTTTGGGGAGATTTTTCACTACTAATTCGATTTCTTTAGTGTTTATAGGAATGGGATTGTTTTCTTAATTTCTTTCTGCTGCTTCAATATTGAAGAAATGCAACAGATTTCTTCTTTTTTTAATGTTTATTCTTGAGAGAGAGAGAGAGAGAGAGACAGAGCATGAGCAGGGGAGGGGCAGAGAGAGACAGAGACACAGAACCTGAAGCTGGCTCTAGGCTCTAAGCTGTCAGCACAGAGCCTGATGCGGGGCTCCAGCTCACGAACCATGAGATCATGACCTGAGCTGAAGTTGGACGCTTAACTGACTGAGCCACCCAGGCACCCCCTAAGAAATGCAACAGATTGCTGTACATTGGTTTTATATCTGGTGACCTTACTGAATCCTTTTATCAGTTCTAGTAGTTTTTTGGTGGAGCCTTTAGTGTTTTCTATATACAGTATCATGTCATCTGCAAATAGTGAAAGTTTTACTTCTTCCTCACCAATTTGGGGGCCTTTTATTCCTTTTTCTTGTTGATTACTGTGGCTTGGACTTCAGTATTATGTTGAATAAAAGTGGTGATAGTGTATATCCTTGTCTTGTTCCTGACCTTCGGGGAAGCTCTCAGTTTTTCCCCATTAAGTATAATGTTTGCTGTGTGTTTTTCATATAAAGCCTTTATTATGTTGAGTAATGTTCCCTCTGAACTTTGTTGAGGGTTTTTATCATGAATGGATGTTATACTCTGTCAAATGCTTTTTTTGCATCTATTGAAATGATCCTATGGTTCTTACCCTTTTACTTATTGATGTGATGTATCACGTTGGTTGATTTGCAAATATTGAACCACCCTTGTAACCTAGGAATAAATCCCCCTTGATCACGGTGAATGATTTTTTTTAAATGTATTGTTGGATTAGGTTTGGTAGTAATTTGTTGAAGGTTTTTGCATCTGTATTCATCAGAGATATTGGCCTGTACTTCTCTTTTTCTGTAGTGTCTTTATCTGGTTTTGGTATCATGGTAACGCTGACCTCATAGAATGAATTTGGAAGTTTGAATTTGGAAGTTTTCCTTCCTCTTCTGATTTTGGAATATTTTGAGAAGAATGGGTATTAATTCTTCTTTAAATGTTTGGTGAAATTTGCCTATGAAGCTGTCTGGTCCTGGTCTTTTGTTTGTTAGGAGTTTTTTGATTACCGATTGAATTTCTTTGCTAGTAATCAGTGTGTTCTAATTTTCTATTTCTTCTTGCTTCACTTTTATTAGTTTATATGTTTCTAGGAATTTATCCATTTCTTCTGGGTTGTGAATTTTGTTGGCGTATAGTTTTTCATAATATTCTCTTATAATTGTATGTCTGTGGTATTTGTTATTTCTCCTCTCTCATTTGTGATTGTATTTATTTGAGTTCTCTCTTTTTTTGAGAGAGAGAGTGTGTATGCGCATGAAATCAGGGGAGGAGCAGAGGGAGAGGAAGAGAATCTTAAGCAGTCTCCATGCTTAATGTGGAGCCCTACACGGGGCTCAGTTTCACAACAATGAGATCATGACCTGAGCTGAAATCAAGAGTTGGATGCTTAACTGAATGAGCCACCCAGGTGTCCCTCTTATTTTTCTTGCTAAGTGTGTCTAGAGGTTTATCAGTGTTGTTGAGTTTTTCAGAGAACTGGCTCCTGGTTTCATCAAGTGTTCTATTGATTTTTGTTTGTTTTAGTTCCTATACCATTTATGTCTGCTTTAATCTTTATTATTTCCTTCTTTCTGCTGGTTTGGGGTTTTTTGTTGTTCTCTTTCTAGCTCCTTCAGATATGAGATTAGGTTGTTTATTTGAGATTTTTCTTGCTTCTTGATGTAGGCCTGTATTGCTATAAACTTCCCTCTTAGAACTGCTTTTGCTGCATCCCAAAAGCAGCAATTGTGTTTTCATCCCATTGTGTTTTCATTTTCATTTGTTTCCATGTAATTTTTTATTTCTTCTTTGATTTCTTGGCTGACCCATTCATTGTTTAGTAGCGTGTTGTTTAACCTCCATTGGTCTTTTCATATTTTATCTTGTGGTTGATTTCTAGATTCTTAGCATTGTGTTCAGAAAAGATGCATAGTATGACGTTGATTGAAAAAAGTATACTCTTAAAAAAAGAGAAAACAATAACAACAAACAACAAAAAATACCTACCAGTTGCAATTTTGAGGAATGTAAATAATCATGGATTTTTCTGTTTTGCCTGGCTTAATTGCAATTCATTTTTTGTACAAGTGTGAACACTAGCCTGTCACATTCTATTGATGTTTATAGATTTATTTTCAGAGAGAGAGAGAAACTGAGAGACCTTCAGATATTTGGCTCTTTGCATGGGAGAGTTTATGGAGATACAGAATAAAAATTAGCAAAAGGAAATATTATCCACCAAGTGCCAAAGCATAATCCATGGCCAAATGATTTGGCCTGGCACTTAGAAGTAAAGGTTTGCCCCTTTCTCAATATGCTGAAGATGGATCTATGTCTCCGTTCTCTGGGAATCATTTTCCCAAAGCACATACACTGCTTAACTGATGATTGTAGATGGAATTCTGTCCTTCTGTCCAGCTGCAAACTAAGAGATTATTAATCACTTTAAACTTATTCAGGAATAAAAAATCCAGCCAATGGAGAAATCATTTTATAGGTCTATATTATGCTCTGTTTATATTTCTTAAGTCCTTACTTATCTTGAGAAAATGATGAAGTCTTACATTTTGTATTTTATAGTTTACAGAACATGTTTCATCCATTACCCTGTGAAAATCTTAATAAGAGGAGACATTTATGTTTGGTTTTATAGTTTAAGAAATCCAAGCTTCTGATATTTCTTGAGATCACGTATCTTTATTTTTTGTTTTGTGTGTCGTGAAAAACAAACAAACAAACAAACAAAAAAAAACACCTTGGATGGACCTTCCTTGACAGTTGGGAGAATGGTTAAGCTCTTAGCTCTGGCTAAGAGTCATGTCTAGTATCTTTATATTCTGACTCCTGAGCCACGATTTGACCCCCAAAAATGGACTGATGAGATTTGCAGGTTTACTGCATTTTTAAAACAGGGAAGTCCATTGTGCTCTAATTAATGAGTATGGTTGACCCTTGAATAACATGGGGTCTAGGGGAGCTGACCCCCGACATTGTTGAAAATTCCTGTTAACTTTTGACTCCTCCCAAACTTAATACTAATAGTCTACTGTTGACTGGAAGCCTTACTGATAACACATATTACAATTAACATGTATTTTGTATGTTATGAGTATTACGTACTGTGTTCTTACAATAAGGTAAACCAAGAAAGGAAAATGTAAGCAAGAAAATCATAAGGAAGAGAAAATACATCTAGAGTACTGTGCTGTAATGTGTAAGTGGACCTCTACAGCTCAATCCTGTGTTGTTTAAAGGGTCAACTGTACTTGATTCAAGCAGAATTGAAATCAAAAGTATTAAAATGAAAATAAAAAGCCATTAACATTTACTGGACACTTACTAAAGTGCCAGGCATTGGAGAGGACATGCATTATCTCATTTAATCCTCCCAACAAGCCTAAGAGGTGAGGTGCTACAGTCACTTCTATTTTTATAGATTCAAAAAAGGGCTTATAAAGGTTAAGAAAGAAAAATCACAGGTCACATGGCTAGTGAATACCAGAACTATATTTGAACCCACGTGTGTTAGATGCCAGAGCTAAGAGCTTAACTGCTCTTCCAACTGTCAAGGAGGGTCCGTCAAAGGTGGGTTTTTTCGTGACACACAAAACAGATACAGGTCAGTTTTATGGAGTGTTTCCTCTGTGCAGACCTAGTGCTGTATGTTTTATGTGCAATTTCTCATTTGCTTCTTACAACAAACGTGTGAAGGAGGAACAGTTATTGCCCCACGATTTTACAGATGGCATAGCTGAGGCACAGAGAAGTGAAGTATCTTGCTAGTAATGGCAGAGCTCATATCTGAACCCAAATAATAATCTGCCCAGAATCTGAGCACTTGACTTCTAGCTAATGCTTCAGCCCAGGTTTTTCTCATTCTGTTTTGGTCAAAAGCTGGGAAGATGTGACATTGTTCAGGGTGCTCGGGGTTCTTGGGCCTGACAAGGGAGCCACTTGTCTTCTTGGATAAGCTGGTAATAAGCAGACTTTTCCTACAAGGAAAGAGTTTAATAGGAACTTTCTACAAGGACCTGGTGTGAAAAGTCATCTGGAAATATCACATTTTTGTGCTCGAGCAGTAAATATGCCTCCAAGATTTTACTGTAAGGCAGGGGTTTGCACAAGTTAGAAGTGTATTTACTCCCATGAGTCTGAAAAGAGAACAAGGTTAGGTTAAGTAGCTATTAATAATAGTTGACAATAAGAAAAAAATACAGTGGTTGTCACAGTTTCTTAAATAGATTATTAGAGTATTAGGGTAATACTTGCTACTTGTTTATTTTCTTTTAATTTCAGGCACACAATTAGATTAATAATCTTTATTACACACTGTCTACATGGGTCCTTGTGACTTGTTCATACTATCGATTTAAATCTATTTTAAAGCAAATTGAGAACATATTCTATTATATGCTCCCAGGCTACAGCTCTGGCATGTGGTTTATCTGTGGAGTTTTCCCCACACTCCAGACATAAAACCTAGAGGCTTTGGAGAGTCTGTCCTGAAACCCAGAACGTGATGGCAAATGACCCTGCCATTGGTAAGAATCTTCTCTCCTTTCAGCAGGAGTTAATAAGTAAGCCTTCAGGGCAGAGTCAGCCACAGGCTTGATGAGAACACAGTATTCATGACATCCTCTCCAAATTCCAAGGAAATAAAACAAACAAGTGGTGATTTTCCAGGAAAATTGAGGCCATGTTTCCAGGGCCCTCAGAATCCTCATAAGCACCATCCCTCAGCCAATTAAAAAAGTTGCTCACACCCTCAGTGTTTTTCCTTGGGAGGGCCAGTTGGGACGAGGCCACAAAGTTGCTTCTCATTGGAAACTTGGGGAACCCATACTCTGTCCATGGCTTGGTCAGAACCCTTCTAACCAGGAATTTACAGGAAAAACTTGAAGAGAAATCTCTTCAAAGACTTTTATACTTGTCCCTTCCCCATCATGACTTCCTTTTTCTGTTTCTACAGAAAACAAATGTGTTGCAACTTCCCTACCCCCAAAGTGGATATTAATTGTGACTGGGCATTTTGTGTACTAGTTGATGTCATTGTAAAGACCATGCCTCTGTCAAGGGCATTTGGGTTAGTTTTCTTTTTTGGTTATTTGTCTCCAGTTTGGCAGTGCATTGCAGTGGCTTAGAGTGTGAACTCTGCAGTCATATTGACAGTTTCAAGTTCCAACTCCAACACTGACTAGCACATTTAAAAACAAATCTTTGGTAATTACCACCTCAAGCTGTCGCAAGAATTAAGTCAGACGTCCTTTGTAGCGTATTTATCACAGCTCTTGGCACATAGTAAGCACTCAGTAAGTGTAAGTTGCTGACATTGTAAAACATGATATTATTATGAAATATATATAATTACTATTCCATATCTTAATAAATTTATACTTTTGTTTTTCCTAGCTAGATGCCCTGAAGTAAGATTTGGGGTCCAAGAGTATATGCATTACAATTTTAATACATGGTGTCTAACTGCTACCTAACAAGTTTACAGTCCTACTGTTACTGAAGGGGGTGGTCTTCTTCCCAAATCTCAACCAGCATGGGAGATTAGAAATCATTTCACTTTTGGCTAATATGATGGTTAGAAATTGTTTCTTTATCGTTCTAATTGGCATTTTACTGATCTCTAAAGAGACTGAGCACACAGATTTATTGGCCATTTTCAGATTTTCTTGTCAAGTCTTAACAGGTTATGTTTGTTCATAGCCTTTGTCTATGGGGTTTTATAATTACTGCTATTTTGACTAAATGCTGCTAATTTATAAACACCATGAATTAAGGATATTTTATAAGTTGAACATATTTTCTTATTGTATTATTTGTATTCCTTTTCTTTTTCTTTAATTTTTAAAAAATTTTTATTTTTGAGAGAGAGCACATGTGCGAGCGAGTGGGGGAGGGGCAGAGAGAGAGGTAGACACAGAATCTGAAGCAGGCTCCTGGCTCTGAGCTGTCAGCACAGAGCCTGATGTGGGGCTTGAACTCACAAACAGTGAGATCATGACCTGAGCCGAAGTCAGACGCTTAACTGACCGAGCCACCCAGGCACCCCTGTATTTCTTTTCTTTAGTGGTCTTTTGCTATACTGCCATTTACATTTTTCATATAGACTGATATAACCATTTTTCCTTTATGTCTTCTGGGTATTCTGCTAGTAAACGCTTTTGAATGTTATGCATATGGTAGAATCATGTTCTTGTTGTCATTTCATTACAGCAGTGGCTCTCAATTTTCTGTGGGCCTCAGAATCACTTGAGAAACTTTTTAAAACTATGGTTTTTGGGGGAGGCTTGATCACAGCATTTCCAATGGTGGGGCTTAGCCACATGTTTATTAAAAAGGAGAGTCTCATTTTGAAAAATGGGTACTGCTTAAAAGTAGGTTCTTAAATTGGCAAAATGTTGATGTAGTTGTTGAAGCTGGAATGTTTGTGTCTACCCCAAGCTAATATGTTGAAATCTTAACACCCCCCCCCCACACCCGGTGTGATAGTTTTAGGAGATTGGGCCTTGGGGAGGTGATTATGTTGTGGGGTGGATGCTTCCTGAATGGGTTTAGTACCCCTATGAAAGAGACCCCAAAGAGCTCCGTTGTCCCTTCCCCACTGTGAGCACTCAGTGAGAAGATGGCTGTCTGTGAACCAGGAAGAGGGCTTTTGCCAGAACCTGACCACAGTTGCACCCTGATCTTGGCCTCCAGAGCTGTGAGAAAACAAATTTCTGCTGTCTACAGGCTACCCAGTCCATGGTATTCTGTGAGAGCAGCCCAGATAGACTAAGATACTGGGTGACAGGCACATGAGGGCTCATTATACTGTTTTCTTTACCCTTGAATATGTTTGAGATTTTTCGTAAGTAGTAGCTTTAAAAGAAAAAGTTCTGATAGCATGCAAAGCCCATCAAGGTTACTGCACTAATCAGAGTTGGCTAAGTCACAGAGACGTCATGTGTTAAATCGACCGGGAAGGCCAGCTAGGAAGCAACATGACCATAGCATGGTGGTGTTAAGCAATAAGGTGTGCTGCCCAAAGTGGGAACTGACCCAGAACCTGAGCAGCCTGCCAGGACTGTGCTGTACCCTTGGACCCTGAACAACGGGGCCTCTCCTCTTTCAGGTTGCTTCATGGCTTCTGTCTCAGTTGTGTAGGACCCCAGGGAGAGGCAGGAGCAGATACTTCTGTTTCTTGCGAGGCAAGTAAAAAATGGAAATCAGTCTCCATGTCTTCTCTGGGAGGACAGCAGCAGGTGGTGGCAGGGGTAGGGTCTATGGTGATCAGGAAATTGGAAGTGTTTCCATTTCATATCATACCGGCATATTCCCCCACCCGCCATTAAAAATCCTTTGTTTGTTACCATCTTAAATTCACACCTTCCAATTTTATTCCTCTCTTTTTTACCCTCAGTGGGACACTTTTTCTCCTAGTCATATTAATTTCTTTGCCTTGACCCTGATTTGCTTACTTCTTCCCCCACAAGAAACAAAACAGTCAACCTGGGATGCCTTTACACAGACTTTGCCAATGAGTCCTCACCTCTCAAAATATAGCTCAAAAACCAGCTCAGAGGAAGCCCAGGGCAAACTGGTCCTGATCTAAGGACAAAGATAAATAGGTAATTAAAGAAAATCCTCAGCACAAAAGGAGTCTAAATAGAACAGCATACCCCTAGGGTAAAGTGAACTAACACTAGGGAGGAGGGAAACTTTTGACGTCTCATTAGAACCCTTGGAGAGGAGTGCTTGGCTGGGTCAGTTGGTAGAGCAGGAAACTCTTGATCTCAGGGGTTATAAATTCAAACCCCATGCTGGGTGTAGAGATTACTTAAAAACAAAATTTTAAACATGGAGAGACTGAAGAGGACTGACTTATATCCTTACATTGAAAGGAATAATCAGAAAACCAGAATCTTGAAAATATGATTACCAAAGTTAATTTTGACATTCCACCAAAATCTAAAAAATAGAAGCAGCCAAGGACTGAATTAGTAATCTGGAAGATAAGTTGAAAAAAGAAATCTTCTAAAACTTAGATATGTGATGTAAAAATAGAGAAAAAGTTCGAGAAGGAGGCTGAGAAAAGATCTTAGCAGTGTACCCTCTATATCCTCCAACTGGAATCTCAGAAGGATGAAAAGAACACAGAGGACATAATCAAAACAGAGAAATGATTTGGGTCTTCAGATTGAAAGGATCCATCTAGATACATACTGGTGAAATTTCTGTCCTACAAGGATAAAAAGAATATCCTTCAAGTTCTCAGAGCAAACACAAGCTTGCCTATGAAGGGACTCAAGTCGAACTGGATCAAGTTCCCATTAGCAACACTGGATTTTGAAAGACCATGCAGTGGGAGTTCCACATTCTGGGGGAAATATTTGAACATTCAAATATATTTGAAAATACATCCCAGCTAGATTAAACATACATATTTTCAGATGCAGGCAGGGACTCAGAAAGATTGTCTTCGAAATACTTTTTCCAGAAGAGTTACTCACAACTGTACTAGAGCCAAACAGAAACAGAACCCAAGAAAGAGGAAAAGATAGGATCCAAGAGACCAATCTAGAAGGACAATGATGAGAGAAATCCTAGGACAGTGACAGTTGTTTCACACGCGTAGACGGTGGGGAGTCCAAATCAGAAGGGGAAGTCAGAGGGCTCCGTGGAAACAGTCTTCAGGAAGAAAGGGTAACTAACGCTGCACAGATCTTGTGATTAGGATCTAGAAGTGTCACTATAGCTGGCTATCAATAACATGGTGGTGTAAAGTCTCTTTTTTCCAACAAGAGAAAGAATGGCCACTGAATAGTTTGGGAAATAGAATAAAACACTCTACAAGAAAGTCCTGGTCTAAATATGAAGCAAATTAGATTTTGAGCAGTTGGTGTGAAAGAAATAGTGATGGGCTCTGAATTAAATATGTTTGAATTTGTAATGAGTACTGGGCACAAACATTTCTCTGTGTTGAATGTGTTGTTTTTTATTCTTGAAAGTGGTTTGCCATTTTTATAGCATATTATTCTTTACGGATCAGATTTTCCCTAATAGTTCTTTTGAAGAATCACCCAGAGGGCAAACTTAGATATAAAATTTTGTTCTCATTTTCTCTTTTGGTTTCTCCCTCAAAAAATAAAGGAATACGATTTTGTTGTTTTTAACATAGCAAAGGTGACTTTGGATTTTGACTGGACAGTCCTCTAAACCTCGAAATTGGGGAGCAAACTGGGGTGTCTGTGTGGCTCAGTTGGTTGAGCATCTGACTTTGGCTCAGGTCATGATATCATGGTTCATGGGTTTAAGCCCCACATCGGGCTCTGTGCTGACAGCTCAGAGCCTGGAGCCTGCTTCAAGTTCTGTGTCTCCCTCTCTCTCTCTGCCCCTCCCCTGCTTGTGCTCTTTCTGTCTCTCAAAAATAAATACACTTAAAAAAAATAAAAAATAAATTTGGGAACAAACTTATGGTCATTAAGAAGCATAAACTTTAAATAATATTCACTGATGGCTGCCTGCGTGGCTCAGTCAGTTAAGTGTCCAACTCTTGGTTTCAGCTCAGGTCATGATCTCTCATGGTTTTGTGAGTTCAAGACCTGCATTGGGCTCTGTGCTGACAGTGTGGAGCCTGCTTGGGATTTTCTCTCTCTCCCCCCATCTGTCTGCCACTCCCCCGCTTTCACTGTCTCGGTCTCTCTCAAAATAAATAAATAAGCTTAAAAAATTTTAAATAATATCCACTGACCCTAATATCTAAGCCTCCTAATTTTGTAACTTACTTGAAGAGTTCCTTAGTAACTAACAGGTCTTGTTTGAAGAACTGTATACATAAAATTCAGCTCCTTTAGTTTCACTTCACCTTTTTTCCCTGCTAAAGTAAGTAAAATTAAATGGAATAGTTTTTTTTAATTTTTTAATTTTTAAATTTTATTTTTAAAATATATGATATTTATTGTCAAATTGGTTTCCATACAGCACCCAGTGCTCATCCCAACAGGTGCCCTCCTCAATACCCATCACCCACCCTCCCCTCCCTCCCGCCCCCCATCAGCCCTCAGTTTGTTCTCAGTTTTTCAGAGTCTCTTATGCTTTGGCTCTCTCCCACTCTAACCTCTTTTTTTTTTCCTTCCTCTCCCCCATGGGTTCCTGTTAACTTTCTCAGGATCCCCATAAGAGTGAAACCATATGGTATCTGTCTTTCTCTGTATGGCTTATTTCACTTAGCATCACACTCTCCAGTTCCATCCACGTTGCTACAAAGGGCCATATTTCATTCTTTCTCATTGCCACGTAGTACTCCATTGTGTATATAAATCACAATTTCTTTACCTAAATGGAATAAGTTTTAAAGAAATATATACAACAGTTATCTCTGTATTGTGGGATTGGAAGGATTCGAATATATGTATGATTTTCCTACCAAGAATATGTTTTGCTGTTACAATAACAACACCCCAAAATATTTAACAAGAAAAATGATTTATACTGAAACTGCCTTAGCAGGAAGTCCTTCTTCATGCCCCACGTGACCCTAATCATTACTGTCACTCTTGCAAGCGCACCTTTTTACCGATGGCAGGTATAACTTTGCACATTGATTTCCCCTGCCTTTAAGGTTTTCGGTTTCTCAAGGACCAGGCCTGGATATCTACACCATTTCCATTCTCCTGATGGGCTCAGCCCGGCCTCAGGCTGCCCCCACCGGGTCCGAGAGAGATGCTTGGCTTGCACCCTAGGCTGTCTCCCATTGACCCTGTGAGGGTGAGGGAGAAGGGCGGGCAACAGATTCAGGCTCACGCAAGCATGGTAATGGAAGCCACACTGCAACAGCTTCAAGCTCTTTGCACCCATCGTTAGGCTTTCAAAATCACATAGAGTATAAATTAGAAGCCTGAATGCTTACTTATGTATCGAATCAGCACAATAAGCAAATAATCAAATGGCAGGAGCAGGCCAAACTCAGAGCCTCTTCCCACAAGTAGCATTTGTGGGGACAAAGCATGTTTTGGAGAAGCAGAGCAGCTCCGGTGTTTGTAGGGATTTGGGGAAGGGTCACCGCCGAGTGAGAGGGCAGTGAACACAGGAAACTCTCAAATGCCGGTGTTCTCATGGAAAAGCCTTTCATGGAAAATAGAAATTCACACTGAATTGATCTCCTCCCCTTAAAGCACCGACACTTCTCCCTGCCATGCTTTCTTGCAGGTGGTGAAAACCTCCAGAGGAGAGAGAGTAGGAGGAAGGAAAGGAGAAAATGGAGGGTAGGGCCTGGGAGCTTGAGCTGAGGAGGACGAAGTTCCGAGACGCAGGCAGTACTTGGCACGGACAGTGAGTCATGCAGGGCAGAGCAGATCAGAGTTGCTAACTTGCTGTTTGAAGGGCTAAGAAACTTCACAGTGATTCCATTTTAAATTAGGCTGTTTGTGAGTCTCCTGTTTCCTTGCTCAGTCCCCTTCCTCCCTGGGGGTTGGTTGGGGCAGAGGATAAAGATAGGATCCAAGCCAGGCCCTTTTATGTTTATTTCTCCTTCCTCTTTCTCATGACTTTGAACAGGCACATCTATTGCTAGGATGCTCCGGTTCATTACTAAGCAGCAGGCAACAGGTCACAGAAGGAAGGAAAGAAAGAAAACGGGGAGAGAGGCCAAGAATGAGAAAACCAGTGACTTAAACACTTGGCCCCCTGTGCTCGCTTGGCCAGCACATGGACTAAAATTGGAACAATGCAGAGAAGATTAGCATGTCCCCTGGTGCAAGGACGACACACAAACTCATGGAGATTCTCATATTTTTTCAGAGATGATGAACAAGTTCTGGAGGTAGATAGTGGTGGATGGTTCTACAGCAACCTGAATGCGCTTAATGTAAACTGGACACTTAAAAATAGCTAAATGGTAAATCTTATGTTATATATGACCACAATTTATAAAAAGCAAATGCCCTAACAGTTGAGTAAAGAGATGGCATACGGACAAGTCAAGTAAAAGTCATGCAATTATGTTAATAAGTTATATAAAAAAAAGTAATCTAAGAACACAAATGCAAGCCCTCAGTCATTGTGCATGCCACAGTATCAGCATGGAGTAGTGGCTCTATAGAGTTGGCTCTCACCTGGTTCAAAGTCTAACGCTGCCACTTAATAGTTGTATGGCCTTGGACCAGACATCTAACATCCTTGAGTCTGTTTCTTATTTGGAAAATTGAAATGACATTGGATTCACAGACCTATTGAGAGAGTTAAGATATTATAGGCAAGGCATTTCTTATTTGGAAAATTGAAATGACATTGGATTCACAGACATATTGAGAGAGTTAAGATATTATAGACAAGGCATTTAGCATAGTAAGTGGCTCCTACTCATCATTCACTAAATGTGTTTCCTTTCCCTTTCTGCACATGGAAGGTTGCAAAGGCAATGTGTTGTGGGACACAGAAACTAACTTGAGAGATGGTAAGGATAAAATTTAAAAATGAAAAAATATGGAAATAGTATTTAGGCAGTGGTTCTTGAGAGAGGCAGGCCAGGTGTAGCAAGGATCCTCTAAATTGCTGAAAAAAGACCTAAGACTTGTTATTAGAGTTATTAGCTGTTGTAACCAAGTAGCCCCCCCCCCCCACCCTCCAATACAGCAGCTTAAACAAGATGGAAGCTTATTTGTGTCTATTTCATAATCCAGAGGTAAACTGTCTAAGGCTGGCAGAACAGCTATGTCATTCTCAATGCACAGGATTTCCATTGTTGGATCCAAAGTGGTTGCTTTAGATCCTGACATCTTCCAGGTAATGGGAAGTGCAGAAAGGGCTAGTGGCCACATCTACCTTTGTTTTAAGGGCATGACATAGAAATGGCACACTTCATTTTTCCACCCACACCCCAATGACCAAATCCTTTCTATAAAGAATGCTGGGGTCAGTAAACTCCAGTGGGAGTCCTGTTAAAGAGGAGGAGTTTGGATGTTGCTCTACACTTAGCCACCTCAACCACACAGCTCATTATATTTTCTCTAGTTTGCAACCACAGGACAGGCTTTCAAAACAACAAAGCTAACACATTCCCCAAAATGGAAGCATAATTTCTTGGTTATTAATTTATTCAGTAAATATTTATAGACTACTGGCTATATGCTTGGTACTATTCAAAACATCATAAATACAGCAGACTGCAAAACAGATAAAGTTCCTGATTTCATTACGCTAAATTCAGGGGCACCTGGCTGGCTCTGTCGGTAGAGCATGTGACTCTTAATCTCAGGGCCATGCATTGAAGCCTCATGTTAGACATGGAACCTACTTAAAAAGCAAAACAAAACCAAAAAAAGTCATTAAACTAAATTCAATAGGGGGAGAAGGTAAACAAATACTGGAAAAAAAAACATTAGATACCAGTAAGTGCAAAGATGAAAATTAACATAACAAGCAACTAGATGGGGTGGTTAGGGATGCCCTCGCTGGGGAAATGATGTATAAGCTGAGCCACTTGAAGAACAGGAAACAGAATATGCCAGGAATGGGGAACTGCAGGTGCAAAGGTCCTGATGGCGGAAAGAATCTGGGAGGGTTTGTGGTACAGAAGGACCCTTGTGGCTGGATTTAGCAGGAGTGGGAGAGAGGAGGACATAAGATTAGAAAGGAAGGCAGGAGCAGTTTGTTCTTTGGCATTTCCCAGCACTGAGGACAGTTGTGCACATGGTAGGTACCCAACGAGTGTTTGATAAATGAATAAGCTAACAGAGAAAGATCTGAGGCTGTTGACAGCTACCCTCTAATTCATAGCTTGCCTCTGCTTTACTTCAGCAAAGAGTAGGATTGGCCTTTGTTCATCCTACACACATCTCTCAGCTCCTATCTCTCAGAATCTTCTTATCTTTGTAGTTGATCCCAGAGTCTTTGGTAGCCTAATGTCCTCTCATAAAAAATGGAGTTAGGGAAGGAATCTGGGAAGGGGACCGGTATCTGAATAAAACATGGTATCTCCTCCTTGGTTTTCTCTGCTCTTTGCTAAATAGCTCAAGTTCTCTTTTAATTGTTCTCCATGTGGTTTTCCAGATCTGGAACCAGCCTGATAACCTGATGCTCAGAAGTGTCAAGTTTGGAGAGGCAGTATAATTAGTGGAGTGCTATTAGGGCTTTTACCTTTGTGCCAGACTTCCTGGATTTGCATCCCAATTTGGCCTGTTTATATCTGGGGTACCCTGAGTAAAGTACTAAGTCTCTCTGGCCATCAGTTTACTTATCTATTAAATGGGAGTTAATAGTGATTTCTGACCACCATACCAAGAGCTCTGAAATTTTTAAAATATGGAGTATAGTTAATGATATTATATTAGTTTCAGGTGTACAACATAGTGACTCAATGTTATGAAATGCTCACCACATGTAGTTACCATCAGTCACCATACAAAGTTTTTACAGTGTTATTGACTGTCTGTATTTCTTATGCTGTAATTTTCATCCCCATGACTTATTTTATAACTGGAAATTTGTACCTCTTAATTCCTTTCGCCTATTTTGCCCATTAACCCACTCTGCTCCCCACTGGCAAGCATCAGTTTGTTCTGTTTTTTTTTTTTTTTTTTATGAGTCTATTTCTAGCTTGTTAGTTCATTTGTTTTGTTTCTTAGATCCCACAAATTAGTAAAATCATATGGTATTTGTCTTTTCCTGTCTGACTTATTTCACTTAGTATTATACTCTCTATGTCCATACATGTTGTTGCAAATGGCCAGATTTCATTCTTTTAAATGCTGAGTAATATTCCATTGTGTATATGTACCACATCTTTTTTATCCATTCATCTATCAGTGGACACTTGGGTTACCTCCATATCTTGGCTCTTGTAAATATGCTGCAATAAAAATAGGAAACATACACCTGTTTGAGTTAGTGTTTTCATTTTCTTTGGGTAGCTCACTGTGGGTAGCATGGAAATTTTCACAATATTTATTCTTTCAATCCATGAGCATGGTGTGTCTTTCTATTTGTTTTTGTCATCTTCAGTCTCTTTAATCAGTGTCTTACAATTTTCGTAGTACTGGTGTGTTACCTCCTTGGTTAAATTTATTCTGAGGTATATTATTTTTGATGCATTATAAATGGGATTGTTTTCTAAATATCTCTTTCTGCTACTTTGCTGTAAGTGTATAAAACATAGTAGATTTCTGTACATTAATTTCATTTCTTGCAACTTTATGAAATTCATTTATCCTAATAGATTTTTTTTGGTGGGGTCTTTAGGGTTTTCTATGTAAAATATTATGTCATTTGCAAATAGTGATGGTTTCCTTCTTCCTTATCAATTTGGATGCCTTTTGTTTCTTTTTCTTATCTGATTGATATAGCTAGGACTTCCAGTACTATGTTAAATAAAGGTGGCAAGAGTGGACATTCTTGTTTTGTTCCTGATCTTAAAGAAAAAGCTTTCAGCCTCTCACCATTGAATATAATATTAGTTGTGGACTTGTCATAGATAACTTTTATTATGTTAACATATATTTTTTCAACTCTTTTGAGTTTTTACATGGATATTGAATTTTGTCAAATGCCTTTTCTGCATCTATTGAGATGATCATGATTTTTATCCTTCATTTCATTAATGTAATGTATCATGTTGATTGATTTGTGGATGATTCAGGTTGAACCATTCTTGCATCCTTGGGATAAATCCCACTTGATGGTGGTGAATGATCGTTCTCTCTTTTTTTTTAAGTTTATTTTTTGAGAAAGAGAGTGGGGGAGGGGCAGAGAGAGAGGGAGAGAGAGAGAATCCAAAGCAGGCTCCACGCTGACAACTTGGAGGCCGATGTGGGGTTCCATCCCATAAACCGTGAGATCATGACCTGAGCCGAAATCAAGAGCCAGACACTCAACTGACTGAGCCACCCAGGTGTTCTAAATGATTCTTTTAATGTATTGTTGAATTTGGTTTTCTAATATTTCATTGAAGGTTTTTGTGTCTATGCTCATCAGGGATATTGGCCTCTAATTTTTAAAAATTTTTTTGTAGTGTCTTTGTCTGGTTTTGTTATCAGAATAGTGCTGGCTTCGTGGAATATATTTAGAATCTTTCCTTTCTCTTCTATTTTTTGTTTTTAAAAATTTTTTTTCAACGTTTATTTATTTTTGGGACAGAGAGAGACAGAGCATGAACGGGGGAGGGGCAGAGAGAGAGGGAGCCAGAATCGGAAACAGGTTCCAGGCTCTGAGCCATCAGCCCAGAGCCCAACGCGGGGCTCGAACTCACGGACCGTGAGATCTTGACCTGGCTGAAGTCGGACGCTTAACCGACTGCGCCACCCAGGCGCCCCTCTCTTCTATTTTTTGTAATAGTTTGAGAAGAATAGGTATTAACTCTTATTTAAATGTTTAGTTGATTTTACCTGTAAAGTAATCTGGTCCTGGACTGTGTGTATTGAGAATTTTTTGATTACTGATTCAACTTGTTACTAGTGATAGGTCTCTTCAGATTTTCTATTTCTTCCTGATTCAGTCTTAGAAGATTATATATTTCTAGGAATATCTATGTCTTCTAGGTTGTCTGATTTGTTGGCATATAATTTTTTTTCTGGCAATCTCTTCTAATCCTTTGTGGTTTTGTGGTGTAGGTTGTAACTTCTCTTTCATTCCAATTTTGAGTTTTCTATTTTTTTTTTCTTTATGAACGTGACTAAAGGTTTATCATTGTTGTTTATTATTTCAAAGAACCAGCTCTTGGTTTCATTGGTCTTTTCTACTTTTCATTGGTCTCTTTATTAGTCTCTTATTTAGACTTTATTTCATTTATTTATTTCCTGATCTTTGTTATTTCCTTTGTTCTAACTTTGGCCTTTATTTTTCTTTTTCTAGTTTTTTAGGTGTAAGGTAATGTAGTTTATTCTGTATTTTTTTGTTAGCCTGTATTGCTATTAACTTTCTTCTGAGAACTGTTTTTGCTGCCTCCTAAATATTTTGAACTGTTGTATTTCCGTTTTCATTTGTTTCCAGTTATTTTTTTAAAATATCCTCTTTGATGTCTTCATTGACCCATTGGTTGTTTAGTATCATGTTTAGCCTCCATGTGTTTTTATATTTTTTCCATTTTTTTTTCTTGTAGTTGATTTCTAGTTTCATACTGATGCAGTCAGAAAGCTGCTTGATATGGTTTTAGTCGTCTTAAAGTTTTTGAGAGTTATTTTGTGGCCTAACATATGATCTGTTTTGGAGAATGTTCCATTTGCACTTGAAAAGAATGTGTATTCTGTTTTTGGATGGAGTGTTTGTGTGTGTGTGTGTGTGTGTGTGTGTATACACACACACACATATATATACATACACATACATACGTATATACATGTTAAAATATACATGTGTGTATATATGTTAAAAACATATATACACACACACACACACACACACATATGTTAAAACTATCTCGTCTATTGTGCTCTCAGAGCCACCGCTTCCTTGTTGATTTTCTTTCTGGATGATCTATCTGTTGATATAGGTGGAGTGTTAAAGTACCCTACTATTATTGTATTAGTATCAAATTTTCCCTTTTTGTCTGTTAATATTTGCTTTATGTAATTAGATGCTCCAACGTTGGGTGCATAGATATTTACAATTGCCATATCCTTTATTAGATTGATCCCTTGATCATTATGTAGTGCCCCTCTTTGTCTCTTGCTGCAGTCTTTAAAGTCTATTTTGTCTGATATAAGTATTACTATCCTGGTGTGTGTGTGTGTGTGTGTGTGTGTGTGTGTGCACTTCCATTTGTATGGTATATGTTTTTTGTCCCTTCAATTCCAATCTACATATATCTTTAGGTCTGAAGTAAGTCTCTTGTAGGCAGTGTACAGATGGGTCTTGTTTTTGGTTGTTGTTGTTTTAATCTATTCAGTCACCTACATCTTTTGGAGCATTTAGGCTATTTACATTTAAAGTAATTATTCATAGGTATTATTGTCATTTTGTTAATTGTTTTCTAGTTGTTTTTTGTGGTTCTTTTCTGTTTATTTCTTCTTACCTTGCTTCCTTATGGTTTTATAGCTTTCTTTAGTGTTATGCTTGGAGTCCTTTCTCTTTATATTTTGTGTATTTGTTACAGGTTTCTGGTTTGTGGTTACCATGAAGTTCATAGTTAACACCCTAAATATATAGCAGTTTAAACTTAATGGTTAGTTAAATTCAAACAAATTCTAGAATCACTACATTTTTACTCCTCTCCCTACATGTTTTATGTATATGATGTCATATTTTACATCTGTTTCTTTTATGAATCCCTTAACTCATTTTCTTTTCCTATGTGGAAAGTTTCACAGTATGGTACTAATAAACATATTTTCTCTTCCTTATGGTCTTAATAACATTTTCTTTTCTATAGCTTTCCTTATTGTAAGAATACAGTATATATATGTACGACATACAAAATGTGTGTTATTTGATTGTTTATGTTATTGGTAAGGTTTCTGATTCATAGTAGGCTATTAGTAGTTAAATTTTGGGGAGTAAAAAGTTATATGTATAGGATGTCAGTGCCCCTAATCTCTTCATTAAGAGTCAACTGTAACTGATTTTACTATTTTGGTCTTTTAACCTTCATACTGGTTTTATAAATGATTGATCTACTACTTTTGCTCTATGTTTGCCTTTGCCAATGCAGTTTTATTTCATTTCATAATTTTCTTCTAGTTATGGCCTTTTCTTTTCCACTTAAAGAAGTCCCTTTGATATTTGTTGTAAGGCTGTGTAGTGGTGAAGAATTCCTTTAACTTTTGTTTGGGAAACTATCTCTCCTTTGGTTCTGAATGATAACCTTGCCAGGTGGAGAGAGTATTCTTGGCTTTGAGATTTTTCCTTTTAGCACTTTGAATATGTCATGCCACTCTCTCTGTTTTATAAAGTTTCTACTGAAAAATCAGCCGATAGTCTTATGGAGTTTTCCTTGTATATAACTAGTTGCTTTTGATGCTTTTTAAGATTCTCTCTTTATCTTTAATTTTTGCCATTTTAATCATTTTGTGTCTTATTGTAGACCTCTTGGAGTTCATCATGTTTGGGGTTCTCTATACTTCTTGGACCTGAATGTCTATTTCCTTCCTCAGGTTAGGGAAGTTTTCAGCTATTATTTCTTCAAACACATTTTTTACCCTTTTCTCTTCTCCTTCGAGACCCTATGATGTAAATGTTAGACTCTTGATGTCCCAGAGTTCCCCTTCATATCTCTCTTTTTTTTTTTTTTTTACTGCTGTTCAGTTTGAGTGCTTTCTATTACCCTATCTTCCAGATTACTGATCTGTTCTTCTAGATCCTCTAATCTGCTGTTGATTATCTATAGCATATTTTTAATTTCAGTTGTTTTTCAGCTCTGATTAGTTTTTTTCATATATTCTATCTCTTTGTTGAAGTTCTCACTGAGTTCTTCCACTCTTCTCTCAAGTCTGGTGAGTATCTTTAAGATTTTGAACTCTTTCTCAGGTTGATTGTTTATCTCTATTCTGTTCTTTTTCTGAAGTTTTGTCTTGTTCTTTCATTTGGAGCATAATCCTCTGTCTCCTCATTTTGTTTGATTTTCTCTGTTTTACTGAATTAATAAGCAAAACATCCACCTTTCCCAGTCTTGAAGGAGTGGACTTGTGTAGGAACATCCCTTGTACAGACTGCATGCGCCTGTTAGCTTCAGCTGGCTGGCTGGCGCTGGAGCAGGTGCAGGCCAGAAGTCCCAGGACACTCTGCGCTAGGGCCAGCCTGTTGGGATGGCTCGAGCTGAAATGGGCACAGGCCAGGTGTTCCCAGGGTGCCGTGCACTGGGGCTGCCCTGGTGGGTTATCTGGAGTGGGAATAGGCCAGGGCTTTTCATACAGGTGGCACCATGGTAGGATGGCTGAGGCTAGAGTGAGTGTGTGTGGGGGGGTCACGGTGGGGGATTGCTGGAGCTGGTGTGGGCTCGTGGCTGCCCTCACTGAAGTGGCAGACCAGCTAGAGCACCCAGACCCTGCTCCTGTCTGTGCTATCAAAGTGGAGGGGAAATGTAAACAGTGGTGATTGCTGGTACCTCTGACCCCAGAGAGACTTCCAGCAGTTACCTCACCATTTAGCCCATGCTCTAGGATTAGTAAATGGGTTTCCTTCACATGTATGCCAGTTGCCCTTTAAACAGGTGGGTTTTGTTGTTGTTTTGTTTTATTTTTGTTTTTGTTTTGCCGTACCCCAGGGCAGTCAAATCTGCACGGGGGCCCCTCAGTGCTATCCACCCCCTGCAGTTTGTAGCTTCAAGAGTAGGGTCCCGGCTCTGTCTCTGCTGTTCCCTTTGTGATCCCTCTGTTCTTTGGTGTGCAGAAGCTGTTCAGTCAATCCTCAGTTTCTTTAGGAGGTACTGCTCTATATATAGGTATAGATTCTGTATGTAGGAGGTGACTTTGGGTTTTTTCTACTCCACCATCTTGGACTCTTCTCCCTGAAACTAAGGTTTTTACTAAATCACTTGAGGACAGAATCTTGCTTGAAGTTGATGTGAACCTATTTGGCAGGAAAACTTGATATAAAACTATTTGTTTAACTCAGTTAAAAAAATATTTGTGCATTTTGCTACAGAAATATTAACATGTTTGGTTAGGGAACAGCCCCAGACCCTGTTGGGGGCAGTGTGTAATTTATGATGTATGGGTCATACTTTTTAAAATTTTTAAAATTCCGAGTTCCAAAAACATTGGTCCTCAGAAATTTCAGATAAGGGATTGTGACCTATTACCCTTCTGAACACATGGCAGCTAGTGGTGCCTGGGTGGCTCAGTGGGTTAAGCATCCAATTTCAGGTCATGATCTCATGGTTCGTGGGTTCGAGCCCCATGTCAGGCTCTGTGCTCAGAGCCTGGTGCCTGCTTCAGATTTGGTGTCTTCCTCTCTCTGTGCTCCTCCCCCACTCATGCTCTGTGTCTCCTAAAATTGAATAAATGTTAAAAAAAAAAAAAAAACATGGCAGCTAGAATGAATGTAGGACTTTGGTTGGGGTAAGTGTACCAGTTCAAAGAAAAATAGTGGTGATCAGAGTGTCCGGATGTCATCAAGTCATCCTAGAAACTCAAATTTTAGCCTCGTGAGCAAGGTGATAAAATGTGGCTTGAAAGACACAGGTAAATTTGCACAGCTTCCTGGGAGGTGCTTTTGGGGGAGTCCCATGGTGTTCTGCTCTTGGCCATTGCCCAACCAGTGGTTTCATAGATGATTTCTGGTAAATGAGGACTTTTGGTAGTAAGGAACACAAGTCTACATGAGCTAGCCCAAGCCAGAGCATTCTCAAGAAACTCAAGGTAAAGGGGCAGCTGGCTCTTAGGGATGTTATGGAACCAGGAGTTAAAGCCCTGTGGAGATTTAAGGATTCTCTCACTCTCTTTTTTCCCTGCTTCTCTGTAAGTCTAGTTTATCCATATGTCTGGCTGAAGAGGATTTTTCTCTACTTTCCAATCCACTTGGCAGAAAATGACCATTGCCAACAGGTCCTGTGTTGTATCTCCTCCATTTGCAAGCACAGCCTGATTGAGGCTTAATGTATCAGTTCGAATTCCAAATTCCTCAGGAGGGGACATCATCTGGTCCAATAGGCTAAGGGGGTGTTGTGATTCACAGGGACAGGGGTACTTTGTTTACACATGGCTCTTCCCTCAGTGACTTTGTAGATGAAGAGGGGAAGGACAACTCCTGGTAAAGTGTGTCAAGGTTGGAAAATGGAAGGGTTGGACAGACCCCATCCCCTGCAAAAAAAATGGGTTTATATATGTATTGTCCTAGTAAACTTGGGCTACTATAATAAATACTATAGCCTGGGTGGCTTAAGCACCAAATATTTTTTTCTCACAGTTCTGGAAGCTGAAAGTGTAAGAGCACCATGGCAGCATGGTTGGGTTCTGCTATAAGTCCATTTCCTGGTTTGTTAGCCTACTTCTCACTGTGTCTTCACAAGACAGATCTTTTTTACTCTTAAAAGTGTATTAATCAGGGGTGCCTGGGTGGCTCAGTCGGTTGAGCGTCCGACTTTGGCTCAGGTCATGATCTCACAGTCTGTGAGTTCGAGCCCCGCATTGGGCTCTGTGCTGATGGCTCAGAGCCTGGAACCTGCTTCAGATCCTGTGTCTCCCTCTCTCTCTGCCCCTTCCCTGCTCATGTTCTGTCTCTCTCTGTCTCAAAAATAAATGAAAACATTAAGAAAAAAAAATTTTTTTAAGTGTATTAATCTTAAAAAGGGTATTAATCTCATCATGAGAGCCCCACTGTCATGACCTCATCTAACCCTAATGACCTCCCGAAAGCCCTTCTTCAAATACCATCATATCACACAGTGGATTGGACTTCAACATAATGAATTTTGGGGTGTACAAACATTCAGTCCATAGCATGTGTATATATGTAATATATAAGTATCTACTTAAAAGTCATGGCAAGGATAGTTATTTACTTTTGGATCCATATCCTCCTTGAAGCCTAGAAATGTACAAAGTGACTGGGCAGGTAGGTCAGGCTATAAGCAGAGAAAACTCTGCTTCTATACTTTGAAAGAAAACAGGCCACACATTCACTTTCACTGCCATGTCTGTCTGCACCAAGCTGAAAATGGCCGTTTAGAAAAAGGCAAGGTGAGAAGCTAATCATTTCAGCAAATTCTATCTGGTTATTGTTGGGGTAGGAGTAGTGTTCAAGTAGGCATAAGAAGGAAGATAGGCCAGCAGCCCCAAACCCTACCTAGTTTCCGTCCACAGTCCTGTGTCTGTCTGAGCATCTGAACCCAGGACTTCCGTGGTGCCCTTTTGTACAGGTGATCCAAGATCCTTCCTTGCCCATCAACTCCATGGAGCTCTAGGCCACTTTATTTTTTTTCCCAATATATGAAGTTTATTGTCAAATTGGTTTCCATACAACACCCAGTGCTCATCTCAAAAGATGCCCTCCTCAATACCCATCACCCACCCTCCCCTCCCTCCCACCCCCCATCAACCCTCAGTTTGTTCTCAATTTTTAAGAGTCTCTTATGCTTTGGCTCTCTCCCACTCTAACCTTTTTTTTTTTTCCTTCCCCTCCCCCATGGGTTTCTGTTAAGTTTCTCAGGATCCACATAAGAGTGAAACCATATGGTATCTGTCTTTCTCTGTATGGCTTATTTCACTTAGCTAACACTCTCCAGTTTCTAGGCCACTTTAAAGGCAGCTCTGCCTCATTCCTCCTCCTGAGAGACCAAACCCAGAGAAACTGTCTCAGGAGACATTAAGAGAAAGAGTCCCTTTCCTTTGCTCCTTCAGTCTGAATTGGTAGACAAAGCCATGCCTTATTCACCAGAGTTTTACTTAATTGTTGTCCCTTTAAATGTGCCATTATCGGGCACTCAGCATGTTTACTGGGTGGGACAGAAATCAAGGGTCTGCTCGAGGCAGCCCCCTTTATGAAGTTATTTTCCTCTTGTGCTTTTTGAGGACTTTTGGAGAGGAAACCAACCCACATGCCTTCTGACTTGGGAGAACAAGCCACTTCAAAAGTCCAAGCCTCTGCTCTCCTTTTGATCTGTAAGGCTGGGGATAAATTGCTCAGTGCTGTCTTTTCTTATAGATGTGGAGGAGGTGAAGAACATGCCTCCTTCCTTGAACATTTACCTGGGGATCAGAAAGTTTATTCTCAGTTGAATTCTGTGAGATCCTAGAAAATATATGTTGTAGTCACTGTCCCCCTGCCCCCCCCCCTCCCCGCACACACCCCTGGGCATTTGAGCTAGTGTGAAATCCTTTCCTTTCCAGCCCTCTCAGTTCCCTGGTCTGACCATCTGGGCAGGGTTACAGAGGAAGGTGGGGAAGGACCAGCAGTATAATATGTCTGCAGACAGCAGGTGCATCTAGTCCTCCTAGCAGTGGCCTTCCTGATGCAGCTCTTGGTCATATTCCTTAGGGAATAAGATGACACCCCCACCCCTCCACCAACTGCCACGCCACTGAGATAATGAACACCAGCCTCTGGTATCACACTTAAGATGAGCGCACTCAGCGTACAGTTATTCGAGAGCCGTGTTTGCAGTTTGGGAACAATCAAGTCTTGGTGGGAAGAGCTGTGGCCTGGAACTTAGGATGTCTGGGTTAGGACACCTAGTTATGGTTTTGGTTTTTCCACTGTGAGGACTTGGGCAACCTGCTCACTCTTCCTGACTTCTGATGTTCTTGTCTGTAAAATGAGAGTTGTACTCAATGACCTCTGTGACTATTTCCTGCTCTGATTTGACTTTGAGCTTCATAATTGTAGAGCACTTCAGAACTTTACTTAGAAAGTGTGTGTCTGGAAAAGGTGAAACTCAGAATAGCCAGTTATATTGTCAATTTTCTAGGGCTACTTTAACAAAATACCACCCACCGGCTCTGGCTTAAACAGAAATTTGCAGTCTTAGAGTTCTAGAGGCTAGAAGTCCAAGATCAAGCTGAGTGCAGGTTTGGTTCCTCCTGGAAATAGGCCAGCTTTGAAGGAAAATCTACTCCCTGACTCTCTCCTAGCTTCTGGTGGTTGACTAGCAATCTTTGGGGTTTCTTGGCTTGTAGATGTATCACCCCGGTCTCTGCCTTCATCACTACATAGCATTTTCCCTCTGTGCCTGTTTGTCTCTGTGTCTAAATTACCCTTTTTAATAAAGACACAGTCTGTTTGGATTAGGACCAACCCTAATGATCTTACTTTAACTTGGTTACCTCTGTAAAGACCTTATTTCCAAAGAAGGTCACATTTTGAGGTAATGGGAGTTAGGGTTTCAACATACCTTTTTTGGAGGACACAATTCAACCAGCACGTAATACCAGTTGTAATGCTTGGTTAAATGTATCTGCTTGGAAGAGGTAAAGAAATGGACTAAAAACAGGTTTTTGAATTTTTTTCAATTAGGTGATCCCTTTCTCTTATTTTTTTGGATACTTGGAGCTGAGTTTGTTAGGTGTTGTCAGGTTTAAGATGTGGTGTCCCTTCAAAGAGTTTTCAGGAAAACTTCCTCTTTTTCTTTTCTCTACCTACTTGTTCCCTGCATTCTTTTGTGTCTTCAATTCCAGTTGTGTTAATCCTTACTCCATTCCCCTCCATTCTTCCTACTTGCATCTTAGAAAATAAAGAAAAATCTATTCTTTATTCTCTAGATCACTGTCCAGAGTGAAAAAGCAGCCATCATCATCACTGAATCATTACTTCCGCTTTTCACAGGCTCTTTCCTTCCTCCCCACTTTTCCAGGGACTCAGAAATTTTGGGATTAGAAAGGACCAGAGATGTTTTCTGAGTCCACACATGGCTTGTGTCTCCTTGGATGGCCTGCATTTTTAGACCATCTCTAACATGATTATCTCTATATCTGAGGCATATGACTGATGACTGTAAGCATTAGATGTATCTTTGTTTTATCAAGTTAAAGTCCATTTCCCCATTCTATCACCAGTGAGCCCTCTAGTGCATGACAGAGCAAAGCCATTTCATCTTCCATGGGAAGCCCAAGGAAGCTACACAGTTTTGGACTCCTGTTAACACTTGAGAGGCTGATGTCTCTGGTTCTAGTAGTTATTGAATCTGTCAACTTCAAGGACTGCAACTAATTAGTTGAGATAACTTGGGCAGGTGATAGAACCTCTTTCAACATCAAAATCCACATCCTTGAACTGGGTTATAACAAGATTTGAACTTCAAGGGCTTGCTTTTTCCATTTGTAGCTTAGTTTTAATGAATCTCAGTCTGTAAGTCTATAGAAAGACCATAGTACTTGATTTCTGCCATAGGATTGCTTGGAAATCAAATATGATGTTGTTTGTCAGACTGATTTGAGGCCTATTAATGCTGCTACCATTATTGAGGGCTTTATGGGAGGTCCTCTTTCTAGACTGGATGAAGACAGGAGGCGAGTAAAAAACTTGCTACAGGTCACCCTGGGCTTCTAGGAAGTGGTCGGGGACAGAATGTGTGGGAAAGCCAGGAGTGTTATTCAGAGTTATTTTCCAATTAGTGACCCAAGTTCTGATTTTTAGTTGGCTTCTGGAACTGTCTGGGAAATGGCCAAGTTCATTTGCAAGGTCAAATCAGGGAGAAGTGCATTTATTGTTTTGGAAGAACTTAAGCAAAATACAGGAGGGATAGGCATCCTTTTGATCCCCTCCCTCATCCAAATCAAGAACTAGCTTCTTTTGATTTCAGAGACTTAAAAAGCATGGAAAAGAATTATCTTGTAAAGGATCACAGGACAAGAGAATGATATACATTTGTTTCTTCCTGGCCTTCCCTCTTTCTCATACATCTCTTCTGGCATTAACCAGGACAGAACTCTGTAGGGACAGGTTATGGTGCAGTTATCAATGGAACTGGAATGGGTTCTTCCTCACAGATGTTGTCGAGAGGCTCCCACTAGACAGCATTCATGGCCCCCGGGTCCTTTCCAGAGAACTCTGTTTCATCCTTGGCACCTGCAAGGTGAGTTGTAGCTGTTCTGGGCCTCTTGTTGCCTTGCTCTAGTATCTAAGAGAGCATTTAGTGGTCCTTTCAGCCCCTCTAAGGATGAGAGACAAAGGAGGTTGTTTTCAGGAGCCCGAGGGCTTCCATCTGCCATGCTTACACATGAGTGATTTTAATAACCAGAGAATCACATCAGGAGCAAATTGGAGTCAGTCTTAAATTATTTATCAGGGTCAGCTTTTTGTTTACTCTCTTATTCAAGATAAAGAGACTATTGCTCTGATAGTATTATTAAACAACTTAATGAATTTTCAATGTTCGTTCTGTGCCTTTCTGGTATCCTAATCATTGTTAGTTTTTGTTTGGGATCTGACCTTGGTATAAAAGATCTATAAAATTTACCCAGATCCTTGTTACTGCTAAGTGTAATCAACTGAAAAATTGCTATGTTGCATTGGTGAAATCATCTGGTGGTGGTATGAGTGTATATTTAGCGATGACAGAAATAAAGACTTTGAAACTTTATCATTAAAAGAAACCTTTGTTGCTTAAAAAAAAGCAAAATATAAAATACACATAATTTTTAAAAGGTTAAAGTGTCTGAATTAGAGCTTTTCTGTTTATCAGAGTTACCATTGTAGGTCCTTGGTGTGGTCTTTGAAAATCTGGTTTTTGTAAAAAGTCTACTGGTGGCTCTGATAGGCTCCATTCTACAAAATAGTCATTTATATTTTTAAATTTAAACCCTGCCAGCACAAGTGCATCAAAATGTGATACCAGTTGTTATCAATAACCCAATTATTTTTAATTTTATTTATAAACATAAGCTGCACTTATTTAGTGCATACTTTAAAAAAGTTTACACTAATTTACAAAATCTGAGCTACGGTATTCTGTTCACAAAGTAATTCTTCTTACATCCTTTGTTAAGCTTTTGTTTCTTTCATTAGTCTTTAATCCTCTTATAGCTAAAAAGAAAGAAAAACAGACTTAGTAGGCAATAATTTGAGAAAAATCCTTTAAATGGCCATGCACACATATTTTCATGCATACATCTGTGTTAGTCTGGTTTTTTTGAGTCACCATATCAGAATCCACCTCAAATGAGCTCAAGCAGAAAAGTGAATTTATTGGAATAAAATTGTAAAGTGGATTTAACTGCAAAGTCCAGGGATACAGTTACCTCTACTTAATTCAGAAGTTTCATCCATCACTTCAGCTTTCTTCATAATCTGAGCCTCCTTTCCTCTCACTGTAAATACGCTTCCTCAGTGTGGCTAAGAGCAGTGGCCATCAGCCACCTGAGACTTACAAACCCATAGCTAAAGCACTCTAATAGAAAGACCTTTCTCTTAATATCTGCATACCAACTCCAGGAAAGACTCCATTCATTGTCTCCTGCTTGAGTCACATCTCACTGCTGTGATAGTGCCCAGGGATTCACAGCATCACGTAGACCATGTGGAATGGGGAGGAACCTCTAGACAAAAGGCACAGTTGCTTATAGGACAGGATTGGCAAGCTTTTATGTAAAGGGCCAGGTGGTAACTGTATTAGGCTTTATGGGCTGCATACAATCTCTGCTATGTATTATTTTTCTTCTCCTACTAAGCTTTCTTAGTACCATGCTGAGGAAAAAGTACTGGAATGAATAAAAATTGAGCAGAAAAGGACAATAGGGGAAAAGGAAACAGAGAATGAAGAAAAATGGGCAAGGGTATATAGAAACATATTTTGGAAAGTATTAAGGCTGTATTGTCACAAAACGACAAAATAGAAGGGCCTCTAGAGATGTGAAGCTAGAAAAAGTATTATTGGCTATCCATCCTTTGCAAAAGTAAAAGGCAAATTCATTTCACTTAATTATGAGTAACAGGAAAAGACCACGGTCAAAGTCCATCCAAAATCCTTTTAAGAAAAAATATAATACGGAGCACAATAACATTCCTTCAGACAATGAAAGCACATAAAAAGGACATGCTCATAAAAGAGATGAAAACTCTAATCTAGTATTTAAAACAAGCTAAAATAAGAAAATGATAAAAAGTATGAAAGGACAATATGAATTAAAGGTAGAGACTTAAAAAGCCAATAGGAATTCCTGAATATAGAGGTGACAGAGCTACTTCAGACAAGAATTAGAAATTTAAAAAAATTATTTTAGAAATGAAGAATAAACTATATTGAATTTAAGATCATAAAACACATACCTTTTAAAAAATATTAAAAGGAAATTTTTTAAAATAAAAAATGGAGATAGGATCTGAAGAAAATAGAACATATCTAAAGATGAAACACCTGTATAACTGGAATTCTTGTAAAGGAAAACCAAGCATTGGAAAAGAACCAATGCTAAAAACTATTCAAGAAAAACTACCTTGAAAAATAGACCTCAAAACGGTATCTTGAAAGAATGCAATGTGTAACTGTGGGAAAATGACTTAAAGCAGATTTAACTGAGACCTATTCTTGTAAAATTATTGGAATTTTTTTAAAAATTGGAATTTTAGATAAAAGGATGAAGACATTTCTTTTTTTCTAAATTTTTATTTAAATTTTAGTTAACATAACATACAATATTGGTTTCAGGAGTAGAATTCAGTGATTCATCACTTACATACAACACCCAGTGCTCATCACAACAAGTGCCTTCCTTAGTACTCATCACCCATGTAGCCTGTCTCCCACCTACCATCTCCCTCCATCAACCTACAGTTTGTTCTCTATCATTTAAAGTCTCTTGTGGTTTGTTTCCATCTCTTATATCTTGCTGCTCCCCTATGTTCATCTGTTTTGTTTCTTAAATTCCACATATGAATGAAATCTTATGGTATTTTTCTTTCTCTGACTTATTTTGCTTAGCATAGTACCTTCTAGCTCCATGCCCGTCATTGCAAATGGCAAGATTTCATTCTTTCTGATGGCTGAGTAATATTCCGTTGTATATATACTACATCTTCATTATCCATTCATCAATTGATGGGCATTTGGGCTCTCTCATAGTTTTGCTATTCTTGATAATGCAGCTGTAAATATTGGGATGTATGTACCCCGTTGAATCTGTATTTTTGTATCCTTTGGATGAATACCTAGTAGTGCAATTGCTGGATCGTAGGGTAGTTCTATTTTGAGTTTTTTTGAGGAACCTCCATACTGTTTTCCAGAGTGGCTGCACCAGTTTGCATTCTCACCAGCAGTGCAAGAGGGTTCCCCTTTCTTTGCATCCTCACCAACACCTGTTGTTTCTTGTGTTGTTAATTTTAGCCATTCTAACAGGTGTGAGGTGGTATCTCATCATGGTTTTGATTTGTATTTCTCTGATGATGAGTTATGTTGAGCATCTTTTATGTGTCTATTGGCCATCTGGATGTCTTCTTTGGAAAAGTGTCTACTCGTATCTTCTGCCCATTTCTTAACTGGTTATTTTTTTGGGGGGGGTGTTGAGTTTGATAAGTTCTTTATAGATTTTGGGTCCTGACCCTTTATCAGATATGTCATTTGTAAATCTCTTCTCCCATTCTGTGGTTGCCTTTTAGTTTTGTTGATTGTTTCCTTTGATGTTCAGGAGTTTGTTTTTTTATCTTGAAGAAGTCTCAATAGTTCATTTTTGCTTTTGTTTCCCTTGCCTCCAGCAATGTGTCTAGTAAGAAGTTGCGCTGGCGGAGGTCAAAGAGGTTGCTGCCTGTGTTCTTCTCTAGGATTTTGATGGTTTCCTGTCTCACATTTAGGTCTTTCATCCATTTTGAATTTATTTTTGCATATGGTGTAAGAAAGTGGTCCAGTTGAAACTGGAATGAATTCTTCTGCATGTTACTGTCCAGTTTTCCCAACACCATTTGTTGAAGAGACTGTTTTTTTTTTTCTTTCCATTGGATATTTTTTCTGCTTTGTCAAAGATGAGTTGACCATATGGTTGTGGGTCCATTTCTGGGTTTTCTGTTCTGTTCCATTGATCTTTGTGTATGTCTTTGTGCCAGTGCCAGACTGAACTGAGACATTTGTTAGACTTAAATTACTATCACATTTTGTTACAACATTGGTTTATGTCAATAGGGGGGAAAAAACCCAAACATTAGCCAAAGACTCTGTACCTAATCCTGCTCACATTCAGTTTTAAAGTCTTCAGGAAAATTATTTTGGAGATGTGAGAATTTAGGAAATATTGTTTTAAAGACATTTCCTGAGGAAACTACTAAAGAATAATTTCAGACAACAAAATAATGGAGGGGCATTGATAGAAATACTGGTGGTAAGCATTAAGTATCTGTGGAGCTAAATCTAAATGAAGATTATAAATGTATATGTGTAAATATGGTGTGTGATGGCTGTGTGTTCTGATAGTATTATAGAGTGCATCTGTGAAAAACTGGGGAAAGAATAGGGTGACTATATGAAAAATCAATTAAGACTACTGATTGCCTTATCAGTATTATCTGGTAGTAAAACAATTTTACTTCAAATTAGATGGTGAAGGAGAAGAAAGGAAAAGAAAGAACTTCGCTAGTTTCAATATTGCTCATGGTAAAAACCAATAGACAACAGTAAAAAAATGAGAGCTCTATGAATACTAAGTGAAGGTATTAGTATAAAGGTAATGATTAGAACATAAATATAACCCTTCCTACATGCCCAAAGATATACCCACATATGTTCTTATATTAATGGTAAAAAATAAGAATTTAGGAATAAACTATAACACTTTAAGAATGGTTATGCTTGGAAGATGAGCACAGAAGATAGAAGGGATAAAGATAGTAGTTATAGTTCTTTGAATGCCTTCTTTTGTAGATTTGACTTTGGAACCATGTAAATACTTTACATAATTATAAATTAAAATGAAAAATCAGTTCTGAAAAAAGAAAGTAAAATCAACTAAACCCCACTGCCAGTCCACACTGAGGTAAACCCACACGGAGAGAATCTTTTCAGACTGACTCTAAAATATAGCAATGTGCCTACACCCTGGTGGGATAAAGTCTAAAGACAGGAAGAACTGAAAAATATCATAACCTATTTCTAATAATCATATTGTGGGCTGTAGTATTGGTACTGTTATCCTGAGTCTGCTGAATGTGAAAAGTGGGGTAAAGCAAATAATTTTGATGGTTACTGAAAAACAGGATTTTTGATAAAGGAGAGAGGAGATTAAGTAAAATCAATGAGGTTGATATCCATAAGGTGAAGAAAAAATCTATTTTAAGTATTAGTATGAATTCTTGATTTTTTGCCTAAAAAAAATTTCCAGAATTACTCCTTTTGTAATGGTGGAATAATGCTCTCCAAAAATCTGCTTCTTCATAAAAACAAGGAAGACAGTGGCAAAAGCAGTCAAGATAAATTTTTTCAGGACTCTGTAAGTTAAAAGTTTGCAACAATTTGAGGAGAGTTTATTAAAAAACTTACTGACTCTTGGTAAGAACAGTAAGCTTTGTGGGATTTAGCTTGCCCTAATCCCATCCCCCTAACCCCTGCTGCATTGTAACTTGCAACTATGATAACTTTGAAGACTAGAAGCTTGTCAGGCACTGGAGAAGGCAAAATTGTTGGCACTTCCCAAAAACCCACTCTCAGAGAATTGTCACTATTTGATATGTTTGGAAACTCACTGGAAAGCTCCATTCTCAGAGCACGTCTTTATTTGACTCTGTGTGTATAACTGTCCTCTAGAGATTTGTTTAAAACAATCATTAACAACTGTTTAACAGTTCAGCTGCCCAAAGTAGCATTGCTAGTTGGGGCTAATGAGGCTGATCAAAAACATAAGGAAAAACTGGAGAATGAGATTTCCATAGGGACTTTGAAAAAGCTCCAAGATTATCTAGAAAGCTGTGTGCTTGTGCAAGGCTGTGTGTATGCCCAGGAAAGATCAGAGAAGGTCCTACTGTGCCACCTCTGACTGACCTTGAGGCTTTGCATAGGCAAGAGTGAAGGTGATGGAGCATTGAAGGTGTGTCCCAACACACACACTGAGTTCTCAGAAAAGGGTAGGAGACTGCCGGCTCAGGCATGAGGAGGTCTCTAGCCTATTAACTGACTACTAAGTGAAATAAGCAGAGATTTCAGTGGTCACACATGTCAAAGAATACAGATTTTACAGAATTCAGAAAAGCCCCTAAACAAGCACACACCATCAGCAATAACAATGATACATCAACAAAAAAATTCTTGGTGGGGGATATAATTTCCAGGTGTGCCACATTATATTATTTCAAATGTCTATTTTTCAACAACAAAAAATAAGACATACAAAGAAACTGGGAAGTGTCCTTCTCTGTCTACTGAAAGGCCTAGAAAAAAAATATAAATCTAATTGCAATAAGTACCAAATAGTAGCAATTAGTACTGCAATAAGTACCTTAGTGTCAAAATTGTGGTGTCTAAATACTATTTCCTATGTAAAGAAATAAGCACAAACTAAGGCTGATCCCAGGTTTGAGGAAATAACTACACAAAATGAACCGGAAACATCTTGTCATATCAGAAAGAAAGTAGTGTCATGTGAAAGAGACTCAGAAACCACTTGAATAGACTCCAGCTGACCAAACATGGGATCATTAGAGTTGTCTGTAAGGGTAATAGTTGCAGTAGATCAAAAGTCACTAAACGCACCTAAATTTATCTTAGTTTGGGTGCCCCCCCCCCAAAACAGAACATGAAACAAAGAATTGGATATTGGGCAAAGTTTGTTTGAGAGGTGATTGCAGGCAACACAAATCAGAGAATGAGGAAAGTAAGACAGAGAAGGGAAAATAATCAATCAGATATACATTAATGAGTTGAAGACCCTCTCATAAGTTATGTGCAGTAGCTCTAAGAATTGTCCCACCAAGAGGAGGGAAAGCTGCCCTTCACTGGAGATTAAAAGTTGTTTCTTGAGACATTAATCTCTATCATTTCTGGTTGTCCTGTGGGCGGGCTGAGAAAATTCTGATGGTTTTGGAGAAAGCTCTCAAAGAAGCAAAGTGGAGAGTGACATGGTAAGCTATCAGTATGCATGGTTACTGCCTACTCTGAATGTAGACAAAATCTGAGGGGAGCTTGGGCATCAACAACATCTGCTAAAAATCTTTGAGTTCATAATGGTAATGATAGTAAATTGACAAAGGCAACCTCATTTGTTACCTTTAGAAAATTTAGAAAACCAGCTCGTTATTTTGAAAACCGGTAAATGGAAAGGTTCCAGCATTTATCATGTTTTGCCTATAGGACATGTACTTCAGGGTAATCATATGGTTGATGAAAGGTTGATTCCTGTATAGTTGTATCCCTGATAATCAATGATATATAAATATGAGAGCTAGAATATCACCAGTTTTTAATGCCAGTTGAATTGATGGATCTAGATATAGATCCTGAGAGTCTGCTACCATCACAAAAAGGGACAGCTGAACATTATGTACCTCCTTATGAAAGTATGCAAGCTCCCATTGAAGTGGTATTACCAAAGATATTAGATCTGAACATGATCTAGCCTCTAGATTTAACACCCATTTACAGAAAATATAGCATGCCCAGGGAACAAACAACCACAGGGAGTTAATCAACAAATTTGTCAGACAGTTGGAAAGTGTGGACGAAGTCAGTTCATTCGACGAAATAAATGTATTAGTCTTGGGTGTACAGCAGAATGATTTGATAAATGTATATATTTTGAGTTGATTACCATAATTATTATCTATCACTTCACAAAATTATACACTTTTTTCTTGTGCTAAGAACGTTTACAATTTACTCTCTTAGCAACTTTCGAATATACAATACATTATTGTCAATTATTGTCACTGTGCTGTACTCTAAATCTCCAGGACTCACTTATTTTGTAACTGGAAATTTATACATTTTGACCACCTTCACCCATTTTGCCCACCTCTCACCCCTACCTCTGACAACTGCCAATCTGTTCTCTATCTATGAGTTCAGGGGGTTGTTTTCTTGTGTGTGTGTGTGTGTGTGTGTGTGTGTGTGTGTGTGTGTGTATTGCATTTAGATTCCACAATAAAGTCAAACAACACCAGTTTTTGTATTTGTCTGAATTATACCACTTAGTATAATACCCTGAAGAACCATCCCTGTTGTCGCAAAGAGCAGGATTTCCTTCTTTTTTGTGACTGCATAATATCACATTGTGTATATAGTATACCACATTTTCTTGATTCATTTATCTGTTGAAGGACACTTAGGTTGTTTCCACATCTTGGTGATGGTAAACAATGCTGCAGTGAATATGGGGGTGCAGATATCTTTTTGAGGTAATGATTTTACTTTCTTTGGCTAAATAACAGAAGTGGCATTTCTGGATCATATGGTAGTTTTATTTTTAATATTTTGAGGAATCTCCGTACTGTTTTTCAAAGTGATTGCACCAATTTGCATCCCCCCCCCCCAACAGTGTACGAGGCTTCCCTTTTCTCCACATCCTCAGTAACACCGTTATTTCTTGTCTTTTTGATAACCGCTATTCTAATAGGTGTGAGGTGATATCTCATAGTGGTTTTGATTTGCATTTCCATGATAGGTGTGGTTGAACACCTTTTCATATACCTATCGGCCATCTATATGTCTTTGGAAAAATATCAGATCCACTTCTTATTTTTAAATTGGATTGTTTAATTTTTAAGTTGTATGAATTCTTTATGTACATATTTTTAAGTTTTTATTTAAATTCCAGTTAACATACAGTGTAATATTAGTTTCAGCTGTAAATATAGTGATTCGCTACTTCCATACAGCATCTAGTGCTCATCACAGCAAGTGCACTTCTTATATATTTTTTGAATATCAACCCCTTATCAAATAAATGATTCACACATATTTTCTCCCTTTTTGTAGGTTGCCTTTTCATTTTGTTGATAGTTTCCTTTGCTGTCTAGAAGCCTATTAGTTTAATGTAGTCCCACTTTTAAAAAAAAAAATTTTTTTTTTCAACGTTTTTTTTATTTATTTTTGGGACAGAGAGAGACAGAGCATGAACGGAGGAGGGGCAGAGAGAGAGGGAGACACAGAATCGGAAACAGGCTCCAGGCTCTGAGCCATCAGCCCAGAGCCTGACGCGGGGCTCGAACTCACGGACCGCGAGATGGTGACCTGGCTGAAGTCGGACGCTTAACCGACTGCGCCACCCAGGCGCCCCATGTAGTCCCACTTTTTTATAAAAATAAGTTGCCTTTGCTTTTGGTGTGAAATCCAAAAAGTCATTACTAAGACCAGTGTCAAACAGCTTATGTTTTCTTCTAGGAGTTTTATGCTATCAGGTCCTATGGTACAGTCTTTAATGCATTTTGAGTTGATTTTTGTGTATGGTGTAAGACAGTGATCCAGTTTCATTCTTTTGCGTGTGGCTGTCCACTTTTCCCCTCTCCACTTAGGGAAGAGAGTATTTCTTCTTTATTGAGTGTTCTTGGCTCCTTTGTCTTAAATTAACTGACTGTGTGTGTGTGTGTGTGTGTGTGTGTGTGTGTACATACATACTTACATACACACACAATATCTGGGTTCTGTATTGTGTTCTGTTGATCTGTGTGTCTGTTCTTATGCCAGTATTGTTCTGTTTATAATATAGTTAGAAATCAGGAAGTATGATGCTTCCCATTTTGCCCTTCTCTCTCAAGATTGCTTTGGCTATTCGGAGTCATTTGTGGTTCCATAAAAGTTTTAGGTTGGATTATTCTATTTCTGTTAAAAAGTACCATTGGAATTTTCATAGGGATTGCATTGAATTTTAGATTGCTTTGGGTAGTATGGACACTTTACCAATATTAATTCTTTTGATCCATGAGCACTGTATACCTTTCATTTAATTGTGCTTCTTTCAACTTCTTTGGTTTCAGTGTGCAAATCTTTCACCTCCTTGGTTAAATTTATTCCTAGGTATTTTATTCTCTTTATTTAATATAGTTATAAATAGGATTATTTTTAACTTCTCTTTCTGTTAATTATTAGTGTATAGAAACACTGCTGATTTTTTTTTTTTTTTTGTATCATGTAACTTCAATGAATTCATTGATTAGTTCTAATAGTCTTTTGGAGCTTTTAGGATTTTCTATATATAGTATCATGTCTGAAAATAGTGACAGTTTTATGTTTTCCTTTCCAATTTGGATGCTTTTTATTTCTTGTCTGATTGCTGAGGCTAGGATCAACAGTATTGTGTTAACAGTGGTGAGAGTGGACATTCTTGTCTTATTCCTGATCTTAGAGGAAAAGCTTTCAGTTTTTTACCAATGAGTACGATGTTAGTTGTGGGCTTGTCTTATATGGCCTTTGTTGTTTTGAAGTACATTCCCTCTAAAACCAGTTGTTAAAAGTTTTTTAACAGGACTGGATGTTGAATATTGTCAAAAATGCTTTTGCTGTATCTATTGAGATGATCATAGGAGTGCCAGCATTCATTTTGTTAACGTGGTGTATCACACTGATTTGTGGATGCTGAACCATACTTGCATCCCTGAAGTAAATCCCACTTGATCATGACGTATGATCCTGATAATGTAGTTTTTCATTTAAATTTTTTAAATGTTTATTGATTTTTGAGACAGAGCACGAATGGGAGAGGGGAAGAGGAGGGAGACACAGAATCTGAAGCAGGCTCTCGGCTCCATGTGTGGGGCTCAAACCCACAAATCGTGAGATCATGACCTGAGCTGAAGTCAGACATTTAACCGACTTAGCCACCCAGGCGCCCCCTGATAATGTACTTTTGAATTTGGTTTTCTAATATTTGGTCAGGCACATCCGTTTCATCAGGGATATAGGCTTATACTTTCCTTGTAGTGTCCTTATGTGGTTTTGGTATCAGGATAATGCTGACCTTGTGCAATGGGTTTGGAAGTATTCCCTCCTCTTTTATTTTTTGGAAGAGTTTGAGAAGGATTGGCATTAATTCTTTAAGTTTTTGACAGAATTCACCAGTGAAGTCATTGGGTTCTGGACTTTTCTTTGTTGAAAGGTTTTTAATTACCAATACAATTTTCTTACAAATAATTGGTCTATCCAGATTTTCTATTTTTCCATCATTTTTGGTAGGTTGTGTTTCTAAGAATATATCTGTTTCTTCTAGGTTGTCCAATTGGTTGGTATATAATTGTTCATAGCAGTCTCTTATGATCCTTTGTATTTCTGTGGTATCAGTTGTAATGTCTCCTCTTTTATTTCTCATTTAAGCTCTCTTTCTCTTTTCTTGGTGAGTCTGACTAAAGGTATATCTATTTTATCTTTTCAAAAAAAACCAGCTCTTAATTTTATCAGGCTCTTCTATTTTGTTTTTAGTATCTATTTCATTTCTTTTCATTCTGATCTTTGTTATTTCCTTTCTTCTACTAACTCTGGGATTAATTTGTTCTTTTTCTAGTTCTTTGAGGTGTATAGTTAGGTTGTTTGAGATCTTAATTAGGCATTTATCTATATGGAGTTCTCTCCCTTTTAGAAGTGTTTTTGCTACATCCTATAAATTTTGGTATATTGTAATCCTTGTTTTCATTTGTCTCAAGATATTTTTTGATTTCTCTATTGATTTTTCTTTGATCCACTGATTTTGTTCATGTGGTTTAATCTTCACATATTTGTGAATTTTCCCATTTTCTTCTTATAACTCATTTCTAGTTTCATACCATTATGGTTGGACAAGATGCCTGACATGATTTCAGTCTTCTTAAATTTATTAAGACTTATTTTGTGACATGACATATGATATATCCTGGAGAATGCTTCATGTGTACTTCCAATAGGCTTTTAAGAATTATGACAGTTGGGGTGCCTGGGTGGCTCAGTCGGTTGAACATCCAACTCTTGATTTCACCTCAGGTCATGATCTGTGGTTCATGGGTTTGAGCCTTGAGTTGGTTCCACACCAGGCTCTGTGCTGACAGTGTGGAGCCTGCTTGGGATTCTCTATCTTTCCCTCTCTCTTTGTCCCTTCTGCATGCTCTCTCTCAGAATAAATAAATGAACTTAAAAAAAGAAATATGGGACAGTTGGGGAAATTTGCACACTGACTCAGTCATTGATGATATTAAAAATTATTATTATTTTTAGGTGTGAAGAAATATAAATAATGAAGTTGGGTTTCATTTGGAATGGGGTGAAAAGGAACCCCTTCTCAATTCTGCTGTTTTATCATAGAAACCAGCCATTGATAATGCTGAAAATGTTTGGAATAGATGCTACTGCCCCTTCATCAAGAAATGTACTCATAGATAGATGGATTATTTAAATGTCAAAAACTTGAAAGGGAGGTAGCTGTGAACACAGACACATCAGTCTTCAGATTATAATAAGCTGAACCACTGACTATACTGTAAAATGTTAGTATTTTTCTTATTGCTCTGAGAAGCAGAGAAAGGCTAAAAAACTATTTCCTTTTAGTCTATGGCAAGACAAAAATATCAGTTCAAATGATCTGAAAAGGCCTGATTTGTTCTTTGGGGCTAGAGCTCCTTTGAGCAAAGGTAGTAGAACTAAAAGACAATCTTTCTCTTAAGTATCAATTATCATCTCTAATGTGTGTTGGTCTATTAAAGTGAAAGTGTTGAGTACAATCTCTCTCTCTCTCTCTCTCTCTCTCTCTCTGATTATTCTACATATCCATATATATTTTTTCTGTATATCTGTACATATCTGCACTCTTTCTACATATCCTTAAACCAATAGATATAGAAGAGTTTTTAAAAGTGAGATTGGAGGGGCACCTGGGTGGCTCAGTCATTTGAGCACCTGACTCTTGATTTCAGCTCAGGTCATGATCTCATGGTTCGTGAGATAGAGCCTTACAGGGCCTTACAGCTCTGTGCTGACAGCGTGGAGCCTGCTTGGGATTCTCTCTCTCCCTCCCTCTCTGCCCCTCCACCACTCATCCACATATGCTCGCTCTCTCTCTCTCTCTCTCTCTCTCAAAATAAATAAAGATTTTAAAACATGAGATTGGATCAGAATATATGCCAAATTGGCAACTGGACAGTTCAATTACAGTCTGAAGAAGGACATGTTCCAACCAAAGGAATTTGCCTTGTATCTATTAGGCTGAGCCCCCGTTACCACAATATGAGTGCAGGGTGCTTCTCCAAGTACACAGCCTGGGCAAGTTGCTCTCAGTTTCCCATGGTACTGATGCAGTTTGAAGTGTTGGGGTTTGGAGTCAACGGCCAAGAAAGAATTACTGGGATGTGTTTGTTGCAAAAAGGTGGTTTTATCAAAGCCCAGGGACAGGAACCGTGGGCAGAAAGAGCTGTCTTATAAATGTGAGGGGTGACAAATTATATACTATGGATTTGGGGGGAGGGTTAAGGAAAAAGGGAGGATTCCAGAAGGACTTTCATAGGCTAAAGAGGACTCTCAAGTTACTGGAGGCTTTGCTATTGTTGAGCTAAAGTTATTTTTCCCTCTAGTAAGGCATTGACATTAAGACCAGACAGTTGGGAGTTTCTTGGAGGAATGTTTTAGAGATTGCCTTTCTTGTAAATCATTAAGACAGTTGCAAACTGCTGGAGCCTCCTGTCCTGCATGACTGCGATCTCTATTAGCTAATCATTGGTTTTTCTCTTTCCTTTGTTCTTGGGCAGCACCCCACCTGGAGGGGGGGGGCATTAGTTTGCCCTTGACTCCCTCCTGGTACCATCTCCACCAGAAATCCTGTGAGGAAAGCTGAAGGAGGAAGTCAGGAAGGAGCACCGGTCTCTGGTTCTTTTCATGGTTTTGCCCTTAGGCGTTCGTTGGTGCCCCACGTGTCAGAGCGCCCTTACCTCCCACTTTATATTCTTTGCTTTCTTTTCTCCCACAGCCTCAGCCAGCCCAGGTGGCCGTCTGGATTGTTGGCGGGCAGTCCGGATTGCTTGTTCTTTATTCCCCCACCTGGAAAGCAATGCACATATGATTTCTTATTTTCAGTCTTGTCACAAAGCTGCAGGCAGTCAGCTGCCTGAGAAGTCATTTTGAGGAAGCTGATACAGCCCTTCCCATCTCCTACGGCCTCCTCAGTGAACAGCCTAGGTCAGTGGCAGAAGGAACTAAAAATAGCTAGAAATGCTCTAGCTAGTCCTTCTCAAGTAGCTGGGTCACATGAGGCACCAGGAGAGAATCACGGAGTCTGACGTGCAGCTCCAAGAACTGCCAGTGCCTGTTTACTGAGAGCCTGGGTGTGATTTTGGCAGAAGAGCATATCATATACATTTGATACTGTGCATACACTGCATGTGCAATGACCAAGCACTGCAGAATCTCATGGAAAAATCAGGTGCCAGTTGTACATCTAGGGGTTGACAGATAGTGGCTTCTCGGAGGGTCCTTCCTGGAGAAAGTGATAGAAAACCAGATCTGTGGGTGCCTGGCTCGCTCAGTCAGTAGAGCATGCAACTCTTGATCTTGGGGTTGTGAATGTGAGTCCTGCAGTGAGTGTTGAGATTATTTAAAAATAAAATCTTTAAAAAAAGGTAAAGCCAGGTCTGGAGTGAGAAGCCACCCTTGGACAGACACAAGAGAAAAGGTCCTTCCTCGTGGCTGATGCAATATGGTCAGGAAGATGAGCATGGTGGCCTGTGGAGTCACAAAGTCCTGGCTGGACATCTTGTTCCTTACTAACTGTGTGGCCTTGTGTGTGTTGCTTTCCATCTATGCTCATCAGCCTTTTCACCTCTCAAGTGGGGGTGATGCCTACCACAGAGAGTTGTTGAAGAGATGAAGGGAGATCATTCATGCAGACTCCCAGCATGCTTAGCACAGAGTTGGCAAGCCTAATGATTCATTCCTTTCCCTTCTCGTTTTTCTTTACATAAGATATGGCACAGTGTGCAAGTCTGTTTACTCACTATGTTCCTGAAGCTCATCTAGTTAGACTTGGAGCTCCAAAATTTGGCTTGGGAACTGCTTGATGTGGGGCTTCTTGGAGAGCTGTGGTCTTGTGAATGTGAGACCAGGGAGGGTGATGTGGTACTTGGGTCAGTTTAGGTCAGTGTTTTTCAACTGCAGATCATGACCACTAGTGGTTCCAGAAATCAATTTTGTGGTCTAGAATCAGCATTAGAAAACAAAACAACAGAGTAGAGTGGAGTAGAAGAGAAGCAAACAGAACAGGTGCGACAGTATCTGAGTGCACTGCCCAAAGTAAGGGTCCGGTAACACAGGTATATGTGTGCGACCGGTTCGCACTTCAGGGAGTTCTAACTGCCTCGAGAGGTCAGGCCTTGTGAACAGTGAAATCCTGAGAGCTTCAAACCACTTGTAGTTTTGGGGGTCTGTTGAGGAATGATCAAATTTGACCTTTTCCGGGTAAAACAAATGGAAATAAGAAGTCAGAAATTCCCCCACAAGATGCGGATACACAAGAGCTACTTGAATGGTTGACCAGTTCCCACTGATCATTTTTTTTTTCCTTAAAAAAATATCAGCACGTGGCTCACCTTAATGAGGCTTTGGGGGGTATGCAGTAGATGAGACCGCTGGAGAATGAGATGTGGCTTGACAGTGGAGGGGCTTGACAGTGAGGTGGAAATGAGCTAGGATGATGAAACTTAATTCACTCAGCATGTAATTGTTCAAGGTCTGCTGTGCCTTGCTCCTGGCCTCTGAAATGTGCAGTATCTAGTGGTGGAAACAGATAAGGACTGCCAAAGAATCCTTTTAACCAGTGAATCATGTTTTTTGCTTGTCTAGATTTCAAGTGTCCCTGGATATAATATGCGATTGAAATAGATTTTTAACTATTTGTCTTATGTATATTGATTATTTTGTTTTGTGTTTCTAATTTTAAAACTAGCTAAGGAGAAGAATGAGTGTGTGTGTGTGTGTGTGTGTATGTGTGTGTACACACGCACATGTATGTATATATACACACATATGTATACACACACATACTCATACACACAATGCTGAATGAAGTTGCTTTTCAGTTACATGGTCCTAAGTTTTTTTCAGTGGGCCAGTGGCTCTCGATAGCTGAAAGCTCTCCCCACCCGCCTCCAGCACTCGGAAAAACTCATTTCTGGAGGAGTCCTGGGCATGCCACTGTCTTGTCTTAGGAGGCCAGCACTTGTAATTCCATTTGTCAAAAATGCTTGCCGTTTGGAGATAATAACAGCTACACTTGCCCCTTTTAGGGAATATATGTAATAGAAAAGTGTATACCTAGAACTCTTCTGTGTGTGGAGATTGTTGCTAGAAGCCTCCTTAGAAGTTTATTTTTCCAGGTTATAGTATCTGAAGAGGAGCAGAAAGGACACATTTTGACATGTTAATAGACTTGCAGAGCCTGCAAATAATATGAAATGTGTCCTTTTCCCAGAGCTAAGTCATTCTCCTCTTTGCGCCCTATAGGAAAAATACAGCGACATTCCTTCCTCAGGCAGGCTAGGGTGATGACAAATTGTATCAATCTCATAAAACCATTCTGGGCACATCTTTCACTTTGCTTTGCTCTCCAAGCAGAAGAGGGAACACAGCTGAAGGTTTAGAATAGAGGTGATATGGTTTATAGAGCATATAGTCCTGAGTCAATATCCGGGTAGTGTTTTATATAGAGCAGTGGTTCTCAACCAGAAATGATGGGTGTTTAAGAATACTCTGGTGGTTTATCCAAATTACACAGGCCTTTCCTGCTGTTGTATTGTGGCAAGCAGCAAATGTTCAGGTTCAGAAAAGCCCCCACAGATAATTCTCAACCTATCCCTTTCCTACTCGTTACTGATACAAAGGTGATGCACTGAAACCCTGCGGAAATACACAGTGAATGCATGTGAAAAATATAAAAATTGGATACAAGAGAGTTCAGAAAAAGAATGAACAGCAGGTACTATTTCTCAGAATGTATCTTTTCCTGAAATGTCTTCTGGCATTCCTAAAGTGGCTTCCTGGGCATCCCCATACGCTGTGGGAAGACCGAAAGAGCTCTTTGCCAGAGGCACATATTATCCACAAAGCTTGGTAAAGAAAGGCAGGAGCACATAGCTAGAATGCTCTGTTCCTTGTGAGTGCCACTTATCACCATTCTGGAGCCCAGTGATGCAATGTGTTGTTTTAGCCTGCCTGGGTCAGCAACCCCGAGCAAACAGGTCATCTGATTTAAAGGAAAATAGCAATTATTTTTTAGTGAATTGCTAATTTAGAAAACATATTCAACCTTTCTGCGTCTTACATTTTTATATTTTAGAGAGACGGGGAGAGACAGAACGTGAGCTGGGGACGGGCAGAGAGAGAGGGAGACACAGATTCCAAAGCAGGCTCCGGGCTCTGAGCTGTCAGCAGAGCCCGACACAGGGCTCCAACCTACAAACAGTGAGATACTGACCTGAGCCAAAGTCGGGCGCTTAACCCACTGAGCCACCCAGGCACCCTGCATCTTACAGTTTAGATGTGTCTCTTGTAAGCAGCAAATACTTGGATTAAAAAAAAACACAAGCAAATACCAAACCGTTCTATTTTGTAACTCATGTGCATATAGAATATATGTATGTATTACTCATATGTGTTATATAGAGAGAATGTATCATTCTTGTTGTTGTTGTTAGTCCCACTTGTTTTTATTTCTTTTTCTCTCAGTTTTGCCCATCTTTTGAAAAATTTTAACCTTTCCTGTTTGAAAGTAACATACTTTGTACCTATTCCTATGAATTCAACATACATACTTAACAAAGTCTGAAATTGATCAATAAATTTAATCTCCTGGTGATTCAAGTGCCTCAGAACACTTGGAACTGCATTTACTTTGCTATACTTGTGGATTTCAGCTATACTTGTAGATTTTTAAGTATTGTTTAAATCCATAAGACAGCATCATTATTTCATATAGCCAATTTCGTTTTTCCATAGATATCTACTACATTTATTCTTTATTCCTTCTTCTCTTAAAACTTCCTTTAGTGAAGGTATGCTGGTGGAAAACCTTCAGTGTTTGGTGGTCTGAAATGTCTTTATTTTATCTTTATTCATGAAAAATATTTTTAGGGGGAATAGGGTTCTATGTTGGCAGAGGTTTCCTTTTAGGACATTGTCCTTTTGGGATGTTGCATTATCTTCTGGTTTTGATTGTGGAGAGTTCAGCTGTCAGTCTCTTTCGTTAGAATGCCAACTTTTTCGCTCCGGCTGCTTCTCACATCCTTTCTTTGCCATCATTGATGTGCAGTTTCACAGTAATGTGTTTGGGTGTGCTTGGAATTCATCGAGTTCGTTCTTTCTTTCTTTCTTTCTTTCTTTCTTTCTTTCTTTCTTTCTTTCTGTCTTTCTTTCTTTCTGTCTTTCTTTATTATTTTTAATGTTTATTTCTGAGACAGAGTATGAGTTGGGGAGGGCAGAGAGAGGGAGACACAGAATCAGTAGCAGGCTCCAGGCTCCGAGCTGTCAGCACAGGGCCCGATGCAGGGCTTAAACTCACAAACCGTGAGATCATGACCTGATGCCGAAGTCGGTTGCTCAACTGACTGAGCCACCCAGGCACCCCTCATCGAGCTCCTTTAATCTTTAGAGAGTTGCTTCTTCCTTACAAATTTGAATAAATCCTGAATGCTTATCCCTTGAAATGTACATCTACCCCGTTTTCTCTTTCTTCTTCCGTAGCTCAGATTAGTCACATATGTTAGTCCTTTCCCTCTTCTATGTTGCTTGACGTCTTTTTTTTTTTTTAATTTTTTTTTTCAACATTAATTTATTTTTGGGGGACAGAGAGAAACAGAGCATGAACGGAGGAGGGGCAGAGAGAGAGGGAGACACAGAATCGGAAACAGGCTCCAGGCTCTGAGCCATCAGCCCAGAGCCCGACGCGGGGCTCGAACTCATGGACCGTGAGATCGTGACCTGGCTGAAGTCGGACGCTTAACCGACTGCGCCACCCAGGCGCCCCGCTTGACGTCTTTTTGATTTTGTCCATTTGTTTTGTGCTGTATTCTGAAAAATGCCTTCTGAGCTGTCTGCCCTTCTGTTCCCTCTGCAACTGTCAAATCTGATTAATTTGTTTCTGTATTGTTTATTTCCACAAGTTCTATTAACATTAGCATTTTCTTGAGTTATTTAAAAATTTTCCATTCCCTGCGGGTATTTTCAAGTTATTTTACTTACTTATTTACTAAATTATTTATTTAACAAACTTACTTATTTAAATCAAGTTAGGTAACATACCGTATAGTATTGGTTTCAGGAATAGAACCCAGTGATTCATCACTTACAGTGATGAATCCTAGCAAGTGCCCTACTTAATGCCCATCACTCATTTAGCCCATCTTCTCACCTCACCACCCTCTAGCAACCCTCAGTGTGTTCTCTGTACTTATCAGTCTCGTATGGTTTGTTTCCCTCTGTTTTTAACTTAATTTTCTTTCTCTTCCCCTATATTCATTTGTTTCTTAAATTCCACATGTGAGTGAACTCATGATATTTGTCTTTCTCTGACTTATTTCACTTAGCATCATACACCCTAGCTCTGTGTTGTTGCAAATGGTGAAATTTCATTCTTTTTGATGCCGAGTAATATTCCATTGTGTGCGTGTGTGCGTGTGTGCATGTGTGCGTGTGTGTATAAATACCACATCTTTATCCATTCATCAGTGAATGGACATTTGGGCTCTTTCCATATTTTGGCTATTGTTGATAGTGCTGCTATAAACATTGTGGTACATGTGCCCCTTTGAATAAGCATTTTTGTATCCTTTGGATAAATACCTAGTAGTGCAATTGTTAGGTTGTAGAGTAGTTTTATTTTTACTTTTTTGAGGAACCTCCATACTGTTTTCCAGAGTGGCTGCACCAGTTTGCATTCCCACCAGTAGTGCAGAAGTGTTCCCGTCGCCAACATCTGTTGTTTCCTGAATTGTTAATTTTAGCCATTCTGACAGGTGTGAGGTGGTATCTCACTGTGGTTTTGATTTGTAGTTCCCTGATGATGAGTGATGTTAAGCATCTTTTCATGTGTCTGTTAACCATCTGGATGTCTTCTTTGGAAAAGTGTTTATTCGTGTCTTCTGCCCATTTCTTCACTGGATTATTTGTTTTTGAGTGTTGAGTTTGGTAAGTTCTTTATAGCTTTTAAATACTAATGCTTTATCCTGTATGTTGTTTGCAAATCTCTTCTCCCAGTCCGTTGGTGACTTCACTACGCAGAAGCTTTTAATCTTGATGAGATCCCAATAGTTTATTTTTGCTTTCTTTCCCTTGCCTCCAGAGACAGGTCTAGTAAGAAGTTGCTGTGGCTAAGGTCAAAGAAGTTACTGCCTGTGTTTTCCTCTAGGATTTTGATGGTGTCCTATCTTATGTTTAGGTCTTTCATCCATTTTGCATTTATTTTTGTGTGTAGTGTAAGAAAGTGGTCCAGGTTCATTCTTCTGCATGTTGCTGTCCAGTTTTCCCAGCACCACTTGCTGAAGAGACTGTCTTTTTTCCATTGGATAGTCTTTCCTGCTTTGTCAGAGATTAGTTGGCCATACATTTTTAGGTCCATTCCTGGGTTCTCTACTCTATTCCATTGATCTACATGTCTGTTTTTGTGCCAATACCATACTTTCTAGATGACTACAGCTTTTTAATACAGCTTGAAGTCTGGAATTGTGATGCCTCCTGTTTTGGTTTTCTTTTTCAACATTACTTTGGCTATTTGGGGTCTTTTCTAGTTCCATACAAATTTTAGAATTGTTTGTTCTAGGTCTCTGTGAAGAATGTTAGTGTTATTTTGGTAGGGATTACATTGAATGTGAAGATTGCTTTGGGTAGTATAGACATTTTAACAATATTTGTTCTTCCAATCCATCAACTGGAATGTTTTTCCATTTCTTTGTATCTTCTTCCATTTTTTCCATAGGTTTTTTATAGTTGTCAGCATACAACTCTTTTACCTCTTTGGTTAGGTTTTTTCTAGGTACCTTTTGGTTTTGGATATAATTGTAAATGGGATTGATTCCTTGATTTCTGTTTTTGCTGCTTTATTATCGGTGTATGGAAATGCCACAGATTTCTGTACATTGATTTTATATCCTGTGACTTTGCTGAATTCATGCAGACTTTTGGTGGAGTCTTTTGGGTTTTCCATGTAGAGTATCCTGTCATCTGCAAAGAGTGAAAGTTTCACTTCCTCCTTTCCAGTTTGTGTGCCTTTTATTTCTTTTTGTTGTCTGATTGCTGAAACTAAGACTTCAAGTACTATGTTGAACAACAGTAGTGAGAGTTGACATCCCTGTCATGTTCCTGACCTTGGGGGGAAAGCTCTGACTTTTTCCCCATTGAGAATATTAGCTATGGGGCTTTCATATATGGCCTTTATGATATTGGGTATGTTTCTTCTATCCCTACCTTCTTGAGGGTTTTTATCAAGAAAGGATGCTGTATTTTGTCAAATGCTTTTTCTGCATCTATTGAGAGGATCATATGGTTCTTAACCTTTCTTTGATTATTAATGTGGTGTATCACATTTCCACTTAATCATGGTGAATGATTCTTTTAAGGAATTTGATTCATATTCAGTTCATAACTGAATTTGATTTGCTGGTATATTGAGAATTTTTGCATCCATGGTCATCAGGGATATTGGCCTGTAATTCTCCTTTTAAGTGGTGTCTTTGGTTTTGGAATCAAGGTAATGCTGGTTTCATAGAATGAGTTTGTAAGTTTTTCTTCCATTTCTGTTTTTTGGAACATGTCTTTTAAATGTCTGGTAGAATTTCCCTGGGAAGCCATCTGGCCCAGGACTCTTGTTTGTTGGTAGATTTTTTTTTTTTATGTTTATTTTTGAGAGAGAGAGAGAGAGAGCGCGCGTGCGTGCGCGCGCATGCAAGTGGGGGAGGGGCAGAGAGAGAGGGAGACACAATCTGAAGCAGGCTCCAAACTCTGAACTGTCAGCATAGAGCCCGACGTGGGGCTCAAACTCATGAACCGTGAGCTCATGAACTGAGACTAAGTTGGACACTTAACCAACTGAGCCACCCAGGCGCCTCTGTTGGTAGAGTTTTGTTAACCAATTCAATTTCTTTGTGGGTTATGGGTCTGTTCAAATTTTCTGTTTCCTCCTGTTTCAGTGTTGGTAGTTTGTGAGTTTCTAGGAATTTGTACATTTCTTCCAGATTGTCCAATTTGTTGGTATATAATTTTTCATTGTATTCTCTTACAATTGTTTATATTTCTGTGATGTTGGTTGTGATCTCTCCTCTTTCATTCATGATTTGATCTATTTGGGTCCTTTCTGTTTTCTTTTTGAGAAATTTGGCTAGGGGGTTGTCAATTTTGTTTATTCTTTCAAAGAACCAGCTCTTAAGGATGCCTGGGTGGTTCAGTCAGTTAAGCGTCCGAGTTCGACTCAAGTAATGATCTCACAGTTTGTGGGTTTGAGCCCCGCATCAGGCTCTGTGCTGACAGCTCAGAGCCTAGAGCCTGCTTCGGATTCTGTGTCTCCCTCTTTCTCTGCCCCTCCCCTGCACTTGCTCTCGCTCTCTCAAAAATGAATAAACATTTTAAAAAATCAAAGAACAAGCTCTTAGGTTTTTTTTGTTTACTTGTTTGCTTCTATATCATTTATTTCTGTTCTAATCTTTATTATTTCCCTTCTTCTGCTGCCTCTAGGCTTTATTTGCTGTTTCTTTTCTAGCTCCTGTAGGTGTAAGATTGGAATGTGTATTTGGGACCTTTCTTGCTTTGTGAGATAGGCCTGAATTATAATACACTTTCCTTTTAGGACTCCCTTTGCTGCATCCCAAAGGGTTTGGACTGTCAGATTTTCATTTTCACTTGCTTCCATGTATTTTTTTTATTTCTTCTTTAATTTTCTGGTTAATCCATTGATTCTTTAGTAGGATATTCTTTAAACTCCCATGTATTTGAGGGCTGTCCAAATTTTTTCTTGTGGCCAAACTCAAGTTTCATATCATTGTGACTGGAAAAATGCATGGTATGATCTCAACCTTTTTGTACCTGTTGAGGGCTGATTTGTGACTGAGTATGTGATCTATTCTGGAGAATGTTCCATGTGCACTTGAGAAGAATGTACATTCTGTTGCTTTAGGATGAAATATTCTGAATATATCTGTTCAGTCCATCATTCCAGTGTGTCATTCAAAGCAATTGTTTCCTTATTGATTTTTCCACTTAGATGATCCATCCATTGTTGTAAGTGAGTTATTAAAGTCCCCTACTATTATGGTATTATTATCAATGAGTTTCTTTATGTTTGTTATTACTTGACTATATATTTTGGTGCATCCAAATTGGGAGCTTCCAAATATTTATAATTGTTAGATCTTCTTGGTGGATAGACCCCTGAATTATGGTATAAAGCCCTTCTTCATCTCTTGTTACAGTCTTTGGTTTAAAATTTAGTTTGTCTGATAGAAGTATGGCTACTCCGGCTTTCTTTTGATGTCCATTAGCATGAAAGATGGTTATCCATCCCCTTAATTTCAATTTGCAGGTGTCTTGAGGTCTAAAATGAGTCTCTTGCTGGCAGCATATATATGGATCTTATTTTTTTTATTCATTCTGATACCCTATTCTTTATTGGAGCATTTAGTCCATTTACATTCAGAGTCATTATTGAAAGGTATGAATTTAGTGCCATTATGTTACCTGTAGAGTTGGTGTTTCTGGGAATGTTCTCTGGTTCTTTGTAAGCTTTGTTACTTTGGTCTTTTTTCCCCCAAAATCCCCCTTAATATTTCTTGCAGGGCTGGTTTAGTGGTCATGAACTCCTTTAGTTGTTTGGGGAACTCTTTATCTCTTATTCTATTCTGAATGATAGCCTTGCTGGGTAAAGAATTCTTGGCTGCAAATTTTCCCACTCAGCACATTGAATATGTCCTGCCATTCCCTTCTGGCCTGTCGAGTTTCAGTGGACAGGTCTGCTGCTAACCTTATGTGTCTGCCCTTGTGGGTTAAGGACCTTTTGTCCCTAGCTGCTTTCCAAATTCTCTCTTTATCTTTGTATTTTGCAAGTTTGACTATGGTATGTCATGGTGTTGACATGTTTTTGTTGATTTTGAGGGAGTTCTCTGTGCCTCTTGGACTTGGATGCCTGCTTCCTTTCCCAGATTATGGAAGTTCTCAGCTATAATTTGAAATAAACCTTCTGCCCTTTTCCCCCCTACTCTTCTTCTTTTGGGACTCCTATGATATGGATATTGTTTTGTTTCATGGAATCACTTAGTTCTCTAAGTCTCCCCTCATGATCTAATAGTTTCCTTCCCCTCTTTTTTCAGCTTTATTATTTTCCATAATTTTATCTTCTCTATCACCCGTTCTATTCTCTGCTTCTTCAGTCTTTGTTGTGACTATATCCAGTCGGTTTTATATCTCAGTTATAGCATTTTTTATTTCAGCCTGACTAGTTTTTAGGTCTTTTATCTCTGCAGCAGGGGTTTCTCTGGTGTCTTCTATGCTTTTTTCCAAGCCCAGTTAGTAGTCATAAGATTAACTAAATTCTTGTTCAGATACATTGTTTATACCTGTTTTAAGCAAGTCCCTGGCTGGGATTCCTTCTTGACCTTTCTTTTGGGGAGAACTCCTCCATCTTGTCATTTTGTCCATGTTTCTGTCTTTTGCATGTTTTAAAAGCTTGTTGTTTCCTGCACCTGAGAGTACTGCTATATTCAAAAGGGGTCATACACTGTCCAGGGCCTAGCACTTCAGGAAGTGTTTCTGGTGTATGCTGTGTGCAGTCTGTTGTTGCATTCTGGTTGCTCTTTCCCACTGGTCAGTCCTCTGCAGAGCTCTGCCTTGCTTGCAGTAGGGAGCCTTTGGACCTTTAACTAGGTGTGCTCTGATTTGTTTTTTAAAATAACCCTGGTGGGGCGCCTGGGTGGCGCAGTCGGTTAAGCGTCCGACTTCAGCCAGGTCACGATCTCGCGGTCCGTGAGTTCGAGCCCCGCGTCAGGCTCTGGGCTGATGGCTCGGAGCCTGGAGCCTGTTTCCGATTCTGTGTCTCCCTCTCTCTCTGCCCCTCCCCCGTTCATGCTCTGTCTCTCTCTGTCCCAAAAATAAATAAAAAACGTTGGAAAAAAAATTAAAAAAAAAAAAAAACCCCTGGAAAAAAAGGGAAAACAAACCCCAATCTCAAAACACAAACAAACAAACAAAAACGAAAACCCAAATGGAGAATCAAAAAAGTTATATAAGGCTGATTCAAAAAACAAAAACAAAAAAAAGAAAATAAAAAAAAAACAAACAAGGAACTATGAGCCTGATTCCAAAAGAAAAAAAAAAAAAAAAAAAAAAGGAAAAAAAGTAAGTCTGGTCCTATTTCCACCAAAACTTCAGGTGTAATTTTAAAGCACTCAATTTTCAGTACATTGGTGGATGTGGGGTGCTGGCTGAGCTGGTCTTCTGGGGGAGAGTCTCACTGTGTTGGCTCAGAGTAAGTCTTGCCCCAGGAAATAAGCAGCTGCCAGGCACAGGTGGATGGGGTTTGGTGTAAACGGATCTTACCTCCACTGTGGGACGCCGTGTCATTCTCTGAAGTCCCACCGTGTTGGTGTTGGGGGGGAAATGGCGCCATCCCAATCTCTCACCCTGGACAGGGGATCTCACAGCCCCTGTCTTTAGGCAGCCCTCCCAGAATAGTGAGGGAGTCAGCTCACCCTGAGCCACAACACTCCTGCATTTTTTCTTTGTCACACAGCTGGGATTCAAAACTTGAAGTGTTGAAGGACCTGGCACTATGTGGTCCTGCCCCCCTCCTCCACGGTAGAACATCTCCACGCTGTGCCGGAAGTCCTTTGTCCCTGAAAAGCAGTCCCACGCCTGTGCAGTGTGTGGAATCTATGGTGTAGCACCACTAAAATCAGCAAAGGTTATATTCTCTCTGGGTGCACCTCTGTCCCCTGCTGATAAAAGGCCTTTTGCTGGCACCCACAAGGTCTTCTGTCCTTGGGGAGGCAATATACCCTCTTCCAGAAGTACTCCAGGAAGGGGGATGTTCTCTCCCAATGAGCCCCTGAGATTCTATACCATGCCGTGCCCTCTGGGGCCAGCTTCCTCCTCCCCAAGAGCACTTGTTACAGCTCTTCTCCAGAGAAAGTCACACATGTCCAAAACCTTAGAGTTGAGCTCCAGACGCTGTTTGTAAAAAAAAAATATCCTGTAACACTCAGTACTTCTTGCTCCCCAGTCTGTGGTCCAGGGAGGTTTTCCTCCTGTGCGAACTGATGATGCAATCTTACCCTTCTCTCTTTCTCTCCCTTTTGTCTCTCCACTATAAGGGTTCCCTCCCCTCCGCAGCACAGCCATTTTTCTCTCACCCAGTTCACTTCCATACATGTCACACCTGCCATGCCGTCCTCCTCCAACTGCAGACATCCTTCCGCCAGTCTGCAGATCAATTTCCTAGATATTCCAAGTGATCTGACCTTAATACAGCTGTGTTTGAGGGACAAGGAAAGCCCAGGGTCCCCCAACTTCTCTGTCCTCTTAACTCCAAGTTATTTTATTTTTAAAAATCACTAAGCATGTTATTCTAGAATGTCTCAGAATTTCAATATCTGAAACTTTATTTTAATTATTTTTTCTTTTTAATGTTTATTTTTGAGAGAGAGAGAAAGAGAGAGACAGAGCACGAGCAGGTGAGGAGCAGAGAGAGAGGGAGACACAATCTGAAACAGGTTCCAGGCTCTGAGCTGTCAGCACAGAGCCCGATGCGGGGCTCAAACTCCTAAACTGTGAGATCATGACCTGAACCAAAGCCAGATGCTCAACCGATTGAGCCACCCAGGCACCCCCAATATCTGAACCTTTTACAGATCCATTGCAGTCACCCTCCTTCATGATGTCTTGTTTCCTTGTGTAATTAGTTACTTTGTGAGCCGCTCATTCTCCTTAGAAAACTATTCTGGGGATCCTTTGGGGTTTACGATGAGAGTCCTTTCAGAGAGGATTTATATTCTGTCGTGCAGTTAGGGAACTCTACCAGTCCAGTTTAAACCAAATGTATAGCCTGACATTTCTGTAACATGAGGGTGTGTGGACTTCAGAAAGGTGCAAGGCCCAGCTTACAATGGTAAGTTCTTTGGGATTGTTTTTTGTTTTTTTTTTTTGTCAACTTTGTCTGCCTAAAGCAACTTTTCTTGCAGTTTACTATTGGTTCATCCTCACCCTAGCCCTTTGGGGGCCTGCTTTGTAGAAGGAGGGTCTTTGATTTCTGCTAACCATGTCCTGTCAGGCCTTAAAAAGTAAAGTTCATAGTCCCAAGGTTTGGCAAACGCCCCAGGACAAAATCACCTTCAGGGGTTGGTTCTTTCTCCAGGGTCCTATTTTCACCTGGATTTTGATCTGGTAATTTCTTACTGTCTTGTCAGATTATTCTAAAACAATAATAAAAACAATATTAAAGGGGTGGCTCATTCGGTTAAGGGTCCAACTTCGGCTCAGGTCATGATCTCACAGTTCGGGAGTTCAAGCCCATCAGTCTCTATTGGCAGCTTGGAGCCGGGAGCCTGCTTTGGATTCTGTGTCTCCCTCTCTCTCCCTGCTCACGCTCTGTGTCTCTCTCTGTCTCTCTCCCTCCCTCCCCAAAATAAATCAACATTAAAAAAATAAAATAAAACAATAAGAAAAAGTTACCCATTAGTTTTGTTGTTTTTGGTGATAGGATGGTCAGAATTACCTAGCCTTCATATGTTTCTGGAAACAAAATCTTCTGGTTATAAAAATACAAAGAAAGCTTTTGTCAAAAGTTTGGTGCTGCTGATTTGCACAGAAGATTCCTGCGTTATCTTCTTACTCTTCCCACATCACCTGGTCATATTTCTTCATTTTCCTCTCTAAACTTCTGCTTCTCAATCCAAAAGCAAAGGCATTTAAAATAACCACCGATTTTGGAATCTGCATCAGTGAACCCTGCAGAACTTTGTTGGAGACTGCAGCCCAAAATGAAGTCACTTGTGTTAAACCCAGCAAACCAAGACTTAATGCTTTCCTAATTGCAGTTTCAACACCCCAGGAATGAAACTTTTAGCCAGTCAATCTGGAATCACCTGGCCAGCACTGCTGAGGTATTCTGCCTCATAGGCCCTTCTCTTCCCCTTAGGAGGACGACCTTGCCATGAAACAGTGAATTCTATGCTAATAATTTTTTTTTCTGCCACCTTTCTGCCTTTAAAAAAATGTTGGCTTCTCTACCGCTCAGTGGAGCTCCTTTCTAGTGGGATGCTCCCTGCTTTCCATGAATTGCTTGTCTTTAAATTTACTCAGTTGAGAATTGAGTTAAAATTATATTTACTTACTTTGCCTTGTTACCAAAACAACTGAAGGTAATTAAAATCTTACAATTCCTAAGAGCACCACTAGAAATTCAAAGAGAGGTAAGGGCATTTGGTAAATATAGCTTTGAATGCTCATCTCTGCTCTGCTACTAACTAGAGCTCCCAGTGTGGAGTTGGTGGAACAACTGAGTTGTTCTGTGCAATTTTTTTTTGTTTATTTGCAAATAAGAATTTTTCTGCCAAGAGGGTTCATAGATTTAAGCCAATTCTCAGATGTGTGAGACCCAAGGAAAATTAATAACTAGTGAACTGCATACAAATAATGTATCATTTTTATACCTTAGTTTTTAAATCTATTATTTTAATTTTTGCTTATTTCTGGCTTTTTAAGTTTTATTTTAAGTTCTAGTTAACATACAGCGAGCGTTACATTAGTTTCAGGTGTATGATAGAATGATTCGCCAGTTTCAGACATCACCCGGTGCTCATTACAACAAGCACACTCCTTTTTCCCCATCACCTATTTAAGCCATCCGCCTCCTTCTGATGACCATCAGTTTGTTCTCTATAGTTAAATGTCTGTTTCTTGATTTGTCTTCTTTTTCCTTTTCATTTTTTTTGTTTTGTAAATTCCACACATGACTGAAATCATATGGTATTTGTCTTTGACTTATTTTGCTTAGCATTTATACTATTTAGCTCCATCCTTATTATTACAAATGGCAAGAATTCATTTATTGATGGCTGAATATTCCATTGTGTGTATAGGTGTGTGTATATATATATATATATATATACACACACATATATATGTATATACCACATATCTTAATCTACTCATCAATAGATGGACACTTGGGCTGCTTGCATATCTAGGCTATTATAAATAATGCTTTAATAAGCAGGGGGTGTATGTATCCCTTTGAATTAGTGCTCCTGTATTCTTTGGCAGTGCGATTGCTGGATGGTAGGATAGTTGTGTTGTTAACTTTTTGAGGAATCTCCATACTGTTTTTACAGAGCAGCTGCACCAGTTTGCATTCTCACCAGCAGCACGTGAGTGTTCCTTTATTGCCATATTCTCACAAACACCTGTTGTTTCTTGTGTTGTTGATTTCAGCCATTCTGACAGGTGTGAGGTGATATCTCATTGTGGTTTTGATTTGCATCCCCCTGATGGTAAGTGATGGGGGAACATCTTTTCATGTGTCTTTTGACCATATGTATGTCTTCTTTGGAGACCTGTCTGTTCACGTTTTCTGCCCATTTTTAATTGGATTATTTGATTTGTAGCCGTTGAGTTGTATAAGTTCTATATATTTTGGATACTTACCCTTTTTATCAGATATGTTGTTTACAAATACTTTCTTGAGTTCTCTAGCTTGCCTTTCAGTTGATTGTTTCCTTCACTGTGTGGAAGGTTTTTATTTTGATGTAGTCCCAATGGTTTATTTTTGCTTTTGTTTCCCTGCCTTAGGAGACATATCTAGAAAAAATTTGCATGGGCCAATGTAAAAGAAGTTACTGCCTATGTTCTCTTCTAGGACTTTTATGGTTTCAGATCTCACACGTAGGTTTTTAATCCATTTTGAATTTAGTTTTGTGTATGATGTAAGTGATCCAGTTCATTCTTTTGTGTGTTGTCCAGTTTTCCCAACGCCATTTGTTGAAGAGACTGTCTTTTTCCCATTGGATGTTCTTTTCTGCTTTGTCAAATATTAATTGACCAAATAGTTGTAGATTTATTCTGGGCTTTCTATTCTGTTCTACTGATCTATGTGTCTATTTTTATGCCACTACCATACTGTTTTGCTTACTGTAGCTTTGTAATATAACTTGAAGTGCAGAATTGTGATGCCTCCAGCTTTGTTCTTCTTTTTCAAGATTACTTTGGCTATTCAGGGTCTTTTGTAGTTTCATCCAGATTTAAGGATTGTTTGTTCTACTTCTGTGAAAAATGTTGCTGGTATTTTGATAGGGATTGCATTAAATGTGTAGGTTGCTTTGGGTAGTATAGACATTTTAACAATATTTGTTCTTCCAGTCCAGGAGCATGGAATGTCTTTCCATTTCTTTGTGTCGTCTTCAATTTCCTTTCATCAGTATTTTGTAGTCTTCTGAGTATAGTTCTTTCACTTCTTTGGTTAGTTTTATTCCTAGGTATCTTAATATTTTTTGTACAATTGTAAATGGGATTGTCTTCTTAATTTCTTTCTGCTTGCTTCATTATTGGTGTATAGAGATGTAACAGATTTGTATTTAATTTTGTATCCTGTGACTTTACTGAATTTATCAGTTCTAGTAGTCGGCTTTGGTGGAGTCATTTGGGTTTTCTACATATCATGTCATCTGCAAATAGTTAAAGTTTTACTTCTTCCTTACCAATCCGGATGCCTTTTATTTCTTTTAGTTGTTTGATTGCTGTGGCTAGGACTTCCAATAGTATGTTGAATAAAAGTGGTGAGACTGGACATCTTTGTCTTATGACTTTAGGGTAAAAGTTCTCTTTTTCCCCAATGAGTAGGATGTTCGCTGTGGGCTTTTCTTTAATTTTCTTTTTTAATGTTTATTTTTGAAAGAGAGAGGGAGACACAGAATCTGAAGCAGGCTTCAGGCTCCGAGCTGTCAGCACAGAGCCTGACGTGGGGCTTGAACTCACAAACCCTAAGATTATGACCTGAGCCAAAGTTGGACTGAGCCACCCTGGGTGCCCCTCACTGTGGATTTTTCATATAAGGACTTTATTATGCTGAAGTATATTCCTTCTAAACCTACCTTATTGAGGGTTTTTTAAAAAAATTTCTTATCATGAATGAATGTTGTACTTTGTCAAATGCTTTTTCTGCATCTGTTGAAATGATCATATGGTTCTTATCCTTTCTCTTATTGATGTGATGTATCACACTGATTGATTTGTGAATATTCAACCACATTTGCAACCCAGGAATAAATCCCACTTGATCACGGTGAATATTTTTAATGTATTATTGGATTCAGTTTTGCTAGTATTTTGTTGAGGATTTTTGCATCTATGTTTATCAAGGATATTGGCCTGTAGTTCTCTTTTTTTGGTGTCTGTTATCAGGTTTTGGTATCAGGGTAATTTGGACTTCATAGAATGAATTTGGAAGTTTTCCTTCCTTTTCTGGTTTTTTTTTTTTTTTTTTTTTTTTTTTTTTTTTTTTTTTTTTTTTAGTAGTTTGAGAAGAATAGATATTTACTCTTCTTTAAATATTTTGTAGAATTCTCCTGTAAAGCCATCCAGTGCTGGATTTTTGTTTTAGGAGTTTTCAGAATACTGATTCGATTTCTTTGCTGGTTATCATTCTATGCAAATTTTCTATTTATTCCTGTTCCAGTTTTGTGGTTTGTAGGTTTCTAGGAAATTATCCCTATCTTCTAAGTTGTCCAATTTGTTGGCATAAATTTTTTCATAATACTCTTATAATTATTTGTATATCTGTGGTGTTGGTTGTCATTTCTCCTCTTTCGTATGTGGTTTTGAGTCATTTCTCTTTTTTTCTTGATGCATCTCGCTAGAGGTTTATCAATTTCATTGATCTTTTCAAAGAACCAGCTCCTAGTTTCATTGCTCTGTTCTATTGTTTTTGTTTTTCTTTCTGTATCATTTATTTCTGCTCTAACCTTTATTATTTCTTTCCTTCTGCTGGTTTAGGGTTTTATGTGTTGTTCTTTTTCAAGCTCCTTTAAGGTGTAAAATTAGGTTGTCTGAGAATTTTCTTGCTTCTTGGGTTCGACCTGTATCGCTATAAACTTCCTTCTTAGAACCACTTTTGCTGCATCCCATAGGTTTTGGACCATAGCATTTTCATTTTCATTTGTTTCCATGTACTTTTTTATTTCTTTTTTTATTTCCTGGCTGACCCAGTCATTGTTTGGTAGCATGTTATTTAACATACATGTATTTGTCACTTTCCAGTATTTTTCTTGTGGTCGACTTCTAGTTTCATTATGTTGTGGCCAGAAAAGATGCATGGTGAGACTCTGACGTTCTTTAATTTGTTCAGGCTTGTTTTGTGGCCTGTGTGATCTATTTTGGAGAATGTTCTGTGTGCATTTGAAAAGAATGTGTGTTCTGCTGTTGTGGGGAGTAATGTTATGAATATATCTGTCAAATCCATCTGTTCCAGTGTCATTCAAAGCCATTGTTTCCTTGCTGATTGTCTGTTTAGATGATCTGTCCCTTGACGTAGGTGGGCTTGTTAAAGTCCCCTACTACTGTTGTATTTATTATTGGTTAGTTCCTTTATATTTGTTATTACCTGTTTTATGTATTTGGGTGCTCCTATGTTGAAGCATTAATACTTATAGTATCTTCATGTTGGATTGTTCCCTTTATTATATAGTATCATTCCATGTCTCTTGTTATAGTTTTTAAGTCTAATTTGTCTGATATAAGTATTGCTACTCCAACTTTCTTTTGACATTCATTTGCGTGGTAGATGTTGCTCCATTCCCTCACTTTCAATCTGCACGTGTCTTTAGGTGTAAAAGGAGTCTCTTGTAGGCAGGATGTAGATGGGTCTTGTTTTTTTTAATCCATTCTGTCACCCTGTGTCTTTTGATTGGAGTGTTTAGTCCATTTACATTCAAAGTAATTACTGATATGTACTTATTGTCACCTTACTTATTTTTTTGTGGTTCTCAAGATTTTCTCTCATCTTTTGTCTTTCATGGTTTGGTGGTTTTAGTTAATGATGTATTTGGATTCCTTTCTCTTTCATATTTGAGTGGTTTTTGATGGTTACCTAATGGTTACCATTAGGTTTGTATGTAACCTCTGGCATATAGCAGTCTATATTAAGTTGAAGATTAAGTTTGAACCCATTCTTTACTCCTCCCCACATTTTAGGTATATGTTGTCATGTTTTACTTCCTTTTATCTTGTGAGTTCCTTGATGTTTTAGAGAAATATTCATTTTAATTGCTTTTGTGTTTCCTATTTTTATATTGTCACTTTTATTCTCTCCACTCAGGGTCCCCTTTAATATTTCCTGCAGGACTTGTTTAGTGGTCATGAATTCGTTTAGTCTTTGCTGTCTGGGAAACTCTCTCTCCTATTCTGAACGATAGATAGCCTTGCTTGATATTTTTGGCTGCAGATTTTTCCCAATTAGCACTAGAATATATCATACCATTCCATTTTTGCTTGGTAAGTTTCTGCTGAAAAATCCCTTAATAACCTTACAGGGTTTCCCTTGTAAGTCACTGTCTTATTTTGTCTTGCTGCTTTTACATTTTCTTTATCACTGTATTTTGCCAATTTAATTACAATAGGTCTTTGGATCTGCTTTTGTTGATTTTGGGGGTTTGCGGGGGGAGTCCTCTTTGTCTCCTATACCTGGATATGTTTCCTTCCCTAGGTTAAGTAACTTTTCAGCTATTATTTCTTCCCCTTTTCTCTCTCTTCTATTTCAGGGACTCTGATAATTTGAGTATTATTTGATGGAGACACTGAGTTCCCTAAATCTATTCTCATTTTGCATAATTCTTTTTTTCTCTTTTGTTCAGCTTGATTACTTTCCATCACTCTGTCTTGTAGTTACTAATTTGTTTATGTTCTTCCAGCCTGCTGCTCATTCCATCAAGCATGTTTCTGAGTTCATTTATTGAGCCCTTTATCTTTGCTGTGTTATTCCTTATCTCTGTGTTAATAGTCTCACTAATGCCTTCCCCTCTTTTCTCAAGTCCAGTGAGGTTTTTTTTTTTTATGATCATTACTTTAAATTCTCTGTTGGGGTGCCCAGCGGCTCAGTCAGTTAAGCGTCCACCTTCAGCTCAGGTCATGATCTCATGGTTTGTGAGTTTGAGTCCTGCGTCAGGCTCTGTGCTGACAGCTCAGAGCCGGCTTGAAGTCATCTGTCTCCCCCCTCTCTACCCCTCCCCCACTCATGCTCTCTCTCAAAAAAAAAAAAAAAAACCACTAAAAAAAGAAAAGAAAAATCAGGCATGTTACTTATTAATCTGTTTTGCTTATGGCCTTGTCCCGTTCTTTCATTTGGCACAAGTTTCTGTCTGATTTTGTCTTAGTCTCTGTGCTTGCTTCCATACGTCAGGAAAGAACTGCAACTCCTGTTCTTGTTCTCGAGGGTAATGGCTTCATTAAGAAGTGGTCCTGTGGTACCGTCCCATGTGGTGTCCCTGTTCCCCAGGACCTGGCACTTCTGCATGTCTCCAAAGTGTGCTGCCGTGTGCTCGGCTGTCGTGTCCTGGCTACTTTATGCTTCAGGGCAGTCATCTGCAGAGGCTCTTTTTTCCTGTTGTGGGTGGTTCAGTTAAGTATATGGCTTTGGCTCAGGTCATAATCTCATGGTTCTGGCCTGAATGTGCTGTTTTAGCTTTGGTGCGTGTGAAACAAGACCTCACCACCACCAGAATTGAGACCCTGCGATATTCCCAAGTTGGTAGACGCTGTGCACAGTAGGTTGGGGAAGCCCTCTGGGGAAGGAGCCCACCACACTGGGACTCAGGCAGCAGGGCTAGAAAGGCGGTTCCACTGGGTGTCGGGGCTTGGTGTGATCAAGGTAGGTACGGAGTGTGGGTGCTGCGCTGTTCCTTCAGGTTGCCCTGTGCTTACGCTGAGGGGTGGCAGAGGGAAACGGCCGTTCCTTTATCATCAGAAGGGTCTCTCCATGAACCCTGTCTCTCGGAGATGTGCTTGGAGACGAGCAGACACCTCCCCGCTGTGTGCCTCAGGCGTGCTTCACATCTGTTTCCACGCTGTAGGTCTGTGGGCTGTTCGCCTGCCTTCTCTGCGACAGCAGCACAGTGCCCTTGGGCTCTGCCTGGGCTCCATCCCAGCCAAGCCTCTGACCTTTAAAACTCTAGGCTTTAAGCCCTACTGACTGCAAGAACTCATGAAATTTGGCCCCTGTCACTTTCGAAGCCAAGTGCTATGAGCATTCATTTCCCTGTGTCAGTCTGCCTCTAGCCTGTCTCCGCAACCGCAGCTTCCTCCCCACCACAGCAGCCTCGATCCGTTTCTCTCCCAAACCGCGTCTCCCCGCTTCCTAACTTCTTCATGATGGCTTCTTTGTACCTTTAGTTGTGGAGTTTGTTCTGCCAGTCTTCAGGTCAATTTCTGGGGGATTTAGAATGATTGGATACTTATCTCGTCCTATTCATGAGACCCGGCATACCTAGGGGCCTCCTGCTTCATGCCATCATCTAATCTCTGGGCTCTAATCTACATTTTTTTTTTTTTTTAATTTTTTTTTTCAACGTTTATTTATTTTTGGGACAGAGAGAGACAGAGCATGAACGGGGGAGGGGCAGAGAGAGAGGGAGACACAGAATCGGAAACAGGCTCCAGGCTCTGAGCCATCAGCCCAGAGCCCGACGCGGGGCTCGAACTCACGGACCGCGAGATCGTGACCTGGCTGAAGTCGGACGCTTAACCGACTGCGCCACCCAGGCGCCCCTCTAATCTACATTTTGATGAAACCCTTTATTTCATGAATATACTGTAATGATTTTTCAAAAAGACAGTAGCATGTGATCATGCTTTGAAAGTTATTCATAAAACTTAATAAAAATGTTCTACTTTTTAAACACTTAGTGAAATGTTCAGGGTATTAGCATTATGTAGACATTATAGAAAAGTGTTTGTCTTGGGGCTACTGGTTGGCTCAGTCAAGCATCCAGCTCTTGATTTCGGGTCAGGTCACGATCTCAGTTTGTGAGTTCGAGCCCCACATTGAGCTCTGGCTGTCAGTGCGGAGCCTGCTTGGGATTCTCTCTCTCTCTGTCCCTCCCCACCTTGTGTGCTCTCTCTCTCAAAATAAATCAACTTTTTAAGTGTTCATCTTAATGACATTTATTCAACAAACATTTGAGTGTGTACTGTGTGCTGAATGCAGGAAGCAGGGATGAATAAAACACCATCCTACACCCTAGGACATAGATCTATGGATTGCAAGTGCTAGTTTAGAAATACACTCAATACTTGTGGAGCCCAGAAGGGCATGTGGAGTAAGGATGGCAGATAAGCGAGTTGTTGAATGCTTCTTGGAGGCATTATCACCTAATCACCTAAAATGTGTTAGCCAGAGGAAGGCATCCTTGGCTGAGAGGTCAGCATGAGCAAAGGCAGAAAATTGTGTATTGTGAATATGTGTGCGTGAATGTAAGGTAGAGTAAGTCAGTGATGCTGGCACAGAAAATTAAAAGCAAAACAGGCTATCTGTGTAGCATGGGCCAGATCAGAGAGTTTTGTGGGTTAGGCTGGATTCTGAGCATTATCCTGGAGGCTAGAGGGAGTTTCAAATGTTTTAAGCAGGGGACTAAAGCTATTGGATTTTGTTATCAATATACTCTGGTAGTAGAATGGGAGGGAGAGGGTCTGGGATAGGAAAACTCGTTATATTTTTTGTATTGTTTCAGGAAGAGATTCGCAAGTCTGAAATGAGAGTTAGAGGGAAGACATAATATTTAGTATGTAGATCAACAGGACTGTGAGTCTGATCACATGTGGGGTAATGGAGTGGGAAGTCTCATTTGGGTGGGTGGTTGAACCCCCAAATTAGGTAGAAATCCAGGAACATGATAAGTTTGGACCTGCTGTATTTGAGTAGGTCTCTGGGTGGGAATGCATCACAGGTAGAAAAATTCAGAGGTCTGGGCTAGAGATCAATGCATGGAGGCTTTAGTAGATAGGGGATAGCTGAGACCATGAGAATGGCTGAGATCAGCCAAGATGAATGTGGAGATAAATGGCATAGGACATTTAAAAGGTAAGTGTGTGAATAAGAGCCCAGGAAAGAGAAGGGAGACATCATATTACAACAGAGGACAAAGGAGTAGTTTTAAGGAATGAATTATTAGTGGCAAATACAGAAGAGATCCTCTGATGAGATCAGAAGTAAACACACTCAGTCGGCAATCAAGAGGTCACTGTATGAGGGACGAGAACCAGAGGGGGGGTGGGAAAAGTGAGGCGGTAAATGTGCACAGCTTGAGAACTCTGGATCTGAATGGAAGAAGGGAGCGTAGAGCTGATGTTAACGAGATTTACGTTTCCTAAAAGGATGAAACAGGAACATGTTTGCTCCTGAAGAGGAAGGAATAGAAACAGGTTGAAGATAAGAGTTGTTTTTTTCCCCAAGCTTAGAAATCTGCTAGGAATCTTCAGCCTACTCAGGAAGACTGCATCAGAATCAAACTTGTAGCCAGTTCATGCATCAGGACTGTTCATAAGCACAGTAGCTAATCCATCTTCGTTAAAACCTATGCCTTCCCTAAGTTTTAAGTCAAAGGAGTAAGAGCTCAATAGCCAATTACAGGATAAAATAAAATTTGTTGTCAAAGAATGATACTGCTTTTTCTGGGATGAATATAAATCAGTATAAACGAAGAGTGTATTTTTCTGTGGAGACTATGCTATAGACTGGCAGAAAAGTGACCTGGCAGCTTATACTACTCACCAAGAGAGCAGCACAAGCCCTGAAAAGTGGTAAAAGTTCCATGTCCCTTATGAATACTAATTAAGTCACCAAGAGTCCTTTGTACCAGTAAAGTGAAGGCTTGGCCACCCATGTGATAGCATACAGGCAAAATTCTTGATCATCAAGGACCCACTTTTATGTTAATTAAAAAAATTTTGGTGAAGTTGGTAATTTGAATGATTCTAAAATTCCTTTCAAGAGCGTATTTCTCTTTGCTGGAATAACCCAAACAAATATTTTAATAAATAAGTTTTAATAGAATGAAGAACTGTGAACCAAATAAAGATGGAGTTGTCTCTAGGGAACAGATATCTTCAAATAAAACAATAATTTAAAACAAGGTGAGAAGAACCCGAAAACGAGAGAGAGGACTGATTTTAATTGGCTGCAGAATGCTTTGGTTGCTTTAAAAAAAAAAAAAAGTAAATCTTAACATTCAAGACAAAACACATTCAAAAACGTAAAGGCTTGAACACTTGGGCCTGTGTCAGTGGAAGGGATGTTTGTAGCAAGCTAATAAAATCAAGACTTTTTAAAATCTAAATTATTCCTTCCCTTCATTCATCAAGTCAACAAATATTGACTGAGGGCCTGATAAAGGACATCAAACCTTTGGCAATACACAGGTGCTTTTTAATCAGTCTGTACTCGTCCATGCGTGCTCAGACCCTGAGTTCCTCCTCTTGCAGGCTGGCCTGAGTCCATGGTCTCCTCTGCCCTACCTCTTTGAGGCTCACACCCTTCACTGATGCTGCCTCCTGCTGACCTCCTGGTCCCTTCTCTTCATTCACTGAACATGTCGGTGCCTGACCTAGCTTTCCTCTCTACTTCAACTTCTGCCGTCCTCCTGGATGATTTTAGTGTCCACCATCCCACCCAACTGTCCTTTCAGGTTTCCTGTTCTCGTTTGGTCTCATGATCTTCATTTAGCCACTGCAAGATCACACTCCGCCATGACCTTGCTCCTCTCTGATCACTAATCCATACATCCTGGTCTGAGACTAGTGTTTCCTGTCCTTCCAAACCTGCTTGTTCCAGCAACTCCCAGCAGCCCAGATCTGTTATCAGACTATCCATCAGGCTCCTTACTGTCTTCCCAATGCTCTGTGTCCTTACCTATCCACAGTTTAAATATGTAGGACCACTCTTTCAGCAGTTATTCAGTTAGCATCCCTTTGATCAAACTCATCTGGCAAAACAGCAAGTATCTCCATTTTCTCTGTCTGTACCCAGGCATTGGGGTGCTACTATGGAGGGGAACAACAAAGATCACAACAGGCAAATTAAACTTTAAATTCTCAGTCACCAAGTAGGTGGGTCCTCCATACCGTTCTGTCATCCTGCTGTACATCTGGTCACTTCATTCTCCACAAAAACCATTTTCAAAAGTCCAGTCTCCTTTGGTCTCTGACTTTACTGAGGAAACCAAAGCCTGCATGTGCACCTATCCCCTTTCTCCTTCTTTCTAGAATAGAAGCACCCCTTCCATGTGAAAGCCAGCCAGTTTCTCCACAGGCGCTTTGGACCCCATCCTCTTCCAACCTGGTATGGAACCCAAAAGCATCACTGATTCCTTTTGGCTCTCTTATCTTCAACTTCTCCCTCTTTCCCGGGTCCTTTTTAGAAAGTAAAGCAGGAGCTAAAACGGGAAAGGGAGACACATTGTTGCTTCATTCTCTCCTTTTCATGTCCAAAATTCAAAGTTTTGTAAGATAGCTTCTTTCTGCCATGTGCTGCCTCAGCTGCTGTGGAGGGAATGTTTGCAAGCCACTGGTTATTTCCCGGTTAAATTCAGTCGATGCTTTTAATCCCTCACTCTACTTGGTCTCTCAGCAGCATTCCGTACTGTGCCGAAAAACTCCCTTCTTCCTTTACTCCTCCTGGTTTTCCTCTCATCTCTTCGGCTACCACTTGTCAGTCTCCTTTGCCTTCTTACCTTCTGCCACTTAACTTTTGTAGAGTTCCTCTGGTTTTTCCCTCAGTTTTCTTTTCCTTGTACTCTACAGCAGGTTGGCATATTTTCTACTTTAAAGGGCCATAAAGTAAAATTATTGGGCTTTGCAAGGTACAAAGTCTGTCTTTAGCAACTTCTCAACTCTGTTATGGTAGTGTGAAAGCGGCCATAAACAAGAATTAGACTAATGAGCATGGCTTATTCCAAAAGCCTCTGTTTACAAAAACAGATGGGCTGGATTTTGCATGTGGTTTGCCAGGCCATATTTTAAATGCTTCCTAGTGAGGTACCCTTTCACGTGTCCCCAAACCTGTATATCCAGCTACCTAACATCCACATCTAAGTGTCTCTATAGCATCTCATGAAAGATCTTAACCTAGAAATTCTGCCCTTTCCCTCCAGATCTGGTCTCTCTCCAGTGTCCTTAATAGGAGGCACTGCCATTCAGATGGTTGCACAAGGCAGAAAATAGAGGAGTACCTAAAAGAGGGTAAGTCTAGAAATGGCCATTATTTGAAGCACACAGTCAAATTTAACATTTCGCTAATAGAGCTAAACTTTATTTCCATGTTAATTACATGTTTATATTTGATGTTGTATACATATTAGAATTAACATACAACTTGGGAGAAAAGCTGAGCGTTCTCCACTGAATGGGTTAAAAAGGAATGTAAAACTACAAAATACTTGTTTAAGTGCTGAATTCTAAATTATGGCAAACAGAACAATAATTACCTTGCCATTTTTCTCTTTCTGGTTTTCCAAGATGAATTTTGTTATAAAATATTTTTCATAACAATTTATTTCAAGAAAGGAAATAAGGGATTAAAACCATTTGACTTTAAGTATAGAGTACAAATAAAAAGTCTTAACACAGAACTCCTATCTTCTATTTAAAATACAAATACTTCATGATAGTATGAATTGAGAGGGATTAACTGATGTCAACTGCAAATCTAAGGACCTAAGCAAACCCATACATGCCATTTGCTTTTGTCTGGAAGAGTTAGACTGATTTAAAGGTGACACACAGTGGAATCCTACTTGAGAACTATGTTAACCATTTGCTACTGAGAATGGGGATGGCCAAATACTAAGTGCTTAGTGACAGAAATTCAGATTCATTGGTTCCAAGTGGCTAAAAGAATTAATCATTCCACCTCGTCTACAATCTACGGCCATGTACAAGTGTAGATTTTTTTAAAGTAAAACTCCAGCTACTCTGAAACTGCTGAAAGTCCCAGCACACAAAGAATACTGTTTATAGAATTCCCATGTTTAAAGAAAACCAAAATTATGGATGGTTTATCAAAGTTGTTATTTGGTGATAAATATGGTTTTTTTAATTCTCTAACCCCCATCACATTTTGTGAAGAAAGTTGTGTTCTTCTTAATATTACTAATTTTTAGATACATTTAAAAGAATCAGCTTAAAACTATTTTCCACCAGGAATTACAGGATGAAAACTCTTAATAAAATAATGCTTATTCTCATTAAACAAGGGTTTAGAATCATCTGCAAAAACCATGTTCTTTTTAATGATGTTTATAGGAGACATTTAATAGACTTCTACTTCGATTATTCCACTGATAAATACCTTCTCATGTAACTGTTTAGGACAGATGATTTATGGCTTTTCAGTATTTAAAATTTCACATTTAATGTCATGTTAAAGCTTTCAAAAATCAGTCTTCCAAGATGAGATGTTTAAATAAAAGAAAGGATAAAAGAGAGACAAACTCCTTATCAACAAAGCTTCCTCCCTTCCCCGAACTCAACATTTCTCTTATACTTCAAGGCACGCTCCTCTTCTTAGACCCCAGGGGTCAACAAACTTTTTCTGCAAAGGGCCAGGTAATAAACATTTCAGGCTTTGTGGGTCATATGGTCACTATGTAACTACTTGACTTCTGTGCTGCCCTGAGAAAGCAGTCATAGACCTAGGTATTTACAAAAATAGCAGTCTGAATTTGGCCTGCAGGCCTTAGTCGGCCTCCTGCCTTAGAACAACAGATATAAATAAAACAGAATCATTAAAAAACCAAACCAAACCTGGTCTCTAGTCAGATGACTGACTCAGAATCTAGCAGTTAATCACTCTAGAACATTTTGATGTTGAACGCTTTGCTTTGCATGTAGCCAACTTACTATTTTTGGTTAAGACTTTTCTATTCAAACTTATGTCCTCATGCTTTAATTTATCCTCATTTAAGAACCTGCTTATTATTTATGGAGGGATTCAGTTTAATAAATGATGTCCATACAATTTAATATTCAATTTAATTTTTAAAAAAAACTTAATGAAAAATATAACAGAATCAAAACATTTAAAATAAGTACACTCACTACCCATTCCAGTAATTCATTTCAGTCATATAGAATAGGAAAAATAAATTCCGAAGTGTAATTACTTTAAAATACACTACTTCCACTTTTGTTAATATTTTACATTTATGTATATATTCTGTAGTGGAAGCAGAAATTCTCTCTAAAAACATCTCCTTAAAATCTTGAGGTGCATGTTAGAGCCACAGGCAATATCTTCTGACATATAAAATTGCAGTACAGGCCTTCAAATTTGGCATTTCACTGGTACAATACAATGACCAACATATATAATCACTGTACAGTGCCTAGACATTCCAGTAAGAACCATTATTTTCTTTAATGTAGAATGATTAATACATATTCTACAAGGGGCAGTGAGGTTAGTAATTCTATAGGGTATGTCCTGACATAACTTTCAAATTGTACAATAACACAAACAACTCTGTTAAGGCCATGTTTTATTTGCTGATTAATGGACAAAAGGCAATGTAATTTATTTTCAAGTATTTTCTTGAAAGTCTGTGCTCATAAAAATCATGAAAAGTTGGAAAGACTGTTAAATCACTGAAACTTTAAATATATCTTACACAATCTTGTTTGTACAAAAATACAAGTTAAATATAAACATAAAGCAATCAATGATAATTTTATGCAAATCTGTTTTATGTGATCTTCAGTTATATATAAAAGTTTCTGGGTTCGGTTATTTGTGAAAAGATCAATACCAGATAGAATTACTATCTATTGGCAAAGGGCCCTAAAAAGCTTACTTATCATTAATCTTTTACATGGTTAAGTGCATATCCTAATTTGAGATCACCTAAACACTGGAAAAAAACAAAAAATGAAAGGGCAGTATGTCCATAAACCAACAAATAATTTGGCTGTAATGTATCATAAAACACAAAGAAACCCCCCACATCTGTACAATAAACATGATTACATACTCACACGCCAGTGCCCACGTGCATGCATGCACGTGTACACACACACGCAGGCGAGCACGCACACCCAGTCATAAACCCTAATGAGGCGCTACTTCCAGTTCGATATTCAGCTCTGCATTTTTTCTGATTTCATCAAATGAATAGCTTTTTGTCACCTTCCCATTCTTGAAGACAGTATGGAGAAGATCCTGCACAAATATAATAAGACTAAAATGTAACCGTTATATCAGACGATCAAGCAAAATAAGTTAAGGCTTTGAGGAGTCAGACTCACTAGTCAAATACAGAGATGTTTGATGGCATTCAAATTATGAATGTTTACACGCAGTGCTGGTGGAGCAGACGGAAAACATGGCACTATCTAAAATGGCTATGTAGAAATATTTAGCTTTTATATAAAGCAATGATCTAAATATTCGTAAAAGTTTTCCTTGAAGGGAAAACACGAAAAACGGTAGTTGATCCTTCTCTTTATTTTTCCAGGTGGAAGATGCTTATTGCTTGGTTGCCCAGAAGAATCATGGCTGTTGCTGATAATTATGACTGACAGTGAGCAAGGAAAGCCTGCCAGGCCTTCCCTTGTTCCTAGACAACAGACTCAACACTGATTAAACTTATAACCCTGGAATTTAATAAATTTCCTAGTCACTGAGTTTTGGACTTAGAATAACAACAACAACAAAAAAAACCTAAAAAACAAGAAACCAAACCAGAAACAGAAGTAAGTATTGGCTTCTTGATGAATGCTCAATGACGGATTTAAAAACTCGGTGTATATTACAGAAGTTACTGATACACATAATCCATTTGATCGATGCAAGGGTAACAACAGTCAACTGAGAAAACTGAATTCCCTTTGGAGTCTGAGAAAGCCACTTTCGACTCCCTAAGGAATTGTCTGCCCTTGATTTCCTTTGAAAAATCGACAGATGTAATCCGTTGTGCCTAAGTTTTCCATCAAGATTGAGGTGCATAACCCTTTCTTTCATAAAGTTAAATATCATCAAGGAATGGTGGTTCCTATTCTTAAAATGCCTAGATGATTATAACTGATTACTGTCTCAGATGTTCTAGGGTGTCATTTACATACTCTTGAAATCAATGCATTTTAAAGCCATAGTTGGGACTTTGTCTACACTGACTTTATCAGTCCATTTGGACACACTCATTAGGCAAACTCTCAGTAGCTACAAGAGTTCAGTGAAGGCTACTCAACGACCTGAACAACAGGCTATATTGAAAAGTTTGCTTAGGATCTTATCTTTCATTAAATACAGTAAAATGTTCAGTTCTAGCTCAAAACTTAGTATCACATATACCATAAGTAGAATATCTGAAATGGTATAAAGAATCTACAGTGATAAATTAGTATTTTATGTTTGGAGCAGTTTTCCTCTAAAAATGAGTTTTTTCAATCCAGCGGCTAAAATACATTTTGTAGCTTCTGAGTTTACAAATATAAGTGTATTTTTTATGTTAAAGAGCATCAGATCATACGGACCACTTAAGCACACTATAAACTTTTCCAGTTTGGTTGAGTTGAATCAGAAAACTTGGTTTAATGTAGGTTTCACCTATTATTATGTAATCAGAATCCAGTCATAATGTTTTCACATCTTATATTAAGATAACAATCTGCTTTTGTAGCCCAGAATTGCTGTGAGAAGCACAGGAGACTACAGAAAACCATCTCAACTGGATTCTGCTAAGTTTTTAAAAAATGGGATTATCTTTCAACACCTTAGAATTTGGATAGCCCTTCCTTTATTAAATTACCAGTTTTACAACATAAATAGCTTCCTTTAAGTATTTTTAGCCATTCCTTTTCAGAAAGGACTCGCTGCCAAGTTGGCAGTAACAGTACAGTGGAGTACACGAGGGCTTGCTGAAGTTCATCAGCCACTACCCTGCTGCTCACTGTGTGGATGAACTTTTGCTTTTTTATGAAATGTCCTAGTTTGTCACCCACTGTATGCACAGTTCTTATTTATGATCTAGCCCCTTCTTGGTTTTCATCTTATTTTGGTTGCTAGGTTAGCAACCGCACACGTTTTACAGCAAAAGTACTTTGTCCTTCAAGAAAAACGTTCTGGAGATACTTTAAAAATGCAACGTAAGAGCCCGCTTTCATAATATGGAAGATCAGCAAAGATAACATACATGACCATATTCCTCAAGGTCTCCTTTTCCTTCCTCAAGTGTAACAAAATTCCCTGCTGGTGTCCTATGTAAAGATAGTCGGCCCTTTTTGGATCTTTTGTTGGGATCAGCAACGGGGTCCTTGAAGACATTAATCTGGAAGAAAGAGAAATAAAAGACTAATCAGGAATGTTATTCCCATTAAAGAACAAAGTTTATACATAATTTATATATAAACCTAAGGCACTTTATTGGTATAACTAAACGAATCCACATCGGGCTTTTAGAAACAGAACTCTAGCCTCTGTTGGAAGACAGAGTCCTCTGTTAGGGAAAAGGGTTATGGAGTCTTGAATATCCTAACATTCCAGTATAGCACATGCAGGCTACTGGGAAAAGAAAACAAAAAAAAACTATGTCAACTGTATTATATAATCTGTGGCAAGGGAACTAAGATTTTTACTAAGGTAAAGGCTTCCATTCCATACTCCGTAACTTTTCCTTTTGTTACCTTTTACTTTATTCCTTGTTACTATGAAAAGCAAAGACCTAGAGAACCTGAGGAGAACACAAGGTTTGTTTAAAGAGCAGAAAGGTAGGAGGCCAACATAATAGAAGCAAGGAGTGAGAAGGTTCCAAAGACAGAGGTGAGGAAAGCAAGGAACCAACCCAGAACCCAGGTGTTCTGAAGAATTCTTAATATCTCCCACTCCCACCTTTGGATCCATAGAGTCTCAAGAGCCTACGAAGACCCTTGTTGTTCAGCTGCCTGAAACAGGCAGCTTGGGGTCCCGTTCTAAGGCTATTAGAACAGGATTCTGGTATCCCAACTCCCACTCCATGCTCCACCTTCCTAAAACACTGATGGTGCTTACACACCTGCTTATGTTTCATATATGATGGCTGGGTTAGCTGACATTCCCCTTCAAAATGGTAAACTTTTTGACTCTAATACTGAACGAGTGGGCAATGACTGGCCTGCATTACTTCTCAAATAATCATCTTCTTTTTCCTCCTTTCTCCATGTCATTTTTTTTTTTTTTTTACCTAAGATCTCTTTTCTTTCCTTGCTTTGAGTCAAGGTCAGTGGTAGCTGACAACATAGTTTAGGACATATCCTTTGACTACTGCATTCAGTAACTGCATTCTACCTGACACATAAAGAAGGTACTAACACAAGAGTAAAAGTTGAAGGACATACCCCAAGGCCATTGGTTACAACATAGCTACACTTGAAGGAACAATTCAACAGATCTCTTGTTAACTTCTGTAGCAAAGCTCCACCAGAACCGAAAGCAATGTTTTCAATACTCCATTTTTTTTGCTTCATGCCTTCTACAATCTAGAAGATCAAAAACCACTTAAGTAATTTGAAAAAGGAAGGAGGTTATTTCCCCTGGGTCATAGTGATGAATAAAGTCAAACATCCTGGAGCCATTTTATAACACCATACACAGTGAAGGGTAAGGCCTACAGAGTTATGGTCCACATTTTCTCTTTTAAAAGACCTACCCCCCTTCAAAAATGCCGGGCTGAGGTATAAGTGCAGAAGGAGGATTTCATTCAGAGCTCCTGAATTTGTTGTGTTGTCACTGTGGCTGTGGTTAGGGTCGGGGGAATGAAGGAAATGAGGGAATGAGAACTAACTGGTGATAAGACACGTAAGGTCTTGTGCCGGAAATCTACCTGAACACAAATGTGTCGACAGCTGCCAGGGAGACAGTGGAGGACCACTCGTGTGTTTGCTCAGGAGAGCTGGGTTGTGTTCGGGGTGACCTCCTGGGGGTATGGCTGTGGAGTCAAGGATTCACCTAGTGAATTGTGTCTAACACAAAAGAGATTTTTGCCTCTTTACTGAAATAAGTGGATTCATTCTGATACACAAAAACCCCAGAGTGGGGTTATACCATCAACTTCATGACATGTCACAGGGAAGACTGACCATGAAGAGCCAAGTTCAAAAGTGAGGCTGACAATGAGAGAAGTTTGAAGTTAAACAGATTTTTCATTGTGTCAAAATCAAGGCATCGACTATATGTAGGAAGCAAAACCATACGGTTCCTTTTCCTACTTCAGAAAACTTATTTTGAGCCCCCTCCAGGATGAAGAAAGCAGGTATTACCCTTTATGTAAACCAACACACAAGTGCATCTGCATTAACACAAACTGGCACTGGTGTAACCTTGGCCAGGGATGAATAAAGAGTACCTGTGTCAATATTTAACTCCTTGTTCGTAAAGTTAAAAAAAAAAAAAAAAATTCAAGTTTTAAGCTGAGTCTCAACTTAAAAAAATGCACTTGCATTCTCAGCATTTAAAAAAAAAAAAAAAAGGAAAGGAAACTTTGGTTTTTAAAGGGAAGTTCAAATACCTGACTGAACCACCTGACTTTTAAAGAGCTGAATGCCAGGTCTGAGCCATGAGAAGAGCTAATGGGTTTTCTGACAATGGCACAGGTCCCTGCCCATGATGTTTCATCTGAAAGAGGGAGAAATGTGGGTGACAGCACCTGCTAAACTGGCTAAAATGCAGGTATGGGTAACAGTTCTTAACTGATGATGAGGTAAGAAACCTTTACGTTAGCTAAGGAGACAACAGCTATTAAAAAAATGCCCGCTGAGATTTCTGTACTTAGGTCTTCCTCCTCATTGCGGACTTTATGCCTTCCTTCCTTCTCACATGGAAGCCCCTAATGTCCCAACACCAAATCACGTAGAGGAGTTTGGGGAGTTTCCACTTTTCTTAGGTAAAGCGGTTTGGGAGAGCTGAGTGGAAAAAAACCTCATTTCTGTAATTGCAAGAGATCTATTCCAGAAACCTCATTCTGGAACTTTACATGCACATCACCACAGAAACACAGTTTGTTATATGCAATAGTTCTTTCTTTTATATGGATCTTTTGGAACACAAACTATTTACACTTTGAATACTGCCCTTACTCTCACCACACCAAATTCTTGCAAACAGAAAAATCCTTTAATAACTTGTATTATGAAAATGGATACCATCTGAGGCTGATAGACGTTAAAATATCAGTGGTTTTACAATAGTTGTCTAAATTATAATATCAAATGATAGCCTTAATTTTTATGGAGTATTTTAGGTATTTGTTAAAATGAAATAATAACTCTTTAAAAGCTTATTTGGGGGAAAAAGAGGCAAAAGTTTTAAGATCCTAGAACACTGTTTGGCTAAATCTAACAGTAACAGTGATGACAGTTAATGTTTAGAAGAGGTGATAAACCATTTTATACTTTTTAAGAAAGCATACATTAATACCATTCAAGTTTTATAATAAATTGTCAAGTATGTGCAGCTCCATTCCAATAAAACACACCTACTTAAGCAGTGTCAAAATGTTTTGTTTTATATACAAGGAAATGTTGTTTGGCATTTTGTTTCATGGTGACGCTTCTTCAGGCTCATCAAGGGTGCCCAATTAAGGACAGAGAGTAGTTAAGTGTGGGTATGGCTGATACACCTAGACCTTAACTCACTAGTACAGCTGCCTGTTGAAACATGGGTTTGTTTGCACCAGTCCACTTATACACAGATTTTTTTTGACAAATACAGTATAGTACTATAAATGTATTTTCTCTTCCTTACAATTTTCTTAATATTTTACCTAATATTTTTCTAATAAAATATCTATTATATAATATGTAATTATATAAAAAAATATTTCTTTTGTCTAGCTTACTAGGAATACAGTATATAATATAATACAGTACATAATACATATATACGTGTTAATCGACTGTTGAGTTATTGTAAGGCTTCTGGTCAATGGCATTCTTCTAGGAGTTAAGTTTTGGTAGAGTCAAAAGTTATACATGGATTTTTTGACTGTGTGGGATATAGGGGAGTGTCCATGACCCTAACCTTTGCGCTATTCAAGGTTCAACTGCGTTTATTACAAACTTTAAGCAATTAACAGAAAAGACATACGCTATCATTAACATTTATGAAAAGAATCACAACTATGTTTAAATCATTAATGTGCTATTTATCAAACCGATAAAGAGCTTAATTATAAGGGTTGCCTTACTGGAACTTTAATATAAAACACGTACCTCTTGTAGAGTATTAATATCTACTCCATCCCCTTGAATAATTCTAAGATAAGGTGGTAGCAACTTGTAGCCCTTTGAGTTCTCAGTAATAGGGAACTTCTTACCCAGAATATCCAAAACCTGTAGGGGAAAATACACATACAACACAAAATAACAAACTCAAAAAAAGTGTGAAAAGGTTTCAAAGTTAAAAAAAAGGACTTTGCTGGGGCGCCTGGGTGGCTCGTTCCCACTCTTGGTTTCTGCTCTGGTCACGATCTCATGGTTCATGAGATTGACCCCACATCTGGAGAGAGAGTAATATTTACCATAGGGTTTTCACAGAGATTATATGACATAGCTTAAGTAAAGCACCTAACACAATATTTTTCTAGCAATAGGCATCAAATAACTTGTTCTTATTAATGATTTTTGAAGAAGGCAAACCAAGTCCTGATTACTAAAAAAACAAAACAACAATGCTCTACTGAGGATCAACAGTATCTCTAAAGAATCACTACCTGAAAAGTATTTTTGAATTATTTTTATTCCACATCACCTTCCACATATTTCTTTTGCACTAAAAACTTCAAAGGTATAGCAATGACTTGTAGTAAAGAAAAAACACAAACTTGGTAACCAAAGCACAGGATTAATACTAATAATTTTCAAGGTAAGCAGAAAAGATCTGTTCAATAGTATTATCTATTCAACAGTATATAAATAACCCAGAACTGTGGGTATCCTTTTTCTGTTATTAATGTGTGGCCTTGGACAAATTTATTACTCTCCCTGAGCTGCAACTCTAAAATAAGGGGCCTGGTCCAGAAATGGTCCAGAAATCATTCTGAAATGCCATGTGCATAAATGAAACTACAACAGTATTGATACAGTGGGTCCACAGGCATTTTAATAATCAAGTTATGTATTAAAATTTACCTTTAATACAGTGTCCAGAGGATTTCCAGAATCAGGTCTGATTATTAGTGGTGCCTCTGTACTTCTTGACAGTATTAAATGTCTTAGATCTTCACCCCATATTTTTTCACATGCATTGTAAATGTCATAGCTATCGCTGACCACAGATACAGGCACTGATGAAAACTGTGTTACTATATGTTCAAAAGCATCTTTTTCACGGTCTTTCCCCCAAGCTGTTATGGTACTAGAAAACAAAATGAAAATACAGATTTACTTAGGCAGACACATTATTCCTAAATCATATCTGATGTACTATATACTTCTAATACCATCAACACTGCAAAGATGAGATTTAGTTTACTGAATGCATGTGATAAGGATCATCGACTATTTGGGCCAAACCACCCCTTGGTTGATGTTTAATACTATAAGGAATCTTATTCCTGTCTCATAGTTATTTGAACTCCTATTTTCAACCAACTTTTTGTTTTTGTTTTTTTTGTATTCCTGAACCTACTCATTTAAAATCAGTTAACTAGGGGGTGCTTGGCTGGCACAGTTGGAAGCCTACAACTCTTGACCTCAGGGTTGTGAGTTTGAGCCCCACGCTGGATGTAGAGTTCACTTAAAAAATATAATAAAATTAGTTGACTAAAACAAGCAGCTACTGAATGCACTCTGTACATTATGCCAAGATGTGAGAAACAATGAACACATACTCCCGTTATTTCGCTACGTAACGCAAGGACTTGCTCCCTTCTGTGAGCTTTCAAAACCATATACCAATAATAGCTGGGACATACACTAGTCTTTTTTATCTTTAAAACTCTTATACTTAAAGGCAACTACTTAGGCAGTTATTTATACTATACCATACATACATACAGCCAACCAACCCTTTATCTGTTATATCTTCAAATGGCCAGTAACAGGCAGTCATTTATTTCATCTATAAAGTTAATATATGCCCAGGGAATGTAAGAATTTTAATACTTAGTTCGAGCAAAACACAATTATGATGGGAAATAAGATGTGAGTTTCTATTAGGCAAAAACCGTTACAGTGATTTTCACAATGTCCTCAATAATGGTTCTTACTGAATAATTATTTGTAACAAGTACTTCTTGATTAATACAAATCATTTAAAAAATTCTTAAATAGAATCTAATAATGAATTTGAAAAACTGTTACCAATTCCTCATGCCCAGCAATTTTTCCTTCTCCCTAGTTTTCTAGTCTTCTCCTCTACCCCATCCATTTTCCTGAGTAAAGTAATGGAAAGAGAGCCCATTTCACTTATTATATAACCCCATGTAGGTATAAGTTTATCTCAGAACTGTTTGAAGAGTCATACTAATTTATATTTGAAACTGTCATTTTATTATTTTTTTTCCTAAAGGACTGGGGTAGACTATTTTCCCTTGCTGTCAATGATACACTGATGATAACAGAGCATGTACACTTCAGGGTTATAAAGAGCCAGCTACCCAGAGACTACTCTTATCTGAAACAGAGAGATAGTCTATTTACATAAAACTCATTTTAGAGTGAACACTCTTCTTAACTCCAGAGGCTGCTAGTAGTTATGATGCCAACTCCCGACTTCATGCCAACATCTGCAGGCTGAAGGGAAAATTCAGATGCAAAAAAAAACCCCTTCTTCATGTCAACTACTATTGTCCTCTTAATAAGGATGGAGAGAATTAAGCTCAATACCGATGCCAGAGAGCTTTGTAACGTAATAATGACCTCCTACAACAGGTAGAGCTCCTTGACTACACAGTTCTGTTTTACCAGCAATGCACTGATACAGTCATCTAACTCTGCTGTTTGTTTGTATTATCTAGCAAAGTTCATTTTCAGTCTTTACCTTACTTCCTTTCTCTGGCACTTGAACTTTCCTTTTCCATGACTTCAGTGACCTCTCTCTCATTTTCATGTATTTATTTTTTCCTATTTCTATGGTTCCTTTACAGTCCCCCTCAGAGGTCATGTTCTCCTTCAATTCAACATAGGCTCTGACCTGCACACGTGCTTTCCTCTATACAACTCCCTGTGTGAAAAATATTCAAGGCTTTTAAAAAATCCCCTCATGGTAAGGGTTTCCAGAATCTGTCCCTTAGTCCAGGTTTTTCTTCTGGACTCCAGATCTACTTGTTAGGCAGGGAGATGATTACCTTTATTACGTCGTCATCCTCGAGACACTTCCTGCAGCACCCTCTCTACATAATCCAATCATAACACCTGTTCTTCCGATGATAGTATATGGAGCTCATAAGTATTTGTTCAATGAATTCTCCTAATGCTATTATTCTAACTTCCAGCATCAAATCGATACCTTTCCAAAGTTTGAGGGAAAGGTTACACAATAGCATATTTCTTTTTTTTCTCAATTTCTATTGATTTATTTTTGTTTTACTTATATAGTTTAACAAGGCAGTTTTACATAAGCTCACATCAACCACAGAATGTAAGCACTTAACCACATGATGTACAATTTTAAATTGGGTTCCATATTAAATAGTCTAATGTCTCTCAAATTTTTTGGTCAACCAAACTCTCCCCACATCTTTGGGTTCAGTGTTGTTTTTGTTTTTTTTTTTAACATATGCTTGGCTTTGCTTTACACAATCTCAGAATAAGTAAATCAGGAATATGAAAACCCCACTATATGAATAGAAATAATCTGAGTATGTGAACTGGTAGAACATTGGGAAGAAAACAGAAAAGTTGTGTTAAAACAATGATAGTGGCATATTTCTAAGTCCACATTCATACATTCCTTAAGAAATTATTTATAACCATAATGGCAATGCTCTAAACTTTAGAGTTCTCTTATTTTGAAGTTTTTAATTTTTTTTATTTTAGAGAGAGTGTGAGGAGGGGGAAGGAGGAGGGGGGAGGGAGAAGGAGAGGGAATCTTAAGCAGGCTCCACATTTTTCAGCACCCAGCCTGATGCCAGGTTTGATCCCACCACCGTGGGATCACGACCTAAGCCTAAATCAAGAGGTGGACACTCAACTGCTGAGCCACCCAGGTGGCCAAGTGATTTTAGATGTTAGCTCATTTATCCTTAATGACCTTCTGATGTTGGAGACATTGAATTTTAGCTCTTCCTTTTGTCTGGCTGGATGGAGGAACAGAGGAAGAGAGGGAAGTGACTTGCCCAAGGCCACCCAGAATGTCAGCTGTAGGGTCACTAGGTCACTCAGGTTTCCCACCTTTGAGTTCCAAGCTCTTTTCACTATACCATGTATTGTAAAAGACTTTTCTATTTAAGAACATCTGAAATATTTTTATATATTAAAGAGTAAATTTTACAAATGTAGTAAATACTACTGTGAGACTTTGAAATGGATTTCACCCTGTTTTAACATGAAAATCCTAAAGAAGATACCTTTCTTCTCAGATTCATACTCGTGATATTACTACTGTGAAGCAAAACCATCAGTAAGAGTCTAATATATGGATATTACTTAAGTCCAAAATAAAAATACTGTAACTGTAGAACCAACATCCTTGTGTTCCGACTCTGATGAGTCTCGACTGTCAGAATCCTTAACAAGGGCCCTACTGATACAGCAAGGCTCATAAATATTAGCGGAATCTACCCTCCGCCAGCTCCAATCCGAATCCTCAAGTTCTATCAACTTTGTCTCCTAAGCCATTGCCTGTGTTTAGCCACTTCTTAACATTCACTGAGCCACTTCGTTCTGAACCTTTGTGCATCTCTTCAAATTGTTAGAACAGCTTCCTCTTCAGCCTCCTAATTTCTTATTTCTTTTTATCAATTCATAATATATCCTATCAAAACAACCATCCTAAAATATTTCTCTGATGCCAAAGCTGCTTACGCTCAAAACTTCGATGCCCACTCCCATTTAAAAAAGGAATTAGAATAACCTTGCATGATGTGCACATAGTTAACATTCAATGTCAAGATGAATTTAAGGGCATTTACAGGTTAACCTGTCTTCTGAGTCTAACCCATGTTCCCTACAAAATCTGTTTCAGCCCTTATTCCCAAAGCACAGTCACTCTCCTCTTTCATTCTTGCTCTTTCAAGACAATGTTGGATGTGTGGTAGGCACGCAACAAAGATTTACTCAGAATGATTGCTCGCTCATGTCTCCCATTAAATTTAACCATTCTTTCAAGAAATGAAGATTTCATATATTGTCTCTGTAAAACTTTCTCGGTACTGCCAGGAAGAGAACATCTTTCCTTTCTTTCCCTTGCACACTAGAGCACTTTAACACCTTAAAAGTACTTAATCAACAGAGCAGAGTGTTTGTAGTGTATTATTTTTATACGGAATATAGGGTCAGTTTTTTATATCTTCCTATCCCTTTTAGCACCCAGTAGATTGCCTTGGATAAAAGCTCAGCTTTATTTTAAAACTCACTGCTGGTTTTAGAACCCTGCAAGATCCAAGTATGAGCAGAACTTACTAAACTTTCCCAAACTCATTACTGTAAGTATATTTTGCTATTAAGAACCAGAAATCAGGCTGTCGTACACTGTAAAAACTCCTGCCTTCCGACAAAGTTATCACTAGGAGCAGGGCAGCCGCAGCCCCTAGTTTAAATTGAGATGTTTAGTAACGTCACATAAGGAAGCGTAAGAAGGATATGAACTCTCTTCCTTTCATCAAAAGGCCTTACTAGCTTTTCTACAATTGAGGGCACTGGGTCCAAGTGACAGCTTCCAGGGTAAGGTTACGCGAGGTCATGCAGAAAAGCAGGAAAAGGGAAAAAGTGACCAAGTTTTACAGTGAGTGCTTCTAGATTTAACACATGAAACCTATCTGCATATGGCAACAGAGCAGTTGAAAAAGTCCCTAAAATAAAACTTACATGGGAATGTGAGAGTTGAAAGCAAGCTCTTAAATTGTTTTCATGAGGATGGTTCAAAGTTCTCTACCTCGCTGATACTAGTCCTTATGCCTAGTATAAATGCTAAGTTTGTATGGCTTAAATTCATGAGGATTTACTGTAGTACCTGGCTCTGAAATTAAGCAAAATATCATTGAATTACCAATACAAGAGTGAAAAAAAATCATTTCAGAAAACAAATGTTTAGATAATAGGCAGATGAAGACAGAATTTTACCTGTGTTCTGCTGCTGGAACAGAATAGCCTGGAACAGGATCTTTCGTTCCATAGTATTTTTTAACAAAAGCAATTCCTGCTACTGTGTCTGTTCCTTTGAAGTTAACCAAATGAGCAGACGCTCCTATGCCAGCAGTCTGGAAAATAAACCATAAACCAAAATCCAAAAAAGAAAAAGACCCATACTTTGAGGTATAAAGCAGCATAGCTCTCAAAGGAATATCTGTCTTCAGATATTTTCAGAGATACCATTATCAGACATAATAGTTCCTTATGGCAAAGATCAAGTTTTTCCTAAATATTTAAGAAGTCAACTGTTGCCTCCTCAAAGAAACCTACCAATAATGACCCACCCCCCCTTTTCCACCAGCCTCTTTTCCCTTACCCTGTGCCTTGTGCTTCTCTGTAGCATTATCTGACATCTGCTATATTATAATATGTAACACTTAAGTCTGTCTGTCCATCCATCATCCATCTAATATAAAAAGGACAGGGACATTTGCTGAAAGCTTTATTCCAGGTACTCTGAACAGAAGCTAACACATAGTAGGTACTTTATATATATATAAATATATATATTATATATATAAATATATATAAATATATAAATTTATAAATATATAATTTATAATATATAATAAGTATATAATATAAAATATATAAATTATAAATTAAAATTTATAAACAAATATATATATTATATATATTATATATATATATATATAAATATATATATGTTGACTGAATCTCTGGAATTTCAAAATGTAGCCTGCTCAGAACCAAGGTCACTATCAATAATTCCCCCCAAATTTATAATGGTAATCTAACCAATAAACCACATTTTATTAAATGAAGTGCACTTCATACTTCCATACCTCTTGGGAAGAAACTCCTCTGTAGCCAAAATCATGTAACTTATACTCCAGACCATCTAAGTTACCAGAGGTTTCCAGCAAATAGTTGGCCAATATTTTCTTCTGCTCTCTAGAATTTGTGGCCACTGTGATTGGATACCAGGACTGAACAAGAATAGTCTGTAGTGATAAAATCAATCACAAATATTAGAACATAAAATGCTGAGTTTTTCTGAGGAAACTCCCTGCTTTCTCTGGAGGTATGTCCTAGACCTCCATACTACTGGAAATACTAGTGAGACGTCTCAACTGTACTGCAGGATGCCTACCACGTGCATTCCAGATAGAGTGCATAGCTCAGTTCTCAGATCAGCAACACAAAGGATAAGCACAGCAGGACCTTAACAGTAGAGAACATCAGATTACCTAGTTTCTATCCAAAGTGCCACAAAGCAAATAATATTACATTCATACTTGGATGTTGAGGCAATTAGCATAAAAGTTTCTTTAAAAACATTTTTTTTTAAGTTTATTTTTATTTTTGAGAGAAAGCACGAGTCAGGGAGGGGCAGAGAGAGAGGGAGACAGAGAATCCCAAGCAGACTCTGTACTGTCAGTGCAGAGCCCGACTCGGGGCTCACACCCACAAATGGTGAGATCATGACCTGAGCCGAAATCAAGATCCGGACACCCAACCAACTGAGCCACCTGAGTGACCCACCGTAGAAGTTTCTAAGTAAGTTAGGCTATCTTCAATTTCTTTACTTGATGTGGACCGGCATCAAACAGTTTATGCAGCAGCACGGGAATACACCTTGAATGGTGTATTGGGTCTAAAGAAGTTACTCATTTACTCCTCTTTATAGTCTTGGACCTAATTTTTCTTAGATCTATTATGACTACTGGTAGGTTATTTAGTTCAGATATACTTTTACTTAACACTAGAGAATTCTATTAACTGAGTTATGCTTTACATCCTTGACTTTTAGCAAGTCATTTTAAGAAAGTCACATGGGGGGCGCCTGGGTGGCTCAGTCGGTTGAGCGTCCGACTTTGGCTCAGGTCATGATCTCGCGGTCTGTGAGTTCGAGCCCCACATCGGGCTCTGTGCTGACAGCTCAGAGCCTGGAGCCTGCTTCAGATTCTGTGTGTGTGTCTCTCTCTCTCTGTCCCTCACCCACTCATGCTCTGTCTCTCTGTCTCAGAAATAAACATTAAAAAAAAAAAATTAAAAAAAAAAAGTCACATGAAACATTTCTGCATGTGCTGTAAAACTGTGAGATCACCATCTATTTTACAATTCTTTTTAATAGCAAAAAGGTTTTGTTTTGCCTTTTGGTTGGAAGAAATGGTTAAGTTTAGCTCAATACATTCATTCCTCAGCCCCTTTGTAAGTCTGAGACACCTTTGCAAAACCTTTAGGCTCTTTTAAACAGGTTTTGAAATCTGACTTGAGAATTAAGGTTTCTTTGAGCACCAGTATTGATATTGCTAAAGCAATCCAATAATTTTAGTGGGTTTTAAAATTCAGTGTATGGTGAGTAACAATCAAAGGATATTATTAGTAACTGTGAACATACACTGGGAGAGGTTACTGGAAGGAACACTATTTAGGACGGTTATTCAAAATGTTTCAAAACAAGGGTTGCCTGAAGAACAACTTTAAGTTTGTAAATAACAAGTTTGTTGGACTTGGTAACAGATTTCACATACATGGTGGTAAACTTGGGCTGGGGATGGATAAGATTAGGATAAACCTTCTCTAACCCTCACAACAGAAACCGACAAAGGATGCAAAGTTACTATGAAAAAGTCTCTTCTGGAGACTTGGTATCTAGTGTAAACACAATTTTTTTATAAAACACAGGATCTGTCAGAAACTAAAACAGGGATTGTGTCAGACCATAAACAACTGTGGCTTAGATAAAAATACCTGGCAAGGACTGAAGTTATTTAAAATCATATATATTAGTAGAATAGAAGGTAAATTTGATGGAAGTTCTGTTGCAGAAGCAAATAAAAACACGTACCTATGTATGTTTTTTCCCTTCAAAAGCCAGCATTCCCACACTGGATTTTACTTTAAAAAATTTTTAAATTTTTTTAAGTTTATTTATTTTGATAGAGAACAGAGGAGGGGCAGAGAGAGTGGGGGAGAGAGAACAGGATCCCAAATGGGCTTCGCACTATCAGTGGGACTCGATCTCACAAAGTCTGAGCCAAAATCAAGAGCTGGACACTCAACTGAGCCACGCAGGCACCCCACATTTAAAAGTGGTATTTCTTTATTTGCTAACAAACTACTCCTCTAAGGGGTCTATATATAAAATTTTTTAACTTTATGTTTTAGTGAAATACACCAAAATAATGATTATGACAACAGGTTTTTGGTGGTGGTTGTTTTCAAAGGCTGGTGTTTTTTTCACCTTCTGAAGATAAGGAAAAACATACATGAAGCAGGTGAACTGGGAACTAGTCCTCCATAAATGTCTGCTCTATGGGAATTCCATCAAACACAGGGAAAAGTACTTCTTGACTAAACCCTCAATCAGAAAACAGAAAAAAGTGATGATGATTTTCAAAATAAGGTTTATCTGTTTGGGCTCTTCTGGCATTGAAGGTAAAAGGATATACGGGTAGACAAGATGTTGTGGTTAAGAACGCTTACTCTTGTGTTTTTAATAATACCATCCTCTTAAAATCACATATTTCCCAGTACAAATACTGTAACACCTGTACAAAAACTAGCAAGTTTTCTTTTGAGTTCACAGTTAATTCAAAGTTTTAAGACACAGCAGTAAACCATTTAAAATCATTATTTCGGTTAATTGAACGTTTTTTTCTGGGCCTATTAGCCTACTATAAGTTAATGTCCCATAAAGAGAAGTTTTAAATTTCCTGTCAACTTAGAAATTGTATTTCAAACATATTCTTGGACCTCTTAATTCCCCTAAATTTTCTACTCCTTATTAATAACCTCAAATGTATTATTTTACAGTACAAATTAGCTTAATAAACTAATTAAGATAAAGAATCCGTTCTAAGCACTAAGTAAAAAACACCTCTCAGATAGAAAAGTGGTATTTCTATAGTCACTTTCTAGAATATTTCCTCTAATAGATAAAATCTAAACCGAACTGTTGAGAAGCTAACTAGGTTATTTATGTAAATAATATCAAAACTATGAGCACGTCAAGACAGGACTGCTTGGGTCCAAATGAAAGGAAAACAAATAAAAAGCCTTGCAATATAAACTCAGAGTCTATTATGTAGCCTCCTTTTTGGACTTAATGATCAGCAAGTGTTGAGTGTGTTTAGATGAGACATATCAGGTGGTAAAGCCAGCCTCAGCTCTAAGATTAGATAATGAAGAAAGCTGTTAAAAATCTGAACAAAATTCCCTTTGTATAATTAGAACAGAATATCCGCAAAATATCTTAAATCACTAAAAATATACCTGTGCTGTTTTTCTCAGTTTTTTCTATGACAACATAGATTTCAGATTGCAACAAACGAGACGGAAGCCAACTGAGCCGTACCGGTACTAGTTCTTAATAATTTCACACAGATAAAGTCTTAGAATGTTAGATTTTGCTGGAAGGAACCTTAAAGATTATTTAGTTCAACTGTCATTTTTTTAAATGAGGAAACTAAGGCCTGGAAAGATTTAGTAAATTGTAGATTACACAGCTTTATCAGCAGCAATTTTAAAACTAGAATCCCAGTTGAATGGTTTTTACATCTTCAATTAATTTTTTTTTCAATATATGAAGTTTATTGTCAAATTGGTTTCCATACAACACCCAGTGCTCATCCCAAAAGGTGCCCTCCTCAACGCCCATCACCCACCCTCCCCCCCCTCCCACCCCCCATCAACCCTCAGTTTGTTCTCAGTTTTTAAGAGTCTCTTATGCTTTGGCTCTCTTCCACTCTAACCTCTTTTTTTTTTTCCCCTTCCCCTCCCCCATGGGTTTCTGTTAAGTTTCTCAGGATCCACATAAGAGTGAAAACATATGGTATCTGTCAACTAATGTTAAATAAAAATTAAAAACAAAACAAAACAATTCACCTCGATCCAATTTGTAAGCCAGTAACACTCTGGATCTGTATTTTCCACTGTGAAGAGAACATTTCCTCGGGGAATGACATAGCCCTCAGGAACAGCTTTTATTTCTATTGGAAGATGTCCATCATATTTCTGGTAAAAGACAATACTGAAATTATTCATTTAGCAAATGATAATCAGATACCTGCTTTAATAGGTTCTTCATATTTTACAGAAGCTAAACTTACTCTCACAGAAACTGCAATTGTACATGTTATTATATTGCTAGTAATATCCTCATTCTCTTAAAATTAGCTAAGATGATTAACAGTTTAGACACCGACATTAATTTTTACATTTTATGTAGTCCAAGTACTTCTGCTAAGAACATTTCTACCAGAAGATAGAGATAATCTCAAACTGGTCAAAACAAAAAAGTTGTTTTTTTTTCAAGATTTCCAAAAAAAAGAAGAGTTTATTCCAACATATTCCAAAAATTTTCCAAGAACACTCCTTCTTCTAAGTCGCCATTTTCGTAAAACAAAAGCTAAATACTAAAAGATAAAATAAGGGACTACTATTAAAGAGCAACATGAACAAAATAATGTCAAACAAAAAAAGGAAAAAAAAGAGAGGTCCCTGACAGTACAAGAACCTTAAGCAGGTTTTCCCTTTATTCTGGTAGTAGACCTGAAACTGTTTTAGTAGAGTGGATAGACTAATCATTAAGTATACTTTCTAGAGCTTTGGCAATGAATATCCAAGTACAACAATTCTCTCCAAAACTAGGCTGCAACATATTTGCTACAGACTATGTGATCAGATATTTAATTACGCCTCCCTTCTTTTAAAGGTAAGGGCTGTGGCTACATTTTGGCTAGGAAGGCAAATTATTTCAGAAATCCTAGTAGTTTTTATGTGATTTGGGACAGGTAAATAGATAAAAGAAAAGTCTGTTTAATGAGAAGCACTGGAAGTCTCATGATACAGCAGAAAGAATACTGCCTTAGAAATCCCAGCTCGGACTCAACAATCTGGACTCAGACTGTGGGCAAGTCATTCAACATTTCTCGTCTCAGACTATTCTTCCAACAGGGTTAGATAAGACCATCTCTAGGTTAGATCCCTACAATTCTCTGAACATAAAAAAATCAAAAGATTTATCACCCTGGCTACTGGGAATTATATATAGCCTAACACTTATCTATTCCTATTCTCTTCCCAACAAACCAAATAGGGTAAGTGCAGGAATTAGCCCCCAGATTTTACTGACCTTACTTAAGATACGAGGCAATTATACCACAGAGTGCTTACTTGACTTCTTCAAAGACCCATAAGTAAAAAAATAGTAAAACTCAGTATGACAACATAGGCCTGAAAGTTAAAGTATTTCTAATTATTTTGTTGATGGTAGTCTACAATGGAAAAGACATTTGTTTTTAAGATATAAATGAATTAACACTTAACGCACCAAGATGCCTAAAGATCCCATTCCCAACCTATCTTCGTAATAATCACCACCATTCAACTCTTCTAACTCAATTCCTATATCTTTAGATGCTCAAAATTAAGTAACTGATCCAAACATGCTAGGTATTAATATCATAGTACAATAAAGAATGAAAGCCAACTTTATGGATCTACACCAAACCATTCCAATTATTCAGTAAGGGAAATTTCCTAGAAGTACTGGGTAATGATAGACTCACTGCATCTATTGCCTTAGGTAAGCTACAGCCAAGAAAATAGACCAAAATTTCAAAATTGCCAAATAATGATGCTCCTTCCTAATATTTTCAAAGAAAAGAGGAAATCACCTTTCTGAAAAACACTATCTAAATTATCATTTGTTTTTTAAAAAAAATTTTTTTTTTCAACGTTTATTTATTTTATTTTTGGGACAGAGAGAGACAGAGCATGAACGGGGGAGGGGCAGAGAGAGAGGGAGACACAGAATCGGAAACAGGCTCCAGGCTCTGAGCCATCAGCCCAGAGCCCGACGCGGGGCTCGAACTCCCAGACCGCAAGATCGTGACCTGGCTGAAGTCGGACACTTAACCGACTGCGCCACCCAGGCGCCCCTATCATTTGTTTATATTACAACAAATTACGGAGACCTGCTATAGATTCTATATACTAATTATTTGCCACCATAAAAAAATATTTAAATGTTACCCTTAACTTTTCCCAAGAATGTCTAAAATAACTCTTAAATTTGGGCCAGACAGAAAAAAGTTGTAATTATAGAACAGTCTTCTATTCAAATTCCTTTGTAAGAAATTTTGAACTGAAAGAAAAACCAAAGTAGAGCAAAACATTAAAAACATTTTTTACCTCAAGAATGTAGTTCCATCCCTTTTCATTAAAGACATCATCCTGGAAATGCTCTCTGTACACCTCTTTGGCTTCCTGGATCTTCTCTTTGGTCACAACTTTACCTAAAAGGACAAACGTTTCCTGTTTACATTTCTAAAGGCATTCTATGAATTGCTGAGTTGTGGTAGGATTCATGTCTCTACCTATTTCACCATTCTGTGGATAAAAAAACAAGAACTGAGAGATTAAATGATCACCCAGAGTCAACAGCAGAGCCAGAAATGGAATCTGCACTTCTGATCACTCACCCTATGTTAATTTCCAGTTTGAAAAACAGGTGTGCAGAAGCAACTATTACACAGAGTATTTTTTTTTTCTTAATCCCAGGAATAAGTTAACTTCTAAGACGTGTTTTTTCTCTCACTATTAATTTAAATACTCTTGAAATTTGATACAGATAATTTTCCAGGTGAATCTTTTTGCTTTATTCATAAAGGATGTCTTCAGGGATGATAATCCAATAATTTTCACAATTACTAAGTTTAAGTTTTTGCTCCTCAAGTACACTTTTAGTTATCTTTATCTGTAAAATTAGGGTAATAGTAGAGTACCCACTCACAGGATGATTGTGAGGACTGAGTTAAGACAGAGGAAGCACTTAGCATAATGCTGGCCTGTAATAGATAGTCAGTATATTTTACGTATAATTAATAATGTCATGTTGTATCAAGTTTTTAAGCTGGAAAACTGAAGTGTGACATCAGTCTTAAAAATTTGTCAAGATCATGGAAAATTTTCAGTTTTTATCTGTGTAAAATTCAACTTAATCTGTATTCAATTCTGAGATTATTTTTGTTTCAAAAGGTCAGAGATGAAATTTTCCAAAAATGTATAAAACTTTTGGGAACTGTTCCCCCCCCCGCCCCACCGTCCTTGAAATACCATTATAAAACAAACTAGAAATGGACTTTCAAATAAAACTGCACAGAAATTATTTTGGGGGTTTTCCATTTTAAAATACATTTGAGACTAAGGCCGCAGCATCAGGTAGTTCTGAAAAATAGGCCTTTAAGATAAAAATGACTATGATAAAAATATTCTAATTGCTACCATGATTCAAAATGAGTTCCCAGGTCAATAATGAATCCTCTACTGTGAATTAAGGACTTAAAATCTATTAACATACCAGATTAGCCTCAGAAAATTACTGACGTTTCTAAACTTATTCCCAAGTTTATTAGTTTCAGAAAACCTTTCTCATATTTAGAACCAATCATATACCAAATTATAAGATTTACGTGTTCAAATTAACACATTTTTTACAATTCAAAAAAAACCTTAAAATAGTCAAAATAATTTAGTAAATATCAAAATTAAACTGTTCAATGAGTTCCTTTAAATTAAGAATATAACAATATAGGAGAAAAATTATAAAGAGCTACATAAAAGCAGTGTTTGAAATGTACTAGGAAAAATAATACCTTTTAAGTACTTATTAAGAATGTACTGCAACCCATAAAATACTGTTTCCTCGTATTTCACCTTCTTTATTTTTGAGTTTTCTGTCTTCTTTTCACGGCATTCAAAGTAGGAATAAACTTTGCTGGTATTGGGTGGGTACTGTTTATAGTGAGTAACCTAAAGGCGAAAGCAATACTTGAGTTAGAAAACATTCGAATAGAATAGAAATCATGACTGAAAGGGCTTGAAATTATTTAAAACCAAAGAAACTAAACTTATTTGCTATTCATCAGCTTCTTTTCCTGGCTGTAAAGAATAAAAAATAAGTATCATACTTATTAGGATACTTTTAATGTTCACTATCTTACTTTGAAAACCACAGGAGAGTATTAACTTTTATAAACAAATCAAATGAACTTAAGGAAGTACGAGGCTTCTAAGCTGGACAGGCACTTGAAAATAAAGTTTGAAGAAAGTTATCTCATTTGATCTTGGGGAATGGTCTTCCTCCAGGGGAAGAGAGACGTAGCTGCCTGGCAGGGGCATAACCGGGATATAAAAGAACGTACTGGAAGAGTGTGGTACTGTTACTATCTAAATGTGGTATGTTTGAGAAGTCAATAGGCAATGCTTCCCATGACTCGACTTCTTCATCTGTACAGCCAGGTAGGGAGAATGACTCCGATCTTCACAATAACACATGGAACCTGGATGAAAGCAACAGCAGGAGAAAACATATCTTGTTTCATAGTACTACTTGTTCTCCAATTACCACCAAATTGGGAAATAAGTCTATCCAATGCAACAGCAAATCCTTAGGAGCGTAAAAATAAGTATTATAAATTTTTCCAAAAATATGGGTAAGAGTCATTGTTGAAAGTTAATCTTTGTTTTAAGAAAAAAGTGAGTTCATTATAGTTGGATTTTTTTTTTTAATATTTTAATGTGGTTAAAACATTTTACCGATAGAACATAACTGGGAGAATAATGTGTATTTGCTCTGTTGTAACATTAGGAATGGTCATGTCCTAAAACTTAAGGTACAGGGTGGTAAGGTAGGTCATGGTGGAATAATCTTTGCAGCACAAGTTTCATGAATGACCACTGTGACATGAACCATGGTTCCTGGTTAGCTCTGATCCTCAGTTTAGGGAAACCAATGCTTTCCTTGTTTGGTTGCACAATCTTAATCCCAATGAAACTTGGCTTTAACCTTTGTAGCTTAGCACAAAAATTCTAAGATGAATATAGTCTATATAGAAAGCAAAAGAAAAAAAGATAACAAATGTTTAATGTTTCTGCTCCAACAGAAGCAACTTGTCACTCTATGAAAACAGCACCTGTACGCTGCTTGAAGGCAACTGGGTGGTCAATTTTAAACCTAGAGGTACTACACCAGGGTTTTTTTTCAAGGTTAGAACCTGGAGACTGATACCACTGGAGGCTGAAGTAGCAGCTTAGTGAAATAGCTAAAGCCAAACCCAAAGCAGTTAAATCTTCAAGCCGATTCACTAAAATGCAAAAACAACATTTATATACGTATGAATGATACCCTATTCAACTGATTAGAAAAAGAGAACACTATCTAAAAACATACCCAAGAAGTACATAAAAATGAAAATGCCCAGTTTACAATCTAAAGAACTCTTAACTCCTTTAGTGGGAATAAGCAGTGAGGTAGAAGAAAAGTCAACTATGATGAAGTAAAAATTGAAGGAAGGTCTGGATCACATCATGCAAGTTTATAAAAGCCAGATTCATAGTTGTGACTCTCAGTAGTTAGCCTGACCTTTTACAGTTCAGATACTCAAAGGTACATCTTTATAAATTTACTTTTTCTACATCAAATTTAAAAGTATGAGAAGGTAAATGAATCTTCTGAGTAGACCAAACAGTTAAAAGCTGAATGGAAATGTCCCTAAAGCATTTAACTCTCCTCTTTGGTCTAAAAGTATACTAAAATTTTTTGATCAGACAAACAGAGTCCCAGTTCTGGCCAATAACTGAACATGTTTATAATTTTAAAGCTTTACTTCTGCCATGTTTTTTAATTATGGTACTTAAAACCTTAGCACAGGGGCACCTGCATGGTTCAGTCATTTAAGTGTCCGATTCTTGATTTTGGCTCAGGTCATGATCTCACGGGTTAGTGAGATCGAGCCCTGCATTGGACTCCATGCTAACAGCATGGAGCCTGTTTGGGATTCTCTTTCCCTCTCTCTGTCCCTCCCCTGCTTGTGCACACTTGCTCTTTCTCTCTCTCAAACAAACGTTAAAAAAAAATCTTCTTTGGACAGCTTTAGAGAACTGTTCTGCAGTTCTCTAGGTTTAAGAACTGAACTGCTAAAGCAGCTAATTCTCAGGTAATTAACCATGAAATCTAATTTACCATTAACCACCTACCAATGAACACCCAATACATTTATAGAAAAAAACAGTATAGTTAGATATATTTGTATTGGCTTATACCATTGTTTAAATCGGGGAAATTTTTAAACCGAGCTTCTTAGTAAATACTATTCTACAAATACAGCCAAAAGATGATTTACAATGACTCTAGTTCTGGTAGGTTTACTATCCTCTTCATTTTACTTTCTGCTAAGCTGGTCTCTCTGAACCTGGGAACCTTCAGAAAATGAGATGATACAGGCAGAAAATCAAATTAATTAATTGTTATTTTATAAATAGTTCATTCACAAATATACATCCTGTGTCCACTATGTATCAGGCACTGTTTCAGATTCTGAGGATGGGGAAATAAAATGGACTGAGACAGTTTCTATTCTCAAAGGGCTAATGAGGGCTGAAAGGTCAGAGAAAACCAATATATAAACACCATAATTTCAGATACAGATGGAGGTTTGGAAACTTAAAAGAAAATGATAGGCCAAAGGGGGCCTGAGAGACTGCTGTAAATAGGGGGCCAGGAAGGCTTCTCCAAGATGGTGACATGTGACCTACACAACAAGGAGATGGAAGACACACTGACGTAAGGGACAGGACACGATGAAGGCCAGCATGGCTGGTTCTTAGAGGTGCAGAGAAGGAGGAAGCACATACATGGTAAGGTCAGAGAGATGCAGAGACACAATCACGTAAGGCTTACAGACAACAACGAGGAGCTTGAATTTTACATCAAGTGCAATAGAAAGCCACTGGATGTTTTAAGCTGGAATGAATATGATCTGATTCATATTTTATAAGGATCAGCTGGACAGTGAGGTGGATAATGGATTACAAGGTGACCAAAGAGGAAGCAGGACCATCAGGTAAAAGATTACTACACCAAAGACTAGCTTAGGTGAGAGCAGTGGCTCATCTGGAGGTAAAGGAGAATTAGGCTAAAACACTAGATGTGGGGGTAATAAGGGGGAGGGATTAGCACTGTTTCCTACATTTTTGGCTTGAGCAACTGGGTGAATAAGGGTGCCGTTTACAGAGATGGGAAAGGCTGTGGAAGGAATGGATTAGAGGTGTTTTAAATATGTCATGTAATGCTAACAAAGTCTCACAGTATTCAAAATTAAACTACACAAAAGAAGCTCTAAAATCACGTTGGTTTTCTTAGCACTACTTTAGCTTCCATCAATAGGAAAAATGGTTCTATAGTAAACTTAACATTTTTTATAAGATGAGAATAGCTAATTTCTCATAATATCCCCAGCAAACCTTACTCCTAAAAATGTTTCCTAAACTAGCATGATTTTCCTACAGCTAATAGAGCACTACCAGTACATAAATACATGTGTGGTAAAGAACACAGGCACACAAGAAAATGTAGTTCTTTTAACAGAACCTAATTTCACAGTCATGTGAGTGATTTACTTCATGAAAAGCTTCTAAAAATTATAATCGCTAGGGTAAATATCCTTGTCCCAAGTATGACATTTAAAGAGAAATATGAGAAATATTTAAGTTGCACAGAATCTTTCTGTGAGAGCAGACTCTTAACTTTTTCCTGAGCTTCTCCAGATTTTCCATAAAGTCGATTTGGTGTCTTTTCAAGAGCTTTCCTCTCATAATGGGATCACATGTCCAAAGGCAATCACTACTAACCTACTTTACCAGTTATAATTTTAACAGCTAAGTAATTATCATAAGCCAACATTTTAACAATACCATGTGTACATAAGAGCACATGGGGTAACATGTATAATGCCACAGAATAAGTTTTACTATCTCCAAAATTTATAAGGGCACTCAGAAGAGGATCCACTCAGCCTTACAATGAATGGCTAAAACTTTATGTCTCTTCAATGCTACTGTGCTTAAAATAGCAAAAATCAATCAATCAATCAATCAATAAATCTTCTTTTCAACATTTTTAAAAATTTCTCAAGTCCTGGAAATACTTCTGTTGCCACAGAAAATAATTCTTTGCTATTTGGCTTTTGAAAGCGATAATAACTTCAAAAATATGGCTTAAAAATATTTGGATTACATTTTGGGGGAGAGAGGAAATTGTCAAATCAGTTATAATCACACTACCCCTTTTTTGGCACAAAGCGTTTGATAATTTGTATTTTGGCTGCACCCTTGAAAAAGATTTAATCAACTGACAAAGAGGACACCAGCTTCTGGTATCTTTGTTTTGCAAAATCTTACAAAACTTTACTGATCTAAGTTAATCTTCCTCTGAACTATATTCATGACTTACATACAAGATTTTATTTCTATTGCCTGGGCTTTTCCTATAACTTATAGTATAAACCTTACTGGAAAACTGCATTGTAAGAATGCACAGGTTGGGGCGCCTGGGTGGCGCAGTCGGTTAAGCGTCCGACTTCAGCCAGGTCACGATCTCGCGGTCCATGAGTTTGAGCCCCGCGTCGGGCTCTGGGCTGATGGCTCAGAGCCTGGAGCCTGTTTCCGATTCTGTGTCTCCCTCTCTCTCTGCCCCTCACCCGTTCATGCTCTGTCTCTCTCTGTCCCAAAAATAAATAAACGTTGAAAAAAAAATTTTTTTAATAAAAAAAAAAAAAAAAAAGAATGCACAGGTAATTTGACATAGAAACTGCAACAGTCCTCCACTCCTTACAAAGATCAGGCTGCCAGGAGAGCCGCTGTGACATAACTTAGCTGCCAGATCAGAAGCAATGAAAGAGAAGCAACTATGAAAAATGGGGACAGGTCAGAGAAAGACACTGGGTTGCTAAAGTCCCAGCCAGGACAAAATTGCCAGTGAGAGGATTCTCATCTATCCCCAACTCTTTTTCCAAAAAGCCCAAACCTTTAAGGTTTGTTATTCGCCATTAATGAGACAGCAAAATCTGTTTTACAAAAGCCTCCCTGGGTGCCTCATCATCATAAATTATATAATCTTCTGTAACTTCTCTAAAAACAATTTTCACCCATTCTGAATTTTAAGAGACATCTTTTGTCTTTTAGATACCTAGGAGATCTCCAATATTTATTAAATGAATTGATGAAAATGGGCTGAGTTCTAGATAACCAGTTTACAAATGACCTTTTGAGAAGCAACCCACGCTGGACAGCACAATTCATAACAATGGGTGATATGCTTTAATACACATTTCATAACAATGGGTGATGTGTAAATTGCTTAGAGATTACTGTTATACACTATATATATTTTTTTCAACTTAATTGACAACATCTTCCATTTTTATCTAAAAGGATAAATGTTCAGAAATAATGAAACTATTCTCTGCTGTAGATTGTTACAAACATTATCCACACAGTAGGAAAAGGAACAAGGAACAGAAATGCATCTTTTAATAAGCCAGTTATTTGTAAACTAATCATTGGCTACCCCAGAGATAGGTGGGGAACCCTCCACCCCCAAACAGAAACCTGACCTGTCTCCTTCATGAAAATTTCCAAATGCCTTTTAAGCACCACAGTGACTAACACCCCTCAATGCACCCTTCCTTACCTGGCCTAGCACAATGTAAATACAACCCAGTAGATAACTGTGCTTTATGCCATTTTGAAATGATTAAACAGGAACCCAGGATGAAAATGGAAAAACAACCACATTTACCTGTTTCCTCAGTTCCTTATTATGTATGATATAGTATGCGATTATAGAAATGAACCCTCTGGAGAGGATACAAGGACAAACAAAGCACCTGTGTTGTCATGTGCTTAAGCACTATCCTACTACTTGCAAAATACCTTTTTATGGTCCTTAGACGACCAACTATTCTTTCTTCAGTTTTAGAAACTGAATGTTTCTAAACTAATGTTTAGAAACTGAATGTTGGGGCGCCTGGGTGGCTCAGTCGGTTAAGCGTCCGACTTCAGCTCAGGTCACAATCTCACAGTCTGTGAGTTCAAGCCCCGCGTCGGGCTCTGGGCTGATGGCTCAGAGCCTGGAGCCTGCTTCGGATTCTGTGTCTCCCTCTCTCTCTGCCCCTCCCCCATTCATGCTCTGTCTCTCTCTGTTTCAAAAATAAATAAATGTTAAAAAAAAAATTAAAAAAAAAAAAGAAATCAATGTTATTCTCTTATCCATCAACATGTCTAAAACCACTAGGTTCACTACTGTAACTAGCCAGTACTTTGTAAGTACTGATAAGGATATCTAATAGTTTCATTTAATTGCCAAATAAAAATTTCATTGCTTCTAACATCAAGATTCTGATTTGTCTCTTTTTCATCTAAGAAGATAAAAAGGTAAAAATGGGATATAACCTATAAAGACCACTAAATATGTAAGGCAAATAAAATTTAAAAATATTAGTATGGAATACACAATGTATTTTATTGTGCTGTTGTAAACCATTGGTATAAAACATATCAACCTGACTAAATCCTCTTAAGGGATATTTTTGGGGGGATATTAAAAATCTTACTAAAAGATTTCATATTAGACCAGTTTGGAAGACAACAGAATAAGAGGACCCTAGGCTTTCCTTGTCCCAAAACAATTAGATAATTATCAAATCATACTAAATACCCTAGAAATTTACCTGAAGGCGGGAGAACAAATCCCACAACTAAAGGTAGAGAAGAGGCCACAAAAAAGAAGGCATAAGTATGGAGACGTGGTTTGGGAGAAACGGATCGTGGCCGCTATGGTGGAAGGGAGAAGGGCTACAGACAGACAAACACACAAGGGAGCACGGAGGAATAAGAATCCCCATAGCACTTGGCTTGGAAAGTGAGAGGAGCCAAATTTTGTGAGTTCTTGCAATCAGCAGGGCTTAAAGCCTGGAGTTTTAAAAGTCAGCAGGCTTGGCCGGGATACAGCTGAGGGCACTGCCCTGCTCCTATAGAAAAGGCAGGCAAACAGTCCATGAACATACAGTGTGAAAACAGTGATCTGCAAAACAGCCAGGGCACACAGTGGGGAGGTTATCTGCTCATCTTGGAGCATGTCCCAGAGAGGCAGCATTCATAGATAGACTCCTCTGGGAAGAAAGGCCCTGGCAGAAGCCATTTCACACCCCCTGCCCTTCAGCATAAGCACAGGGCCACCTGTGGGAACCAGTGCAACACCCACACTCCCTACCTAACTTGCTTACACAAAGCCCCCACGACCCACTGCCACCGTGCACTTGGGTGGAATTGCCCCTCCCATTCACATTTGCCTCAGTCCTAGCACTTTGGGCCCCCTGGCCCAGAAGAGGGCCAAACCCTGAGCACATGGCACTTCCTGAGGTGGGAGATCTGCAGGGCCTCAGCTCTACTGGTGATAGTGACATGTCTCACTTCACAAACAGAACACAGCACACCTAGTTAAAATGCACCACATTCAGGCTAGGGACCAACTACTGCCCATGGCAGACAAAGAGAACCTCTATAGATGATTGGCCTAAAGGACACAACAGGTGAGCACATGCAGCACACATTGGAGGCATTCCCAGAAGTGCCAGGCCCTGGGGAACAGGGGACACTACACAATAGAGTACTATCGGACCTCTTCTTTATAAGGCCATTACCCTCAAGAACAGGAGACGAAGCTAAGTTTCCTAACACAGAGAAGCAGGCAAAGAGACTAAGACAAAATGATAAGACATTTTGGAACTTGTTCCAAATGAAAAACAGGAAAAGGCCATGGGCAGAGATCTAAGTGAAACAGATATATGTAACATGTCAGAGAATTTAAAGTAATGATCATAAAAACATTCACTGGACTTGAGAAAAGAGTGGAAGACATCAGTGAGACCATTAACACAGAAATAACGAATAACCTAGAAGGGATAAAGGGCTAAGTAAATGAAATGAGAAACATACTTGATGGAATGAGCAACAGCCTGGAAGAACATAAACCAACTAATAATCTAGAAGACAGAGCAATGGAAAGTAATCAAGCTGAGAAAAAAGAATTACGCAAAACGAGAATAGACTTAGAGAACTCAATGACTCCATCAAACATAGTAACATTCGTATTATAGGAATCCCAGAAGAGAGAGGAAACGGGGATGAAAAATGTATTTGAAGAAATAATAGCTGAAAACTTACCTAACCTGGAGAAGGAAACAGATATCCAGATCCAGGAGACACAGAGGACCCTCCAAAAAAAATCAACAAAAGCAGACCCACACCAAAACATATAGTAATTAAAGTGGCAAAATAAAGAAACAATGTTTAAAGAAGCAAAACAAAAGAAGACAGTAACATACAAGGGAAACCCCATACAGCTATCAGTGGATCTTTCAGGAGAAACTTCCCAAGTCAGAAGGTAGTGGCATGTTAGTTCCAAAGTGCTATAAGGGAAAAATCTGCAGCCAAGAACACTCTATCTAGCAAGGCTGTCATTCAGAATAGAAAGAGAGATCATGTGTTTCCCAGACAAAGGCTAAAGGAGTTCACGACTACCAAACAAGCCCTGAAAGAAATATTAAAATCAGTCAAGGAACTTAAAAAATAAAAGGATGCAAAATATGAGAACATATATTTAAAATGTGGGGAGGAGAGGAGTAAAGAATGGGTTCAAACTTCAACGCCCATCAACTTAATATAGACTGCTATATGCCAAAGAGGTTACATACAAACCTAATGGTAAGCACATATATAAAACCACTAATAAACATGCAACAAAGAGAAAGAAATCCAAATATATTAAAGAAAACCAGAAAACCATGAGAGACAGACAAGAATGAATCAGAGACATCATCAGAAACAACCACAAAAAAAATAATGGCAATGAATACATATCTTATAATAATTACTTTTAATGTAAACGGATTAAACACTCCAGTCAAAAGATATAGGGTGACAGAATAGATAAAAAACAAGATCCTTCTACATACTGCCTGCAAGAGACTCCTTTTAGATCTAAAAACACTGGCAGATTTAAAGTGAGGGGATGAAGAAACATCTACCATGCAAATAATGTCAAATGAAAGCTGGAACAGCAATACTTTTTATCGGACAAAGTAAACTTTAAAACAAAAACTGTGGGGCTCCTGGGTGGCTCAGTTGGTTGAGTGTCCAACTCGGCTCAGGTTCTGGTCTTGTGGTTCGTGGGTTCGAGCCCCACATTGGGCTCTGTTCTGGCAGCTTGTTCAGAGCCTGGAGCCTGCTTTGGATTCTGCATCTCCATCGCTCTCTGCCCCTCCCCCGCTTGTGCTTTCTCTCTGTCTCTCAAAAATAAATGTAAAACAAAAACTGTAACAAGAGACAAAGGATGCTATATAATAAAAAAGGGGACAATCCAACAAGAAGATATAACGATTGTAAATATTTATGCCTCCAACATAGAAACACCAAATACATAAAACAGTTAATAACAAACATAAAGGAATTAATTGATAAGAATACAATAATAATAAGGGACTTTAACACACCCTACTTACATCAACGGACAGATGACCTAAAGAGGAAATCAATAAAGAAACAATGACTTTGAATGAACAGATGGATTTAGCAGATATATTCATAACATTCCATCCTAAAACAGAATACACATTCCTTTCAATTGCACGCAGAACATTCTCCAGAATAGGTCACATGTTAGCCCAGAAAACAAGCCTCAACAAATTCAAGATCAAAGACACACTATGCGTCTTTTCTGACCACAATGCTAGGAAACCAGAAGTCAACCACAAGAAAAAATCTGGAGAGATGGCAAGGGAGGTTAAAAAACAATGAATGCGTAAATCAGGAAATAAAAGAATAGATTGCAAAGTACACAGAAACAAATGAAAACACAACCGTTCAAAACCTTTGGAATGCAACCAAAAACGATTCTAAGAGGGAAGTTTAAAGCAATACAGGACAATCTCAAAAAGCAATAAAAGTCTCAAATGAACAACCTAACCTTACACCTAAAGAGGCTAGAAAAAGAACAAACAAAACCCCAAACCAGCATAAGGAAGGATATAATAAATATTACAGCAGAAATAAATGATATAGAAACTAAAAAAAAGCAATAGAATAGAGCAATGAAATCAGGAGCTAATTCTTTGAAAAACTCAACAAAATTGATAAACCTCTAGCCAGACTCATCAAGAAAAAAAGAGAAAGGACTCAAATAAATAAAATCACAAATGAGAGAGAAGAAATAACAACCAACACCACAGAAATACAATTATGAGAATATTATGAAAAACGATATACCAATAAATTGGACAGACTAGAAGAAATGGATAAAGTCCTAAAAATGTATAAGCTACCAAAACTGAAACATAAAACTGGAACAGACTTATTGCTAGCAAAGAAATTGACTCGCTAATCAAAAAACTCCAAACAAACAACAGGCCAGGACCAGACAGCTTCCCAGGCAAATTCTACCAAACATTTAAAAAAAATTTTTGATGTTTATTAATTTTGAGAAAGACAGAAAGAGACAGAGGGCAAGCAGGGGAGGGGCAGAAGAGAGGGAGACACAGAACTGAGGAAGGCTCCAGGCTCCAGGCTCTGAGCTGTCAGCATAGAACCCAATGTGGGGCTCGAACTCACGAACCGTGAGATCATGACCTGAGCCGAAGTCAGACGTTTAACCAACTGAGCAACTCAGGTGTCCCTCTACCAAACATTTAAAAAAGAATTAATACCTATTCTTCTCAAACTATTCCAAAAAATGGAAAAGGAAGGAAAACATCCAAATTCATTCTATGAGGCCAGCATTACTCTGATATCAAACCAGATAAAGACACCACTAACTCCAGGCCAATATCTCTGATGAACACAGATGAAAAATTCTCAACAAATTACTAGCAAACCAAATCCAACAATACATTAAAAAATTATTCACTATGATCATGTGGGATTTATTCTTGGGCTGCAAGAGTGGCTGATTATTCGCAAATCAATTAATGTGATATAGCACACAAATAAGAGAAAGCATAAGAACCACATGATCATTTCCATAGATGTAGAAAAAGCATCTGACAAAGTACAACGTCCATTCATGATAAAAACCCTCAGTAAAGTAGGTTTAGAGGGAATACACCTCAATGCAGTAAATGACATATGTGAAAAACCCATAGCTAACATCATCCTGCATGGGGAAAAATGGAGAGCCTTTCACCTAAGGTCATGGAAAAGACAAGGATGTCCACTCTCACCTCTTGTTTTCAATACAGTACTGGAAGTTCCCGCCACAGCAATCAGAAGAAAAGGCTTCCAAACTGGCAAGGAAGTAGTAAGACTTTCACTGTTTTCAGAAGACATGGTCACACCATATATAGAAAACACAAAAGATTCCACCAAAAAACTATTAGAACTGATAAATGAATTCAGCAGAGTTGCAGGATACAAAATCAATGTACAGAAACCTTGCATTTTTATACAACAATACTGCAGCAGCAGCAAGAGAAATTAAGAGGACAATCCCATTTACATTTGCACCAAAAATAGTAAGACACCTAGGAATAAATCTAACCAAAGAGGTGAAAGACCTGTACTATGAAAACTGTAAAACACTCATGAAAGAAATTGAAGACAACACAAAGAAATGGAAAGACATTTCATGCTCATAAACTGGAAGAACAAATATTGTTAAAATGTCTATACAACCAAAGCAACTTACACATTTAATGGAATCTCTATCAAAATGCCAACAGCATTTTTCACAGAACAATTCTAAAATCTGTATGGAACCACAAAAAACCCCGAATAGCCAAAGCAATCTTGAAAAAGCAAAGCAAAGCTGGAGGCATCATAACTCTGGACTTTAAGATATATTACAAAACTGTAGTAATCAAAACAGTATGGCACAAAAATAGATACACAGATCAATGGAACTGATTAGAAAGCCCAGAAATAAACCCACTACATATCAATTAAATCTTCAACAAAACAGGAAAGAATATCCAATGGGGAAAAGACAGTCTCTTCAACAAAGAGCGTTGGGAAAACTGGCCAGCTACAAGCAAAAGAATGAAACTGGACTGCTTTCTTACACCATACACAAAATAAATTAAAAATGGATTAAAGACCTAAATGTCAGACCTGAAATCACAAAAATCCTAGAACACGGGCAGTAACTTCTTTGGCTATAGCAACTTCTTTCTAGATATGTCTCCTGAGGCAAGGGAAACAAAAGCAGAAATAAACTATTGAGACTATGTCTAAATAAAAAGTTTCTGCACAGCAAAGGAAACCATCAACAAAACTAAAAGAGACAACCTACTGAGTGGGAGAATATATTTCAAAATGACGTATCTAATAAAGGGTTTGAATCCAAAATATATATAGAACAACTACAACTCAACACCCACAAAACAAATAATCCAATTAAAAAATGGACTAAAGACATGAACAGATAGTTCTCCAACAAAGACATACAGATGGCCAAAAGATAAATCAAAAGATCCTCAACATCAATTCCCCATCAAGGAAATGCAAATCAAAACTACAATGAGATATCACCTCTCACCTGTCAACATGGCTAAAATCAACAACACAAGAAACAACAGGTGTTGGCGAAGATGTGGAGATAAAGGAACACTTTTGCATTGTTGGTGGAAATGCAAACTGGTGCAGCCAATCTGGAAAACAGTATGGAGATTCCTCAAAAAGTTAAAAATACAACTACCCTACGATCCAGTAATTTTACTACTGGGTACTTACCCCCAAAACACAAAAACACTAATTCAAAGGGATACATACACCCCTATATTTACAGCAGCATTATTTACAATAGCCAAGATATGGAAGCAGCCCAACTGTTCCTCTATTGAGGAATAAAGAAGAGGTGGTGTGTGTGCGTGTGTACATATATATATATATATATATATACATATATGTGTATATATGTGTATACACACACACACAATGGATTATTCAGCCATGAAAAAGAATGAAATATTGCCATTTGTGAAGACATGGATGGAACTAGAGAGTATAATGCTAAGTGAACTAGTCAAAGACAAATATCATGATTTCACACATACGTGGAATTTAAGAAACAAAACAAATGAGCAAAGAGGAAAAGAAAGACAGACAAACCAAAAAACAGACTCTTAATTATGGAGTACAAACATGGTTACCAAGGGGG
>NW_024412391.1:82713446-82762360 GCF_014898765.1 Herpailurus yagouaroundi
ATGTGTTATATAGGTGATGGGGATTAAGGAAGGCACTTGTGATGAGCACTGGGTGATGGAATCACTATATTGTACACCTGAAATGAATACTACACTGTATGTTAAACAGCTGAAATTAAAATAAAAACTTAAAAACATATAAAAAACAAATAGGCTTCCTATTAGAGAATAAAATATACCAGTCTGATTTGAAAATGGGCAGGAATAAGCTATTAAAGAGATACAAATTTTACTAGTGCATTAAGTATGCCCTGCTAGATTAGAAAACTTTACGGTAATTCATTCTTCTAATTAAAAGCATCCCAGAAAACTGATGTTAAGGCAATTTTACATTCCTTACGTATAATGGCTCGAGGAACCACAAACTAAAGGAATTTACACTCATTTTGTTTCTAAAAGTTAGACCCATCAACTATTTCCCATTTTCAATCAAATCATAAATTACTATATTATAAAAATTGGAAATCATTTTAAAGATTTAGTTAGGAAAAAAACTGGGTGAAAAAAATTTAAGAGAAAACTATGAATGAGACCATTCTAAAATCACTACTGAAGATACTCAAAATGCTAGGACCTAAGACAAGAGAAGGTTTTAAGGCTTAGAAAACCATAGTTGGTAATACTTTGATCTCCTTACAATGGTGTAGATTTCCACTTTAAAATTCAATTTAAAAGACCACTTGTTAAGGAAACTTGGCTCTGTTTTAAGTAACTACCCGTCTAAATTATCGTTAGTAGAATCTTAAACTCCTGGGAAGAAATGAACAAAACAGAACTTAAGTAAAACGGGATTCTCCAAAATACTTTGTCCAATTAAATTTAAGGAAAGAAACAAAAAGCAAAACCTCACAACTAAACCCAAAAATATGCTTTCCCTTTGTATTTCAAACCACCACGCTGTCAAGTAAAAACTGAACTTTATTTTGTTCAAGTGGGTTTTCTGGCCTGACATTTCATCTTTTAAGTGTGTTGGCCAACAATGCTTTAGCAAAGTATAGTTCAGTTTACTTCATGTAATTTGGTAACTAGGGGGAAAAACTTTGCCACATTTTCCTTTAATCATTCTTTCCTTTACTAATTTGTGTGGGTTTCAAACAAAATTAATGGGGCAGCAATACACTGAAGTGTCCAATAGGCATATTAACACAATGTTGTGTTGTGCCACTCTAAGTTCTCCAGGGTTAAAACTACAGTTCATGTAACTGTAGTTTAAATGTTCATTTAACATTCCTTTTCACAGAAATCCTGTAGTGACCCTAATGGAGTAAGGGCAGGGGATCGGCCTTTACAACAGGGATAAGGAGCACGAGTGATCACCAGGAGCAAACGAGTTTGAAACGGAGCCCAGTGGAGTGGGACGAGGGAATCCAGCATGTTTCCCGAGGGCAGATAGGTGTCCTCCACACCCCGGCCACAGGCAGAGGAACGTGGCTGGCTGCTGCGGCACCCCTACTAGCACCCCTACTAGGTCCTCGCCCACCTCTTCCTCGGGAAGGGACGTACCTGCTCAGCAAGGGCGGGGAAGTGCACTCGATTCAGCTTGGCGGGGAAAACCCACTTCTCAAACCCCACTCCCTTTCTCCAGGGCCGAGCCCCAGGAGCCGTTACCTAACTGACCCGCTCTCCTCGGCAGAGTCCTCGCCCAGGCCGGCCCAATCCGACCCGGCCAAGGCCAAAAGGCCGAGCTCCTGGGGAAAGCGTGCGCTCGGCCGGTGACGCCCAAGCCTCCCGGGCCCCGACCCCGCCACAACCGCCTGAGCCCCAAGCCCCGAACCCCGCGGCGGGCAGGCGGGCGGCGCCGGCTGGGGCCCGCCTCAGCCCCTCGCCGCGCCCCCCCCAACCACGCACCCCAAAGCCCCGCCTCCTGCCGTCCATCCCTCCATCCCTCCATCCCTCCTCCATCCACCTCCTCCCCACTGCGGCGCCAGCTTCACCTGCCTCATCCGGCCGCCGCCACTCGCCCGCTTCTTCCCTCGGGCTCGCGCAGCGCCACGACCCCAGACCGGCCGCCCCCCGCCCCACAGCCCCGCGCTCGTCCCGAACGCGCCCTCTCCTCCTCCTTCACCTGCCCCCGCCCCGAACCTCTACCTTGTAGGAGTCAGTAGCTAGGAGGATGTTGAAATCGGCGTCTGCCGCAGCATTCATCTCGGGCGGGAGTGTGCGGGCCACGCGCCGCGAGCTGCCCAGCGCGGCGGCGAGGAAGGAGAAAAATGGGCTTCACCGCGCTCCGTTGCTTAAGTCACCGCTCGGCCGGAGGGGCGGGGGAGAAGAGGGGGGAAGCGGAGTGGGGAGGAGGGGCCACAGGAGGGCGGGCCCGGGAGCCGTGACGCGGCGGGGGGTGGTGGCGGCGGCAGCTCTCGCGCTCTCAGCCCAGGGACTCCGACCGACTCCTCACCTCGGCTCACCGCCCCCGCCCCATCATCCCGGAGCAGAGGCGAGGGGCGGGGCGCGGCCGCGCGTGCGCAACGCGCGGGGGGGGGGCGGGGCGGGGCTGGGCGGAGAGGACGTGAGGCACGCGCTCTTTTTCCCGCACGCTGGCTCCGGGAAACCGGAGGCTGCTGGGCAGTCCCGGCCGGGGATCTGTGTTCCTGCCTCGGTTTCATTTCCCGGCGGGACGGTGAGGGGCGGGGGAGGGGTAATTCCCAGCCTCGCTCCTTCTGCGATTAGCCGGTTCGCCCGCCGCGTGACACCTTCCCGTCCTACCCAGTCCTGGCCCGTTTTCTGAGTCCTCCAGAAGTCACGCCACCCGGCTGGGGGCCGAGGAGCCTCCCTCTGCCGCTCTCCCCATCCCCCCCCACCCCCCCGCGCAGTTACTTACCTTTGTCTCCGGCTGGGATTGAAAAGCGAACCTTTTGCCTCCATCCCTCTTGTCCCTCTTGGTCCTTCTAACCCACTCTTTAAAATCGGAAGAGCTGCGGTGAGGAATAAGGTCTGAGGGGCCCCTTTACTCTGCCACATCGACTCCGCTTTCCTCCGCCTGTGTGGCTGAGCTCTTTGATCCTTTGAATGATGTTTTGATATTTTCCCAGAGAAAATAACCCTGCGCGGGAAGGCGGGGGTTGAATTCAGTACTCACATCTAATGAAACTACAAGGCCTGATTGAATCTAATAGTGCCCGGAAGTAAACGGCAACGGGCCAAGATTTTGACACGGTGCAAAACTGACTTTCATCATTGTTAGAATCGTTAAATCTTGGGAAATGGTTTGGCAACCTCCAAATAAGAAGCAAGGGAAACGACGTCAGATGACTTCATCTAAGTACAGACAGTCCACTTGCGCAGTTCCCATACGTGGTTGCATTTTTGCGTGAAACATTTCCTTTGTCCACATGGTCAGTAGCTGGTGCTGCCTTTTTTTTTTTTATTTTTTTTATTTTTATTTTAGTTGTAAGATTTAGGTTTTACAAGATACAAGTAGCCATGGAGGGGACGGTTCAGTGAAAACTGGTACAGGAACTTAACAGACTATTTTTCAAGTTAGTGAAAATCTCTCATTTTATCTGCAGAGTGGGGTGGAAACAGGTACATTGTGAATGGAGAAATTCATCACAAGAAAACGGAGACCTCTTCAATTAATAGCAACTTCGGTCTAGACTATGGTCTTGGAGTAAGTACAGGTTCTGGACAGTCACCTTCATCTATGGAGTCCGTACAGGCAAAGATCATGGAAGTGGTGAGACACCAAGGTAGTAAGTGACAATACACTCACCAGAGTAGTAAATAATAATACATTTAGGGTAATTTTCACCAAAAAGGTTGAAAACAAAAGAGGCGCTTTTTTGGTTTACTGTGTTTACTGGGGAAAATAACTTTTTAAAACATTTAAGTGAATTATTTAAAATTTTTTTATTTTGGGAAATTTTAAGTTATGCAGTGTGATTCAAAGAAGGAAAATGATCCTGTATGCCTCCCTTAATTTGGTGCTTGTTTCTTCATTTTAAAATTTCCATAACCTACTTTACTTAAATGACAAATTTTTTTGGCTTCGCTTCCTGGAATCCATGTATGTATAACTGACCATTGTTCTATGCTGCCTTACACAGGAAAAAAATAGGGTTCTGATTACAAAATGGGCTTTGTTTATGGTAGCATTTTTTTAAGGCAAAATAAAATTTGATCTTACAGTCTTGGCGTTGTATTTGCACTGTTAAGGTGAAAAAGTTTAATATCAGGACAAGCAAAAATGTTAATATTTCATTGACATTGCTTGTTAAATGTAGAAAGTCACAAGGCCTACACACATTATCAGTGACTTAAACCATCAACGCCATCTCCAGAGGAAAAGAAGATATGTTAGCAACAGAAAATCACCATTTTTCTAAGACAGAATCAGGCACACTGTATGTAACTACCTACATGCTTGATGCAGGACCAATTTTGAATTAATTGGGGTTTAGAACCATGAAATTATTACCAAATACAAAGTTTAGATTTCGTTTTGAAATAGTCTCCCTTGAAAGACAGTTTAACAGCTAGCATTTAGTATGTTTATCTAGTAGCATGTAAAAGTTTCTGAGAAACTGTTCTCGTGAGTACCCACACATGACAAATAATGTCAATACAAAGACTTATTTGGGCCCCTTCACTTTATTCAAAGCCCTGGATTAATCTACCATTCCTACCAAATAGCCAATCAAGCAGGGTGAATTGGGCATCCAGCTCCTTATTTGTATACCTCAGAGTGCTATGAAAGTTTGCCACTCATATATTTGATCAGGCAAAGTGGGTGTTACTACATCACTTCTGTTGCCCCACACTCTTCCAGACAGACTTTGGTACATGTTTGTGTTTAAAGGTTGCCTCAGATATTCCGGTCTGACCACGTTTCACTTCAGTAAGAAACACTGTCAAAACAAAAACAAAACAAAAACAGGAAAAAAAAAAAGTAAACCCCAAACAGAGAAGTAGATCTGAGATTCACCCATCTGCAACTCCTGACAATGGTCCTATCCATCACCCTTTAAAATTTCCTCTAGCTTTACCAAGCATCAACAGTTGTCAGAAAGACAAAAAGAAAACCTTTTTAATTACACAGAAGTTCATTCAAACTTCAATGGCACTTTGGGGGCCATCCAGAGTTGTGATTTCCCAAGGAAAAGGACTCCTCTACAGAAAGATGTGGATCTTCGTGGATCCGATTATCAGTGCTGGTGACCCTTTAATGACTCAGTCTGCTTGGTTCACTGCAGTCACACAGAGACACCCAGGAAACTGCTGAGTCTTCTGAAAGTACAGAAGTGATAGAATAAGTGTAACCCACATACAGGAAGGATTAGCACACATACATGGATTGTGCACAGTCATTCCATTGCGAATGTCCTGTGGTCTGCTACACCCACTATGTACCTGGGCAGTGCTGGGTTGATCATCCATCTGATGTTAAACCCTCCACATGTCATATCCTGCAAGAAGTTTCCCAATCTATGTATGCTGCATCAATTTCCCCATCTTTATTAGTTGTGTTTTTGTTTCCTATTCTATCCAAACATACATTTTTCTAATTCCAAACAAATAAAGTGGGAAATAATGGTAAAGAGCAAAAATAAAAAGGTTTGATTCATCTGTAGAAGTAAGGCGGGGGCCCCTGGGTGGCTCAGTCATGTAAGCACCCAACCCTTGATTTTGGCTCAAGTCATGATCTCATGATTCCTGGGATTAAGCCCCACTGACAGCATGGACTCTGCTTGGGATTCTATCAAAATAAATAAATAAGCTTAAAAAAATAAAGTAAGGCAAATGTGCATATGTTATGATGCTATGTATGGGGATTTGGGGGTCATAAGTATTTATGCATTTTCCTGATGGTCACCTTAGGACTCAATGGCCAAAATCAATGATGGAGAGAAAGACCATTAGAACTGTAAAAACCGTCAAGATTTTTTATTGCAGTGTTTTCCTAAGTGTGGTTTGCTTATCACTGATGGCATGTGATGTGTGTCAGAGGTGCTCAGATAAATGTTTCTAATTTCAGTAAGTATGTGTTTATTTCTAGTGGATTTTAGAAAAGTATAACTGGCATATAAGACTCAATTTTTCTTGGAAATTAATACTTAGGATGAAGCCACAGTAAGGGATACTCAGACTGGTGAAACTTACTATTTTCCTTGCCTTTCCTATCTTATGACTGAGGATTTTCATAACCTTGATATAAGACTAGTTTTCTTCTTTTTTCCAAGTTTATTTATTTATTTTGAGGGGGTGGGAGCGAGAGAGAGAGAGAGAGAGAGAGAATCCCAAGCAGGCTCCACGCTGTCAGCACAGAGCCTCACTTGGGGCTTGATCTCATGAACTGCAAGATCATGACCTGAGTTGAAATCAAGAGTCAGATGCTTAACCATCTGAGCCATCCAGGTGCCCCCAGACTGGTTTTCTTGCCTTTTTCTATCTTTATCCAGGGGTATTAATCATACTATCCTGGGGCCAACTTCATGCCCAAAGACCTTTTCCCTATTTTTCAGAGGAGAGAAAGGGGCTCTTCATGCACAGAGAAATCCTTATGGCCTTCTCTGAAATTCAGCATTCTGAGTTGGGCACATGGACTGGATTTCCCACAGATACTTCATGCTATAAGCTACATATAAGGATAGTAATCTGCTCTTCAAATTCATCCAAACTCAGTAAGAATGAACACAAGTATCACCCCCAAAAGTGAGCAGTATGTCTGTATATACTACTCAGTTAAAATAATCCAATTTAATTAAAGCTCGTGGTGCCTGCCAAGGCTTTTTAAGTGTTCTTTTTAAGTGTTTGCTGAGCCACACCTATGATACTATAGGCACTCACATAAAAAGGGTTCTAGATTTTGTTTTGTTTCTTGAGGGTACACCAACCTTGCAGAACAATCAAGAACTTGTAAAACAAACAAAATGGTTTAGGACTTATCATCTTCTCTTTCCTTCCAAATTGTCCCAGCTCTTCCCAGCTCTTGATTACTCTTGGATTTGGGAGTCATTCTCTCCGCTCTGCTCTGGTTGATGGTGGGCTGTTCTAGCCCACTTGTCATCACTCTGTAGCCACATGTCCTGAACTTGTGCTCAGATGGTGGCTTTGTACCTCTGTAAATTGTAGTGTTGGGTAAGGCTCTTGGACCACAGTGATTACAGCTCATCATACACCCTTAAAAAGAATTCTGGCTTGTGTAGTTCCCTCAGATACTTGGGACAACTTCTCAAGGGCTTACCTAGAGGATATTGGAATGTACCATCCTGGTTTTTTTTTTTTTTTTTTAAGTTTATTTATTTGTTCTGAAAGAGAGAGTATAAGTGGAGGAGGGGCAGAGAGAGAGAGGGAGAGAGAATTCCGAGCAGGCTCCACACTGTCAGCTCAGAGCCTGATGTGGGGCTCAAACTCACACCATGAGATCATAACCTGATCCAAAAGTTGGATGCTTAACTGTCTGAACCACCCAGGCACTCCTATGTATCATCCTGTTTTAATAAAAAGGTCTCCCTCACTTTTCTTGGATAGAATGCTTTTGATTCTAGGTATCACAACTGCTATTAAAAGTAGCTTAAGGAATAGGGGTTTAATTTCATCCACAGAAGGGAGTCTCGAGGTAGGTTTTTCTAGGGTGGGTCCAGTAACTCAAAGATATCAAGATTCTTGCTCTTTTCCATTTTCTCCCCTCTGTGACCTTCCATGTACTAAATGTGTCTTTGTCACATACGTCAAAAGGTGACTGCCACAGCTCTATCACGACCTCACACAAGAACCTGCAGGAGCAAGGAAAGAAAGTAGGCTTTTGTTATGAACGCATCTCTCTCTGTATTAGATGTGAAAACCTCTCCAAGAGGCCCCAGCAGACTTCCCTTGGGCCCTCCTGGTCACAGTGGGAGGTTTGCCCGTGACCTAGCTGTGAAGGAGGATGAAACTGTGAGTGCTGGCCTACTCCGTTTGTGGAAACGAGAGGAAAGCTTCACCTGTAAGAAAGAAGGGGGTTAGGAATGTCTGCTGCTCGGGAAGCATCAGTGATTACCAGCTAGGAGCCCAGATACCTCAGAGGTCTGTCTCAGAGTGAATTGATTCTCTGTCTCCATAAAGGAATCTCCCCCGAGATTTGGCCTCTTAGGTCTCTTTGTTACCAGGTAAATAACCTCCTCATTTCTGGGACTCCAGAACCAACCTCCAGAACATGTAAAATGAGTCCTATCTCTGCCACTTATCTTCCTCTGCCACCTTCCTTCCAGGCCCCTGCCCCTGGTTTTGCTACAGTAAAGCAACAAAAGGTGACGTGCACTCCTTATGCAGGCTCAGGAAAATGTGTGCGGGCTAGCAAACATGTTCACACTTTTTTTCTAGCACAATCATTAAAACCTCTGAGGAAGCACAAGATATCGACTTATTCTCAGAGACATTTATTCAACTAGTTTCACTGTAATCTTACACCATGTGCCCACTGTATCATTACACTGAATCTAACACAGTATTGGCTCTCATGTTGTCAATCACAGTTTTTAAGTACCGTCTAGATACATTTTCGTGTATTAATGCTCAAACTTTTAAAAATTAATAGGATCTTCTGTTCAAAAAATTATTATCACTGTCCTCCCAAAGCACCTAATTCCACAGAGCACTATTCTAGCTGGGAAATAAACAAAGCAGTGTAACACATTTTATGCAGAGGTTTAATATTAAACATAGGAAAGTAACAGATTGATTTAAAAATTCATAATTTTCACTGACAAAGAGGGAGACCAAGCTCAAGATGGGCTCAAAGGGATGGTTGCCTCTCAGAAAGGCCTTTATTTGAATTCTATCGTTTCATGAGCACCTCCTACGCTTAAGATCTTCTTGGACCTACAAGGATTTAAATGATACAAACTCTGCCCTCTAGAGGCAAACGATTTTATGGGGAAACCCAAGAATCAGTTTTCCCGCCTTCATGTCCCCTCAGAAATGGTGTACATTAGCCTCGCTCTGCTGACCTCCCAGCTCGAATCACTTGCTGCTCCTACGGCTCGAACTGCAGCCTTCTGAGTGATGGGGCCCCGTCTGCAAGGACCACCACTGAAGGCAGAGAAACATGGGACAGGCTTTACCTTTTTAAAAGCACGTCCCTTGTTAGAGCCCATTATTCCATACAGAGTCTATTAGGATGCAGTCAGACTTATCTGGCTGCGCGAGAAACTAAAAGAAACAGTGCCCTAAATAAGATTTAAGTTTACTTCTTTCTCTGGGAATAAGCAGTGCAGAAATGATAAAAATGCCTTCGGAATTCATGCTCTTTCTCTGTGCTCCTGCTTTGCTATCTTCAATGCAAGGCTCTGATCCTGTGGTCTAAATCGGCTACTCCAACACTGGTCATCAACTTGGCCTCAGTTTGGCTGCTGGGGGCACCCGGGTTGCTCAGCCGGTTAAGTGTCCGACTCTTGATTTCAGTTTGGGTCATGATTTCACGGTACGTGCGTTCAAGACCCACACGGGCTTTGCACTGACCTCGTGGAGCGTGCTTGAGATTCTCTGTCTCCCCTCTCTCTCTCAAAAATAAATGAACATTGAAAAAAAATATGGCTGCTGTATGCAGAAGAGACTAGACAGGATACGAGAGTGTGGAAAGCAGCTAAGTGACCATTGCAGTCCACGTGAGAGACTGGACTTGGATTAAGAGGGTTGGATTAAGAGGGCAGTAGTGGAAAGAGGATAAACGATCAGAGATATTTGTAAAGTTAACAGGACTTGCTGAGAAATACGGTGTGTGGGAGAGTAGGAGGAGATTCATTAGGACTAGATGGAGAAGAGTGGAATCAATGATTCTTCTTAGGTTTTGACTTTAACTACAGGGTGGTCTCATTACACGAGTTGTGGACAACTTTGGAAAGAGATTTAGTGGATCAAATTAAAAGCTCAATTTGGGCAGTTTAAGCTTGGGATTTCTATTAGACAATTATAAGATTACCTGCTTGCCTACTGAGTTTTTGACTATTTGGATTTCTCCTTCCTATGTCCTGGTGGCTAAATGGATACCTGGTCCCAAATGCTTCCAAATTTAGGAATAAATTTGTGCCATCATTTCCTCTGTTTTTTTTTGTTGTTGTTGTTGTTGTTGTTGTTTTGTTTTGTTTTTTTAAACAATTTCCTTGTTATTTGTTTTCAGACCAGTCTTTGTAATTCTCACTTTCTCAAGCTCCATTCTGCCCAGGTCTGGTTTTCTGTCTCCAGAGTGAGCTCAGACCCTGTATCACAGGATACCTTGGGACTACAAAAATCAAGTCTACGCACATGAAGTTTTTGGGGACAGACAAATCTTTTTTTTTTTTTTTCAAATGAAACAAGGTGTTGGAAATTTTAATCTTGTATAATTTTCTTCCTTTGTTGCCCATTTTAGTGGGCATAAGCAAAGAAATAAAATACGTATTAAGAAATGGCCAAATACTAAATAGATATTAGCAAGTTGGATATTTATTATTGATATTTTCTTATTTGGAGAGTAAGTACCTATTGCAAATGAAGAAAGAAGCACCAAAGAGGTCATTATGTTCTTCAGATAAAAAATGTCTTTAGGGTATCTTCATGGTCCTAGAGCTGGACCAGAAATAGTTCCATCAATTGCTTGCTCAATGCTGATTAAGCTATAAAGACTTGTGAAACACCAACCAAGCTCACAAGAAACTTCAAGTTTGGTTGCTTTAAGGGCAAATTTAATAAATTGCAATGTGAAATAAACCTGACCTGAAATTGGGATTCCACTATCTGTATATAGCAGTTACTCCCTGAAAAACTGTTTACATATTAATACTTTGGTTGGTAGATACAGAATAAGACACAGAGTGTTAGATGCTCTCAAAAGACATCTTCATTAAGCCATTTAAGTCTGGAAAATCAGCTTTCTTCATTCTGGCAGTAAGTTCAAGGTTATTAGGGCTGTCTTCTAGAATCAAAGCACCTCCTGGATAGTATCAGAAAACAGTGCAAATTCCACAGGTACCATTTCAGTGCGCCAGGCAAGTTACAATGCAATTGGAGAAGGGGAACGGTTTCATTTTACATCAGTGACATATGAACCATGTCTTCTTGACACAGGAATCAACCGTTTTCCAAATCAAGCAACATATTTGTAAGCTGTCTCTTCAGCTTTTGGTGTTATGATTATATTTCTTTCTGTTTTCACTTTCAGATGATTTTTTTTTCTCCGTATGCTATCCCCATATTCTGGATATTTTTGTGTAGTCCTTCACGTGCCAACAATATTCAAGTTTTAAGAATGACTTTAAAGCTCTGTGCCAGATTACGTCTGCTGAAAATTCACAAGGTTCTTCACAATGAAATTATACAAAATAATTACTGATGTGTATGAATCTACTGAAGTGTGAGGATTTACATAATTTGGGAAAGCAAAAATGGGCATAAATGCTCCGTGGGTTCCAAAGTCTAATTGGTATATAGATATATGTTAAAAATCAAAGAGGAAGGAAATTTATACAGATTATATTTATTCATTCCAATTATTTTTACACATTTAGAAGTTTGTATAATTTTTATCATGTGATAAATGCTGGGCTGCCAGAGATATAAAGGTGGTAAACTGGAAATTTATGCAATAAATTTGATCTATATAATTTGTTGATCATTTGTGCATTATTTTGTAATTTGTAATTAAACAATTTTTTAAATGTTTATTTATTTTTGAGAGAGAGATAGTGCAAACGGGGGAGGGGCAGAGAGAGAGGGAGACACAGAATCCGAAGCAGGCTCCAGGCTCCAGGCTCCAAGATGTCAGCACAGACCCTGACACGGGGCCCGAAACCACACACTGTGAGATCATGACCTAGGCTGAAGTCGGATGCTCCGCCGACACAGCCACCCAGGCGCCCCTTAATTTTTAATTTTTTAAATTAAGCAACTATTACAGGAAATCAGTAGGGCAATGGTGGCTTTGAACAACACATTACACCAGATGGACTTAACACATATAGAGAACATTTCGTACCAAAACAACATAATCCTCATTTTTTACAAGTACACAGGGAATATTCTCCATGATAGGTGATATATTAAGCCACAAAACAAGTCTTAATAAATTCAAAAAGATTGAAATCTTATCAAACATCTTTTCCAATCATAGGGATACAAAACTAGAAATCAATTACAATTAAAAAACCTAAAAAACCTCATAAACAGAGAGGCTAAACAACAAATGGGTCAATGAAGAAATCAAAAAAGAAATAAAATATACCTGAAGACAAATGAAAATGAAAGCACAAATGTTCCAAAAACTTTGGGATTCAGTAGAAGCAATTTTAAGAGGAAAGTTTATAGTGACACAGGCCTACCTCAAGAAACAAGAAAAAAATCTCAATCTATCATATACTGAAAGAAAATAGAAAAAAAAAAAAAGAATAAACAAACCCACAGTTAGTAGAAGGAAAGAAATACTAAAGATCAGAAATACTAAATAAATAAATGAAATATAGACCAAAAATATCAATGAAACTAAGAGATGATTCTTTGAAAAAGTAAACAAAATTGATATATCTTTAGTCAGATTCATCAAGAAAAAAGAGAGGACTCAAATAAAATCAGAAAAAGAGATAAGGCACAATTCATAGCATAAAAATATAAAGGATTATGAGACTACTAGGAAAAATTATATGCCAACAAATTGGACAACTCAGAAGAAATGGATAAAGTTCTAGAAACATACAATCGTCCAAGATTGAATCAGGAAAATAGAAAATCTGAACAAATGGATAACTAGTAATGAAATCGAATTGGTAATTGAAATACTATCAACAAACAAAAGTCCAATACCAGATGGCTTTAGAGGTAAACTCTACCAAACATTTAAAGAAGAGTTAATACTGATCCTTCTAAAAGTATTCCAAAACACTGAAAGGGAGGGATGCTTTCAAATTGATTCTGAGGCCAGCATAACCCTGTTACCAAAACCAGACAGATAGTACTAAAAGAGAAAATGAGAGGCCAATATCCTTGATGAACATAGAGACAAAAGTACTCAATATTTACAATATTGGGACACCAAATTCAATAATACATTAGAAGGATCATTCAGTAAAATCAGGTGGGATTTGTTCCAGGGATGCAAGGATGGTTCAATATCCTCAAATCAAAAATGTGATAATCCACATGAACAAAATGAATGATTAAAATCACATCATCTCATTGATGCATAAAAACCACTTGACAGAATTAAGCATCCATTCATGATAAAAATTTCAACAACCTTGGTATAGAGGGAACATACCTCAACATAATAAAGGCCGTATATGACAAACTCATAGATAACATCATATTCGATGGCGAAAAGCTGAAATTTTTTTCCTCTAAGATCAGGAATAAGACAAGGATGTCTACTCTCATCACTTTTATTCAACATAGTACTGGAAATCCTAGTCAGGCAATCAGACAATGAAAAGAGATAAAAGTCACCCAAACTGCTAAGGAAGAAGTAAAACTGTCCTGCTTGCAGATGATGTGATATTATATATAGATAACCATAAAAAGTCCAACAAAAAGCTATTAGAAGTAATGAAAGAATGCAGTAAAGTTGAAGGTTACAAAATCAATATACAAATCTTTTGTATTTCTATATACTAATAACAAATTAGCGGAAAGAAAAGTAAGGAAAACCATCCCATTTACAATTGCACCAAAAACAATACCTAGGGATAAATTTGAGCAAAGAGGTCAAAGACCTATACTCTGAAAACTATAACACACCGATGAAAGAAATGGAAGAAGACACACATGAATGAAAAGATATCCCATGCTCATGGACTGGAAAAATTAATATTGTTTAAAAAATTTTTTTTTCAACGTTTATTTATTTTTGGGACAGAGAGAGACAGAGCATGAACGGGGGAGGGGCAGAGAGAGAGGGAGACACAGAATCGGAAACAGGCTCCAGGCTCTGAGCCATCAGCCCAGAGCCCGACGTGGGGCTCGAACTCACGGACCGCGAGATCGTGACCTGGCTGAAGTCGGACGCCAACCGACTGCGCCACCCAGGCGCCCCAATATTGTTTAAATGTCCATGCTACTCAAAGCAAATATACATTCAATTCAATCCCTATCAAAATGCCAATAGAATTTTTCATGGAACTAAAACAAATACCCCTAAAATTTGTATGGAGCCACAAAGGACATGAAGAGCCAAAGTAACCTTGAGAGAGAAAAAAGCCTGGTGGCATCACAATTCCAGATTTCAAGCTATACTACCAAGCTGTAGTAATCAAAACAGTATGGTATTGGCACAGAAATAGATGCACAGGTTAATGGAACAAAACAGAGAGCCCCAAATAAGCCCACACTTATATAGTCAATTAACCTATGACAATGGAGGTAAGAATATGCAACAGGAAAAAGACAGTCTCTTCGACAAATGGTGCTGGGAAAACTGGACAGCTACAAGTAAAAGAATGAAACTGGACCACTTTCTTACACCATACACAAAATATAAATTCAAAATGGATTAAAGACTTAAGTGTTAGATCTGAAACCATAAAACTCCTAGAAGAAAATTTGGGCAGTTATCTCTCAGACATCAGTCTTAGAAATATTTTTCTGGATCTGTCTCCTAAGGTAAAGAAAACAAAAGCAAAAATAAACCATGGGGACTACACCACCAAAAAAGCTCTTGCACAGTGAAGGAAACTATAAGCAAAATGAAAAGGCAGCCTACTGAATGGGAGAAGATATTTGCAAATGATATATACATCTGATAAGGGGTTAATAACCAAAATATATAAATAACTCATACAGCTCAACACCATAAAACAATCTGATTTAAAAATGGGCAGAGATGGGGCGCCTGGGTGGCGCAGTCGGTTAAGCGTCCGACTTCAGCCAGGTCACGATCTCGCGGTCCGGGAGTTCGAGCCCCGCGTCAGGCTCTGGGCTGATGGCTCGGAGCCTGGAGCCTGTTTCCGATTCTGTGTCTCCCTCTCTCTCTGCCCCTCCCCCGTTCATGCTCTGTCTCTCTCTGTCCCAACATTGAAAAAAAAAATAAAAATAAAAATGGGCAGAGGACCTGAATAAATATTTTCCCAAAAAGACATTTAGATGGCCAAGAGATACATAAAAAGATGCTCAACATCACTAATCCTGAAGGAAATGCAAATCAAAACCATGATGAGCCATAACCCTCACCTGTCAGAATGGATACTTCTTGTCAAAGAGACAAGAAGTAACAAGTGTTGGCAAAGATATGGAGAAAGGGGAACCTTTGTGCATAATTGATGGGAATGTAAAGTGGTGCAGCCACTGTGGAAAATAGTAAGGAAATTCCTCAAAAAATAAAAAATAGAGGGGTGTCTGGGTGGCTCAGTTGGTTGAGCATCTGACTCTTGATTTGGGCTCAGGCCATGATTCCAGGGTTGTACAATCAAGACCCACATCGGGCTCTGTGCTGAGCATGGAGCCTGCTGAAGATTTTCTCTCCCTCTTCCCCTCTCCCCTCCTCAATCTCTCTCTCTCTAAAATGAGAAAAAAAAAAATATATAAGGTATTATATGTCAACTATTCTTTAATTAAAAATAATATGTTCTATACAAAATAGAACCTTGGGCTCTGTCTTACACCCTAGGGAGTGGAGCAGGTGTCCATCTTTCTTGCCTCTTCTTGCTCTGCTCTCTTTCAAGTAAGAGATAGCGTCACGTACACCCCGCCCCCCCCCCCCCCATCTTCACCTCTGCTGAGTTTTGCTCCCTTCACTGTCCTTCACTGCTCAGTTGCATTGGCCTGTGCTGGGCCTGAGAACTTCCCACCGTCCATGACAGGAGTATTCAACACATAGATTATCTTGAATATTTATAGAATTCAGGACAATATTGGGTAAAAAGTTTAAGTTGATTTTTTTGAGTATAGTTGAGACACCTTAGTTTCAGGTGTACAATTCAGGGATTTGACAAGTCTATACATTATGCTGTGTTCACTACCACAGTATAGTTACCATCTGTTCTGTTATATTGTAAATTGATTTTAATGTTCTGGTTTGCTATGCATTTCTGTTTTTAAACATGAATGGGTATTGACTCTTCTAAAATACTTTTTTGGTAGCTAATGAAATGGCTTTTTCTTTTTTTTTTTGTTTTTTTTTTCAGTTTATTTATTTATTTTGAGAGAGAGAGAGACAGAGAGAGAATGTGAGCCAGTGGAGGAGAGGCAGAGAGAGAGGGAGAGAGAGGATACCAAGCAGACTTCATGCTGTGAGCACAGAGCCCGACTTGGGACTCAGTCTCACAACTGTGAGATCATGACCTGAGCCAAAATCAAGAGTTGGGTGCTTAACCATTAAGCCACCCAGGTGCCCCTGAAATGTCTTTTTCTTTTAATCTTTCAGTGTGGTAAATTATATAGAATGATTTCCTAATATTGAACTGACTTTGTTTACCTGGAGTAAACCTTACTTACTCATGTGTTATTCTTTAATATATTGCTATATTCAATTTGTTAGTATTGCAATTTGTTAATATTACACCTAAAGTGGGTTCAGGAATAGTATTAGCCTAGAGTTGTATATTTTAATACTATATCCTTGTGTGGTTTTATTTTTATTGATGTTTTTAAGTTTGTTTATTTTTGAGAGACAGAGCGAGCAGGGGAGAGGCAGAGAGAGGGAGACAGAATCCCAAGCAGAACCTGCACTGTCAGCGTAGAGCCCAATGTGGGGCTTGAACTCATGAACCATGAGATCATGGCTCAAGCCATATCAAGAGTTGGACGCTTAACAGACTGAGCCACCTAGGTGCCCCTCCTTCTGTTGTTTTATTATTAGAGTTGTACTATCCTCAAAGAATGCCTTGAGAAACTTTGCTTCTTTACCTATGTTCTGGAAAAGTTTATACAATGTAACCGTTACTTGCTGGAATTCTTCAGTGAACAGATTTGACCTGGTGCATTTCTTTTGCTTGTTTCTTTCTTTTTAAACAACTTTTTAACTGTGAATTTCAAACATATGGAAAAATAGCATGACATTATAAAACATGATGCACACATCATCCATCTCCAGCAACTGCCAGCTCAGGGTCAATCTTGGCAAATGTAACACTTTAAATACTATTTTGAAGAAAATCGTAGATACCACACCATTTTATGAATAAGTATTTCAATATAGATCTCTAAGAGAAAAATACTCTCTATTAAATTATAACCACGATACTGTTATCAACCAAAACATAATTCCTTAATATAATAAAACCAGTGCTCAGATTTCCAATTGTCTCATAAATCATAAACTCTTGTTCTATTTCTTTCCGTTTTTTTTTTAAAGAATCTATTATTGGGAGGTTTATCTTTCCAGATTAAATCTGTCAGCACCGCAGAGGATGTGGCAGAAAGTTATATACCATTTCCCAACTACCTTTTGGTCCAATTCCTAAAAGGTTCATAAATATGTCACTGGAAAATTTATTTATATTGATTTTTTTCCTCCTCTGAGTCCTTTTATATTTATTGCATTACATGAGGCATAGAATTAATATCTTTCTTTACCTCTTATTGCCTGCCTTGCACAATAAAACACCATTACCAACTTGTTTATTTATTCAGCATCTATTTTGTTTCAACTGATGTGCCTGATGTTTGGGCTACACTGTGATAGAAACATTGAGGCTGTTTATGCTCTCATGGAGTTTACAGTCAAGTTGGGAAGACAGAGGGGTCAAACATTGAATTATGAGCCATGAGAAGTGGTGGGAAAAGATGATACAAGAGGCTGAAATAATGTCTAAAAGATGGTCCTGACCTGGGCTGGTAGTTCTGGGAATGCCTCACTGAGAAAGTGATGTTTGAATTAAAATCTGCAGGAAGGGAAAGAATTAACTAGGTAAACATGGGGAGAAGAAAGCGTACTGGGGAGAGAAAAAACACTATGCAAATGCCTTGAGCAAGGACTAAGCATGGCATGCTCTGGGAACTGGAAGAAGGCCAAAGTGACCAGAGATCTGAGAGTCACTCCCATGAGGGAAGAGCATTGAGAAATGAGGTTGGAAAAGGGGGACAGGGGTCACATTATACACAGAATGCAAATTTTGTTCCTGATCTTCAGAGCAATTGGAATTCATTGATAGGCTTTTAAGTTGGGAAATGGCATGCTCATATTTAGATTAAAGAGAAATCAATTCACCAACAAAGTAGACAACTGGATGGAGGATATGAGGTGGCCAGGTAAGAGGCTTTTACAATGGTTCAGGTGAGAGTTGAGGGTAGATTAAACTACGGTGGCAAGAGAGGAGATAAAAAGAAATTGACTGAGATATTCAGAAGGTAACACGAACAACTCTTTGTGATTGTTTGGACACGGAGGAGAAGCAAGTACTGGGTGGCTAGGACAACCCCTGAGCTTCTGACCTGCTCCGTTGATTGGAGTTCAGTGCCATTTACTGAAATATGAGACACCATAGATGAAGTGAATTGGTGGGATAGACCATGTGTTCAATTTGGAACTATCTGGGCTTCTGGGACCTGGATGTCTCTTTCCCTCCCCAGGTTAGACATTATCTCTTCAAATAAACTTTCTGCCCCTTTCTGTCTCTTTTCCTCTGGGACCTCTACAATGCAATGTTGGTCCACTTGATGTGGCTCCTTAAATCTCGTAAGCTATCTTTACCAGTTTTCATTCTTTTATCTTTTTGCTGCTCTGACTGGGTGAGTTCCTCTGCTCTGATCCTTTTTTCTGCTTCATTCAGTCTGCTGTAAAACCCTGCTAGTGTATTTTTCACTTCAGTTACCATATTATTCAGCTCTGTGACTGCTGTTTCATGCTTTTTTATAAACTCACTCTCTTGAAGTCCATGCTGTATTCATCCATTCTCCCAAGTTCAGTGAGCATATATATGACCACTACCTTAAACTCTTTACCACGTAGATTACTTATCTCCATTTTATTATGTTTTTTTTTTCCCCTGACATTCTGTCTTGTTCCTTTGTTTGGAACATATTCCTCTGTTTCCTCATTTTGCTTGACTTTCTGTGTTGGTTTATATGCATTAGATGAAACAGTCACCTCTCCTACTCTTGAAGGGCTGGCTGGCCTTGTGTCAGAGATGAAACGTATCATTCAACTCCGCCTTAGCTTTTGGTTGTCTCTCAAGCCTTTAGGATTGTCCAGGCAGCCTATTTTAGTTTTAATAGCTCTCAATAGTTGAGGGTGTGCCAAGATGAGTTAGTATCCCAAAGGGAGGATCTCAGCACCTAGACTCTGGCTTCCATTCAGGGCAGCAGCTTCTAAGGAATGCAAATACGTGTTATCTTATAGGACCACAGGTATAAGGCCCATGACCACCAGAGCCAGCCTATCTGGAGGTATCTGCTGGTGGCAGCTGAAAATATCGGGGCTCCAGATGAGTATATAAATTCCTTTCTGGGAGATACCAGTGAGCTTTAGTGGGGAGCATAAAGATAACATCTTCCAGCCTATGCACCCCAAGCATAGCTCCATAGCCTCTAGAAATGCGCCAGATCTAAAGCCTGCCCTTAATGTCAAAACTCCAGTATAAACAAATAGGCTTCTTCCACAGAAAGACTGGGGGTGTGTTTTAGTCTGCTGCCCATGCAGAGCCATGGGAACTGTAGTCTGTCATGAATTGTCTCTCTGATTGTTACCATCCCATGGGACCCAGGAGTGCAAGTCTCCCTGGCTTGTAGAGCCAGTGATCAAGGGGCATCCCCTAGGTAACAGCTACAAACACTAGGTCACCAGATGTAAAAGCTGGGGCACCAGACATGAGTAGAAGTTCTCCTGTGGGAGATACTGGCACTCGAGCACAGCGGAAGCTGAGCATTAAGATGGTGCCCACCGGCTGGAATAAGGTGGAGGGAGCATGCAAAGATGGCATTTGCTGAGTAAAGAACGAATTTTCTAAAGGGAAAAAAGAAAGAAAAAGAAAAAAAGAATTTTAAAGAAAACAAACAAAAAAAAAAAAGAAAGAAAAAGAAAAAGGTGGTGTCTCCTGACTTTTTAGCAAGGCAGAAGGAAGCAGGAAGATGGCGCCCACTAGTTTCCATCCTTGGAGAGTAACTCCCAGGTCCCTACACCTCAGACCAACACTTTAAAATTAGCAAATGAGTCTCTCACATGAAGTCTGGGTGCTGTTCAAAGGGCTGCTACAACATGGGTGGACCTAGAGGGAATTCAGCTAAATTAAATGTGTCAGACAAATACCATATATTTCACTTATATGTGGAATCTAAAAAAAAAAAAACAGGACAAATAAACAAACAAACCTTAGAAACAGACTCATAAATGGAGAAAAAAACTGGTGGTTGCTTGCCAGGGTGGGAGAGTGGCAGATAGGCAAACTAGGTAAAGGGGATTAAGAGGTATACACTTCTAGTCATAAAATAAATAATTATCAGGGATAAGAAGTACAGCATAGGGAATACAGTCAATAATATTGCAGTAGCTTTGCGTGGTGGCAGATGGTAACCACACTTACTGTCATGACCATTTTGTGAATAACTGTGGAAATGCTATGTTGTACACCTGAAACTAATATATCAACTATACTTTAATTAAGACAGATATCATGTGTTTTCATTCATATGTGGAATTTGAGAAACTTAACAGAAGACCATGGTGGAAGGGAAGGGGAAAAATAGTTTCAAACAGAGAGGGAGGCAAACCATAAGAGACTCTTAAATACAGAGGACAAACAGTGTTGATGGAGGGGGGCGGGGAAAATGGGTGATGGGCACTGAAGACGTCACTTGTTGGGACGAGCACACGGTGTTGTACGTAAGCGATGAATCATGGAAATCTACTTTTGAAACCAAGAGCACACTGTATACACTATGTTAGCTAACTTGACAATAAATTATATTTAGAGAAAATAAAATAAAATAAAATAAAAAACCAAAGTGTTATCCATAAGAAAATATATATGACAATTAAGATTTGGGTGTGTTTGAGACTGCCTAAGAAGGTACAGTAGTCCCCAGCCTCAACCACAGGGGTATGTTCAAAGACCCCCAGTGGGTATCTGAAACCATGGACATTATTGAACCCTATATCCACTATGCTTTTTCCTATACATCCATACACATACATACATACATATGGAAACGATGTCAGCAAGTGTAACCAATATCTTTGATAAGTTTGGCGGTGAAGGAGCATCTTCAGAAGGGAAGTGAACTTAAAATATTTTCTTTCTCTTTTCTTGCTTTTGTTCTTTATTTTGAACATGATAAAACTGAGTGTATTTAAAGGGGATAGAAGGATTCAAAAGAGAACAATATATTAAGATCCTGGAGAGAAAAGAAAATAGGTAGGCCTGGAAACCTTGGCAAGTCCTTGACCTTTCATAGTCTCATGCCCTCGGAGTGCTTAGGACAGTTATATCTTCAGAAGCACCATGCAGGTGGATGTATGTTGATGACTATTTTTTGTTTACTGTTTTTGGCTCAGTGAGTTGATAATGAAATGGAGCAGAACCATTTAGGTCATTTTAGGTCATTTGTTCTTGACGTCATTGTTCTAACATTACGCACGCAGCCTTTTTCTCTTTAAAATACGTTTGTGGCATGTGCTCTTTAGGGCATAAGGTCCTTCATATCAAGGACACTTTGCCAAGATTGTTTTATATCTCTTCTAGCTCTCTTTGTGGGATTCAATGTTTTGCCTGAAGTCTGGTTCAGATTGAAGATTAATGGGGAAGATAGGTACAGGCATTTCTCATTTTTCATCAGTGCTGCTATCTCATTGGTACTTCTAGTACTTTGTGTCTCTCTTTTGTCCCAAAGGCAGTGGTTTCTGCAAATGTCCAAGTGGTGAAAACATAGGAACAATTGGAGTAATACATATGGCAGTCAAGGGTTTATCTTACCTCAAGGTAATTAAGGACATGGTTTTCAGAATACATTAAATTTAAAGGTGAGCTAATCTATAACTGAAGATTGGTATCTCATCTTTCACCAGCTAGCAAGGGATTTAAAGCCCCATTCCATATTAGATAAGCTATTCTAGAATTAAGTAGAAAAATTTAGCACTTAAAAAAAAAGATGTTACTGTTGTATCTTTTTTTACGTTACTTAGTGACATGATTCAGCTTAATAAGGGTGAGAAACTAGGAAAATGTGTGAAATAAAGAGGTAGAATTAACCTAGTAATACAATTACTTACACTTCTAATAATTTTTTACAAAAAAATCTCAGAATGACCTTTGTTCAGTAGACCTAGAAAGCAATAATTAAAATTAAAGAAGAAATCCAGTGTTCTTTAAGAAGAAAAATGGAATGACTTCCATGTATTAGAATAAGAAGCTAACATCCATTCATAACATGGAGAAGAGGGAGATTTATTCTCTATAAGAGAAAAAAGCAACCAGAAATACTAGAAAAACAAAAAAACTATACAAGAAAGTCAAAGTCCAAAAATGTAGTCTAAAATGTGTAATGCTTTTCAATGATTGGTGGAGAGGATGACCTTGATTCTAGAACATTCTTATTTGGGTGGTAGTGGAGCTAGGATGTTGGTATTCTACAGAAGAACGCACACTTGGCCACGACTTTGCTTCTCTATAAAAGGTTACTGTTCCTGAAGAGCAGTTCATCCCTTCAGCCACAGCTCTCCCTGGAAATTCTGGAAACTACTCTTACCCTTGTCACTTTGGGCTTACAGACAGCCAACCCTGGGGAATCCCCAACCCTTGCTAGTTTCCCTTAACTCTGCCCACATTTCTGTAAAGGGAAGCGTCATTAAACTCTCTTCAATCAACCCCCTTTGAGAGTATTTGCTAGTTACTCTAGCACCTAGGGAGAGTGTAGTCATACTTTAAATTCCACCCACTGGTGATGGCAGGCCATGAGGTAGGTGAGAGATGAGATGAAGGACATAAATCTCCTCTTCCCTTTGTCCCATGTCCATGCCTCTCATAGTGTGCTCATCTTGCGCTAGGTATGGTCCTAGTGTTTGCTTGTTAGATACAAATGGCTTCTGATGCAAACACACTAGGTGTTTTCCTTAAGCTTAAGTGAATAAACAGATCAGTTCTCATAGCCACTATTAAATCATTTAGAACTGCTGTGCAAGTTACTGAACAGCTCCTCTGCTGCATCTTGGTGAAGAGATCAGGCTAGATCTCTTTCCACTCACGCCCCTGGAGACCTTGTGTGGGTGAGACACAACCTCCATTACCACACACACAGTGGCCCTGCCTGTCCATATGCCAAAGGGAAAAATGGTTATGTTGAACTTACCAAGAAACCATTTAGTCTGAAGCTTTCAAGGCTGATGAAATAAAATACTCAACTTTCAATAGCCCCCAAACCACAGCATAGCCTTCCAAATCAATCTGGTCTTTCCATGTTGCATTACAAGAAGGGATTTGTCACACGGGGCTCAATCCCATGACCCTCAGATCATGACTTGAGCTGAAATCAAGAGTTGGATGCTGAACCCAATGAGACACCCAGGTGCCCCTTGTAAGATGTTTCTATGTGATACCAACACATCTCAGCAAAAGCCCAAATGCAGGCATAAGGCTCACTAATTTTCTGTTTTTCATGGCAACACCTTTCCTAGTGTTCAGGTCAGCTCACACAGTAAAGAGCATTGCCTCCCCTTCCTCCTGACTGCAGATCCACTTTTCCTCAACAGACTTTCTCTCACTTGCTCAACACCAAAGCCCTTCTATGTCTGCTTTACTCAGTTCCCCAGAGGCAACCACACTGTACACATCAAAGTTTCTTCCCACTCTGCTTTCAAATGCTCACGTGAATTGTGACTGAGGTGTGAAATAGACAACAGGGTCTTAGAATCTCCCCATTCTGGGTCCTTTTCTCCTTCCTTGGCGCCCCCTTCCCCCATCTCAAGGTTTCAAGATCTTTTTGCTTGGAAACAAAACTCACTCTCCCAAAAGGATTAAAAAATTATTTATGTTTAATCTGAATCTCTAATAGTGATACATCTCTGCATTAAAAACCTAGGGTTTGCTTTGTGGTACTTTGATGTGGTTATGGTGCTATCATGTGATTATCCTTTTTGACAAAGTGTGGGTGTGGCTAGATTCCACTGCTGGTTGTTGGTACAACATAATCATGTTCTCAATTTAGAGCTCATTTCTAATCGGCACCAACCTAATGTTTGTCATGAAGTATCCTGATCAATTTTGTGCCAAATGTCATGTGGGTGGCTTTACATATGCTGTTCCATGTGATGTTCACAATTGCTTGGGTGCTTTCATGATTCTCACTTTAAAATAAGAAACTAAGGCCGTCCTTTCTTCCTAATGCTACTAAGTGCCCATTTCTTTCCTTCTCTTTGGAACATAACCTTCTTTTAGTGTTTAGGACAAAGGTTATTCCAAATAAAAATAATAGAAAAACAATAACTGCTATTTATTGAGCACTCACTATGGACAGGGCATTGCAGCCAACATTCTACAAAAATTACCTAATTTACTCTCTTTTTTTTAATTTCAAGTTTTTATTTAAATTCTAGTTCATTAACACATGTGATAATACTGGTTTCAGGTGTAAAATTCATCACTTCCATGTAATACCCTGTGCTCATCACAATAAGTGCCCTCCTTAACACCCGTCACCCATTTAGCTCATTCCCAACCTCCCTCTCTTCATCAACCCTCAGTTTTTTCTCTATAGTTAAGAGACCCTTCTAGTTTGCTTCCCTCCCTTATCTTCCCCCTTCCCCTATGTTCATCTGTTTTATTTCTTAAATTCCACATATGAGTGAAATCGTATGCTATTTGCCTTTCTCTGACTGATTTATTTCACTTAGCATAATACACTCTAGCTCCATTCACATCATTGCAAATGGCAAGATTTCATTCTTTTTGATGGTTGAGTAATATTCCATTCCATATATATCTTCCTTATCCATTCAGCAGTGGGTGGACACTTGGGCTCTTTACATAATTTATGTATCCTTTGGGTAAATACCTAGTAGTACAATTGCTGGATCATAGGGTAGTTCTATTTTTTTTTTTAACATTTATTTATTTATTTTGAGAGAAAGAGAGTGTGCGCATATGTGTGCATGAGTTGGGGAAGTGCAGAGGGAGAGGGAGAAAGAGAATCCCAAGCAGGCTCCATGCTGTCAGCACAGAGCCTGACATAGGGCCTGATCCCATGAACTGTGAGATCATGACCTAAGCCAAAGTCAAGTGTCAATGCTTAACCAACTGAGCCATCCAGGAAAACCACAGTTCTATTTTTAACTTTTTGAGGAACCTCCATACTGTTTTCCAGAATGGCTGCACCAGTTTGCATTTCCACCAATAGCGTGAAAGCGTTCCCCTTCCTCCACATCCTTGCCAACATCTGCTGTTTCCTGTGTTGTTAATGTTGGCCATTCTGACAAGTGTGAGGTAATATTTCATTATGGTTTAGATTTGTATTTCCCTGATGATGACTGATGCTGAGCATCTTTTCATGTATCTGTTAGCCATCTGGATGTCTTCTTTGGAAAAATGTCTGTTCATGTCTTCTGCCCATTTCTTAATGGCATTATTTACTTTTTGGTTGTTGAGTTTGATAAGTTCTTTATAGATTTTGGATACTAACCCTTTATCAGATATGTTATTTGCAAATATCTTCTCCCATTCTGAGGGTTGCCTTTTAGTTTTGTAGATTGTTTCCTTTGCTGTATAGAAACTTTTTATCTTGATGAAGTATCGACAGTTCATTCTTGTTTTTCCTTCCATTGTCTCCGGAGACATATTTAGTAAGAAGTTGCTAGGGCTGAGGTCAAAGAGGTTTCTCCCTGTTCTCCTCTGGAATTTTGATGGTTTCCTGTCACACATTTAGGTCTTTCATCCATTTTGCATTTATTTTTCTGTATGGTATAAAAAAGTGGTCCAGGTTCATTCTTCTGCATGTTGCTGTCCCGTTTTCCCAACACCATGTGTTGAAGAGACTGTCTTGTTTCCGTTGGATATGCTTTTCTGCTTTGTCAAAGATTTGTTGGCCATATAATTGTGGGCCCTTGTCTGGCTTTTCTATTCTGTTCCATTGATCTATGTTCTTGTGACAGTACCATACTGTCTTGATGACTACAGCTTTGTAATACAGCTTGAGGTCTGGGATTTTGATGCTTCCTGCTTTGCTTTTCTTTTTCAAGATTACTTTGGCTATTCAGGGTCTTTTATGGTTCCATTAAAATTTTTAGAATTGTTTGTTCTAGCTTTGTAAAAAATGCTGTTGGTATTTTGATAGTGATTGCATTAAATGTGTAGATTGCTTTGGGTAGTATCGACATTTCAACAATATTTGTTCTTCCAATCCATGAGCATGGAATGTTTTTCCGTTTCTTTGTGCCCTCTTCAATTTCTTTCATAAGTGTTCTATATTTTTCAGAGTACAGATCTTTTACCTCTTTGGTTAGGTTTATTCGTAGGTATCTTATTATTTTTGGTGCAATTGTAAATGGGAACAATTCCTTGATTTCCCTTTCTGCTGCTTCATTATTGGTGCATAGAAATGCAACCGATTTCTGTACATTGATTTTATATCCCACAACTTTGCTGAATTTGTGTATCAGTTCTTGTACTTTTCTGGTGGAGTCTTTAAGGTTTTCTATGTCAAGTAACATGTAGTCTGCAAATACTGAAAGTATGACCTCTTCCTTGCCTAATTTACTCTTTATACCGATCCTTTGAGATGGGGATTACTTTATAAGCACAAAGAGATTAAATACTTTGTCTTGAATTACAAATCCAGCAAGTGGTGGAGTGGGGTTTGAAACTGGAAAATCTGATTCTAGCCCATCTACACTAGAGTCTCTCAAGTTACTAGGTGGATCACTCAAAAAAGCAATGAAACTTCAATAAGAAATGAACAATAATGTAAATTGTGAAGTATATGGGATGATGCCTGGGTGGCTCAGTCAGTTAAGTGTCCGATTTCGACTCAGGTCATGATCTCGTGATTTGTGAGCTTGGGTCCCACGTTGGGCTCTGTGCTGACAGCTCAGAGCCTGAGCCTGCTTCAGAAGATTCTGTGCCTCCCTCTCTCTCTGCTCCTCCCCCCAACTCATGCTTTCTCTCTCTCTCTCAAAAATAAATAAGCATTAAGAAAATTATGAAGTATGTCACAAAAATCACTTCCTCTTCATTGGTGGAACTGGAAAAGAAAATTTTAAAGTTTTGCAAATAATACCTAATAAGAAAGTTGGAAACGTGGCCCTTGTGATCTTATCTGAAAGTACACAAAGTGCACACAAAAATTTATCAGTGCCTTTGGTCTATGCTTTGTTCCCTTCCTGATTTTGTCACTTTTCTCAGGGAAATATTAACAAAATCTCCTACAGCATCTCCTTGAAAAAAATGGTTTACCCAATAGATTCTTGAAATTCTGTAGAGGAGCACTGGAGGCTAATTAATTGGTTGCTTGCCTTATTTAACTTTTATTTTCTCTCCAAGGCACAATGCTGATGTTCTTAAACCTAATTTTGTGCAACTTGCACCAGAGATAGTCTGGCCTCATATACTTAGGAAATAGAATGTCCTAAATTGAAAGGGCCCTGTACGTTTCATATTATTCTACTCTTTCAACTTCTCTTTCTCCAAAGTTTCTTTTCTCTTCTTGACAAGTTCCTTAAACCTGCTACTCAATTCTTCTTTTCTGCTTCTTCTCATATCCTTGTTCACTTCCTCAAAAGTAAAATTAGAGCCATTCCCCAAGGCCTCTTCCATGATCCTGTATCTTTAATTCCATTTAGAATTTGTTTTAATGTTTATTTAGTTTTGAGTTTAATTTCATTGTAAGTTGGCAGCTCCTTGCGTTAAATTCCCATATCCAGACTCTGAGTTCCTAGAACAAGTTCTTTATTTCTCTCTCTGCCTTTCTTTCATTTTTTTCCACATCATAGTTTCTGTTATATATTCATTTGTCTTTTTCAAGTTTTTGTTCCACTCTTCTGATCCTTTCATTATTTTTGCCTATTTGGCTGGAAAGACTGAACAGCCCCTTTCTGCTTTTCATTTTCTGTGTGATCCAAGTTAAAGAAAGTATTGATTTTAAGCCCAATCTCCTTTTTCTCTCTCTTCATTCCCCAAGGTTAGAGTCTTTGCTTCTGTTAGCTTATGAAACCCTGTTTCTTCTTGGATGATTGTAGAACACTAGTTATCTGATTGACCTAGGGGACAATCCTAAATAAATATATCTGACCTTCCCATTTCTTCTACCCTTATGCTGATATTCCAGGATTGAGGTGGTATGGGGGATAGAAAGCAGGCGCTTTTTTTTTTTTTTTTTTTTTTGCCAAATCTCCACATGTGATTTTTCTTCTGTGACCTTCCAACTTGCAGTCCTGCCTCTGATTGAGATCCTCCACTCTAGTAGTAGCTTCCACTTCCGGGGTGAGAAACAGACTCATTTGGGGCACCTGGGTGGCTCAGTCAGTTAAGTGTCTGACTTTGGCTCAGGTCTTGATCTCATGGTTTGTGAGTTCAAGCCCCACCTTGGGCTCTGTTCTGACAGCTCAGAGCCTGGAGCCTGCTTCCAATTCTGTGTCTCCCTCTCTCTTTGCCCCTCCCCAATTCTCTCTCTCTCTCTCTCTCTCTCTCTCTCTCTCTCTCTCAAAAATAAACTAACATTAAAAAAAAAGAAACAGATACATTTGTTAAGGCAGCCACTTGCTAGTTGATGAATGGGCCATCAGTTCAGTAAACAGCGAGTGGAATGCTTCTGGGGGCAAGATGTGAGTGGCTCATGGAAGGGTTCAAAAACTCCTTTTCCATCTGTGGCAGAGTAATTCACTTGCTTGATGCAAGGATTAGGGTTGGGCCGAGATTCATTTTACTATTACACACTGTAATGAAACTTACTTATATTTTGATTGAGTAACTTAAAATAAATAGCTGTTCTGGGTTCATATCAGATCGAGCATCTAACTCACATGTAGATACTGCCCCCAATTCTCCAAGGATTGGAAGTTTACTGAGTCCAAAGAAAACTACTGAAACAAGTGTTCTTCAAGCAGTATCTAGAGGTTGTCTACAAAGAGATAACAGATAAAAGAATGAAAAATCACATTTACTTATTGGCCTGATAATGATTCAGATTGTGAAACTGATGACCAGAGTTTAAACAAGATTTTGATTATAACTGAGAAAACATCCTGGATGAGATCAAATGAAACCACAAGTCTTGGGCAAATATTACTTCTAAATTTGCTAAAGTTACCAATGACAGTTTATATTATTATAAACAGGATTCATGCATGGAAAAGGATGAAAACAAACACACAGCCATAAAGAACTTGATGAGATGATTCATATGGGAATTCAAGGTACCCAGCATTGCCAAAATAATCTTGAAAAAGAAGAACCAAGTTGAAGGATTCACATACTCTGATTTTCAAACTTAATATAAATGTTTACACTTAAATGTAGGAGCTTAATATAAATGTTTACGCTTAAATGTAAGAGCTTAAAACTATACAGCTCAGAAGAAAACATTGGCATAAATCCTTGTGAACTTGGATTAGGCAATTGTTTCTTATATGATACCAAAAAGACAAGTGACAAAAGAAAAAATAGTATACTGGAGCTTAGGGAACATTACAACTTTTGTGTTTCAAAGCACACCATCAAAAAAGGAAAAAGACAACCCAGAAAATGGGAGAAAACATTTGCGAATCATATATGTGATAATGGACTTGTAACTAGAATCATGAAGAACTCACATAAGTTGCTAATAAAAAGACAAATAACCTAATTTTACAAATGGGCAAAAGAAGATATACAAATGGATAATAGCACATGAAAAGATGGCTGACATCATGGGCCACCAAGGAAATGCAAATTAGAACCACAGTGAGATACTACCTGACACCTACTAGGATGGCTATAATCAAAATGACAGATAGTAACAAGTGTTGACAAGGATGGGGGGATATTAGACCCCTAAAACAGTGCAACTACTTTGCAAAATAGCCTAGACGTTCCTCAGAAGTTTACATATAGAGTTACCACATGACCCAACAATTCCAATGTTACGTATACAGCTAAGAGAGATGAAAACATATGTCCAAACAAAAACTTGTACATGAATGTTCATAGAAGCACTGCAAAAGTAAAAAGAACTCAAATGTTCATCAACTGACAAATGGATAAGCAAAATGTGGTAGGTCCATGTAATGGAATATTATTTGACAACAAAAAGAAATGAAGTACTTGGGTGCCTGGGTGGATTAGTTGGTTAAGCATCTGGCTTTGGCTCGGGTCATGATCACACAGTCCGTTAGTTTGAGCCCCAAGTCGGGTTCTGTGCCGACGACTCAGAGCCTGGAGCCTGCCTCAGTTTCTGTGTGTCCCTCTCTCTCTGCCCTTCCCCCACTCACACTCTGTGTGTGTGTGTGTGTGTGTGTGTCTCTCTCTCTCAAAAATAAAACATTAAAAAAAAGAAGTACTAATACATGCTATGACATGAAAACATCATGCTAAGTGAAGGAAGCCAATCACAGGGACCACATATTGGGCGCTTCCATTTATAAGATATGTCCAGAATAAGGAAAGCCAATAGACATGGGGTTGTTGGGGCGGAATGGGGGTAGGATAAACATTAGCTGCTAATCGCTACCAGGTTATGGTGATGAAAATGTTCTAAAGTTGATTGTGGTGATGGTTGCATCGTTCTATTTATACAATAAAACCACTGAAGTGAAAACTTTTTAAATTTTTTAATGTTTATTTTTGAGAGAGAGAGAGAGACAGAGCATGAGTGGGGGAGGGACAGAGAGAGAGGGAGATACAGAATCCGAAGCAGGCTCCAGGCTCCCAGCTGTCAACACAGAGCCTGATGCGGGCTCAAGCTCATGAGCTGTGAGATCATGACCTGAGCTGAAGTTGGAAGCTTAACTGACTGAGCCACCCAGGTGCCCCTGAATTGAACACTTTAAATGGATGAATTCTATTACATGTGAATTATATCTTGATAACGCTATTATAAAAAAAACAACAACACCGCCATTCTGTCGGTATAGAATAAATCCCTTAAAAATTAGTTCTGAAGACCCTTTACTGCATAGAACCTCACAGCAACTCCAATGACAGCCCGCTGTCATCCATGCTGGTGGATGTTACAGTAGCATCTGGAGGAAGTTTAAGGAAAAGGGACGAATTAAACAGAGTATAATTGAAAACTACCTCTTTCAGGTTACAAAGAGTTTCTATTCTTAGTAGCAAGATTTTCTTCCTCAGCTTTCTTACTTCTGCTTTGTGAATTATAATATATCAGAAAAAGAGAGGAAAGAGTGGGAATGCTATTCCATCATGGTTTGGGGCAAAGAAAATGAACTTTTGCATCAGATAGACCTGTGTTCAAATCCTGACTCAGCTCATTGCAGGGCAACAGATGACAAAACTACTCAACTAACTGTGGGGCCACGGCTGAGAGAAACTTGAACTCTGTTTTGTCACACAGAGCCTAGGGATAATTTGCCATCTACTGCTTAGCTGGCTGGTATCCATGGGCCCTTCTTTTGCTGTCAGTATCCAGAAATGTCTTTGGGGGGAAATATCTTCAGTTCTTTCCTATCTGTTATTTTGATTTCCTTCCCGATTTTCCATATATGTGCCTCTAGCCTGGCTGATCAGCACATTCCATGCTTCAGGGATGGAAACAAATCAACTTTGGCCACTGGGATTAAGTGTAAAACCTTTGTTTGAATTACTGAAGTGGAGTTCTCTCCGCTGCTGTTGTTGCGGAATTGAATCCGAATTGTCTGGAGCTACTCCACCTTTGTGCCCATGTGAAGCTGGAGAGTGTGGCCAGCATGGAGATGACAGAGCGGAGAGATGCAGAGGGCCTGGGCCTGGGGGACATCATACATGGCCCTTGTTCAAAGCATGGCAGCATCAGCCCTGGACTTTTCAGTTACATAACTTGATCCCTCTTAAGCTTGGACAAGTGTAAGTTGACTTGTCAATTACCTACGTCCACATGAATCCTAAGAGTGACACGACCACTGCTCTAGTGAGTACAGCTGTGTAACAAATGACCCCAAAACTTCATAGTTTAAAACCAGAAAATATTTGGTTTTAAACAAGAAAACATTTGTTTTGGCAAATCTGGGCAGAGATGGGAGGGACTGGCTTATTTCTGCTCTAGGTGGTGCCAGTTGTGGTGGTTTGAAGACTGAGGGCTGGAATTGTCTGGAGGTTTACTCACTCACATGTCTGGTAGCTTGGCTATGAAGACTCAGCTGGGACTGAAGAAGATCCTTAGGTCTCTCTCTTCTCTCTCTCCCTCCCTCCAAGGTCTCTCCATGTGACCTTTCCAGCTTGGCCACTTTAGGATAGCTGAAATTCTTACATTCAGCTGAGGGCTGAATGCACATGTCCCAAGGGGACAAAGAGCTGAGGAAAGGTCTTTTGTCTTTTGTGCCCTAGCCTCAGAAGTCACACAGGGTCACAGCCATCATAGTTCCAGGCCTACCCAAATTCCCAAGGAGCAAACAGGACCCCACCTTTTGGTGGAGTCAATGTCATACTACAAGAAGAACATATGGGTTGAGATGTACTGGTATGGCCATCTTTGAAAATACAACAGGCCATACTTTGTGGGATATTTGTGAAGACTAAATGAGCAATATTTCAAAAGACTACATGACAAAAATAAAATATAGAACTGAAGACCCGAATGGGCTGAATGGCCCCTAAGGAGAACAGTGTGAATGAGAAATAAGTCTCGGGTCACATCAGGAAAATACTAGTGAGGACATATCCAAGAGGAAGTTGAGTGGAAAAGATAATTAGCCAAGTTTGATCATGTTGGGCTTTCAGGGCAAGATACACAGACACTTGAGAAAGGAATGTGAAAATAACATTTATGTCATAAATCTGCTATTGTTTCTGCATATGTTAGTATTTCTGATTAAAATTGTGTATTTACATATTTTTGCAATCATGCCTGAGTAATAAGAGAGGGTGGGGGGGGGGCGCCTGGGTGGCTCAGTTGGCTGAGCGTCCAACTTCGGCTCAGGTCATGATCTCATGGTTCGTGAGTTCAAGCCCCATGCCGGACTCTGTGTGCTGACAGCTCAGAGCCTGGAGCCTGCTTCAGATTCTGTGTCTCCCTCTCTCTCTGTCCCTCCCCTGCTCACACTCTGTCTCTCTTTATCTGTCTCAAAAATAAATAAACATTGAAAAAAAAAAAAAGGAGAGAGGGTGGGAAGTGGAGCCTCCTCTCTTGGCAGTGACTGACATTTTACTCTATGAATCTCATGACCAGAGCAAGCTGCCAACATCAATGTTTCTAAAATGTATCTTCAATACTTTTTTGAGAAGTCAATATAAGTATTTTGGAAGTTAATGCTATAGAGTTAAAGTTACAGAATATCAGCCAATGTTATATACTTATATAAAATATGAATCAGATTATTGCCTAAGATTAAAAAAGAATGGTAAGATGAGTGAACCCACAGCAAACCTGAAATTCCCTGATGAGGCAATTGCAATTAAATTGACTAAGTTATAGGATTAACAGACCCTTTTAGATGTGAAGTCTAAAATAATCCACAGGGACTAGTTCTCCAACTTTGTGAAAGTATAGCTTCTTTGTGGACAGAATGAGGGAGTTGGGTTAGAGAGTCTTGACTTTTGTGGGGGAGGGTGTCCAAGTTCTTTCATAATCAGACCAAAGTTCTGGACCTTCTTCTCAGAGTTGCATAGACACAAACATTTTCCATATGATATTAATGGTATGGTTCATGAGTCCAAGTTTAAAACTCCTGGACCACTCACTTTCTCTTTTTTTTTTAATTAAAATATTTTTTTAAATGTTTATTTATTTTTGAAACAAAGACAGAGACAGAGTGTGAGTGGGGGAGGAGCAGACACAGAATCTAAAGCAGGCTCCAGGCTCCGAGCTGTCAGCACAGAGCCTGACGTGGGGCTTGAACTCACGAACCATGAGATCCCGACGTGAGCCGAAGTTGGTTGCTTATAACCGACTAAGCCATCCAGGTGTCCCTGTTTTTCTTCTAAATTCTGTGACTGAGGATAGTTGCTTTTAGCACCACCTTCCTCCCTTCTCAGCTTTGGAAGAAATCGAAGCCCTCTTGAGCTCACCATCAGTTCTCTGACCCAGGGCCAGCTACATGAGGTTTTATCTGGCAAGAGCCTCACTCTTGATTTAATGCTCTATTGTCACCATCTCGACATTCTTATTTTTTGGACAAGGAGCCCATATTTTCAGTTTGTGCTGGGTCCCACAAATGATGTAACTGGACTTGCTCTGGCCACCTGCTGAGTCTGTACTCTCCCTTTTTACATGCTGGAGAAGCAGTCATCTGGTCTCTGTGTGTGCTCACAGAGCAAGTAGGAACTGGACAGTTTTGGGGGCAGCCTATGTCAATCCTGGAATCTACCCCTCTATAACTGTGCCCACTGATTAGTCTTCTGTGTCTTGCGTGATAAGTTTCTTTTAACAATAAGAATGTTTTGCAATTTGAAGACAGCTACAATTCTTCACCACCATGGAAAAAATCTAATAATGAACTGAATCCTCCCTTGTTTGGTTGATCCACGGAGGAAGAAAGGCTGTCAAAAGCTCACATGAGATGAAAGATTTGCCAAAAGGGCCAAATACAAAAAGGAAATAAAATGATTAGGATTGATGCCCTAGGATGTAAAATCAGGAAAGAAAATTAAAGAGGAACAGCAGGGTTTATATTTCTGAAATGGAAATAAGCATTAGGTTTTTGTGGGTTTTTTTTTCCATCATAAAAAAAGCCCCAAAGAATGAACTATGCTAATGCAATCTACTCTCATTCTGAAATTGGTAGTGTCGAGGAACATATCCCTTTTTTTCTTGGTAAGAAAGTGACTGAGTTTGGTTATTTCTGAGGCTTTGTTTTTAAGTAACTCAAGCAAATAAACAAGAATGAACAGGCTTTAGCATCATCATGCCAAACTATGTTTACGTATTTATGAACTTCTTAGGGAGAAACTTTGATTTTACTTACTTGTTTTCTTTTCTTTCTTTTCTTTTTGTTTCTTTCCTTCTCTTTTCCCCTCCCTTCCTTCCCTTTCCCATTTTTCCTTTCCTTCCCTTCCCTTCCCTTCCCTTCCCTTCCCTTCCCTTCCCTTCCCTTCCCTTCCCTCCCCTCCCCTCCTCTCCCCTCCCCTCCCCTCCTCTCCCCTCCCCTTCTTACCAGTGTTTTGTTCATCTGCATAATCTATACATAGTACAGTGCCTGGCACACAGAAGTATGTTGTAGTGTATGTTTCTGTGTCTGGAGAGAGAGGACACAAGTGTGCAAAGATGATTCTCTGTGCTGGGGGCGTAGAGGGGCCAGTCCCAAGTACCGCATACCTAATGGCTCCCTTCACTGGGCATTAGTTCTGATCAAGTGGGAGGCAGACAGGTGCAGACGTTGGGAGGAGATCTCGAGACAGCTTTAAGGATGGCTTTTTCCTTTTTATATGGTCTTCATTACAAAGAGAGAGGCAGAACCTGCTGTTAATATGCTTACTGAAAGTGTTTCCGGGCACATAAATTTGGACTCGTATTTTAAGTTGTGCCATCCCCCCACCTAAATTCTGCATTTTCAAAATAGTCTCCTCTTTGTTGTAAAATTTATACATAAGGTCTGGCCAGAAACTTATATCCTATTCATTCTTTCTTCCAGTTATCTCTTAGTGATTTTATAATTTTAAAATGTTTTAACGAATTTTATTTTATTTTTTTTTACTAGGTATTATATGGGTCCAAATGTAAAAATATAAGAGTAGACAGTGAAAAGAGTTCCTCTAACCATTGTACCCTGACCATTCAGCTTTCCTGCAGGCAACCAGCATTACTGGTTTCTCGTCGATCCTTTCTTAATTTTTTTGTGGGAGCCCAAATGATTAAATCTCAATTCATTTCCATTTTGCTCAGAATGGGGCTGTTATTAACATTGTTTTGTGTGTGTTGGGCGGGGGAGGGTAAGGACTTAGCCTACTCTCCTTTTTTATGATTTTTCTGCTTTGATCTCCTATCTTCAGACTTGTAAAATTAGCCCTGAGCAGCCAGTAATCCATTACCATTGCACTCTTTATCTCTGGGTCCCAAAAGACCGTATCTAGAATGTAACAAAGTCTTTTCATGAAGCCGGCATAAAGCAAATATTACTGTATTAGGGTAGGACCACTCTGAGTTATTTTCTATCCCTCTCTCTGATATTATTAATCTTCAGTCACTATAGCAAAATGTTTCTCTGGCAAGATACCAAGAGATAAAAATCTTAGCTCACCCCTTATTCAATTTAGTGAGCTGTCTCTTTCTTGTTTCCCACCCTTCTGTAATCGGAAAGAATGTTGCTTTTTCAAAAACTTCCCAGCTGGGGCTCCTGGGTGGCTCAGTCAGTTAAGCATCAGACTCTTGGTTTCAGCTCAGGTCATAACCTCATGGTTCGTGAGTTCAAGCCCCACATTGGACTTGAGGAGCCAGCTTGGGATTCTCTCTTCCTTTCTCTCTGCTCCTCCCCTCCTTGCACACGCGCGCGCGCACACACACACACACACAAACTCTCTCTCTCTCTCTCAAAAGTAAATAATAAAAAATAAAGAAACAGCAACAACAGAACTAAACTTCACTACCAAACAATGATTCAGAGTTCCTAAACCTGCCTATGAAGAGAACTCTCTATACTGCATTTCTCTCTACTTGCCATCATCAGGTTGGAGGAAAGACCTTGAGTGGGTTTGAGGGCAGGTTGGACTTAGAGAAAAAGTCCAGTGTTCTTGACTGGATTCCATTATTTTGTGCACCCATAACTCACCCACTTTCTTTTCTGTGCATTCCTTCCCCTTTCTAGGAACTATCCCTTCTCCCTATTTATCCATGTGGTTAATTTGGGAGTGGCAAGTTTAGTTCAAATGTCATTTAGACCTTGGCCAAAATTTATTGGTCTAGGGGTGGATATCAGATCCAAGCTGAGTCAATACAGTTTCTTCACAGGATATTAAAACTTTGATCTGAGACTCAAGTCATTCTTTTTCCAGAGAGTTGAAGCTACCAGTAACATGTAAAGTTCAGGATCTTTGTGCTATGTGTTTTGTCACCAGGATGAAGGAAATCGAGGCAAATGGTCTGAAGAGAGGATGAAAAGGAACAAAAAGAGATGACAGGGAGAGCTCTATTGTCCTGTCCCTGGATCCAGATGTTGCTGCCCTTGCTTACCATGAGACATCTTAATTTTCTTCGGGTAGAAGCTATTTCACATTGGTTTTCTGTCTCTTGCGACCAGAGTCTAACAAATAAAGAGGAATGTAGACGCAATTTAGCAAGATGGCAGAGTAGGAGAATGCTGAGCAGCCCCTGTTCCACCCACACACTGAGACAACAACCAGATGTACAACTCTTCCCGAAAATGACCTGAACACTGGCAGAACAGACCTCCTACAGCTAGTCGTAGAGAGAAGACCACATCAAAAAGGATAGGAGGGGTGGAGATGTGATCGGGAACCAACTCCCCAGTGTGACTAATCACCAACAGGAGAGACATCCCCAGCTTGAAGGAGTGAGGGGATCCGAGTCCACCCTGGGCACCACTGGCCCTGGGGATCTGTACTGGAAAGACAAGTCCCCATAATGTCTGACTTTGAAAACCAGCAGTGTTCAGTAATTCCAGTAGCTTTAAAAATTAGTGGGGCTTAATTTCATAGAGCTTTAAAAACCAGAAAGGCTTAACTCTGGGAGAGTCTGAGAGCAACAGGAAACTGAGCCTCCACCCTTAAAGAGCCAGCATGCTAAATAAGACTATCAGCAGATTTTTCAGCAGAAACTTTGCCTGATATATTCAAAGTGCTGAAAGGAAAAAACCTACAACCAAGTATACTTTTCCTGGCAAGATCATCATTCAGAATGGAATCAGAGATAATGAGTTTCCCAGGCAAACACACATTACAGAAGTTCATCACTGGGGCACCTGGGTGACTCAGTCGGTAAGCGTCCAACTTTGACTCAGGTCTTGATCTTGTGATTTGTGAATTTGAGCCCTGTATCAGGCTCTGTGCTAACAGCTTGGAGCCTGGAGCCTGCTTCAGATTCGGTGCCTCCCTCTCTCTCTGCCCCTTCCCTACTCTCTCTCTCTCTCAAAAATAAATAAACATTAAAAGAATAAAAAAAAAAAAAAGCAGTTCATCACCACCAAATCAGCCTTACAAGAAATGTCAAAGGGACTTCTTTAAGTGGAAAGAAAGGGCTCCAACTGGAAGTAAGAAAATTATGAAAGAAAAAAATATTACCAGGAAAAGCAAACAATAATAAAGGTAGTAGACTAATTTCTTATCAAGCCAGTATGGAGGTTAAAAAACAAATGTAGTAAAGTCAGGGGATACACAAAATAAAAAGATGTAAATACAAAATCAGATACATAAAACATAGAGGATGAAGGAAAGAAATAGTGCTTTTAAAATGTGTTCAAACTTAAGCAACCATCAGCTTAATATAAACTGCCATGCGTAGTGATGCTGTATTAGTCCTGTAGTCAACACAAACCAAAAACATATAATAGATAAACAAAAAATAAGGAGAAAGCAATCCAAGCATAACACTAAAGAAAGTCATTAAATCACAAGGGGAGAGAGCAAGAAAAGATAGGAATACAGAAGAACTACAAATACAACCAGAAAACAATTAACAAAATGGCAATAAGTACATACCTATCAATAATTACTTTAAATGTAAGTACACTAAAAGCTCTGATCAAAAGACTTCGGGTGACTGAATGGGTGAAAAAACAAGACCTATCTATTTGCTATCTACCAGAGACTCACTTAAGACTTAAAGACACATATAGACTGAAAGTGAAGAGACAGAAACAGATATTTCATGTACAAGGAAGCCAAAAAATGCAGGGGTAGCGATACTCATATTGGAGAAAATAGACTTCAGCACAAAGACTGTAACAAGAGATAAAAATGATCATTACATGATGATAAAGGGATCAGTCCATCAAGAGGATATAACAATTGTAAATATCTATGTACCCAACATAGAAGCAGCTAAATATATAAAGCAAATATTAACAGACATGAAGGGAGAAATTGGCAGAAATACAATAATTGTAGAAGACTTTAACACCCACCTTACATTGATGGATAGATTATGTGGTGAGAAAATTAACAAAGAGACAGTGGCTTTGAATGGTACATTAGATAAGATGGACATAAAAGGTATATGTATATATAACATTCCATCCAAAAACAGCAGAATATACTCTTTTCAAGTGCACATAGAACACTTCCTAGGATAGATCACATGTTAGGCCACAAAATAAGCCTCAATAAATTTAAGAAGACTGAAATCATATCAAGCACTTTTTCTGATGACAAAAGTATGAAACCAGGAATTAATGACAAGAAATAAACTAGAAACACAAATATGTGGAGGCTAAATAACAAGGCGCTGAAGAACTAACGGGTCAACAAAAAAGTCAAAGAGCAAATAAAAAAATACCTACAGACAAATGAAAATACAAACACAAAGTTTCTAAATCGTTGGGATGCAGCAAAAGCAGTTTTAAGAGGAAAGTGTACAGGGATACAAGACTAAACAAGAAACAAGGAAATCTCAAATAACAACCTAACCTTGCAACTAAAGGAACTATAAAAAGAAGAACAAAGCCCGAAGTTAGCAGAAGGAAGGAAATTATAAAGATCAGAGCAGAAATAAATGACAGAGACTAAAGAAAAAAATAGAAAAGATCAATAAGACTAAGAGCTGGTTCTTTGAAAAGATAAACAAAAACGATAAACCTTTAGCCAGAGAGTACTTAAATCAATAAAATCAGAAATGAAAGAGGAGAGGTTAGCTTGGACACCACAAAACATATAAAGGATTTTCATGGATTACTACAAAAAATGAGATGTCAAAAAATTGGACAGCCTAGAAGATATGGATAAACTCCTAGAAACATACAATCTTCCATTATTGAATCAGGAAGAAATGGAAAATATGAATGGAACAATTACTAGTAATGAAATTGAGTCTGTAATAAAAAAATCCCAAAGAATAAAAGTCCAGGATGAGATGGTTTCACAAGTGAATTCTACCAAACATATAAATAAGAATTAATATCTATCCTTTTTAAATGATTCCAAACAATTAAAGAGAAAGGAATGCTTACAAATATATTTTATAAGGAAAGCATTATTCTGATATAAAAACCAAAGACACTACAGAAAAGTAAAAATACAGACCAATATCTCTGATGAACATAGATACAAAAATACCCAGCAAAATATTAGCAAACTGAATTCAACAATACATGAAAAAGATAACTCACCACAATTAAGTGGGATTTATGCAAAATGGTTCAATATATGCACGTCAATGAATGTGATATATCACATTAAAAAATGAAGGATAAAAATGATACGATCATTTCAATAGATGCGGAGAAAGTATTTTGCAAAACTCAACATCCATACATGATAAACAGTCAACAAGGTGAGTTTAGAGGGAATATAATAAAGTCCATATATGACGACCCCCCAGCTAACATGATCCATGGTGAAAACTGAAAGCTTTCCCTCTAAGATCAGGGACAAGACAAGGATGTTCACTCTCATTATGTTCATTCTACATAACACTGGAAATCTACAGAAGAAAGAAAGAAAGAAAGAAAGAAAGAAAGAAAGAAAGAAAGAAAGAAAGAAAGAAAGGAAGAAAGAGAAAAAGAAAGAAAAGAGAAAAGAAAGGAAAGGAAAGGAAAAGAATGAAGGAAGGAAGGAAGAAAGAGGAAGAGAGGGAGGGAGACAGGGAAGGAAGGAGGAAAGGAAGGAAGGGCATCCAAATTGGTAAGGAAAAAGTGAAACTGTCATTATTTGCAGATGATATCATATTAGATATAGAAAACTTTAAAGACTCTACTAAAAATCTGTTAGAACTAACAAATGAATTCACTGAAGTTGCAGGATACAAAACCAATATACAGAAATCTGTCGCATTCTATACACTAATAATGAAATAGTAGGAAAGGAAATAAAGAAAACAATTCCATTTACAATTGCCTTGAAGAGAATGAAATCCCTAGGAATGAATTTAACCAAAGAGATGAAAGACCTATACTCTCAAAATTATAAGACAGTGATGAAAGAAATCAAAGGTGACACAAATAAATGGAAAAATATACCATGCTCATGTATTGGAAGAATCAATATTAAAATGTCCGTACTTTACGTAGTAATCTATAGATTCAATGCAATGCTAACCAAAAAACCAATACTGTTTTACACAGAACTAGTACAAAAAATCCTAAAATTTGTATGGAACCACAAAAGTCCTTGAATAGCCAAAGCAACCTTGAGAAAGAACAAAGCTGGAGGCATCACAATCCTGGATTTCAAGCTATACTACAAAGCCATGATCATGAAAACAGTATGGTACTGGCACAAAAACAGACATAGATCAACAGAACAGAACCGAATTGAGAGTTCAGACAGAAATAAACCCATCCATATATGTCAATTCATTTACAACAAAGGAGGCAAGAATATACAATTGGGGAAAAGACAGCCTCTTCAATAAATGGTGCTGGGAAAAATGAACAGCTACATGCAAAAAAATGAAACTAGACTACTACTCTCTTATACCATACACAAAAATAAACTCAAAATGGATTAAAGACTTAAATTTAAGGTCTGAAAGCATAAGACCTCTGAAAGAAAACATAGGCAGTAGTCTCCTGGACATTGACCTTAGCAATATTTCTCTGGATCTATCTCCTAAGGCAAGGGAAACAAACACAAAAATGAACAATTGGGACTACATCAAACTAAAAAGCTTTTATAAAGTGAAGGACCAACCAAACAAAAAGGCAACCCTCCGAATGGGAGAAGATATTTACAATTGATATCTTGATAAGTGGTTAATATCCAAAATATAGAAAGAACTCATGCAACTTAATACCAAAAAAAAAAAATTTTTTTTTTGATTTAAAAATGGGCAGAGGAACAGAACAGACATTTTCCCAAAGAAGACATACAGATGGCTAACAACACATGAAAAGATGCTCAACATCACTAATCATTAGGGAAATACAAATCAAAACCACAATGAAATATCACCTCACATTGTCAGAATAGCTACTATCAAAAGACAAGAGATAACAAAGGTTGGTGAGGATGTGGTGAAAAGGGAACCTTTGTGCATTGTTGGTGGGAATGTAAATTGGTGCAGCCCCTATGGAAAATAGTATGGAAGTTCCCCCTAAAAACTAAAGATAGAAGTACCATATGATCCAGTAATTACACTTCTGGGCAGTTACCTGAAAAAAAGAAAATACTAGTTTGAAAATATATGCACCCCTATGTTTATTGCAGAATTGTTTACAATAACGTAGATATGGAAGGAACCCAAGTGTCCATCGATAGATGAAGAGATGGGATATATACACAATGGAATGTTACTCAACCATAAAAAGAATCATGTCTTGCCGTTTGTGGCAAGGTGAATAGAGGGGGTATTAGGCTAAATGAAATAAACCAGACAGAGAAAGACAAATACCGTATGATTTCACTTATATGCGGAATCTTAAAAACCGAACATATGTACAAAGAAACACACAACAACAACAATAAAAAAGAGAGTAGCAGACTCAGGGAACTGGTGGTTCTCAGAATGTGAGGGGTGTGTGGGGATAGGCAAGATGGCTGGAGGGGTTAAGAGGAACAAACATCCAGTCATAAAATAAATAACCCATGGGATGAAAGGGGTAGCATAGGGAATAGTCAATAATACTCGTATACATCTGTACAGGGGAGCATTTCATAATGTATATAATTGTTGAAGCACTATGTTGTACACTGAAAGTAATATATCAATTATACTTCAATTAAAAATTAAAAAATTAAAATAAATACGCAAAAAAAAAAGAGGGGTGTGGTTAATCAACAATTAGCCCTGTGATCTACCTGGTGTGGCTTTGAGATCTAGCACAATTCTCTACAGCATCTCCTGTGCCAGGGAGAAGTTTAGATTCTTTTAAAAACTTACCTCAGGGGCGCGTGGGTGGCTCACCTGGTTAAGCATCTGACTCTTGATTTCAGCTCAGGTCATGATCTCACGGTTCATGAGTTTGAGCCCCACATCAGGCTCCGTACTGACAGCACAGAGCCTGCTTGGGATTCTCTCTCTCCCTCTCTCTCTGCCCCTCCCCTGCTTGTGCATGCTCTCTCTCAAAATAAATAAATAAGCATTAAAAAAAAAAACTTACCTCAGATCATATGTCTAACTGAAATAATTACCTGAAATGGCCTTTTCTTCATAAATGTTAAATTACAATAGACAAACATTGACACTTTGCTTATGTGGCAGGAAAAAAATGTTTGAGATTTTTAACTTGTACTTGTTTTCTCTAAGTATTTCCCTTTCTCCAATTCAAGCAAACCTTTAGCAGTGTTTAGAGAAAAGCTACAGAATCTCCTGACTCTTGGATGTGCAAAAACCTGAGTTCATAAAGGAGGTGTTTCCGAGGAAATTTGGCAAAACTAAGCAGGAACTCCCCACCACACCCCCAGGGTATCCAGGAGCAGAGGAAACCATTTAACAAGCAGAGCCCCTGGTGGGGTTGCAATATCCCAGCCAAAACAAATTAAAAAAGCAGGGGAATGATATATCTGGATAGGCAGACACAGACAGCTTTGGGGGATTTGCATGCTCCAGAGAGGCAAGGAAACAGCAGAAAAATGCCTTTGCCCCCTGCTCATCTTGGGAAGTAAGATAGAGGAAGGCTGGACATAAAGGGGCTGTGAGGACAGGAATGGGTATCTCAGCCATGACGTGTGAGAGCCATGCCCAAGACCACACCTGTAGATCTCTCAGTGGACACTGTGGAGACAGAGAATTGGACAAGATGCCCCCATCTCGGCCACACCACCCAGTGCCTTGGCTCCTTTGAGGCCTCCTAGAACTTAAGACAGACCCTGAGAAATGAAGACTCTGAATGGACTAAGTTTCCATCACCCTACCAGAATGTAAGCCAGAGAGAGGAATTAAATAGAACGATGGAAAAATAAAGCTACATTTTGTGCTTGAGTTTCTGGCTGGGATTCATAGATGGGTACCTATCATTGCATCACTTTCCTTCATATTTAGGGCAAACGATGTACTTCCAAACACAACTATATTCAGTTGAAATCTGTAATGATAATCTAATAAACCACTGTTTGTTCTGTTCACTATAATTCTTGAGCACTTTCACTGTGCCAAGCATTGTGCTAAGGAGTTTAAATTCATTATTATATTCACTATTTATAATAACTTTAAAGGGTAGAATTCTTTTATTAGTATTTTATAGAGGAGAAAAGTGAGTTAATGAAAGAATAAAAAAGTGCTCACTTAGGCATTAAGAATTTCATCTTATTTATGGTCATTGCTTCTTTCGAGGGACTATGTAGATATAATATTTATGCCAGAATAAGAATTCTCTAGGGATTCCAAAGCAGCCACACAGTATTGGAAGCCAAGATTATCATTAAGTAGCTTTTATAAATTGTTCATTAGCATGAAAAGGCTTCTCTGAGGACCAATTTAAACTAGAAACTGCCAGAAACTAGGGTTAATGATGGCAACCTCTCCTTCAAACAAACCTGGCCAGTGTGGTGTTATTAAAAAGCTTGTCAAAGGGTGCCTTGGTGGCTCAGTCGGTTCAAGCGGCTGACTTCGACTCAGGTCGTGATCTCATACTTGGTGAGTTTGAGCCCCATGTCAGGCTCTGTGCTGACAGCTCAGAGCCTGGAGCCCGCGTCAGATTCTGTGTCTCTGGCTCTCTCTGCCCCTCCCCCGCACACCATCTGTGTGTGTGTCTCTCTCTCAAAAATAAATAAACATTAAAAAAAAAAAAAAGTTAAAAAGCTTATCAGGATATGACCTAAATCTAATTTCTCAAGCAGACTAGCTGTTAACTCCGAAAACCACAGCTTTCAGAACTTGAAAGGGCCACTAAAAAAATCACCTCAGCAAATCACTGCCTCAGACAGGCAGGGCACCACTATCCTCCTTGGTGCCACAACAAAGTCCCTGAGTGATCAGGGGGTGTAATGGGGACTAACTATCTTGTCTCTAAACACAGTGCTCTTTCCACACTACCATCTTGATCCTCATTTGCTCCAGAAGTCTTTTGTGAAACACTCTTGAAAGGGTTCATATTACATGAGATGACAAAAATCAGACAATGGAGATTTATACTGTTCTATATAGGTATCTGGTTCACTCATAACAAAATATCAGCATATTATATTAGTGTTGACTGGAGAAACAAAACCAGTAAGAATCTCTTCTTTCTCTCTCTCTCTTTTTCTCTCTGTCTCCTCCTCCCTCCCTCCCTTCCTCCCATCTATCTGAGATAGATTTATTTTAAGGAATTGGCTAACACCATTGTGGAAGCTGGGAAGTTTGAAATCCACAGAGGAAGTTGGCAATCTGGGAATTCAGGTAGGAGTTAATGCAATTTTGAGTCCAAAATACACATGGCAGGCCATGAAGGCTGGGAACTCAAGCAGGGTTTCTGTGTTGCACTCTTGAGGGCAAATCCCTTCTTCTGAAAACCTCAGACTTTGCTCCTAAGGCCTTCAACTGATTGGATGTGGCCCACTCACATTATGGGAGGATCATAAGTCTGCTCAAAGTCTACTGGTTTAAATGTTAATTCTATTGAAGAAATACCTTCACAGCAATATCCAGACTGGTGTTTGACCAGACCAATTACGATTGCTGACCTATGAACCTGGAAAGACTCCTCAGGTTCAAGTTTCTACCTAAAAAAGACTGCCTGGATTTTTAGTAAGTATTCCACCCCGAAGATTTCCATGGTCAACACGTTTTTGGTTTAAACAATTTAACACATTTATTTATTCTATAAATAAGTAGTTTATAGTTTGCAGTGATCTCTGGTTCATAAAATCTTTTGTTTTGTGTGAAGGTCATCTTTTAGAAATGTTGTTTCTTGTTGCAGACACAATGATCAAAATCAAGCTCTCCTTTTTGCAGCTGGGGAAACTGAGGCATAGAGAGGCGAAGGTATCCGGGTCAGAGAGTTGGTGGCAATGACAGACCCAAGTTTACTGGCTTCAGTTTTTTTCCAGGTGCAAAAATATAAATATAAAAAGCTGGTAGTAACCCTGGTGAGGATTGGAGCTTTTCCTAGGTAGGTGTTTGATCTGGGGCAGGCGACTGTGATTGATTCTGTAACTCTTTAAAAAAATTTTTTTAAATGTTTTTATTATTTTTAAGACACAAAGAGACAGAAGATGAGCAGGGTAGGGGCAGAGAGAGAGGGAGACACAGAATCTGAAGCAGGCTCCAGGCTCTGAGCCATCAGCACAGAGCCTGACGTGGGGCTCGAACCCACGAACTATGAGATCATGACCTGAGCTGAAGTTGGACGCTCAACCGACTGAGCCACCCAGGTGCCCCTGATTCTGTAACTCTTAAGCACTTCCACAGAGGTGAAGTCAGTTCTGATTAATGAGTAGATGGTAGATGGCTACATGCCAGAAATGCCAGCTTGGCTGGCTTTGTTTTGATGAAGGTTGTGTGTGCAGATTAACAGCTGGTAGGATCCTCTTCTTTTCCCCCTGGGATCTATGTGACAGCCCCCATTGCCAGCAGGGAGTAGCGGGGAGAGGGGAGGGAGTGGGTGGATCAGTCTTGGGGTTTTAGGCAATTGTCTCCATTTGCTGTACTTTGAGCATGAAGTTGGTAAGAATTCTCCTCTAGTTGAATAAATGATAAGACAGGTTATAAATTGATGAGGGCATATCACTCAGAGGAAGCTATCAGTGTTAAAATTAGAATATCTGCAGAAGTTCTTTATAAGGAAAGTAAAAAATCATTCTTAAATTGATTCTTTTCCTTTGGCTATTGATGTGGGCAGGGGATATAAAATTTATGATTTCAGATTTGTTATACACACACACACACACACACACACACACACACACACACACCTCTCCCCCAAGTCCCAGTGTGTGAGTTTCTTGGGTTCACTTTTATCTTTACATTAAAGCTTTCTGGGAACTCTTTGATGGTGCCATCTCAGATAACATCATATAACCCTGTTCATATTTTCTTCTATGATGGAAGCATCAAATATAGGTGCCATCTATGTAATTTATTATGTCATGTGCCCTAATGCTCTCAAAAACTGTGATTAGGAGGTGCTGGGTGGCTCAGTTGGTTGAGTGTCTGACTCTTGATTTCAGCTCAGGTCATGATCTCATGGGTTCATTAGATCCAGTCCTGCATTGGGCTCTGTGCTGACATTGTGGAGCCTGCTTGGGATTCTCTCCTTCTCTCTCTCTCTGCCCCTCCCCTGTTTGTTCTCTCTCTCTCTCTCAAAAGAAATTAAAAAAAAAAATTTTAAAAAAGAACCAAAAGCTGTGATTAGGACTGCAACACATGCTAATACCAAAAAATTATTGCATAGGGTCAGACTAGTGTCACAGAGTCAGAAATGGCTTGTCGTAGTACTTCAGAATGGAATACTACGTGGCAATGAGAAAAAATGAAATATGGCCTTTTGTAGCAACGTGGATGGAACTGGAGAGTGTGATGCTGAGTGAAATAAGCCATACAGAAAAAGACAGATACCATATGGTTTCACTCTTATGTGGATCCTGAGAAACTGAACAGGAACCCATGGGGGAGGGGAAGGAAAAAAAAAAAAAGAGGTTAGAGTGGGAGAGAGCCAAAGCATAAGAGACTTTTGAGAACTGAGAGCAAACTGAGGGTTGATGGGGGGTGGGAGGGAGGAGAGGGTGGGTGATGGGTATTGAGAAGGGCACCTTTTGGGATGAGCACTGGGTGTTGTATGGAAACCAATATGACAATAAATTTCATATATAAATAAAAAAAAATAAAATTAAAAAAAAAAAAAAAAAAAAAAAAAAAAGAAACTAATCTTGAAAATGAGGAGATAATCATCTATGTATCCCCCTTTTTTCTTCATAATTGGTATGGGTCCATGATTTGCCCCACATCTCCCTAATTCTCCTTAAGTTTTTTTTTTTTTCTTAGGGTTAAGAGAATTTACATATGCAATATCCATGGCATAAATTAGTTCTTATTGGGGTTCTCACCCCTGCACCCTATCTGAGGCAATCATGGTTTCTGAAAAATGCAGTGGAATGGATGCTATAGGCATACGTGCTTTCCCTAAACCTGTTGTCTTGGGTTGGGTTTCCTTGCAGCGGAGTCTGTGGTAGGGATTCTTGCACTAGTGATTTATTGAGGGAGTGATCTCTGGTGAACTCTGTAAGGGAATAAGGGAAGATAGTGCAGGGGAGAAAGGTAAAAAAGATGTGGTGGTTTGGCCTGCCTGATCCCATGGGGGAACTCTGGAGCAAGGATGGCACCAGAGAAATGACAAACATCGAGGCTATGGGTTTTTTTTGTATCCCTACATCACTTAGTGGCTGCAGGTCACCCTTGGGGACAGTGTAACCACAGCCATTTCCGGGTAAGGGGGTATCACAGCAGTTCCCTTGAGAACTGCTAGGGGAATGGTGCACTGCTCTAGTAAAGGGGACCTGGATAGGTCACCGAGAGCATCTGTTATATCAGCAGACTTACTGTCTGGAGTCCCTGCTTCCCTTCTTACTCTGCTGACCTTAACCTTAGCTGAACTACCTGGAAAGGACAATATAACATTATATACCGTACTCCTTTGAGCCAGCTCTTGGCATTCATCTGTCTCCCGTACCCTGACCTGTGAACTCACATATCACTGGAGTTCCTGACTTTGAATCCAAAGTGTACCCTCGACATCCTCAAGCCTTGAAACCTGCTCATCTCCTCTAGGTTTATCAGCTCTTCACGCCATTGACAAGAGTTCCTGCTCACTGGTCTTGGTCCTTGCAGGTCAGTATATTAGTTATCAATAGCTATGCAATAAATTACTCTAAAACCTAGTAGCTTAAAACCATAACAAACATTTATTTTCTTATAGTATTCGTGGCATGGCTGGGTTTTTTTTTTTGGCTCAGGATATATATATATATATA
>NW_024412391.1:82762460-82766906 GCF_014898765.1 Herpailurus yagouaroundi
TATATATATATATATATATATATATATAGCATGGCAGCTAACTTCCCCAGAAAGTGTAACCCAACAAGAACAAGAAAAATCCTCAATGACTTTTATGCCGATCCTCAGAGGTTGCACATTGTTATTCTTATCAATTGGTTACACAGTCCAGCTCTGAGTCAGTGTGGGAGGAGACTGAACAGGGTATGAATAGAAAAAGGCAAGGGTCAAGGGTCATCACAGAGGCTGGCTACCGAAGGGTAGTATATTCCTGTGCTCCTTCTCAATATTTTCCTGCCTTCCCACTCTGCCTGTTTGGTAAGAATATGACAGCTCCTTACCTCTCTACCCATAATTATTCATTGTATACCCTTGATATTTCTCAAGACTCCTACTTGAATGGAGTTATGTAGGATGTGAAGCCAAAAGTTTATTTAAATTAATTTTTTAGCAATTTCTAAGCTTTTAGAGCTGTCTACTAACATCACAGGAGATTGTGCCAACCCCATATTCTCATTTCTTTTTTGAATATTTTAAATATTTATTTATTTTTAAGAGAGAGGGTGGGGGAAATAGACAGAGGGAGACACAGAATCCAAAGAAGGTTCCAGGTTCTGAGCTGTCAGCACAGAGCCCGACATGGGGCTCGAACTTGTGAACCGTGACATCATGACCTGAGCTGAAGTCAGACCCTTAACTGACTGAGCCACCCAAGTGTTCCTTTCCTCATTTATAATCTTCATAATTATACAGTCTTCAACTATACCTATTTCTGGCCTTCATTTCCTGGAAAGTCCTCATTTATAAAGCAGATTTTTCTTCCTGTAACTATTCTTCTGTTCTTTCCCTGGGTCTTCAACCATCCACTCTAGTGCTTTGTCTACTTAACCACAAAGATCACACAATGAAATCTCCTTCCCACAAAGTAGCAATGGTGAGGTATGGCTGTAGTTGAGCTGGAGCTGGAATTGCAAAAGTAGGCAGGTTGGCAGGGAAAAGCTATAACTGGACAGAGAGGCCCAATCTCTGAAGAAAGCAAGGCTTTTGACCAAGAGCTAGCTTCTGTGATGTCAGATGTCAAGGGAGAGTGATTTTTTTCTTTCATGGTACTTGGGTCTCACAGAGTTTTAAAATTCTGACTGTACAGAAGGAAGCACTACTGAAAGTTTATATAAGGCTCTCTGCTTATCTATATGGGGTTTGAGTCATTAATGAGAACGTGGTGAAGCCTGACCACTCTACTCTAGCAGGCCTCATTCTATTCCGATTTCTGTGATGCTTTTCATCTGTTCTGAGACAGAAAAACAATTCCACTGACATAGGCAATACTCCCAACTCTGCCAGCTGGCTTACAAAGTGTGTCATTGGTCACTAGAGGAAATTAAAGGAAGACAACATACTGTTTCTTGGTTCAAAACTAATCTCAACTAGAGATAGTAAATATTTTAGGCTTTGCAGGCTACATATGGTCTTTGTCACATATTCTTTTTTATTTGTGTTTGTTTCTTTAGAACTCTTTAAAAACAATTTCTGGCCCATACACAAGTCAACTAATCTTCAACAAAGCAGGAAAGAATATCCAATGGAAAAAAACAAAGTTTTTCAACAAACGGTGTTGGGAAAACTGGATGGTGACATGAAGAAGAATGAAACCAGACCGCGTTCTTACACTATACATAAAAATAAATGCAAAATGGATGAAAGACCTAAATGTGAGACATTAAACCATAAAAATCCTAGAGGAGAACAGAGGCAGCAACCTCTTTGATCTCAGCTTCAGCAACTTCTTACTAGGCATGTCACCGAAGGCAAAGGAAACAAAAGCAAACATGAACTATTGGGACTTCATCAAGATAAAAAGCTTCTGCTCAGCAAAGAAAGCAGTCAACAAAACTAAAAGGCAGCCTATGAGATGGGAGAAGATATTTTCAAATGACATATCTGATAAAGGGTTTGTATCAAAAATCTATAAAGAACTTATCAGACTCAATACTCAAAAAACAATGAACCGAGTGAAGAAATGGGCATAAGACATGAATAGACATTTTTCCAAAGAAGACATCTAGATGGCTAACAGACACATGAAAAGATGCTCAACATCACTCATCATCAGGAAAATATAAATCAAAACCACAGTGAGAGAGCACCTCACACCCATCAAAATGGCTAAAACTGACAACAGAAGAAACAACAGGTGTTGGTGAGGATGCAGAGAAAGGGGAACCTTCTTTCACTGTTGGTGGGAATGCAAACTGGTGCAGCCACTCTGGAGAACAGTATAGAGATTCCTCAAGAAACTAAAAATAGAATTACCCTATGATCCAGCAATTGCACTATTAGGTATTTACACAAAGGATACAAAAATACAGATTTGAAGGAGTACATGCACCCCAATGTTTATAGCAGCATTATCAATAATAGTCAAACTATAGAGAGAGCCCAAATGTCTATTGACTGATTAATGAATAAAGAAGGTGTGGGGTATGTGTGTGTGTACGTATGTACGTACATACATACATACATACATATATACATTCATACTGGAATATTACTCAGCCATCAAAAAGAATGAAATCTTGCCATTTGCAATGATGTGGATGGAGCTAGAATGTATTATACTAAGTGAAATAAATCAATCAGAGGAAGACTAATACTGTATTATTTCAATCATACATTTGGAATTTAAGAAACAAAACAGAACATGTGGGAAGAGAAGAGAGGGACATAAACTATAAGAGACTCTTAATGATAGACAACTATGGGTTGACAAGGGAGGTGGGTGGGAGATGGGCTAGATGGGTGATGGGTACTAAGGAGAGCATGTGTTATGACGAGCATTGGGTGTTGTATGTAAGTGACGAATCACTGAATTCTACTTTTGAAACCAATTATTACAGTGTGTGTTAATTAACTAAAATTAAAAAAAAAGTAAAACAAAGAAACGTAAAGACCAACGGTCCCTGGGTGGATCAGTCAATTAAGCATCCAACTCTTGATCTCAGCTTAGGTCTTGATCGCAGGTCATAGGTTCAAGCCCCATGTTGGGCTCAGCACTGTGTATGAAGCCTACTAAAACAAAAACAAAAAAATTCCCTAAAGACCAATCTCAACTCTGAGGCTTCTGCTAGGATTTGGTCCATGGACTGTAGTTTGCCAAGCCCTGCTTTGTCAAACAACTTACAAATGTAGCAATGGCTCCTGCAAAATTGTAAAAAACACCCACTTAAATATAAGTGACAGCCATTTGAAAACCAAAGGTGCTGATTACTTTAAACAGCTATTATAATCTCAAAATAAACAGGGAATGTCTTGCTAAAAATGGGCTTACTCAGTGAAAAGGACCAGGAAGTGAATTATTCAATAGCAGAACTTATTGCCCCAAACAGGAAGTCACACAGTTGGTAAGATCCTAATAACGTGAGCATGTGCAATTGTTGTACATAAAATGTTAGGACAAGATGCAGTACCAGAAATTGAAAGATTTCCAAACTCTCAAACAGTGAGACAAGTATTGATGACACATTATATGAACTTGAAGGGGTTTTGTGAAATAAATTGAAAGGCCACACAGCTTCTTTATTTAGAGTGACAAAGCCACAGATTTCATCTATTAATGCCAGGCATTGGTAAAATATGCGAGGAATTATAAAATTCAAGAACAGAAAGCATTGCCCACACCACGTGAAGGCCAAAATATAATTAATGTTTGGCTTTCATATCTACAAACAAAAGGTCTCTCTTGGGAAAACTATGCTGATTTTTGTACTGATGGTCCCTTGTTAATGATTAATTCTATGACAGCTTTTACATCTTGCTAAAAAAATTTCCTCACACTGTCACAACACACTGCCTTCTTCACAGAGAAGTGCTATTGTCAAACACTCTTGGAGATGAAATAAAAGAAAGTTTGGGATGATGCTACAAAATGTCTAACTTTGACATACAAAGATTGATTCACTTGAGAATATAAAATGTGGGAAAACCTGTAACAAGACCACACAGATGTCATGCTATGTGTATATGTCTATAGCATGATATTTATTTTTTTTTTAGTGAATAAGAAGACTTTATTTTTTATTTTTTTTTTCTTTAGAAAATACAGTAAGCCATGTATTTATTTATTTTATATCCTCCAAAATATATAGAAAATAGCTTCAGGACAATTTGGATAAAATGTATTTTATCTGTTATTGGAGTTACTTTTTATTCATTTTATTTTATTTTTTTATTTTTTTTTTAATTTAATAAATTTATTTATTTATTTTTTTTATTTATATATGAAATTTATTGTCAAATTGGTTTCCATACAACACCCAGTGCTCATCCCAAAAGGTGCCCTCCTCAATACCCATCACCCACCCTCTCCTCCCTCCCACCCCCCATCAACCCTCAGTTTGCTCTCAGTTCTCAACAGTCTCTTATGCTTTGGCTCTCTCCCACTCTAACCTCTTTTTTTTTTTTTTTTTT
>NW_024412391.1:82771906-82809270 GCF_014898765.1 Herpailurus yagouaroundi
CAGTCCGTGGAGCGCGCACCGCCTCGCCGCCCTTCCTACCCTCTTCCGTGGGCCTCTCGTCTGCACTTGGCTCCGGCGACTCCGTTCTGCTAATCCTCTGGTGGTTTTCTGGGTTATTTAGGCAGGTGTAGGTGGAATCTAAGTGATCAGCAGGACGCGTGGTGAGCCCAGCGTCCTCCTAGGCCGCCATCTTCCCTCCTCTTCCTATAGCATGATATTTATGTGGCTTATCAGAGGAAGAGTTTTCAATGGGTTCTTGAGCTTAAAGATGAAATTTAGAAGTTCTTTCAAGATAATATTGGCCAGATTTTGCTAAATGCTTTGAAGATGAACAATGGCTGTGCAAACATAGCCTTATCAGCAGACATTTTCATCATGTGAACTAATTAAGCAAGTATCTACGAGACCCTGAAGAAAGTGTTTGACTTCAAGTGACAAGATTCTTGAATTTAAAAGATAACTAAGAGGGATTTATGATCTAGGTGATGATGGAATAAGATCTTTCTGGAAAAATCCTCTGCAATAAACAACTATAAAACCTAAACATAAGGCCAAAAACAATAACATGAAGACACTGAAGAGAGAACAGAAGCAGACAGACACTGGTGAGGAATAAATATTTGGAGGAGGGGAACCGTACAAAGCAACTTTCTTATATTTGTTGCTTTTAGCCTGGGTACATGGCCAGTGCATGGTGGTGAAGATATCAGCAGGAAATCCACACTCTTCAGTGGGGAATTCTCAGATGATGAAGAGAGGTGAAGATTAGAAGAGAGAAGGAGACAAAAAGAACATTCACAAATTCTGTCTTCCAGTTTCTCTGACTTACTCCTCAACCACATACACATGAAACAGATAATCTGAACTGAGATTGGAGTTGCCATGCAGAAACAGAGCTGCATAAGCAAAAGAAAACCATTTGTTAGAGTAAACAACAAAATCAAGAATTTATACATCTTACAATTCACAAACTCCAGGATAAATCCAAAAATTTCCCAACATAAAAAGAACCATGAAAACTAAACACATCCTGAAGAGAGAAGAAAATCAAATGGGTCAGAACTTGAGACAAACTAGATATTACAGAGAGCAGACAAGGACTTTTAAACAGCTATTAAAATGGTTCTCCACGAAGTAAACAAAATATGAGCTCAATGAATGAGAAAAATAGAAAATTCCAAAAGGAAAATAAAAACTAACAGAAAAAAATGAAAATTCTAGGACTGAAAAATATAGTATCTGAAATAAAAAATTCACTGAATGGCCTTAGCTGATTGGAGATGACAGAGTAAATGAACTCAAAGATCAAGAGCAATTCTCAGTTTTTACTCTTCTTCTTCTTCCTCTTCTCCTCTTCCTCCTGCCCCTCCCTCTCCTCCTCCTTTTCCTCCTCCTCTTCTCTTCCTCCCCCTCTCCCTCCCCTTCTTCTTCTTCTTTGTCATTGTCATCTTCGTCTTCTATTCAGTTTTATTGCTTTTCATCTCCCTGTCTTTCAGTTGCTGGTCCATTCTTCCGCCTCCTCTAAGCTGCTAGTGTATTTTTTATTACAATTATTGACTTCTTCATCTCCAATTTTTTCTTTTTTTATATATTCTATCCCTTTGTTGAAGGTCATACTGAGATCCTTCCCTCTTTTCTCAAGTCCAGGGAGTATCTTTATGACGATTACTTTGAACTCCTTATCAGACAAATTGATTATCCCCATTTCATCTAGCTCTTTTGCCTGTCAGCATGGCTAAAATAAAAAATGCAAGCAATAAAAAGTGTTGGTGAGGATGTGGAATAAAAAGAAATGCAAAATGGTTTACCCACTGTGGAAAATAGTATGGAGTTTCCTCAAAAAATTGAAAATAAGAATTACTATATGATAAAGTAATTTCACTACTGGGTACTTACCCAGTGAAAAGAAAAACATTAATTTGAAAAGATATATGCACCTTTATATTTATTGTAGCACCATTAACGATAGCAAAAATATAGAGGCAAGCTGAGTGTCCACTGATAGATGAATGGATAAAGAAATGTGGTATATATACACGATGGAATACTACCCAGCCATAAGAAAGGATGAAGTCTTGCCATTTGCAGCAACAGGGATGGCCCAAGAGGGTATAATGCTAAGTAAAATAAGACAGTCAGAGAAAAATACCACATGATTCCGCTCATATGTGGAATTTAAGAAACAAATGAGCAGAGGAAAAAAAAAGAGACCAAAAAACGCAGACTCTTAAATACATAGAACAGTTTGGTGGTTACCAGAAGCGAGGTAGGTAGTGGGGAATGGGTGAAATAGATAAAGGGATTAAGAATACACTTATTTGATGAGCACTCAGAAATGTACAGAATTTTTGAATCATTATATTATACACTTAAAAGAAATATAACACTGTATGTTAATTATAAGTCAATAAAAAACCCAATAGCTATGATTCAATGTGAAGAACAGAGAGGAAAAAAAATTGGAAAAAATGGAACAGAACCTTTTACGTAAATACCAAGTGTTGTAACTTCTGTAAAATAGGAATTCCCAGAAGAAAGAAAAAGGTTTAATAGAAAATGGCAAAAAAATTCCCCCAAATTTGATAAAAGGCAGAAATTTATAGCTAAAACATATGCAAGGGACATCAAATAGAGTTAATATTAACAATCCCACATCAAGACATATCTTGGGCAAACTGTTGAAAGCCAAAGAAAGAGAGCAAGTCTTCAACCATCTAGAGAAACAGCAACAACACCTTATATAAAAGGGAACAACAATTTAATTAATGTCTGTGTTTTCATCAGAAACAATGGAAGATGGAGGAGAGTGAAACATCTTTAAAGTACTGAAAGAAAAAAAATCATCAATCCAACTTCTTTTTCTTAAAGATTTTTTTAAAAAGTTTATTTATTTTGAGAAAATGGGGGAGGGGGAGAGACAGAAGAAGATTGAGAGAATCCCAAGCAAGTTCATGCTGTGAGTGCAGAGTCTACGTGGGACTCAATCCCATGAACCATGATATCCTGACCTGAACCAAAATCAAGAATCCGATGCTTAACAGACTGAGTCACCTAGGTGCCTCATCAGTCCAGTTTCTATCACCAGAGTAAATATCCTTCCAAAATGAAGGTAAAATAAAGATATTTTCAGAAGAATAAGACTAAAAGTATCATTACCAGCAGACCTAAACTATAATGCTAAAGGCAGTTTCTCAGGCTGAAGGTAAATCATACTAGATGGGTATTTGTGTCTCCACAAAAGAACAATTAACATATAATTGTAAATGCAAAAGAATAACTTTTCTTTGATTTTTTTCCTCTTAATTGCTTTATATGAATCATATAACTCTTTAAAGAAAAAATTATAGGGGCCTCTGGGTGGCTCAGTGGTTAGATGTCCAACTTTGGCTCAGGTCATGATCTCAGAGTTGATGAGTTTGGTCCCACATCGGACTCTGTGCTGACAGCTCACAGCCTGGACTCTGCTTCCGATTCCGTGTCTCCCTCTCTCTCTGTCTCTCCCTCACTTGCACTCTATCTCTCTCTCAAAAATAAACATTAAAAAATTGTTTTAAAAAGAAAAATTATAATGGTGTGTAACTTATAAGAAATGTAGATGCATTCTATATAATAATTATAACATAAGTCACGAAGACATATGGAAAAAATGGCTTCAAAATTTCTGTTGAGTGGTATAATATTTAATGTAAGTGGACTATGAGAAGTTCAGCATGTATACTGCAGTCTAAGAACAAGCACTAAAATAATAATACGAAGAAATACAACAAATTCTAGTAAGATGGAGTGCCTGGGACAGTATATACCATCCTGTTTCAAACAACTGGAAAACTAGAGAAAGCACATAATCCTCAAGACATTGGATGTCAAGAAATAAAACACAGTGATCCCTAAGAGGTGAGAAATGAACGAAGTAAGTCTTACAATTACTCTTGCTAAACTGTCTGGAGAGAGTTTCAGGTGATGGTGTAGAGAAGGGAAAGCCGGAAAGAACCCAGTTACTCTCTGAGTTGAAGACTCAGAGCTGGAGAGTAGAGGGATTAAGGGAGCTAGAGTTGAGAGTCAGGGTACTAGAGAGGAGAGGGAGAGAAGGAGAGGGAGGGAGAGAAGGAGAGGGAGGGAGAGAGGGAGAGAGAGGGAGAGAGGGAGGGAGAGGGAGGGAGGGAGGGGGAGGGAGGGAGAGGGAAGAAGAGAGAAATAATATGAGCACACCCTGGAGATTAGCACTGGGTATTCTTAAGTCTGCAATTGAGTATTTATCGGTGACTGCATATGTCTGAAACTAGCCAAAAGTGGAGAAAAAAACTACCCCAAAGGAATGAGAAGACATAGTATCTGGAGATAGCACAGGGCCTGGAAAAGTTCCTGTTCCCAATAGACAGAGTGAAAAATCTCATTATTTACTGAGTATCAGGTAAGATGTTTGTCTCAGTAGTCAAGAAAAAATTGGTTTTAGACTAAACACTGCTCTGGTTCTGCCTAAGAAAGCTTTAAATGCATCCCCTGTAATGATCAAACTGTTGCCAAGAAACTGAACTGTGTCTAAGGACGAAGATAAGAATATTTGCAGGAATAAAGATCAAACAAGTTAAAATCAAGAATACCTGGCATACAATAAAACATCACCAGGTGTATTCATTTTCTGTTGCTTCATAGCAAATTACCACAAACTTACTGGCTTGCCGCAACACCCATTTATCACAGTTCTGTGGGTCAGAAGTCTGGGAAGGCTCATTTGGGTTCTCTGCTCAGGGCCTCACAAACTTGTAATCAAAGTATTAGCCAGGGCTGAAATCTCACCTGAGCCTCAGATCTTTTTTTAAGTTCAGTTAACTGTTGGCAGAACTCATTTCCATGCAGCTGTTGAATTCACAGAGCTTGTGTCCTCTTCAAGGCCAAAAGAAACACATCTCTGTATCTTCTAGATTCCTTGTTTAGAGCTTATCTAAATAGATCAGGTTCACCAAAGACAATTTATCTTTTGATTAATACAACTGATTTGGGACTTAAGTTTCACATGCATTATAGGAGTCCAGAAGGAAAAGAGAAATGGGCAGAAAACTCATTTGAAGAAATAATAGCTGAAAACTTCCCTAATTTGGAGAAGGAAACAGATTTCCAGGTTCAGGGTGCACAGAGAACCCCAAACAAGATGAACTCAAAGAGGTCCACACAAGGCACATAATAATTAAAATGGCAAAGATTAAAGATAAAGAGAGAATCTTAAAACTAGCAAGAGAAAAGAACTATTTATTTACAAGGGAAAGTCCATAAGGCTATCAGATGATTGTTCAGGAGAAAACATGCAGGTCAGAAGGAGGGGCATGGTATATGCAGAGTGCTGAAAGGAAAAAGCTACAACCAAGAATATTTAACCCAATAGGGCTATTATTCAGAATAGAAGAAAAGATAAAGAGTTTCCCAGACAAACAAAAGTTAAATCCGTTCATCACCGCTAAACAGGCTTCCAAGAAATATTAAAGGAACTTCGTTAAGCAGAAAAGACCATAGCTAAGAGTAAGAAAATTATAAAAAGGAAAAATTTCACCAGTTAAAAGCAAATGTATAGTAAAGGTAGTGGATCAATCACTTGTGAAGTTAGCGTGAAGATTAAAGACAAGAATAGTAAAATCATTTATATCTACAATAATTTGTTAAGGGATACACAGTAAAAAGATGTAAAATATAACATCATATGTATAAAATGTGGAGGGGAGTAAAAATGTAGAGCTTACAGAATGTGTTCGAAACTAAGCAACCACTAACTTAAAATAGACTTTTAGATACATAGGATGTTATACATGAGCCTCATGGAAAACCTATAATAGATACACAAAAAATAAAAAGAAAGAGAGCAAAGCATAACACTACAGAGAGTCACAAAATCACAAAAGAAGAGAGCAAGAGAAGGAAGGAACAGAGAAGAACTAAAAAAACAAACAAAAACAAAAAAACTCCAACAAAATAATGAACAAAATGTCAATAAGTACATATCTATTAATAATTATTATTTTTTATGGTAAAAAAATTTATATTTAGATCTAGACAGCTAGACTCAGTTTAGTGACCCCAATTTTGTTGGCAACATCCAAAGCATCATGGTCAGGAGCCAAGCAAACACATGCCTTCTTCTCTCTATTGAGTCTGATCAGGGTGTTCACCTTGGCTACATCAATGTCATAGAGGTTCTTCACAGACTGTTTGATCTAGTGCTTGTTGGCCTTGACATCCACAATGAATACAACTGTGTTGTTGTCTTCTATCTTCTTCATGGCTGACCTGGTAAGCAGGAGGAACATGCTGATGGCATAGTGGTGAAGCTTGTTTCTCCTGGGGGTTTCAAGGACATTTGGGCTGCCTTCAGAGACATAGTGTCTTAGGCTGTTGTAATGTAGGTGTCATGCAGATCTTCTCTTTTTGTGTGACTGTGGATGCCTTTCAGCACCGCTTTCTTGGCCTTTAAAACCTTTGCTTTGGCTTTGGCTTTGGGAGGGACAGTCTTCCTTCTTTGGTGCCTTTGGTGCCATCATTATGAAAAGGTAATACTTACTTTAAATGTTAATGAACTAGAGGCTCGATAAATATATGGGTGATTTTAAATGGATAAAAATGAAGGCCTATCTATATTCTGTCTACAAGAGACTCACTTCAGACCTCAAGACATATACAGACTGAAAGTGAAAGGATAGATTAGATATTCCATGCTAGTGGAAGCCCCCCTCACCACTACCCCCTCCCCACCCAAACCACAAAAACCTGGTATAGATGGCAATACTTATACCAGACAAAACTGACTTTATTTTTTTTTTTAATTTTTTTTCAACGTTTATTTATTTTTGGGACAGAGAGAGACAGAGCATGAACGGGGGAGGGGCAGAGAGAGAGGGAGACACAGAATCAGAAACAGGCTCCAGGCTCCGAGCCATCAGCCCAGAGCCCGACGCGGGGCTCGAACTCACGGACTGCGAGATCGTGACCTGGCTGAAGTCGGACGCTTAACCGACTGCGCCACCCAGGCGCCCCGTGACAAAACTGACTTTAAAACAAAGACTGTAACAAGAGACAAGAAAGGCCATTGCATAATGACAAAGGGATCAATCCATCAAGAGGATATAACAATTGTTAAATACCTATGCACCCAACATGTGAGTGCCTGAATACATATTAGCAAACATGAAGGGAGAAATTGACAGTAAAACAGTAATAGTAGGGGACACCTGACTTACATCAATGGATAGATCATCCAAACAGACAATCAATAAAGAAACAGTGTCTGTGAGCAACACATTAGACCAGATGGACATAAAAGATATATACAGAACATTCCATCCGAGAACAGCGGAATACACATTCTTTTCAAATGGACATAAAACATTCTCCAGGATAGGTCACATAGGCTACAAAACAAGTGCCAATAAATTTAAAAAGACAAATCTTATCAAGCATCTTTTTTTTTTTAACATTTATTTATTTTTGAGACAGAGAGAGACAGAGCATGAACGGGGGAGGGGCAGAGAGAGAGGGAGATGCAGAATCGGAAGTAGGCTCCAGGCTCTGAGCCATCAGCCCAGAGCCTGACGCGGGGCTCGAACTCACGGACCACGAGATCGTGACTTGAGCTGAAGTCGGACACTTAACCGACTGAGCCACCCAGGCGCCCCTCAAGCATCTTTTTCAAACACAAGTGTATGAGACTAAAAATAAATTTAAAATGTTGGAAAAAAACCATAAACGTGCAGGCTAAACAACATGTTAGTAGACAACTAATGGGCCAATGAAGAAATCAAAGATGAAATCAAAATATATATTAAGACAAATGAGAATGCAAACTAAATGGTTCAAAATCTTTGGGATGTAGCAAAAGCTGTTCTAATAGGGAATTTTATTTATTTATTTTTTAAATATAATTTATTGTCAAACAGGCTAACATACAGTGTGTACAGTGTGCTCTTGGCTTTGAGAGTAGATTCCCATGATTCATCGCTTACATACAACACCCAGCGTTTATCCCAATGAGTGCCCTTCTCAATGCCCATCGCCCATTTTCCCTTCTCCCCCACACACCCCCATCCACCCTCAGTTTGTTCTCCATATTTAAGAGTCTCTTATGGTTTGCCTCCTTCCCTCTCTGTAACTATTTTTTTCCCCTTCCCTCTCCCCTGGACTTCTGTTAAGTTTCTCAAGTTCCACATATGAGTGAAAACATATGATATCTGTCTTTCTCTGACTGACTTATTTCACTTAGCACAATACCTTCCAGTTCCATCCATGTTGCTGCAAATGGCAGGATTTCGTTCTTTCTCATTTCCAAGTAGCATTCCATTATATATAAAAACCACATCTTCTTTATCCATCCATCAGTTGATGGACATTTAGACTCTTTCCATAATTTGGCTATTGTTAAAAGTGCTGCTATAAACATTGGGGTATGCATGCCCCTACGAATCAGCCCTCCAGCATCCTTTGGATAAATTCCTAGTAGTGCTATTGCTGGGTCGTAAGGTAGTTCTATTTTTAACTTTTTGAGGAAATTCCACACTGCTTTCCATAGTGGCTGCACCAGTTTGCATTTCCATCAACAGTGCAACAGGGTTCCCATTTCTCCATATCCTCACCAGTATCTGTTTCCTGAGTTGTTCATTTTAGCCATTGGACGGGTGGGAGGTAGTATCTCAGTGTAGTTTTGATTTATATTTCTAGTAGGGAATTTTGTAGTGAGATAGGCCCACTTCAAGAAACAAGAAAAATCTAAATAATATAATCTTATGCCTAAATGAACTAAAAACAAAAAACAAAAATAAAAAACAAACAAACAAAAACAAACAAAGCCCAAGGTTGGTAGAAGGAAGGAAATAATAAAGAACAGAATTGAATAAATAAAATAGAGACTAAAAAAACTAGAAAAGATCAATAAAATTAAGATCTTTTCTTTAAAAAGAAATAATATTTATAAACTTTAGCCAGACTCATCATGAAAGAGAGGGGAGGGAAGGGAGGGAGAGAAGGGGTGAAGAGAAGAAGAGAAGGGAGTAAAGGACTCAAGTAAGTAAAATCAGAAATGAAAGAAGGGATCCTAGATGGCTCAGTCAGCTGAGCATCTGACTTTGGCCCAGGTCATGATCTTGCAGTTCATGAGTACAAGCCCCACATGGGGCTCTGCACTGGTGGTGTGGAGCCTCCTTGCAATTCTCTCTCTCCCTCTCTCTCTGACCCTTCCCCACGCACTCTCTCTGTCCTCTCTCTCAAAACAAATTAACTTAAATAAAAAGAAGAAATGAAAGAAAAGAAGCTACAATCATACCACAGAAATTCAAAAGCTTATAAAAGATGACAAGAAAAAATTATATGCCAACAAACTGGACAACCTAGAAGAAATTGATAAAAATCCTAGAAACATACAATCTCTCAAGACTGAGTCATGAAGAAATGGAAAATCTAAACAGACAAATTAATAGTAATAAAATTGAATTATTAATAAAAAAAACTTCCAACAAACAAAAGTCTATGACCAAATAGATTCACACGTGAATTCTAACAAATATTTAAATAAGAATTAATATCTATTTTCTCAAATTATTCTAAGAAATTGAAGAGAAAGGAATACTTCCAAATTCATTTTACAAGGCCAGCATTGCCTTAATACCAAAACCAGGCAAATATATTATAAAAGAAAGACAATTACAGACCATATCCCTGATTTAAAGAGATGCAAGATTTTTTTTTAATTTTTTTAAATGTTTATTTATTTTTGAGACAGAGAGAGACAGAGCATGAGTGGGGAGGGGCAGAGAGAGAGGGAGACACAGAATCTGAAACAGGCTCCAGGCTCTGAGCTGTCAGCCCAGAACTTGACGTGGGGCTTGAACTCACAGACTGTGAGATCATGACCTGAGCTGAAGTCGGGTGCTTAACCTACTGAGTCACCCAGGAGCCCCAAGAGATGCAAAAATTCTTAAAAATGTTGACAAACTAAATTCAACATACATTGAAACAGATTGTGTTTTACAATTCACCACGATTAAGTGGTATTTATTCCAGAGATGCAAGGATGGTTTTATAGCTGAAAATTAATCACATTAACATAATGAAGGATAAAAACCATATGAACATCTCAATAAATGCAGAAAAAGAATTTTTCAAAATGCAGCATCCATTCATGATAAAAACTCTCACCGAAGTGGGTTTAAAGGGAACATACCTCAACATGATAAAGGCCATATATGACAAACCCATCATACTCAATGGTGAAAAGCTGAAAGCTTTTCCCCTAAGATCAGGAGCAAGACAAGGATATCCACTCTTGCCACTTACATTCAACATTGTTTTAGGAGTTTTTGCCACAGCAATCAGACGAAAAAGAGAGATAAAAGGCTTCCAAATTGGTAAGGAAGAGGTAAAACTGTCTTTAATTGCAGATGATAAGATGCTATTATGTAGAAAACCCTAAAGACTCCACCAAAAAACTCTTAGAATAAATGAATTCAGTAATGTTTCAGAATACAAAATTAACATACAGAAATATCTTACATTTAACAAATTTTTTAAAAATGTTTATTTATTTCTGAGACAGAGAGAGACAGAGCATGAGTGGGAGAGGGGCAGAGAGAAAGAGAGACACAGAATCTGAAGCAGGCTTCAGGCTCTGAGCTGTCAGCACAGGGCCCGACGTGGGGCTCGAACTCACAGACCGTGAGATCATGACTTGAACCCAAGTCGTACGCTCAACCGACTGAGCCACTCAGGCACCCCAGAAATATCTTACATTTCTATACTCTAATTAGGAAGCAGCAGAAAGAGAAATAAAGAAAACAATCACATTTACAATTGCATCACAAAGTATAAAATACCTAGGAGTAAATTTAATCAAGGAGGTGAAAGACCTGTATTCTGATAACTAAACGATAGTGATGAAAGAAACTGAACACAACACAAATAAATGAAAAGGTACATCATGCTCATGATTGGAAAAATTAATATTGTTAAAATGTCCATACTACACAAGGAATATACAGGTTCAAAGTAATCTCTATCAAAATACCAAAGTATTTACAGAACTATAACAAAAAAATCCTAAAATTTGTACTGAATCCTGAAAGACCCCAAAGATCCAAAGAAACTTTGGGAAAGAAGAACACAGCTAGGAAGTATCACAAAGCTATCCTACAAAGCTGTAATAATCAAAACAGTACAGTACTAGCAGAAAAGTAGAGCCATAGGTGAATAGGACAGAGAGTCCCAAAATAAACTTACCCTTCTATGGTAATTAATCCATGACAAAGGGGCCAAGAATATACAATAGGGAAAAGAGTCTCTTCAATAAATGGTGCTGGAAAACTATACAGCTACATGCAAAAGAATGAAACTTGACCACTTTCTTAGTCTATGTACAAAAATAAAGTAAAAAATGGATTACATACCTAAATGTAAGACTTGAAACTATAAGATTCCTAAAAGAAAACATAAGCAATAAACTCTTGGACATCAGTCTTATATGTAAGATGTGTCTTACATATCTTATGTGCATGTGTATGGATGTGTCTCTTCAGGCAAGGGCAACAAAAACAAAAATAAACAATGAGACTACATCAAAATGAAAAGCTTTTGGAGAGAGAAAGAAATCATCAATAAAATGAAAAGTCATCCTAGGTGAATGAGAGAAGATATTTGCAAATGACTCATCTGATAAGGGGGTAATTTCCAAAATACATAAAGAACTCATGTAACTCAACACTGAAAAAATAATCTGATTTAAAAATGGACAGAGGACCTGAATAGACATTTTTCCAAAGAAGATGTATAGATGGCCAAGAGACACAAGAAAAGATGTTCAACACCACTAATCATCAGGGAAATGCAAATCAAACTCTAATGAGATCACCCCACACCATTCAGAATAGCTGTTATCAAAAAGAAAGAAATGAGTGTTGGCAGGAATGTAGAGAAAAAGGGGAGGCTTGTACACTGTTGGTGGGAATGTAAATTGGTATAAGCACTGTGGAAAATAGTATGGAGTCCTAAAAATATTAGAAGTAGAAATACCATATGATCTGGCAATTTGATTTCTGAGTTGTTACTTGAAGAAAATGAAAACACTAATTTAAAAATATATGCAGTCCTACGCTTATTGCAGCATCATTTACAATAGCCAAGAAATGGAAGTAACTCAAGAGTCCACTTAAGAAAAAATTAAAAACTTAAATATCCCTATAGATTTTGAAGAAATTTAATTCTGGTTAAAGCATTCCAAGAAAAAAATTCCAGGGCCAGATGGCTTTCCTGGTGAATTATACTAAATACTTAATGAAGAAATAATATCAGTTGTATACAAGATCTTCCACAAAAGTGAAGAGGTGGGAATAATTCCCAACTCATTCTATAAGGTCAGCATGACTCTCATAATAAACTCAGAAAAATGTATTACAAGTAAAGAAAACTATAGACCAATATCTCCCATGAAAACAGATGCAACAATTCTAAACTAAAAATTATAAATCCAATAATATATTAACGGGATAATACATTAGGAACAGCAGAGTTTATCCTAGAAATGTAACACTGGTTTATTTTTTTACAAAATTAATGTAACTAACTATACTAACAGACTGAAAAGGAAAAACCATGATCATCAGAATAGATGGAGAACAAACATTTGGCAAAATTAAACATCCATTCCTGATAAGACTCTCAACAAAGTAGGTATTATAAGAGGACTCCCCCAACTTGCTAAAAAGCATCTATGGAAAACACACAGCTAACATTGCACTTAACGATGAAAGACTTAATGCTTTCCCCCTAAGATCAGGAATCAGGGAATGATACCCATTTTTATCGTTGCTATTCAACACTGTACTGGAAGTTCTAGATCCTGTAAATGAGGTAGCAAAAGTGACCTGGAGAGAAGAGAGTGGAGGCTATAAGTGCAGTTGGAGTGGAATATGGGGATATGTGTGCTTTCCCTGGAGGTTGCCAGAGGAACGTAGGTTTGGGACGGGGACCCGCTCAACACTGGCACTTCATATGGTCAAATGGGATGAGGATTCAGACTACGATTATGACCTGAGCCAAAGTCTGACTCTCAACCGACTGAGTCATGCAGGCGCCCTGAGGCTAGATGTCTTGAAGACAGCAGATGGTCACTGGCCATTTGCTGAGGGAAGGAAGAAATGGAGGGAGGAAAGGAGAAAGGGAGGAAAGAAGGACCGTATAAATAGCAACATGGACTCTCGATAGAAATATCATTAAAATTCTTTCAAATGCTGTGATTTTAGAATATTTTATGATTGGGAGATTTCCATGTTTCTATGTCTCTCTATTGGGTACAATGAAAAATATTTTCATTACCTCTGGCACTGAAAATTATTGACACAATATTTATGGCCAACAATATTTCTGACATCTGCTTGGCTTCAGAAGGCTAATTGCAAAAGACCTGTTTCAAAATCTGCCCAGGGTACTCAAGAAGACCAGAGCAAGAGAAACAATTTTCTTTAATTGGGGAGACTTTCACTAGAAAGAATGGTCTACTGAGGCATGACACTGCCAATGTTGAGCATATATTCCCAGTTCCTAGAGAAGTGCCTAGAATTAGTAAATACTCAATAAATTGTTCTGGATAAATGAATAGTGGTTGTCCACTAATAGGATGAGGATTTGTAGCCATTCACCCAAAATTTGTCTTCTCTTGGCTCCACACGTTCCTCACAAGATAAATCCTCTTGTTTGTAAGAAAGCTAACCTCCTGTCTGGAGGAAGGGCTGTTGGAAGTGAGGAATAGACATTTTGTTGAAATATAATTGGGAGGTCTTAAGACTATTGAAAATTATTCCAAGAGCAATACCCATTTATTGTAAGAACTCAGATATAATAAAATCACATAAAGTAAAAGGTGAAAGAAAGGTTGTGGGGTCTTAAGATTTTAGGGGGAATTATTGCAAAAGTAATACTTACTGTAAAAATTCGGATGTCACAGAATTATATAAAGTAAAAAGTGAAAGGTTCCCTTCTCCCTTTTTAAGTCTGTTATCTTGAGAAATCACTGTTGCTGGCTTGGAGTGTATCTTAGGCTTTCCTCCATGCCCAATCATGACTATAATAATAATTTTAAAAAGGAATCATGTAACTTTTAAACAATTTTCACGTGTTTTAGATATCCCTCCATGTCAGCCCATTTGGACCAAATGCATTATTTTAATGGCTAGCTACGAATTCATTGCCTAAATAGTGTGTAACTTATTTAAACTATCCCCATCGATAGTTTCTTATTTTTTGCTACCATTAACTGTGTTCTAATGAAACATACACTTACAAAAATATTTTTAGGCATGTTTTCTGTAAGACAAGTTAAAAATTTTTTTAATGTTTGTTTATTTCTGAGACAGACAGAGACAGAGCATGAGTGGAGGAGGGGCAGAGAGAGAGGGAGACACAGAATCAGAAGCAGGCTCCAGGCTCTGAGCTGTCAGCACAGAGCCTGACATGGGGCTCGAACTCACAGACTGCGAGATCATGATCTGAGCCGAAGTCGGACACTCAACTGACTGAGCCACCCAGGTGCCCCTCTTTAAGATAAATTTTAAAGTGGCATCGCTGATTCGATTAGAAACCAGGTAAAGGTTGGATCTTCAGGCAAAAGCAGCCAGTCCCAGGTTCTGACTCTTTGCCAGCAAGGGTCTTGTTCTTTTTAGCAGTCGCAGCTAAGAAGGAAACGGAAGTGTTCACAGGATTCACTGTCCTTAGGAGAGATGCTGAAAGGAGAAGCTATCTTTGGGAAGAATTAGTGGCCTGAGCACTAAGGAACAGCAGAGCTCAGTCAGTTCACGTGAGAGTTGACCTGTTACAAAGAGAGCAGACTTGACTGCTTTCCTATCTTTCTGAAACAATAGGTGCGATTTCCTGGAAAAAGCCTGGGCCAGGGGGCTGAATTGTAGGAGGTTTCTGCTATCTACCAGCCGGACAGCACACATACTATTGAGAAGCTTTAGAATCACACAACTTTCCTACATGTATGGGTCTGAGAAGTCATGGGGAAAAAAAGTTGGAAATTAGTCAAACCATCGAGGAGAAGCTGGTCATAGGGCATGTAGACCCATCATAATCATAATCATAATCATAATCATAATCATAATCATAGTGAGGTCCAACCATGAATCAGACCCTATGTTACACACTTTTCATAAATGGTTATACTTAATTCTCGCTTTTTAAGCCCATTTTATAGATGTTGAATGAGAAGAACAGAAAAGTTAAGTAATTTGCCCATGGTCACACAGCCAGAAATGGGCAGTCTGGGATTCAAGTCCAGGCTTGGCACAGAAGGCACCTAGTGTGTTCTAAATAAGATAGCGAGACTAGCAGATCAAGACAGGACAGGGACTTTGACAGCATGAGGGGTTTGGAGCACACGACAGCAACCTGGGAGGGGCAGGAAGTCCAAGATCCTCACCAGTATTCACAGAATAAGAGCAAGTGTCAATGCTATGCCTGTCCAGATACTTAAGTCACAAAAGGTGCCACATAAACTTTCATCACCTGTTGGGAACCAGAAACTGAGGGTCCACTGAAGAGACTGGACTCATCTTTCCATCAGCAAAAAGAAAGAGACGATTTGCTCTTTGGTTTATCTTCTTCCGCTACTTTGCCCATTTGGATCCCAGAGGGCATGCGCTCTGAAGGGTTCATGACTCCACTGCCACTCTATCTGGAAGATTACTGAGCAATCCCTGATGTCACCACAGGAAGACCTCATTGTCTTTGGAAAGGCTGCAACCTCTACTCTTCATTTCTTAAAAGTCTATACCAAATTATTCCAAGATACATTTTTGAACGCTTACAATTCCCAAAGAGGAGACGATTACAGCAGGACGGAGCTCTGCTTTCAGGCTACAGTAAAATTTACGTCTCCTAATTTTGTTTTCTGTCTGGGAGATAACTGTGATGGGATTAGAGGAGTCACTAATTTTTAATGCCACTGAAGGCAAAATATGAAGTGTGCGATCGTAACAGTCATTGCCTTATCACCGCTTTGCTAATTTAAAAGAAAGAAGAATGTTAAACAGAGTTCTTTTACTTTTAATTTGATGATTTATTCATTCATTTTACAAGGGTTTATTGGGTGAGGGCCAGGCTCTTTGCTAAGTGTTGCAGATACAGAAATGAGACTCAGTGCCCTAAATTTCACACAAAAGATCTGGCAGGGCTGTGTATGAATTCAACTGGCAAGATTATTTGGCAATCTGCAGGATTAAGTTATGCTTTCATTTTTCGGCTCCCTCTGTTCTACAGTTGCAAGGAACTTCTTTCTGCATAGTCATAGAAAGCCCCTCATTTCAGTCCTTAAATAAGAAAGAATTCTGTCATCCTCAAATATCTCACATCCTTCAAACTATTTTATGGTGGCAGCGATTCAGTTTCCTCAAGCCGTGGCTTCAGTGGATACGTGATGTCTGTTGACCACGGATAGTAATTCTGTTACTATCGGCAACTCCTCTCCTGCGTGCCATAGGCTGCCAGTTACCTATTTCTGATTAGTTGTCTTCAACAACTAAGACAGTTGACCGGTGTCAGATTCGACTTGTTTGTTGATTGCAACCTACTCCTGGAACCAAATTTTTTTCATCAAAGTTCTTGGTTGCAAAAAAGCAGAATCAAGCTCTGGTTAATTTGTGAAGAAAAAGGCTATATTAATTGGATATTTGGTAGCCGCTAGAGTTCATGAGAATTCCAGAGAACTGGGTTTAGGAAATAAGTAGGGGTGGCGGGGAGGCAGCTTAGATAAGCAGAATCTGTTCATAATGCAAACACAGTTTCCACCCCCACCACTACCCCTGCATATAAAAGTTACATTCACACTGTACCGGGTCCTGGTTGCCATCGCCACTGCAGGTACAAATCCTAAACCTTTCCTGCTTCTTTGTATTCTTCAGGCTCAATTCCAGGCAGGAGTATCTAACTGGTCAAACCCAGGTGTAGTACCCAAGCTGTAGCTTCCAGGGGGCCAAGAGGACAAGTAAATGGATCCTCACCAGGACTCACACAATGTCAGTTTCCTGAAGACAGAAGGAAGTTCAGATACAGCCCTCAAATCACAGATTTCCTCAATAGCTAGACAGGAAGTTAGATGACCCATATGAATATCAGAAAGCAGCTCGGATGATGGATTATAATGATGTGAGATTATATAGGAACTGATGAGGCATGCCTTTTTGAACCTGGGATGATGGAGCATAGTAATTTACTGGATGTGAAGGGGGAGAGAGAGAGAGAGAGAGAAGGAGAGAATGGAATTTAGGGCAACCCTCAGGTTTCTAGCGAGGATGGCGAGAATTCTAGCGAGGATTGGCTAGGTTGTTGATCCTACAAAAATACCCAGAAGTGGGGCTGGATCCTAGGTCCCTAACTCTAGGACAGGCAGTATGGTGTAGCAGTTGAGAGACTCTTTGCTTCAACTCCTAGCTGACCATTTTCCGGCCTCATGAGTTTGGAGATATGGGTTAACTCTTCCATGCTTCAGTTTCCTCATTTTAAAATCAGGGTAGTAATAACATCTGTCTCAAAGAGTGGTTGCCAGGTTGAATGAGCATATACTCGTAAAGCACTTAGGACTGTGCCTGACACGAGGTTAAGTTCTCCATTAGTGTTGGTTACTATTGTCAGCTATTATCAATTCAGTACTCAGTCCAATAATCCAAAGAGTTGGAGGGGTTCTTTATAGCCCTATGACAAGGTTGATCTGAAAAACAAAAACAAAAACAAAAACAAACAAAAACCAGAGCGGTGTGGAGCAGTTAAGGTCTACTGTTTATACTGGTTACACTGTCCACCACAGAGAACTGTAAACCAGCCTGAGGACAGCCACTTGTAGCCACTCATACAGGTGAGACAGCAGCCACTTAAAGACAGTGTTCCAAAGCATGTTGATCAGAAATTCAAACAACAAAACAAAACAAAAAACGTTTGCAGATCTAAGACCACATCTTCTGCATATTCAGATTTCACTTTGAAAAGCTACTAAATCACAGGTTACTTATACCAGTGGAATGACACAGCATTATGAAGCCTCCACTCTGACACGAGCAAGTCAAACAGGTTTCTTATATAATAAGAGCTCTGGCATTTCACCCAGGGATTGGCTCCTTGCCAGTTCCTCTATTGCCCAGAAAAAGGTACCAAGATATTTGCACAGTTGGGTTTGATTCAAGCTTAGGGTTTAGGGCTGAGGGCAATGAGTAGGTGAAGGCACTGAGAGGCCAGGTTTACTCTGGCTTTAGAGCAACTCTGGAACATGTGAGGTTGAATGTAAGTGGGAGGTGAATGCTTAGAGACCCCTGATGTTTTCAACTCCGTCTGGGCACCACTGGGGGGAATTGAGGGTTAAGATGGATCTGAATCCAATGGAACCTTCAAAACCCAATCTCCAGGACTTATATGAAGGGTCTTCAATTCTATATCAGGCCATTAAAGTTGGAACAACCCTGAGGTTTCCTGACACTCACAACCGGGAGAAGCTGCATGTAGCACTCTCACCTACATTGAACGGCTTGCAGAACAGAGCAGGTCTAAATTTTGTAAAGAATGGCAGAACCCAGGGCCAAGAAAGATAAAGATCAGCTTTCATGCTGGAAAACAAATATCCTTCTCTGCCAGACTAATGCAAAACCAAACTAAAAATTTACCAAAGCTTTGTCACAAACATTCCATTCACTTTTTACTCTGAACTACTGGGGTAATCACAGAACATTCATATTGTAACCACAAGATCTGGCTGGAAAGACTTCATCAGTTCTATGAAATATATGACCTCTCTACTTTTCTGAGTTCTCTTACTCGGACAAAATTGGCTTTGAGACTGGGTGCATCCCCACTTCTGGTGTCTGATCTAAAATTTGGGGTGTTTATATGTTAGGGAAATTAATTCATCAGGATAATGTTATTTTTGATATTGCATTAAAAAAGGGAGACAAATATCGGGAGGACAAATACTCCATTTAAAGGAATTTGTTCCTGCGTTTTAGTGGCAGGAGTCTTCTTAAAAGGTAGGTAGGATATTTCTACCTTAATAATGAGGATTGCTACTACTTATCAGGTATTGTCCTCGGCACGTTGCATGCATTATCTCTAATTCTCATAATAAACCTGCAAGGTATGTATTATTGCTCCATTATAGAGATGAGGAAACTTGGGTTCAGAGAGGTTACTTTGGCTAGTAAGAGGTAAGCTTGCTACCACAAAGCACCAACTTTTCCCCCCTGTACCATGATGTCTTTTCCTAAAGAAAGGAAACTGTCCAGAGTGAGGGTGCCTTCTGGTTAAGGTAAATCAGAACAGACCCAAACTTTCACTAGAAATTTGGTGCAATTATTTGCCAAAAGGTAGGTATTAGAAGGGGTGGAATCACACTTCCTTTAAGGGTCAAAAATTTGAGGGTTCCCCCCCACCATTTTTGCTTAAGTGCAGCCAACCAGAACAGATCAGCATGGAAGTACCTACAATTTGTGAGCAGCTCTTGGGCAAATGCTGTTGAGAGCAACACTCAGTGCCCCCCAGTGCTTGTCCTGAAGGCTGTGTTTGAGAGAAGCTGGGTGGAAGTCTGCTCCCCTTCAGAGTCATTCCTGCAAATGCACAGTCTTTTTCATCTGTGCAGAAAGAGCCAACTCATCCACCAACCAGCCCCTACCTCCTTCCAGCCCAAACCTATCAACGGATACATTCCTGGAGGACAGAATCTACACAGGCATACCTCAGACATATTGCAGGTTTTGTTCCAGACAACTGCAATAAAGAGAACGCTGCAATAAAGTGACTCAAATGATTTTTTTTTTGGTTTTCCCCATTGCATATAAAATTTACATTTATACTATACTGTTAGTCTATTAACTTTGCAACAGCATGATGTCTAAAAAGCCAATGTACATACCTTAGTTTAAAAATACTTTATTGCTAAAAAATGCTAACCATCATCTGAGCGTTCATTGAATTACAATCTTTCTGCTGGTGGAGGGTCTTGCTCAATGTTGATGGCTGCTGACTGAGCAGGGTGGCATTTACTGAAGGTGGGGTGGCTGTGGCAGTGTCTTAATATAAGACAGCAATGAAGTTTGCCACATCAATTGACTCTTCTTTTCATGAACGATTTCTCTGTAGCACACGATGCTGTTTGGTAGCATTTTATCCACAGTAGAATTTCTTTCAAAATTCGAGTCAGTCCTCTCAAAGCCTGGTGCTGCCTTATCCACTAAGTTTATGTACTATAACTCTTTTGTGGTCATTTCAACAATTTTCTCATCATTTTCTCTAGGAGTAGATTCCATCTCAAGAAACCACTGTCTTTGCTCATCTATCAGAAGCAACTCCTCATCCGTTAAATTTCTATCATGAGATCGCAGCCATTCAGTCCTATCTTCAGGCTCCACGTCTCATCCTAGTTCTTGTGCTATTTCCACCCCGTCTGCAGTTACTTCTTCCACTGAAGTCTCAAACCCCTCAAAGTTCTCTATGAGGGTTGGAATCAGCTTCTTCTAAACTCCCGTTAATGTTGATATTTTGACCCCTTCCTATGAATCATGAATGTTCCTTTTTTTTTAAATTCCAGTATAATTAATGTACAATACAGTTTCAGGTGTACGATATAGTGATTCAACAATTCTATACATTACTCAGTGCTCATCAAGTTAAGTGTACGCTTTTTTTTAATTTAAAAAAATGTTTTATTTATTTTTGACACACAGAGAGAGACAGAGCATGAGTGGGGGAGGGGCAGAGAGAGAGGGAGACACAGAATCCAAAGCAGGCTCCAGGCTCTGAGCTGTCAGCACAGAGTCCGGCGCGGGGCTCGAACCCATGAACCTCGAGATCATAACCTGAGCTGAAGTCAGAGGCTGAACCAACTGAGCCACCCAGGTGTCCTGGAACATGGTGCCTTTTAGAACTTAGAGTTCGGTATGGAAGATGAGAAAGAAATACACAGAAATAACTCTAATTCAAGAGGCTTCAAAGAAAGAAATGCTTCCCCAACATTTCTGCTATTTACAAAAGATAAACCAAATTAAATCTAGAGAGCCAAAACTGAAAACAATAAAAAAATTTTTTTATGAAAGCTGTTCACTTCCCACATTTCATTGAGGTGCCAAGTTGGCTTCAAGAGTGAAAAAGACTTGTGGATCAGATTTCTGGGCAGGTCTTCAGAATATCATTCTACCCATGACTTGCCATCTTATTCACTGATCTGTGTCCACTGCAACATCTCCTTATGATGTTTGTAGGGGTCCCTGTGGGCAAAACCTGACAGGCAGGAAACTAAAGGCTGGGTGACTTACACCAGATGCTTATTCTCAGCAGGTGTAAGAGCTTTACATTAAGAGTGAAGGGTAGGATTTGCGGCACCCTTCACCCATCAGCCTCTTGCCTGACTTTGGGACACTATCTTTTCACACTAAAGGACTCATCCTCTGGAGATTCACTCTGGCTTTGGCTTACTGACAATACAAGAAAACAAAAGGCACAACTGCTTTTGCACCAGGCACAAGCATCAAGAAGAAACAAAAATTGGTAATGACTAACCAGTGTATCAATTATTATGAAGAGAAGTGATTGTATACCAGGCAGGCAGTTTAGTGCAATCTAAGAGGACTGGGAAAATGCTGTCCAAGGTCTTTTCCCTACCTGGCTCCCTCACCAGATGCAGCTGTGCCTGAAATCTACCCTTAGGCAGGCTGGCTTTTGGCTTAGGCAGGCTGGCTTTGGCAGTGCTTCTTTGGCAATCATCTTTCCAAAAGGCACATACCTGGGGCACCTGGGTGGCTCAGTCACTTAAGTGTCAGACTCTTGATTTCAGGTCATGATCTCACAGTTTGTGAGATCGAGTCCCATGTTGGGCTCTGTGCTAACAGTGCAGAGCCTGCTTGAGATTCTCTCTCTCTCTCTCTCTCTCTCTCTCTCTCTCTCTCTCTCTCCCCCATCTCTCCCCTAAAAATAAATAAATAAATATTTTTTAAAAAGCACATACCTAAGGAGAGGACATGACTTGATATTACAGCCTTTGCATGGCTGTTATCAAATGACAACTTCTTAGGATAAAAGGAATCAAAGGTAAATCACTTCATCTCTATTCCTCAGTGTCCTTGTTTGTAAGATGACAAAAGTTGAATTAAGAAAGTTCTAAGTCATGTTCCCATTTTATGATTCATTACCACTCCAAGAATTGAGACAGTATGAAGGTGCTGGAAACTCAGAGGGAAAGGAGGGGAAAACCTCACAGGCATGAAGGTTTGTAGTGGCATTTATATTCTATAATGGACAAGAATAGAGAAAACTAGATTGTATGTAAAAAAGTAAGTACTGTTTTGTGAATATAAGATGTATGTTGTATTCATTGGGGTTCTCCAGAGAAATAGAGGAGAGAGGGAGAGAAGGAGAGAATGAGATTGAGAGTCTGGAAGCTGAATTCCCTCTTCCATTGGGCACCTCAGTTTGTTTTCTCTTAAGTCCTTCAACTGATTGGATGAGCCCCCCCCCACCCCCCATTATGGAGGAGAATCTGCTTTACTCAAAATGTACTGATTTAAATGTTAATCTCATCTAAAAGATACCTTCACAGCAACATACTTGATGTTTCCCCAAGTATTTGGATACTGCAACTAGCTAAACTGACACAAAAAATTAACTATCACATGTATATATATGTTTTTCCACTACCCAGTACATACTGGGTATGATATCTTATAGTGAGTGTGGCCAAGAAGCTTGAAAGCTTCAGTGAGTCCACAAAAACATTAAAAACATTTTTTTTAATGTTTTTATTTATTTTTGACGCACAGAGAGAGACAGAGCATGAGTGGGGGAGGGTCAGAGAGAGGGAGACACAGAATCTGAAACAGGCTCCAGGCTCCGAGCTGTCAGCACAGAGCCCGACGCAGGGCTTGAACTCACAGACTGACAGATCATGACCTTAGCCGAAGTCGGACGCTCAACCGACTGAGCCACCCAGGCGCCCCTCCACAAAACCATTCTTAACCCTGCTTCTAACACAGTACTGTCCCTACCATAAGAAAGGGTACCATACCCCCAAATGTAAAAGCCTATCTCTTGTATCTGGATGTGTCCATGTAGAGTGTCTTATGTATTATAAATGGTGTCTAAGGAGACCTAGACACCATTTAAAGCCTGCTACTTGAATGTCTTCTCAGACTTCTCTGCTGCTCATTTTTCCCTAGGCAAAACGGCCCCTCTTCCTTCCTTCATAGCTTGTCATGTGTTCCCACCTCAGGGCCTTTGCATGTGCCCTTCCCTGTACCAGGAAGGCTCTTTCCCCAGGTCTTCACAGCAGCTGACTCCTTCGCATCTCTTAGATTTCCACCCAGCTACTGCCACCTCTTCAGAGGGGCCTTCCCAGGTTATCTCATTTAAAGAAATCCCTGCTCACCACCCCTCCGCACCCCCTGCAAAAACCCCATATATTCCCCAGCAACCCTCCATCCTATTATTCAATTTTATTTTCTCCATCCCTCTTATCATTATCTAAAATATGTTGTTTTTTTTTCTTTATTTTTGGTCATTCTCCAACAGAAAGATAAATTCCAATCTCTCCTGTTCACCTTTTATTTTCAGTGCCTGATAAAGGGGTGGCACACACAGAATCCCCCATAAATCGTTATAGAATAACTGAATGGTTGTGGAGTGGGCATGATTGTCCATAATTTGGCTCCCTATCACTTAAATTCCCTTTCTGCTTTAGGGAATTCCCACTTTATGACTCTTGATGAGAGAAAGCAGTTGACAATGATACTCACTTTCCCATGAACATGTGACCTAGGATCAGCCAATCAGATACACCCTCCCTGGAAACCCCCTTGTCTCTTCCCTTCTCTCTTCCTCCTCATTTGTTTTCTTATCAATCCTCTTGATCTTTTCATATACTTCCCCTTGACTAAATTTTATAAGCATCAGGGACTCCCACAAATCTTGACAGTTGCCTTTTTCTAAAAGGAATGATAGCCTCTATGGTGTAGTTTTGCTATACACTACCAGCAAGGACGGGAAGGGCTGAAGAATATTGTGTAAATCAACCATTGTGTAGAGTCAACCACTGACATTTCTTTGACTCATCAGTTAATGAGTTGAATTCCAAGCCTTTGAGTTGGTTGGGACTTACTGAAGGACCACCATTTTAATTTTTTTTAAAGTTTATTTATTTTTGAGAGAGAGAGAGAGAGAGAGAGAGAGAGAGAGAGAGAGAGAGAAAGAGAGCAGGGAAGGGTCAGAGAGAGACGGAGACACAGAATCTGAAGCAGGCTCCAGGCTCTGAGCTGTCATCACAGAGCCCGACGTGGGGCTCAACCCCATGAACTGTCAGATCATAACCTGAGCCAAAGTCAGACGCTCAACCGACTGAGCCACCCAGGCACCCCACTGAGGGACCACTATTTGTAACACTGTACACGGTGTATTTAGGGCTCTTAAAAGTGCAACACATGTGGTTTAATGTCAAGGAATCTCTATAAAGTAAGAGAGAAATGTCAGATTTTTTTTTTTTTAAATGGAGGTGGCAGATTGTACTTTCTAAAGATGGCCGTAACAACATATTCTGTATGCTCTTCTACAGTGTTGTCTTCCCAAATCTGGCCCAAACTTGGACTCTATCTCTTGACTTCCTTGCATCTGGATGGGATCCATGACTATTTTGACCAATAGAATACAGCATAAGTGATGCTGTGCCAGTTTTGGACATAGTGCTTACATGGCCTGACAGCTTCTGCTTCCAGTTTCCTGGAAGCCAACTACCATTTAAGAAATAGGATATGTTGAGATCACCATGCTGTGGGAAGCCTAAGCCCATGTGTAGAGGCCCTGGAGAAAGAGGTACTGTGTGGGGAGGGGCAGAGAGAGGGAAGTATGCCAAGGTACTAGACTCACAAGTGGAGAAGCCATGTCAAAGATGTATCCTTCATCCCTGCTTGCCTCAGCTGATGCTGTGTAGACCACAGACTAAGCACCTTGCTGAGCCCTTCCTGAATTCCTGACACATACAACTACAAGTGAGATAAAATGATGTTTTAAGCCATTGCATTCTGGGATGGTTTGTTATGTAGTAATAGATACTAGAACAAAGGGCAAGGAAGGTATGAATGTAAGGTTTCTAAAGATCTGGATGTGTCCACGTAATGTGTTTTATGTAAGTGCCCACAGCCTGGGTGCTAAGAACCCCAGAGCAGATGCTTCAGTCTCCCAGGTGTACTTAGTACCCTTGAAAAAGTAAGTCTTCATATAAGAGGAAACCTATACCTATTCAAGATTGAAAAGGATCTTGCAGTCAGATGCTGGTGATTTCTGGGCTCTCTATTCTGTTCCATTGCTCTATGTGTCTGTTTTTATGTCATTGCCATACTGTTTGGACTATTATAGCTTTGTGGTACAGCTTAAAATCAGAGTATGATACCTCTAGCGTTGTTCTTTCTCAAGATTGCTTTGGCTATTTGGGGTCTTTTATGGTTCTATACAAATTTTATAATTATTTGTTCTAGTTCTGTGAAAAATGCCATTGGAATTTTGATAGGGATTTTATTAAATCTGTAGATTGCTTTGGAAATATGGACATTTGAACATATTAATTCTTCCAGTCTATGAGCATGATATATCTTTCCATTTATTTGTATCATCTTCAATTTCTTTAATTAATGTCTTAACAGTTTTCAGTGTATAGGTCTTTCATCTCCTTGGTTAAATTTATTCTTAGGTATTTTATTATGTTTGATGCAATTGTAGATTTTTTTTCTTTATTTCTCTAACAGTTCATCTTTAATGTATAGAAATGCAACTGATTTTGTATACTGCAACTTTACTAAATTCGTTAGTTCTAATAGTTTTTATTTATTTATTTATTTATTTTTTATTAAAATTTTTTAATGTTTATTTATTTTTGAGAGAGAGACAGAGTGTGAGTGGGGGAGGAGCAGAGAGAGAGGGAGACACAGAATCTGAAGCAGGCTCCAGGCTCTGAACTGTCAGCACAGAGTCCAAAGTGAGGCTTGAACTCACGAACCGTGAGATCATGACCTGAGCTGAAGTCGGACGCTTACCAACTGAGCCACCCAGGCACCCCAGTTCTAATAGTTTTTTGGTGGAATCTTAAGGATTTTCTACATATGGTATCATGTCACCTGCAAATAGTGATAGCTTTACTTCTCCCTTTCTAATGTGGATGCTTCTTACTTCCTTTTTCTTGTCTGATGGTCTCGGCTAAAACTTTCAATACTATGTTGAATAAAAGTGGCAAGAGTGAACATCTTTGTCTTATTCCTGATCTTAGAAGAAAAGCATTCAGTTTATTTTATTTAAGTAATCTCTCCACGTAACATCCAGTTTGAGCTCATGACCCTGAGATTGAGAGTCGCATACTCCCCTGACTGAGCCAACCAGGTGCCAGTTTTTCACCATTGACTATGATGTTAGCTGTGGGTTTGTTATATATAACCTTTTTAATTTTGAGGTATGTTCTCTTTATACCCACTTTATTGGGAGTGTTTATCATGAGTGGCTATGGAAGTTTGTAAATTGTTTTTCTGCATCTATTGAGAAAATCATATGATTTTTTATCTTTCATTTTGTTAATATGATGTATCATGGTGGTTCTGTTTCTTCATAATTCAGTCTTAGAATATTGTATGTTTCTAGGAATTTATCCAGGAATTTCTTCTACGTTGTGCAATTCGCTGGTGTATAATTGTTCATCATAGTCTCTTAAGATTTGTTGTATTTCTGTGGTATCAGTTGTAACTTCTCTTCTTTCATTTCTGATATTATTTCAGTCCTCTTTATTCTTTTTATATTTGTGAGTGTAGCTAAAGGTTTGTCAATGTTATCTTTTAAATTTTTTTTTTCAACATTTTTTATTTATTTTTGGGACAGAGAGAGACAGAGCATGAACGGGGGAGGGGCAGAGAGAGAGGGAGACACAGAATCGGAAACAGGCTCCAGGCTCTGAGCCATCAGCCCAGAGCCCGACGCGGGGCTCGAACTCATGGACCGCGAGATCGTGACCTGGCTGATGTCGGACGCTTAACCCACTGCGCCACCCAGGCGCCCCGGTCAATGTTATCTTTTAAAAGAAACAAGCTCTTAGTTTTATTGACTGTTTCTATTGTAATTTTAGTCTCAATTTTATTTATTTCCACTCTTATCTTCATTATTCCCTTCCTTCTACCAACTTTGGGTTTCATTTGTTCTTCTTTTTCTAGTTCTTTTAGGTGTAAAGTTAGCTTCTTTGAGATTTTTCTTGTTTCTTGAAGTAGGTCTGTATTGGTATGAGCTTTCCTCTTAGAACCACTTTTGCTACATCCTATAGATTTCTGTATGCTGTATTTCTGTTTTGTCTCTAATATTTTATAATTTCTTCCTTTTTTTTCGATGACCCATTGGTTGTTCAGTAGCATATTGTTTAATTTCCACATTTTCCAGTGGTTTTTCCAGTTTTCTTCTTGTAATTGATTTCTAATTTCATGCCATCATGGTCATAAAAGTTTCTTGACATGATTTGGATCTTCTTGAATTTATTGAGATTTATTTTGTCATTTAACATGTGAGCTATCCTAGAGAATGTCCCACATGCACTTGAGAAAAATGTGTGTTCTGCTTTTGCATGGGATGTTCTGTACATATCTATACATTTATCCAGACTAATATGTCATTTAAAGTTGTTATTTCCTCAATGATTTTATATCTGGATGATCTCTCCATTCATGTAAGTGGGGGTATTAAAGTCCTCTATGATTACTATATTGCTGTCAGTTTCTCCCATTCATTAATATTTGCTTTACATATTTTGGTGCTCTTATATTGGGTGCATATATGCTTATAAATGTTATATCTTCTTGCTAGGTTGACCCCATTATCATTATGTAATGTCCTTTTTCGCCTTTTATTATTGTATTTGTTTTAAAATATATTTTACCTAATATAAGTATTGCTACAACAGTTTTCTTTTCATTTCCATTCATGTGCACTTTTTCTATTTCTTCACTCTCAGCCTCTGTGTCCTTGCTTCTGAGGTGAGTCTCTATAGGCAGCAAATAGATGAGTCTTTTTTTTAGTTTTTCTTTATTTTGAGAGAGAGAGAGAGAGAACCCACATGAGAGGGGCAGACAGAGAGGGAAAGAGAGAGAATCCCAGGCAAACTCCGCATGTCAGCATGGAGCCTGATGAGGGGCTTGAACTCATGAACTGTGAGGTTATGACCTGAAACCAAGAGTCAGACACTTAACAGACTGAGCCACCTAGGCACCCCATATAGATAAGTCATTTTTTAAAAAGTCGACTCCGCCACGCTATGTCTTTTTACTGGAGAATTTAGTCCATTTAAATTTTCAAAGTAATTATTGATCAGTATGTACTTATTGTCATTTTGTAATTGTTTTCTGGCTATTTTTGTAGTTGTCTTCTGTTCTTTTCTTCTTCTCTTTCTTTCTTCCTTTGTGGTTTGATAACTTTCCTTAGTGCTATGTTTGTTTGGATTCTTTTCTCATTTTCTTTTGTGTATTTGCTATAAGTTTTTGCTTTGTGGTTACCATGAAGTTTCCACATAACATCCTATGTATATAACAGTCTATTTTAAGTAGACAACAACTAAATTTGAGCATATTCCAAAACCACATTTTTACGCCCCCCATGTTTATGTCTCTGATGTTACATTTTACATATTTATCTTAGAGAGAGAATGAGTGGGGGAGAGGGGCAGAAGGAGAGAAAGAATCTTCAGCAGGCTCCATGCTCAACATGGAGCCCAGTGTAGGGCTTGATCTCACGCCCCTGGGATCGTGACCTGAGCAAAAATCAAGAGTCTGACGCTCAACCAACTGAGTCACGCAGGCATCCCTACATCTTTATTTTATGTATCTCAACTTATTATTGTAGTGTTAGTTATTTTTACTACTTTTACCTTTTTACTTCCATACTAGCTTTATGAGTGATTAATATACTATGTTTGCTATATATCCACCTTTTTCAGTGAGGGTATTACTTTCATATGTTTTCTTGTCATTAATTAGTTTTCAGCTTAAAGAAGTCACTTTAACATTTCTTCTAAGCCTGAGTTAATAGTGACAAACTCCTTTAACTTTTGCTTATCTGGAAAACTCCTTTAATTCTGAATGAGATTCTTGCTGGTTGTTCTTGGTTGGAAGATTTTTCCTTTCAGTACTTTGAATACGTTATGCCACTCCCTTCTGGCCTACAAATTTTCTGCTGAAAAAAATCTGCTGGTAGCTTAATGAGTTTTCCCTTATTCATAAAAAATTGCTTTTCTCTTGCTGCTTTTAAGATTCTCTTTATTGGGGCATCTGGGTGGGCTGTGGGCCACTGCATCTATGGTGGGGTTTTAGTGAGAGTGTTTCTCTGCCTCTCTTACCTGCCTTGATGCTACCCTTTAATCCTTTGTTGTAGAGGTGCTGTTCATCTACATTTTAGGACTTTTTAAATGTAAATTATTCCATATGCAGCTGTAGATTTGTTGTGTCTGTGGGAGGAGGTGAGTTTAATATTTTCCTACTTGCCATCTTGAACTACCTGCCAGATGCAAGTGATTTCTGATATCACCACGAGAGGGCTGGCATGGAGAAAGAAGACCCAGATCATCATCAGAACTAGTAAAAACCCTTTATCATCTGGAGAGGCACAGTTATCTGCTCTCAGCTCCCTACACCTAATAATATCAATTTTTGGAATTCTACTTCCTGATTGTGGATGGATCAAGGAAATGGTTTTTCCTAACTCCTTCATTCCCTCCAAAATTTTATTTACTTTAAGCCCTGGGGAAAATCAGACTGCTATACCACTCTAACAAGCACACATACTATAATGCATTTTATGAAAGAAAATTAAAATCCTACAGCACTGTATGTTAAATCCTCAAGGAAACATAATCCAAATAATCTCATATATTTGATGCCTTGCTTATATTTCTCCCAGAAATCCTTTCTAGAGCTTGCACTAGAAGAAAAAAAAATGTTGTTTGTCTCCTCTATGACCTCCTTTGTGTTGGGTTTGGTAGAAATTTCCAGGTGAAATCAGTGTGTTTCTGAGTTAACCTGGAAGCAGATAACTCCACAAGGGGGCCCTACATCACATGGGTTTGTGACATGTGTGCAGATACTACTGGACCTGTTTTCTTTTGTAAATCTCTGGAAAAGGTAGGTTCTGTCTGTCTCCCACCTAGGAGCCATCCCTCACCATACTTCTTTGGTTTTTCAAATGTAGCTAGTGACTATCTCCTTCACTAGGAGTTCAGGCACCTCCTTAACCCAAGGAAGCAAATTTTGATTAAGTCAATGAATTGAATTCCATCCTATTTGTCAGTATCTGGTTTAGGAATAGCATGTGACACAATTCTATCAAGAGGGCTAGATGTCTGCTGTGGGATTGTGGGGAAAAGTTCTCCTATCTTTATAACAGGCATCCAAACAAGGGATATTCTCCATTTCTGTCTCTGTCATTCAGTTACTATGTGAAAGTGTGACACCTGGAGCCACCATCTTGTCCACCATGAGGGGAGCCAGTCCAAAGGAAAAGTCAATGAACTGACCAGAGTGGTAAGAGGAAAGAACCCATGTTCTTTATTGTATTATGAACTGCTGAGTTAACCTACCTTGGAAATACCTTAACTCTGGGCTTCTCATATGTAAAAATAATTTTTATTTATTTAAGCCTCTCTTAGTTGATTTTTTTTCTGTTTCAACTGATAGCATTCTGATACATTAATTAAGAATAAGAAATAACAAATGAGGGGTGCTTGGGTGGCTCAGTCAGTTAAGTGTCTGACTCTTTGTTTCAGCTCAGGTCATGATCTCATGGTTTATGAATTTAAGCCCTGCATTGGGCTCAGCACTGATGGCACAGAGCCTGCTTGGGATTCTCTCTCTCTCTCTCTCTCTCTCTCTCTCTCTGCCCCTCCTATCTCATGCTCCTTCTCTCTCTCTCTCTCTCACTCTCTCTCTCTCTCTGCCCCTCTTATCTCATGCTCCTTCTCTCTCTCTCTCTCTCTCTCACTCTCTCTCTCTGCCCCTCTTATCTCATGCTCCTTCCCTCTCTCTCTCTCTCAAAATAAAAGAAAAACAATTATTCAAAATAAAAGAAATAACAAATGATTACTTGAGTATTAAAGGGAAAAAACATCTTTGGCACTGGGGACATAAAGATATTGCATGCTTTTGGATAGGTAAGGCTATAGGAACATGTATTGAGTTGTGAGTTGCCTTTGGGGAGATCCGTGTTGGTTAGAACAGTAAAGGAAGCCACTTTAGGAGCATGTGAATTAATCTCAGTTTTGAAGAGCTCAAAATAAGGGAGCTAAGAGCAAAAGCCCACTGTTACGCAGTGTTTCTGTAAGGCTTCATTAGTTCACAAGGAAAATGAAGAGTATCCCAAAGTCTGAAAGCCAGAAGGAGGGTGTCACAGCATCTCTGAAGAATATATGTGTGTGTGTGTGTTTAGGCAGCGATAGATTAAGATGGGGTAAGTAAGATTTTAATTACTGTAGCATCTAGTGATACCCGGAGTGAGTGCACATTTACTGTATAAAGGAAATTCTTTGCAAAACATCCCTGGATGGCAAAGAAACCTGTCCAGCTCCAGCTAGCTCTCCCCAAAGAGTTATCCCAAGCTATGGGCCTCTTGGAGATGCACCAACAACTTGGCTTGTGTCTGCATGAAAACTGCCATCAGTTCCTTTGAGAACAACCAGAATGATGAAAACACTCTTGACACTTGGAACTGCTCATATTTTAATTCACTTGTCACAGGATAAATGTGTTGCCTCTGTGCTTTGAACCAAATCCTGATGTAGTTCTTGGAATGAAGGAAACATAAATTTTCTAATCTGACAGATAATAATAACTCCTCAATAAGCAGCAAAGAAAGGCTAAAATGGAAGACTGGCCATTTCTCATACCCTACCCCCCAGAAGGCAATTTGGGTATAATGGAGGCTTTTAAAAAATTATTGACTTCTTTTAGAAGCTCCTGAAAAAAGAGAGAGAGAGAGAGAGAGAGAGAGAGAGAGAGAGAGAGAGAGAGAAAAGAAGCTCCTGACATCCTAGAGCTGCCCTGGCATTCACAGCTGGGCTGTGCTGTTCTGTTGAGCCCAAACAGAACATCCACAGAAGACAAGGCCACTCTGTGAGCACGGTAGATCATGACAGAAACAAGTCTACTTTGTGATTACACATGAACACAGATACAACTTGCACGCTGTTCAAATCACAATACACCAAGCTTTCCACTCTCCTAGTTAATGGGAGTAACCACTCCTTCTTTATCAATTACAAATTCAGTCTTGCTCTATTCTGCTCTCTCTCTAAAGATTTATTTTTTTTTCAATATATGAAGTTTATTGTCAAATTGGTTTCCATACAACACCCAGTGCTCATCCCAAAAGGTGCCCTCCTCAATACCCATCACCTTCCCTCCCCTCCCTCCCACCCCCCATCAACCCTCAGTTTGTTCTCAGTTTTTTTTTTTTTTTAATTTTTTTTCAACGTTTATTTATTTTTGGGACAGAGAGAGACAGAGCATGAACGGGGGAGGGGCAGAGAGAGAGGGAGACACAGAATCGGAAACAGGCTCCAGGCTCTGAGCCATCAGCCCAGAGCCCGACGCGGGGCTCGAACTCACGGACCGCGAAATCGTGACCTGGCTGAAGTCGGACGCTTAACCGACTGCGCCACCCAGGCGCCCCTGTTCTCAGTTTTTAAGAGTCTCTTATGCTTTGGCTCTCTCCCACTCTAACCTTCTTTTTTTTAAATTTTTTTTTATTGAGATATTGTATGTTTCCTAGGCCTTCCATAACAAATTACTGCAAACTGAATGGCAAAACAGCAGACATTTATCCTCTCACAGCTCTGGAGACTAAAAGTATGAAGTCAAGAGGCCATAAGGATTGGTTCCCTCTGGAGGTTCTGAGGGAGAATGTGTTCCATGCCTAACCCCTCACATCCAGTGGCTGCTGGTAAATCTTGGTGTTCCTTAGCTTATAAATGTATCATTCGAATGTCGCCTCCATCTTCACATTTTGTTCTCCCCTGTGTCTCTCCCCTTTGTTTCTGTGTCTTCTCTTCTTATAGGATTCTTGTCATTGGATTGAAGGCCCATCCAGTTAATCCAGGATGATCTTGTTTCTAGAGCACTTGTTTAATTACATTTGCAAGGACCCTTTTCCCAAATAAGGTCACATTCACAGGTATTGGGGATTAAGAATTGGGCATACCTCTTGGGGGACCATAATTCAACTTACTATAGATCCCTAAATACAGAATTACCCCAGCTTCCCGACAGCATCCAGTCCAGAGCAAAGCCCCCTTACTTAATACCTCTCCAAAATACCTAATACAAACTCAAACTTAGAATAAGTCTTTTCTAACACAGTCTTACTGAGACAGCCCTCAGTTCACCATGGTGTGTTCCCCCTTGCTGCAGTGAGTAATGAACCCAACTTTTTCAACTATAAAAGTGTTCCTGGTGGTCTCTGGCTGAAGGGAATTGATACCCCCTAATACTTAACATCTGTTGAGCACCTTAATGTGTTAGGTACCATGTCAATGCTCAGTTGCAAGAATTCATTGAATCTTTGTAGCAACTCTGTGAGTAGGTGCTATCAATCCTCATTTTGCAGCTGAGAAAATTGAGGCTTAGAAATATTAATATCTTATTAGTCAGGGTCTTCCAGAAAAAGAGAACCAAAAGGAGTTTGAGAGGGAGGGATACAGGGAACCAAGATTTATTGTTTATTATAAACAATTGGCTATGGGATTATGGAGGTTGAGAAGTCCCAAGATCTGCAGTTGGCAAGCTAGAGACCCAGGACAGCTAATAGTTCGGTTCCACTCTAAGTCTGAAGGCCTGAGGCTCTTGTAGTTGTTATAGTCCTAAGAAAGGTAGACTAAAGACCCAGAAACAGCCAATGTTTCAGTTGAGTCCAAAGGTAGGAAAAGAGCTGATATCCCAGTCCTAAGGCAGTCAGGTGTGAAGAAGCCTCTCCTCCTCAGAGAAGGGTCAACCATTTTGTTCCATTCAGGTCTTCAACTGATTGGATGAGGCCCACCCACATTAGGGAGGACAATCTGCTTTATTCATTTGGATTTAAATGTTAATCTTATCCAAAAGCACTTTCACAGAAACACACAGAATAATCTTTGACTAAATATCTGGGCACTTGTTGTCAAGCTGACACATAAAATTAACCATCACAGCATCTCTATCAAGATCCCACAGTAGTAACTGGTGGAGTCAGAATTCAGAGCCCAGGTGGTCTGTCTCTTGAGTCCATACTATGCTCTAATGCTCCCCAATTATCTCCTTTCTTACAGGTGGGCTTCACCTGTAAAGAGAGATGCCAAATGTCTCTAATCTCGGACTCTGCACCACACAATTTAGAACTGGATTATATATAGTTTCACATCTTTGCTGTTGTTTTGTGTGTGATTTTCTTTCTTCTCTCATTAGATTAATCCCATTGGGAACAAGGACTGTGTCTTAGGCTTTAATAACAGCTAACATTATTAAATACTTATTATGGACCAAGCGCTTTACCTGTATTTATCCACTTAATACTGACAACAATACCACAAGGTAGCTACCTTTATTCTCCCCATTTTACAGATGAGAAGACTACACCCCAGATACTAAACTACCTGCACAGGGCTACAGGATAACACAGGCAATTTGGCCCCAGACCCTACGTTCTTAGACCCTCTCTGCGATGCTTCCTTTATCTCTTTCCCCTAGTTGGCCCCCATTCTCAGTATCCATCCATCCATCCATCCATTCAGTGGGTGGCACACACACAGACATTTAGGGACTCTCTTCAGGGAGTTGGTTTCAGGGAACAACACCTCTTTGGGAAGCTGAATGGCTGTGACCAACTTCAAATAGAATCCCCTTTGCAGGGTACACCTGGTTTGAGGGTGGGCCAGTGCTGCCCTCTGGGATTCCCCTGGCCAGACTCCTGCTCCTGCACTGGCCTCAGCCCAAGAACTTACTTTCTGGGAAGCTGTGGTTGTGCGTACTCTGCATACTTCCTCTAGAGAGGCACTCAGGGTACTTTCAACTGCCTGCATCCTGGTGCCAAGACTGGACCTTGAAAATGCAATGTCACCTTGCTAAGCGTCAGCTACTTCCTGCTGTTAGGAGACAATGCCCCACCAGGAGCTGTACAAACAGGTTCTTTGCAGAAGGGGAGAGTCACAGGTTCATCCTGAGGCTGGCACAGTGCCTGGGTGTGGGTCACCAGGTGTGGGTACACTTAGTCCTCCCTGAGGCTGCTGGAACAAATGCAAACCCAGCGCTCCGGAGGTCAGAGCACACAGCCCATCCCCCACTTCCAGCACCACATACACCTCCACATTACCTGACTAGGCAGGTGGCTTTTAAATGCCCCTAAAGCTGAATTATTCCCTAAGTATTCCAGGAAGACTTAAATTACCTGGACATAGTGAAAATCAGAATGGTTGTATAGTTTTCAAAGGAAGGTACCTCTCTTTGGTGTCTCTAAAGTACCTGGATGTCCTGTCACAGCTCTTTCACTACTGAGTCATTATCTTTCTCAAAATCTAGACCATGAGCTCTTTAAGAGAAGAACTATATTTTATTGATCTTTGTGTTCCCAGCTCCAAGTACAGGGTGTGCAACATGGGGGTCATTTAGGAACTTCTTTCTGAAATTAAAAAAAAAAAAAAAAAAAAAGGAACTGCTTTCTGAATGATAAAATTTGTAGGATTTCCCCTTGATTTTTATTCGTATTGCCACCATCAAAAGACCTTGTTATAGGGGAAGAACACTTGACCAGAAGGCAGGAGGTTGTGGCTATGTCCCAGCTCTGGGATAAAAAAGCTGCACGACCAGGGCACCTGGGTGGCTCAGTTGGTCAAGTGTCCGACTTCGGCTCAGGTCATGATCTCACAATTCATGAGTTCAAGCCCCACATCGGGCTCTGTGCTGACAGCTCAGAGCCTGGAGCCTGCTTCAGATTCTGTGTCTCCTTCTCTCTCCACACGTACCCCACTTGCACTCTGTCTCTCTCCCTCTCTCAAAAATAAACATTAAAAAAAAATTTTTTTTTAAAGCTAGGCAGCCTTGGCAGTGTACATTAACTTTTAGATCTCAGCATCTTTATCTGAATGAACAACAAGGTTGAATTTGAGAAACTCTAAGGTCCCTTCTAGTTTACTCCTAGGACTCTGCATTTGAAATGTTCTGCATAGAGGGGCTTACAAGAATGAAGTTCCTGCTGTACATTAATTTATAGACTCAGAGTATTAACATGGGCATAGACACCCACTCCTGCTTTGAAGCTATCATCTCCAGGAAATGATGGAAAAAGGGGTGGATTTGATTTGGGGGTGATAGCTTTCCAGAGCTCTTGAGGAGATGGGATTGTAATGGGGGCCCCTGCTTATGGTCATGTCACCTGCTCCCACAATGCCCACATTAAAGACTTTGCCTAGAGCTTCCCATGTGTCTCCTGCCGCTAATCTCTGTAACCCTGCTGTCAGAATATGACGCAGACTCTCTACCTTAGGCCATATGCTTGGGAAAAACATCCTTCTTGCAGAGACTCCTGGGGAAAAGGAAGGACATAACTCTTTGATCTTGATCCCTAACAAAGAATTTGTCTTGGGATCTTTGAAATGTTGGGAGAAGAAAAAAAAAAGTACTTTCAAAGCCTTCCTTATTTGGTATATTACAAAATAGGAGGACAAACAGAACTCTGAGGTAAATATTCCTTTGTTCTGGGAGACATTACAGTGAATATTTGGTTATTAAAAGGGAAAGCAAGTATTCAGAATGCAGAAACTTAGACCTTGTCTTTCTGAGGGGCTCCGGTGTCATAAGAAGCTGTTTTCATCATGGGTGGAATTGCAGCTCTGCGAATTGTTTTCTATAAGGAAATGTTTCATTTCTAAAGAATGTTTAGTCCTCAGAATCTCTGAAAGTTGTTCCTATTCTTGGAAAAGATGTGGTTGTTCTTATTGGAACAAAGGCTGGAATCTAGGTGCCGGTGGGAGCATTGGAAACTTACCCTCACTCAGGAGAATGGAGGGATCACCTGGAGGGCCAGACTAGGCAGTTCAAGGACCATCTGGCTCATGTGTTTAAAGTCCTACACTTTGCAATACTCTAGACTAATTAACCCAGACTTTGGAAAAGGACAGATATTTAATTTATTACCTTCCAGTTCATTGTCTGGCAAGCCGGATGGGGGCAGAAAATGGGAAAGGACTTGGGGAACACTGAAGCAGGGGTTACCAGGCAAGGGCTCCATGGAAAGAAGGACCGGGGGACTCATTCTCTCTCTCTCTCTCTCTCTCTCTCTCTCTCTCTCTCTCTCTCTCT
>NW_024412391.1:82809280-82873182 GCF_014898765.1 Herpailurus yagouaroundi
TCTCTCTCTCTCTCTCTCTCTCTCTCTCTCTCTCTCTCTCTCTCTCTGTGATGGAAGGAAATGCACAGAGTCTAGGAGTGGCAAAGTAGGCTGGGATGGGTGGTGGCCAGCAGAGCTTATAGGGGAAAAGATTTGACTGGTGAACTATATGATTCATCATTTCTAGTACCAGTTTTAACTCTCTCAGAGTTGTAATTCCTGCCTATTTTTTTCCAAATGTGTATTAATGTCTTGTTACTCATTAAAGCTTGGGGTTAGCTGTGATATTGGGAATTAAAGGGCTGAATGATCACAACATATTTCACCTGACAGGTGTGAGTGAAAGTGACAGGCAGCAAAGTGAATGGGGTCTGTGGAGGAACAGAAGCTAGAGACAGGAAGGGATTGAATGTTGGAGGCACAACTAAGGTTTCAGATTAGTGAGGCAGCTACCCTGAGATATCTTGCTCCCTAAATATACTGGAGGAAAAGGGTCTTCAAAGAGGGAGACCAGGACCTACCTACTATTTATGCTGGTGGGGACAATGAGTCAGAAAACAAGAGAGTTCTATTTAGTAAAGGTTCTCCTTGGCCCAGGATATCAAAGGCAAAGGCTTGCAGGGCCCCATCCTTGGGGGAAAAAGGAGGATTCCAAGGGCAGTGATCAGCACACAGAGCTCAACATGGGACAGCAATAATAATAAGACTGAGTGTGTGGGGACAAGTTTTTGTATTGGAGGCAACAAAATGTAGCAGTGAGAGATCAGAGACAGGCGTCTTGTCCTAACTTTGCCACAAATGAGGTGCAGTCATTGATATTTCTCTAGATTCCAATTCCCCATGTCAAAGGATGCTTCTGGTGTCCCCCTCTGTGTTCCCTCCCTAAGCAAATCTGCCACCATCTGGCAGCAGTTGGATCTCTCTCCTCTCTAGTCTTACTTTCTTTTTAGAGGTTTCCAAGGTCTCTGTTTGGGGCCACTCTGATCACAGAACCTAGGTTCAAGTAGAAAGTACCTCTGTGGAGCTGTGCTCCTGGGTCTGGTGACCCAAATCCAGAATTGTTGGTTTAGAGAAAAAGATGCTCAAAGGGCTTTGCCAGGATGATACATCTCAACAATTACAGCAGTGGGAAGGGTGGACTTTGCCCCTTCAGATACCTGTTACAATTTTGGAAAAAAAAGTCATTTGTGTCTTAGAACCCCAGTTAAATGCTACAGACTATCTGTAACTATTCAGCTGTGATTTCTGGGCTCTGTTCTCTTTGTGTCTTCAGTGACAGCATTATCCTGGCACATGTAGGCACTTAACATGTGTACCGGATACATGAGTTAATGGAATCTACAAATAGTTATGAGAATATACTTTCTAAGCCAACCATCAGGCCATATTTTATGCAAAGAGTTTTATGCTGCTTCCAGATGTGTGAAGGAGTTTGAGAGATTTCATTAGATGATGAAATTGGAATTTGGAGACCATTTTGGAGATTTCTGGGGACTGACAAATCAGTAGCATCCTTAAAAAAAATAGGTATGTAATTACCACATAGTATTTCAATGTTCTCTTTGCCTGTAAACAGCTTACTGCTATCCTTAAAGCAGGGTCCCAGGTAAAAGCCTGAAACAAGTGGGGATTATCCTCACTCAGCCCTTTCAATTCTCCTTCTGAATTCCCCTTCCCCAGAGGCTGGTGACTTTACTCTCTCCCAGGCTATCCAGGACCTGTCTGCTAGTTACTCTACTTTCCTGACACTGGCCCAGGCCCGGGACTTTCCTGACATCCTTCCTTGAGTCTTCCACTCAACTGATCTGAAGGTCTTACTCTGCCTGTGGTTTCCTTTAAGTTTCTGCGGTCTCTTCCTGAGTGAGAAGGAGGAGAGAGAAGTCCTCCTGCCTCCTCAAACCAATATGGAGCTGTACAAATATCCTCTGGAGACCCTGGGATGGTTATTTGCTTCATGCCATCCAGGAACCAAACCATATGCTCTGACCTAGCATTAATCCTCAGCCTACTTTGTCACTTCATTCTTCTCTCTACATCTTGTGGGATGTATGCATTTTTTCCAGAGAAGCCCAGAGAATCTGTTGAAGACAAGTATTTGTTTCCTGAACCTAGTAATAGGGGGAGCCTGGAAGAGTATTCAAGGTGTGTGTGTGTGGTGGGGTGAGCTGCTCTGGCAAATATTTGGGCCCTGGTGCATAGAGCCTGGAGTCCACTCTGATAAAAAACGATGTTTCCCATCTTTCCATTATACACCTCGATGGATTGGTTGGCATTAGATTGCTACAGTAGGGTTTTTGGGTAAATGTAAGCAGGTCTGGTAGGGCAGAAGCTACAAAAACAGACTACAGCCTCATGATTAAAAGTCTGACTTGGGAAATGATTGCCTGGCTTCAAATCCTGGCCCAGTCATGCAAAAGCCAAGTGCCCTTAGGCGGTTTACTTAACCTCCTTAATCTTGCTTTTCTCAACTGCAAAATACCTACCTCATACAGCTATCGTTACAATAAAAAACAACACTTAAAATAGTTTCTAGGTATGATATATAAGTGCCTGCTATTATCATTCTAAGTAATCCTTGTTCCTGTGCTTTTCCAGAATATTTACATGATTCTAGGACACAAGATCCCCCAATACTTCTAGTCAATGCCCTAACGCTTATAGGGAGAAAGGCAAATTAACTGCTATTCACTGGACATCTAAGAGGTAAGCCTTGTTCTCAGAATCATCTGTGCCTCAAGAAGTTCAGTCAGAGAAGCGTCTACTAGCAGCCAAAGTGATGCTGTGTGCGGCCTGAAAGACTGGTACACAGTGGGCTTTGATATCTGCCCCAACCCAACCTTCTCCATTCCCACTGAGAGTCCTGAATCTGAGTGGTTACCACTGTGCTTGGGTGTGGGGCCTTTTCCAGGTTCAAGGCTACACTTCCTCTTGCCTACAGTGAAAAGCCTACATACCTTTACACTGTAAGTGCTCTGATCTTAAACAGGTGAGCCCAGGCATACAGCTTCATGGATGTTTCTCCTAATTATAGAGGTTGAGCTGACCAGTTACTGAGATCTCCTAATTGTTTTGACATCATGTGTTCCCCAAAAGCCCCTGAAATTCTTAGAGAATACCACTTCTCTTATAAACTGGACATCAGACAGAGACCAGCCATCAAAAACTTGAGCTGAAATCCTCTCGAGTCTTACATATTTAACGATTGAAAAGCAATTTCCTTCAAATCATGATTAGATCACACCCTTACTGGTTCTATTTCAACATCTTATTTTAGGAGGCGTATTCAATGATCTCAATGAAAAAAGCAACGGGAACAACTTAAAGTGACAGGAAAAATTTCCTATTAAGCTCATTTCTAGTGCAAAAGGTAGTGTTTTAGCAAAAGAATTGTTTAATAATAGTTCTTAAGAGTGTCTTCATTGAAACAAACAAAGCTGCACTCATCCAAATGCTTGAGATCATGTGAAAGGGGAAAGGTAAGTGTTAGAAAAATCAGGCAGCACAGCCTGGGCTCTCCCATGAAGAGCAGCTCAGGGTGACCTCATCCACCAGATCACAGCTCTCTTCACAGGCAGCCCAACCACCATTGTGGCCAACAGGGCAAAGGGGAGGGCATTTAGGTGTGCCAGAGCTGGAGCCAGGGCAAACTGGAAGAGCTTACACTGACTTAGAAATTCTGATTTTCCAAAGAACGTTCAGGAAAGACAGGCAAATCTCTTTAACCTGCTCATTCTGCAACCTTGTACCTCCCACAGCTCAGATTAAACAAACAAGAGTTGAATCATATGACTTAAAAAAAAACAACAACGATATTCGTAAATGGACAGGCAACCTTCAGCAGATCAAATGTGGTTTTTGGCTATTCTATCCTCCCACTGATGCTGTGGGGTGATGCCGTGAGCAAGATCATGTCATTTACAAGTTGGCCTCCGTCTTTGTCTTACCCTCAGTCTTCCTTTCTGTTTCCTTTCACACTCTGTTTCCTTTCACAAACTTTTGTTGTTCACATATTATGTGTTAGGCACCAGGCAAGGTGTGAATAAGTCAGATCTGCTCTCTGCCTCACAGTGCAGTCTCATGGTGGAGGGAGAGAAGCAGAAAAAACATTGTGATGAGTCCTGGGATAAGTCCATGATCTCTTTAAGACACAGAGTGGTGTGGGCTGTCAGGATGGGCCTTGAAGAGAAGAGGAAGCATGAAGGGAAAGAAGTGGAAAACGAACTCCATGTAGAGGAAGTAGCACTTGCTCAGGGGATGGAAATGAGAGAGAACGGTCCTTTGGGGGAGACAGGTGGCAAGTTGAATGTCACACAGTTGGCAGATAACTGCAGAGCTGAGTCTTATCAAGGACTGAGGCTCTGGTTATGTTTAGACTTAACATTTGTAAAAGAAAAGCAGTTTTAATTGACTCAAGCTTACTGTAAGCAACAATGGCAAGGAGATGCAATTAGGAAGTACTGTACAAATACATGAAGTTGCAGGATTTTTTAAATATTGTATAAACAAAGGAATGAGCACAGAAAAGACATCCCCAACTCTTTATTATATATAAAGTTAGTTATTAAATTAAAAATTAATGATAAACCTCTATAATTTCATTGAAAATTCCTTTAATTCCTTTATTTTTGAATTGATTAACAACAGATACAACTTATGAGATTTCACTGTCTCCTTCACTAGACTTTTTTTTTTCATGATAATTGGTTTTCCAAAATCTTTCCATCCAAATACGATTATGTTTTAGGTAGATAAAAATAGGCTATGTAATAAAACTTTGTAAGAATTTCCTGTTTATATTGAATGTCAGGTATTCAAGTATTTTTTGAGTGTGTATTGTGCAGCAGGCAGTGTTCTAGGTACTGGGGACACAGCAATAGCCAAAACATAAGCAGTAGCTGCTCTCAGGGAGCCTGTATCCCAGTTGGGGGACACGTTATACACCAAACAACCGATAACATGTTGCGTGGGACTGATGTTATGAAGCAAAATAAAGGAAGGTTGGGGTGGGTACAGAGAGAAAGAGAGGTGCTATTTCTAGGAAGGTCAGGAAACCCTCTCTGACGATAGTTCAGATACAAGTGGTAGCAGAACGTCGTGAGAGGTGGGGGATACTTGTTAGATTTTGAATGTGGAACCTATAGATTTGAGGAGGATGGGATGAGGGCTGCAACAGAGATGCCTCTTAGATCAGGGCAAGAAGGGGAGGATATGGAGGATTTTGCTAATGACAGACCTACACCAGAAGGCAAAGGTCTGGGGGGTGGGCTTGGGTGTTACATTGGGTCAGACTAGGAATGTACAGGCCATATGATGATGACAGCTGGGATAGCAGTGATGGTCCAGATTCTTGGGCTGCTTCTGGTGACTGAGGTAACCAGGGACATAGGACATGACAGGGTCGCTCCTGGTGGTCTCCAAGGCAGGTTGTGGTGATGAGGCTGAGAAGTCATGGAAGAGGTTGGGGTGAAACTCCCAGAAAGTACAGAGGGCTCAGTGAGACCTCACCTGTGGCACCAAGATGGTGTCGCCTTTGGTGAAAGAGTGGTGACTGGAGCAAGTCAACTTCTACCGGTGCTTTTTGGCACCAGGGCTGCTGCCCCTAGGATGTGGGGGGCCCCAGGCAAATACATTTTGTTGGGCCCCTACCTATGTAAGCAACTTGATTAAAAAAGGTTTCCCGAAATTCATGAGTCCATGGGAGGTACTGGATTACAGTATAGGTGTAATTGTAGGTATAGATTTATGAAATTTAGAATAATTGGCAGGGAAGTGGTACTTAAGTATTTTTAAGATTTCCAATCAGAGTTTGTGATGATTCTTCATAGTGTCTCTTCCTATTCATGTCCACAAACCATATCTTCCATCTCCTTGTCAATGTGCTCTTCTTGGACCAATTTCATATCTCCCACTGCAAGGATATAGTGGTAACGCAGTAATCACTCATAATACCATGGCCCTTCAGGTACTTGAAACAATGCAAATCCTCTTAGCTCCGCAGTTCCTTAATACCACCTATTTAATGCTGGTTATGTCATAACTCATGGTGTGTCCGCATTTATCGCGCCATTCATGAATGCTGGCTTCCAGTGACTCTCACTGTGTTTCACTGATGGTGGCCACAATGCAAGCTTTAACTGTACAGTGCAGAAAAATGAATAATAATTTGCTCTTTGGTCATGCTGAATTTGTTTTTTGGAATTTGGTAATGCAACCACAGAAAAACACATCTTGTACAAATTCTCTTGAACTCTGTGGGCCATGATTACTGCATTCCTAGAATATGATCTCTTTCGATGTTCGCTACACTCCGACTTACACATGGCAATTGGTGAGAGGGGCAGGCCAGTGGCTCATGGGCAGAGCAACTAGAGTAGTGTCCACTGGTCAGTGTGTGGGAACTCTGATCCTTTCTTCCCAGGGGTAATGACTGATCTGGGAGATCTCAAGGTCATGATATCAATTAGAGGCAAAAGAGGACTTCAGTTAGAGGGGACTGTTGGCATTGCTGAGCGATGGTTTCAAAAGCCCTTGGGGAGAGAGGTGGGGCCAGTCACAGAGCTGTGCAGTCAGATATGGAGGGTGGCCCATGAGGATGTGGGGAGATCCAGGGTGCCAGCAACAGAGACAGCACAGGGTAAAGGATGCCTGCTTCCACCCCTGCTGCCTTCAGATACTATAGAATTGATGCAGCATCATGGCCTGAACATATATAGGTAAGATTTGAATGGTAGGCTCACCTGGGTAGCTCAAGTCCATGGATCAGCGGTGGGTAGTTGGTAGACTGAAGCCCTGAACTTGTCCTCTTACTTGAATGAAAATCACCCCAAATCAGTGTGTCAGTACCAGTGTGGTGGTCTAATCACAAAAGAAGTTCTTTCTATTTGACAGGATTGACCAGATCACCGGACTGCTTACTTGGGACAGACTCAGGTAATGGGACTCCACAGATAACCCTACATGCCCAAGTCCTGGAGCTACTCCAGGCACCTCATCATCCCCAAACAGGAGGCAGTTTAGAGGACTGGAGAGCACTTGGAGAGAAACAAAAACCAGACCCATACAACATGGTTCGCAGGTGAGGTCACGTACCCCCACCTGGTTAACAGCCATGGGTGGGAGACTTGTCCTCCTGAATTCTTGCCCATCTCCTCCTCCCCCTTCCTCCTCCGTGCTTACCCAGGTCTAGTGGAGGTACTGTCTGGCACCACAACTCAGAACCTAGCAAAACAAAGTATACTTTTGCTTCAGACTTGCCTCAAACTTCTTAGCAAATCAGATCTTTGAGTGGCTGGGTTATAAATAATCTGTATCTTTCTGTACTCCTATCAGCAAAGGTATTTGCACTATGTACGTGCCTAAACAAAGTGCTTTTCAACTCCAAATGATTTACTTCTCAGTTTCCTTTTCATTAAAGCCGATTCCCTTTTCAAAGGGAGACTTTTATTTCTAAGATTATATTTTCCTTTCTGAAAGTGAGGTCTCACTGACACTATTCTTGTCCATGCGCTAGGATACAGTTCTCCTGGTACGAAGGCCAAGGTCACCCAGTACACACAGACATATGTGTGTGTTCTTGTAAGTACTGGAAGCCATGCGCAACATGGTGGGAGTGAACTCAAGCCCCCGCTTGGCCTCTGCCACACCCAATTCTGAAACACCAGGGAGCTCTCCCTGGCCATCCTCTCTGCCTGTGAGCACTTTTGCTGGGAGCCCTGACTGAATTTCAAAGTTTTGGTCTGTTTCATAGCCTTGTATTTTACTCCCCTTCCTTCTTCACTTACTCCAATTGTTCTTACTACTTGGGCAGCGTCCAAGTCTATACTTTTAGAGAAATGCGCAAAGTTTGGTGAAAGTTAATTTACTGAATTATAAGGATTTCCTTATAAACTAATCTTAATGTTTTATCTTTCATTTAAGATATCAGCAGTGACTATTCCTCAAAGGGATTTAGGCAATCCTTGACTTTGACATAACTTTTACGTGGTCTCCCCACTATCACACATTGCATCTCCAGAACTCTGCTGAACATTTATATTCCAGCTGGCAAACAAATGTTAAGCCAATTTCTGGTGGCTCTGTCTGCCCCCTAACATTCTGTATTTGGCAATCATTATTTGTGGGTGTTTATCCAATTCTTTGAATATCAATAATATTTTGCTTTTGCTTTCTTATAAAAACGAATGAAAGATGGCAAAATGAAAGTGCCAATACCAGTGATGATGCAGTAAGGTAGGCTGAAGGTGGGTAATCTTGACGTTTGGTTGACGTTCCATGGACCTTAAATTGTTGACCGTGAGTTTAGTTGTGGACAAAAAACCATCTAGAGACTACAGATGGTATATCAATGGAGAAAGTATGATTGAGAATGAGCAGTGGCCCAAATGCAGGGAGAAGTGCACAAGGCTGCTGTCATCTTTTTGGAGAAGATGATGGCAGGCATTCCACTCTCTCTTGAAAATTATTTTGGTAGAATTCCTACCAGCTAGTCCTTACTCAAGCTTTGAATAAATTTTCTCTCTAGGCTGAGATAACTGGCAGCTGAGGTAAGAATCCATTTCAAGATCTCTAATTTATTATTTATATATAATGTTTATTGTTTTTAATGTATTAGATAATCTACACATTGCATAGCCGTGCCAGAAACAAAATGTCTTTAATCACAAGCATAAATTTTATAATGTGAGCTCTCTACAAGTAGATCCCTCTGTATGCCTACTGTTTGACGTTCAGATCCTTGACTCTCAAATACATTTTCATGAGTTTATTATATACAAATGTAAGGGACATTAATTATATATAATTAAAAAAATTTTTTTTCAACGTTTTTATTTATTTATGGGACAGACAGAGACAGAGCATGAACGGGGGAGGGGCAGAGAGAGAGGGAGACACAGAATCGGAAACAGGCTCCAGGCTCCGAGCCATCAGCCCAGAGCCTGATGCGGGGCTCGAACTCACGGACCGGGAGATCGTGACCTGGCTGAAGTCGGACGCTTAACCGACTGCGCCACCCAGGCGCCCCTAATTATATATAATTTACTAGGGGATGATCTATCTCTCTAGTTAAGAACGCTGTGGTGTTCTTTTGGAAAGGGATGTCTCTTACAATACAAATGTTGAATCTGTTTTCTGCATGTTTCCATAAATAAATGGAATAGAAGTGCCCTTCAGTATCAAGGTCAGTCACTTGCTCACTGGCTTTCAGGACAGTAACTGTTGCCTGGAAACATTTAAAAGGCAACAAACAAATCACACTCTGAAGCCACTGACAGTTATGGGTCTGACCATGTGCTAGGGATACTGTCACCATGATTCGAGTAGAAATGACCACTGTGTGTTGAAGAAAATAAGAATCAAAAGGATACTGATGAAATCTTCATAGGAAACATGGAGGCAGATCGTACACCCACCCCCATGGCTTGCCTTTCCCTGGAATTCCAGGTTTTAACAAAATCAAAACTTAAAAAAAAAATGCTCGGTTGACCTTCAAAGTAGATCAAGTATAGGTTCCCTTGCCCATTGAGCTGTTTTTACTTTTCTCAAGTGTCTTACAGTGGTCTCACGGCAACATGTTCGAAGCTCCTGGTGACCTATTTTTTAAACCGTTCTAAAAATATAGATTTCCAAATACATGTTGTTTTAAGTAGTTTATATTTTGAAGTTATAATCCCTAGCCTATGACTAAATGTTTAGAGATATCGAAGTAAAGCTTTTTAGTATAAAGCTCTATCTTATTTAGATTTTGAAGAAACTTAAAGCATACATATCTATCTACCTACCTATTTATTTATTTATTTATGTATGTATGTATGTTTTATTTATTTTTGAGACAGAGACAGAGGATGAGCAGGGGAGGGGCAGAGAGACAGCGAGACACAGAATCTGAAGCAGGCTCCAGGCTCTGAGCTGTCAGCACAGAGCCCGACGCAGGGCTCGAACTCACGAACCCGTGAGATCATGACCTGAGCCGAAGTCGGATGCTCAACCGACTGAGCCACCCAGGCTCCCCTAAAGCATACATTTTAAAATCTAAATATTTAATAATTGTTTTTCTGGGTTAGGTTGTGTTTGAAAGTATTTGGTGCCTATTGGACCAGATTCTCAGCAGGAGCTGAAGGTATCCCCCTATGAGACCATGCATTTGAAACATTACCTAAGATGATGATAGATGAGGCTTATGGAAGGGTGAGAAATTTGAGAAGTGCAACAGAGTCCATAATATATGAAACCAATTTTGAAAATATATATGCCTAGGAAAGAAAAGCCTGGAAGGATACACATTAAATTGTTAAGAGTGGGTATACCTGGTATGGGAGTATGTGTTTTATTTCATTTTCTATTCACAAAATTTTTATTTATAAAAATATGTGAGTAAAAACAAACAATACTCTTTAAACATGGAAAAGAAAAATTTTGCAGTAGGGAATTGGTGCTGTTACAGCCTTGCCTTCCCTCCGGGCTCTCAGTGCTTCCTCAATTGAAATACATGTGGGAGAGGTTTAAGGAGAAAAGGATTTTACACTTCGCATTATACCATCAACAATGTAATAATCCTACTTTGCATTTCATCTGGGAAGTTTTAATGCCTCTTTTATACCTAATAATAGAGCTTAAGGTCACTAAATAGCTTAAGTCCTAAACCTTAAATAACACCTTTCTAAACCTGAAGGTTTTAAAGTTAAAAAAAACTCAGAGCCAACACTAAGGTGAAGGTGCTTATGTTCAGGCATAATTAGTTGTTTGTTGATACTTATTACAGATAAAATACAGCTGAAGCCAAAGATTGGCTCTTCAAAGATTAATGAATAGATTAATTGATTAATTAGCTGTGAAGACACAGTTGTGACCTAAGAGTTTTTTATAGCACTTGTTTCGTGAGTGGGAAGATGTGAGTTGGTGTTATACATTGATTCTCACTCTCTGAAGGCAGACAAGGAGGTTTTTAGCTTAGGTTATTTCGGTTTGATTTTCTGTGAAGCAAACTGGCTTTTCTGGTGGAGGCCATGGAAAAGAGCTTGAGAGTGAGTGCAAACTCCCCCTGTGTCTGGGGCTGCTGGGATTATTTTCAACTGTTATGCTAGCCCACAATGAGCCTTTAAAAGTTTAGTAATTTTTTGATCGACCCAGAGGAAGATGGCGGCGTAGGAGACGCTGGGCTCACCGCGCGTCCTGCTGATCACTTAGATTCCACGTACATCTGCCTAAATAACCCAGAAAACCACCAGAGGATTAGCAGAACGGAGTTGCCGAAGCCAAGCGCAGACGAGAGGCCCACGGGAAGAGGGTAGGAAGGGCGGCGAGGCGGTGCGCGCTCCACGGACTGGCGGGAGGGAGCCGGGGCGGAGGGGCGGCTCGCCGGCCAAGCAGAGCCCCCAAGTCTGGCTTGCAAAAAGCGGAGGGGCCTGACGGACTGTGTTCCGACAGCAAGCGCGACTTAGCGGCTGGGAGGTCATAAGTTAACAGCTCTGCTCAGAAAGCGGGAAGGCTGGAGGACAAAGGGAAGGAAAGCTGCTGAGCCCCCGGACGACAGAGCTCAGTTTGGTGGGGAACAAAGGCGCTCGCCAGCGCCATCTTCCCCGCCCATCCCCCAGCCAAAATCCCAAAGAGAACCAGTTCCTGCCAGGGAACTTGCTCGCTCCGCGCAAACACCCAACTCTGCGCTTCTGCGGAGCCAAACCTCCGGCAGCGGATCTGACTCCCTGCTGCTGCCACAGGGCCCCTCCTGAAGTGGATCACCTAAGGAGAAGCAAGCTAAGCCTGCCCCTCCTGCCCCTGTGCACCTTGCCTACCCACCCCAGCTAAGACGCCAGATCCCCAGCATCACAAGCCTGGCAGTGTGCAAGTAGCCCAGACGGGCCACCCCACCCCACAGTGAATCCCGCCTCTAGGAGAGGGGAAGAGAAGACACCCACCAGTCTGACTGTGGCCCCAGCGGTGGGCTGGGGGCAGACATCAGGTCTGACTGCGGCTCCGCCCACCAACTCCAGTTATACACCACAGCACAGGGGAAGTGCCCTGCAGGTCCTCACCACGCCAGGGACTATCCAAAATGACCAAGCGGAAGAATTCCCCTTAGAAGAATCTCCAGGAAATAACAACAGCTAATGAGCTGATCAAAAAGGACTTAAATAATATAACAGAAAGTGAATTTAGAATAATAGTCATAAAATTAATCGCTGGGCTTGAAAACAGTATAGCTGACAGCAGAGAATTTCTTGCTACAGAGATCAAGGGACTAAGGAACAGTCACGAGGAGCTGAAAAACGCTTTAAACGAAATGCATAACAAAGAAACCACCACGGCTCGGAATGAAGAGGCAGAGGAGAGAATAGGTGAACTAGAAGATAAAGTTATGGAAAAAGAGGAAGCTGAGAAAAAGAGAGATAAAAAAATCCAGGAGTATGAGGGGAAAATTAGAGAACTAAGTGATACACTAAAAAGAAATAATATACGCATAATTGGTATCCCAGAGGAGGAAGAGAGAGGGAAAGGTGCTGAAGGGGTACTTGAAGAAATAATAGCTGAGAACTTCCCTGAACTGGGGAAGGAAAAAGGCATTGAAATCCAAGAGGCACAGAGAACTCCCTTCAGACGTAACTTCAATCGATCTTCTGCACGACATATCATAGTGAAACTGGCAAAATACAAGGATAAAGAGAAAATTCTGAAAGCAGCAAGGGGTAAACGTGCCATCACATATAAAAGGAGGCCTATAAGACTCGTGACGGATCTCTCTTTTGAAACTTGGCAGGCCAGAAAGAGTTGGCACGAGATTTTCAGTGTGCTAGACAGAAAAAATATGCAGCCGAGAATCCTTTATCCAGCAAGCCTGTCATTTAGAATAGAAGGAGAGATAAAGGTCTTCCCAAACAAACAAAAACTGAAGGAATTTGTCACCACTAAACCAGCCCTACAAGAGATCCTAAGGGGGACCCTGGGAGACAAAGTACCAGAGACATCACTACAAGCATAAAACATACAGACATCACAATGACTCTAAACCCATATCTTTCTATAATCACACTGAATGTAAATGGATTAAATGCGCCAACCAAAAGACATAGGGTATCAGAATGGATAAAAAAACAAGACCCATCTATTTGCTGTCTACAAGAGACTCATTTTAGACCTGAGGACACCTGTAGATTGAGAGTGAGGGGATGGAGAACTATTTATCATGCTACTGGAAGCCAAAAGAAAGCTGGAGTAGCCATACTTATATCAGACAAACTAGACTTTAAATTAAAGGCTGTAACAAGAGATGAAGAAGGACATTATATAATAGTGACAGGGTCTATCCATCAGGAAGAGCTAACAATTATAAATGTCTATGCGCCGAATACCGGAGCGCCCAAATATATAAAACAATTACTCATAAACACAAGCAACCTTATTGATAAGAATGTGGTCATTGCAGGGGACTTTAACACCCCACTTACAGAAATGGATAGATCATCTAGACACACGGTCAATAAAGAAACAAGGGCCCTGAATGAGACATTGGATCAGATGGACTTGACAGATATATTTAGAACTCTGCATCCCAAAGCAACAGAATATACTTTCTTCTCGAGTGCACATGGAACATTCTCCAAGATAGATCATCTACTGGGTCACAAAACAGCCCTTCATAAGTTTACAAGAATTGAAACGATACCATGCATACTTTCAGACCACAATGCTATGAAGCTTGAAATCAACCACAGAAAAAAGTCTGGAAAACCTCCAAAAGCATGGAGGTTAAAGAACACCCTACTAACGAATGAGTGGGTCAACCAGGCAATTAGAGAAGAAATTAAAAAATATATGGAAACAAACGAAAATGAAAATACAACAACCCAAACGCTTTGGGACGCAGCAAAGGCAGTCCTGAGAGGAAAATACATTGCAATCCAGGCCTATCTCCAGAAACAAGAAAACTCCCAAATACAAAATCTAACAGCACACCTAAAGGAAATAGAAGCAGAACAGCAAAGGCAGCCTAAACCCAGCAGAAGAAGAGAAATAATAAAGATCAGAGCAGAAATAAACAATATAGAATCTAAAAAAACTGTAGAGCAGATAAACGAAACCAAGAGTTGGTTTTTTGAAAAAATAAACAAAATTGACAAACCTCTAGCCAGGCTTCTCAAAAAGAAACGGGAGATGACCCAAATAGATAAAATCATGAATGAAAATGGAATTATTACAACCAATCCCTCAGAGACACAAACAATTATCAGGGAATACTATGAAAAATTACATGGCAACAAATTGGACAACCTGGAAGAAATGGACAAATTCCTGAACACCCACACTCTTCCAAAACTCAATCAGGAGGAAATAGAAAGCTTGAACAGACCCATCACCAGCGAAGAAATTGAATCGGTTATCAAAAATCTCCCAACAAATAAGAGTCCAGGACCAGATGGCTTCCCAGGAGAGTTCTACCAGACGTTTAAAGCAGAGATAATACCTATCCTTCTCAAGCTATTCCAAGAAATAGAAAGGGAAGGAAAACTTCCAGACTCATTCTATGAAGCCAGTATTACTTTGATTCCTAAACCAGACAGAGACCCAGTAAAAAAAGAGAACTACAGGCCAATATCCCTGATGAATATGGATGCCAAAATTCTCAATAAGATACTAGCAAATCGAATTCAACGGCATATAAAAAGAATTGTTCACCATGATCAAGTGGAATTCATTCCTGGGATGCAGGGCTGGTTCAACATTCGCAAATCAATCAACGTGATACATCACATTAACAAAAAAAAAGAGAAAAACCATATGATCCTGTCAATCGATGCAGAAAAGGCCTTTGACAAAATCCAGCACCCTTTCTTAATAAAAACCCTTGAGAAAGTCGGTATAGAAGGAACATACTTAAAGATCATAAAAGCCATTTATGACAAGCCCACAGCTAACATCATCCTCAACGGGGAAAAACTGAGAGCTTTTTCCCTGAGATCAGGAACACGACAGGGATGCCCAGTCTCACCGCTGTTGTTTAACATAGTGCTGGAAGTTCTAGCATCAGCAATCAGACAACAAAAGGAAATCAAAGGCATCAAAATTGGCAAAGATGAAGTCAAGCTTTCGCTTTTTGCAGATGACATGATTATATACATGGAAAATCCGAGAGACTCCACCAAAAGTCTGCTAGAACTGATACATGAATTCAGCAAAGTGGCAGGATACAAAATCAATGTACAGAAATCAGTTGCATTCTTATACACTAACAATGAAGTAACAGAAAGACAAATAAGGAAACTGATCCCATTCACAATTGCACCAAGAAGCATAAAATACCTAGGAATAAATCTAACCAAAGATGTAAAGGATCTGTATGCTGAAAACTATCGAAAGCTTATGAAGGGAATTGAAGAAGATTTAAAGAAATGGAAAGACATTCCCTGCTCATGGATTGGAAGAATAAATATTGTCAAAATGTCAATACTACCCAAAGCTATCTACACATTCAATGCAATCCCAATCAAAATTGCACCAGCATTCTTCTCGAAACTAGAACAAGCAATCCTAAAATTCATATGGAACCACAAAAGGCCCCGAATAGCCAAAGTAATTTTGAAGAAGAAGACCAAAGCAGGAGGCATCACAATCCCAGACTTTAGCCTCTACTACAAAGCTGTCATCATCAAGACAGCATGGTATTGGCACAAAAACAGACACATAGACCAATGGAATAGAATAGAAACCCCAGAACTAGACCCACAAACGTATGGCCAATTCATCTTTGACAAAGCAGGAGAGAACATCCAATGGAAAAAAGACAGTCTCTTTAACAAATGGTGCTGGGAGAACTGGACAGCAACATGCAGAAGGTTGAAACTAGACCACTTTCTCACACCATTCACAAAAATAAACTCAAAATGGATAAAGGACCTGAATGTGAGACAGGAAACCATCCAAACCCTAGAGGAGAAAGCAGGAAAAGACCTCTCTGACCTCAGCCGTAGCAATCTCTTACTCGACACATCCCCAAAGGCAAGGGAATTAAAAGCAAAAGTGAATTACTGGGACCTTATGAAGATAAAAAGCTTCTGCACAGCAAAGGAAACAACCAACAAAACTAAAAGGCAACCAACGGAATGGGAAAAGATATTTGCAAATGACATATCAGACAAAGGGCTAGTATCCAAAATCTATAAAGAGCTCACCAAACTCCACACCTGAAAAGCAAATAACCCAGTGAAGAAATGGGCAGAAAACATGAATAGACACTTCTCTAAAGAAGACATCTGGATGGCCAACAGGCACATGAAAAGATGTTCAGCGTCGCTCCTCATCAGGGAAATACAAATCAAAACCACACTCAGATATCACCTCACGCCAGTCAGAGTGGCCAAAATGAACAAATCAGGAGACTATAGATGCTGGAGAGGATGTGGAGAAACGGGAACCCTCTTGCACTGTTGGTGGGAATGCAAATTGGTGCAGCCACTCTGGAAAGCAGTATGCAGGTTCCTCAGAAAATTAAAAATAGACTTACCCTATGACCCAGCAATAGCACTGCTGGGAATTTATCCAAGGGACACAGGAGTACTGATGCATAGGGGCACTTGTACCCCAATGTTCATAGCAGCACTCTCAACAATAGCCAAATTATGGAAAGAGCCTAAATGTCCATCAACTGATGAATGGATAAAGAAATTGTGGTTTATATACACTATGGAATACTACGTGGCAATGAGAAAAAATGAAATATGGCCTTTTGTAGCAACGTGGATGGAACTGGAGAGTGTGATGCTAAGTGAAATAAGCCATAGAGAGAAAGACAGATACCATATGGTTTCACTCTTATGTGGATCCTGAGAAACTTAACAGGAACCCATGGGGGAGGGGAAGGAAAAAAAAAAAAAGAGGTTAGAGTGGGAGAGAGCCAAAGCATAAGAGACTGTTGAGAACTGAGAGCAAACTGAGGGTTGATGGGGGGTGGGAGGGAGGAGAGGGTGGGTGATGGGTATTGAGGAGGGCACCTGTTGGGATGAGCACTGGGTGTTGTATGGAAACCAATTTGACAATAAATTTCATATATAAAAAAAAAAATAAAAATAAAAAAAATAAATAAAAGTTTAGTAATTTTTTAAAAGATATTTTAATTTATTTTTGATAGAGAGAGACAATGCGAGCAGTGGAGGGGAAGAGACAGGGGAGACACAGAATCTGAAACAAACTCCAGGCTCCAAGCGATCAGCACAGAGCCTAATGCGGGGCTCGAACCCATGAACCATGAGATCATGATCTGAGCTGAAGTTGGATGCTCAACTGACTGAACCACCGAGGCGCCCCAAGAATTTAGTAAATTTTTAACTGATTGCTTCTTACGTGTTTTTATGCTAGCCACCTCATCCCACCTTACTCTGCCAAGGCTAAAGCAATTCATATGCCAAGCTGTCACTCTCAAGAATTCAGTTTACCTGGTTGTCTTGTAATCTCAGTTTTTGATGCATTTGAGAAAATTTATGATTTTGTAAATTGCCCAGCTCTGTCTCATCAGTGTGGGGGCCAACTTCTCTTGAAGTATATCCTAGGTGGAAGCAAAACCAAAATCATTTCCATCCTGTCTCTCACTGTTGGGGTCTAGAAAACGTTGGCTTTTCCAGGTCTACAAAACTCTGGACTTCTGAACACTCTCCATTTACTTTTGTTTTTGTCTGCCATTTCTTCTCTGAACTCATGTATTTCTTGTGGCACCTACCCAAAGACAGTCAACATACACTATTTACATTCTGTTTTCGAACACATGCTCCAGAACTACTGGCATACTATACTCGAGTTCTCCCTCCCTAAGTGATTGCAGGTGGAAGCTGTAGAAAGTACATTGCTAATGTATAACTTGGATAAGCAACATTTTGATCTCAATATCTGGGTCTTCCCTGCTTTCCGGTAAAGAAAATACCTTAGGGGTTTGTTATGCCATTAGGGACCAATTTCTAGTCAGGGTAAATTATGTTATGCTGTGCAGATCTCTGGTTTAACACAGAATGTTTGCTTCTCTCACAAATTTGATGCTCAGTGGGGATCAGTTTTCTGTCTGACAGCTACACTATTTGGGACACTTGGCCTCAAAAGTTGCTATGTCAATAGAAGGATGGAAGAAACACATTGTTTTTTTTTTTACGTTTATTTATTTATTTTGAGAACAAAAGCATAAGCATAGGAGGGGGAGAGAGAGAGAGAGAGGAGAGAGAGAGAGAGAGAGAGAGAGAGAGAGAGAGAGAGAGAGGGAATTCCAAGCAGGCTCCATACGGTCAGTGCAGAGCCCCATGTGGGGCTTGAACTCACGAATTGCAAGATCATGACTTGAGGGAAAGTCAGATGCTTAACCAACTGAAACACCCAAGTGCCCCAGCACATTGACTTTTGACCACCTTGATCTAAAAGTGACCCCTGTCACTTCTCACATTCCATTGGTCAGAATTACTCATGGCCCCAACTGAAATGCAACAATGCTACGAAACAGAGGAGGAAATAGACCTTATCTTTGTTACCCTGTACTGTTATTCCAAAACATGATCAAAAAAGGCACAAGACTTTCTCTTGTTATTATATTTGAAATAGAGTTAGTAAATATGTGTCAGATGTAACAGTGTCTAGTAATGCACAAAGCAGGGCTTAGATCACCTGAAATTGGTCATTAGCTTCTGCCCTCCCACTCCCACACTTTCTCATGAGGCTCAAATGAAACTGACACAGGAGAACATTTGAGCTCATACACCTCCTCCATGCCCATACATCACCACAAATCATTTTCAGGCCTAGAAATGTCAGAGGTGACATTGAGCTGGCACGTACCAGTGTGGCACACTACCCTTTATACCTGATGGCCATTTTGATTGAGTTTCCATCCTAATGGATCAATGCCCATATCTTGTGATTAATCTTTATACTGACTATCACTCTTGCTTACTATTCGAATATATCAAATCATTTCTAGATCCTACTAGATCCTGCTGGTGCTTAGTGTTTTGTTTTTGTTTTTAAAAAACACCAGTCCAAACCAAATAACATAAACAATAATATAAATAACAATTTATATTAAGTTTCCTTTAAAAGGCAGCTCAGAAGGCTTGCTTAGAACAGATCACCTGAACCTTTCTATACTCTATCTATCTATCTATCTATCTATCATCTATTTTTAATGTTTATTCATTTTTGCAAGAGAGAAACAGAGTGCGGATGGGAAAGAGAGAGGGAGACACAGAATCGGAAGCAGGCTCCAGGCTCTGAGCTGTCAGCACAGAGCCCAACGTGGGGCTCGAACTCACCAGCCAGGAGATCGTGACTGGAGCTAAAGTCGGCCACTTGAACTGACTGAGCCATGCAGGCGCCCCTACATCCCCTTTAAACATCTTTTCCTCATCTAGAATTTTTCACTCATGGCAACGGACGAAATTTCCTTTTTCTCTCTCTGTGCACAGTCTATTTCTGTGAAGTGGTTTTTGGAGTTCATATTCTTTTCCCGTCTTGCTTCCTTTTCCTCTGTAAATCTTACACCTGGCTCTGCCTGCTGCACAAGGCCATTTGGTAAGGTAGCCTGATCCCATCTGAGTTGCTCTACGAGTACTTGGAAATCTGATGAATATATTCATTAGTCACTATTTTATCTTAGACCATACCAATTCTTTCATCAATGCTACTCAGATTTTTGTCACAAGAAAAAATGAGAAGACACTACTCTCAAGATGCTGACTTTTTTTTTTTTTTTTTTTTTTTTGCCACAAACAGAAGCTGAGTAGCTGGCTCACCATATTGCATCAAGCAGGTTTTCAGAAGCAGAGTGATTCTATCTCAGTCACTGCTGATGAAACCTTCCATAAGAGTAGAATCTGCCAACTCCATCACAAACGTATGTGAACGACAGATTTTCCCTGCCTCAGACATTAACAAACTGCAGATGGTAAATAGTTCTTCACTTGAAAAGTTAGATTTATTTCTCAGTCTGTTAAAATGCAAATGCCCAAAAAAGAACACAGCTCCTTGACACAATCATTTGCCAAAGTCTTTGTTCTTAAATGATCTTAAACATAACTGCCCTTTGAGAAGTTATACTCTTGGAATAGCAACATTTAAGGCATGGGTAATCAAACTGATTTTGTGCATGACGCTATTATTATAATTTCTAAAAGAAAAACAGCACTAATCCTCATAGAAACTGCCCTTCTCTAATAGGTCATTTGAAGTTGCACTCCTTTTGTTCCCCCTTCCCAAAAATGATAGACAGATAGATAGACAGACAATTATATAATAGATAAAGGGGATAAATGAAAATGGAACAGAAATTGACATCACTAGAACCACAATGCATAGGCAACAGGGGCTGGTGTACTTGTATGACAGTAAAGAGTTAACAAGGGTTCTTCTGATCCAAATGGTGATGTTAGAAGACCCTGAACTCACCTCCTCGGTGGACATACTAAATCTACACTTATTTATAGAGCAATTCCTTCTAAAGAAGAACTGAGGGCTGACAGAACCGAGGGCTGTTGCGTTTCTATACAACAAAAGATAAAAAGACTACATAGAGAACAGCAAGAGAGATGGAAACACAGTAATGAAGGGAATTCTCACCCTCAAATGCTGTTAAGCTGCAGTGAGGAAGGATGGTATTAAGGGACTGTGAGCAGATTTGTCTGCCCTGGGGCATAGAAAAAACAGCTGTGGCTTAAAAAAGCAACTAGAGTATGTGGGAACCAACCCTAGAACCCTGCCAAATGGTGGCAGGGGGCACTGCTCTGCCAGGCCTCCCTCTGAGAGGGGATGGTGAGTGTTGTGGTTTACATTCTCCCTCGAAGTTCAAAGAACAGACTGGAGCAGGGTCCAGGAGCCATAGTTGGCTTGCCTCAGTTAGCCTCAGGGCCCTAGCCCACACCAGCCCAAGCTGTCCCACTGAGGCAGCCCCAGAGCGGCATGCACTGCAACACCCATGGTCCATGCTCACGACAGCTCCAAACATCTTGTCAAGGTGACACAGGCACAAGGTACCCTGAAACACTCCAGGCCAACCACATTTCAGCTCCAAATGATTTGGTTGAGTACTCTTAGTACAGACCACTCTGGGACCTTCTGGCTAGTGCCTATTTTGGGTCTAGCTGCCTTTGGCTCCAGTTACCCTTCCAGGGTGTCCCCTGTGAGTAGTGCCCTGGGACTCTCAGCCAGCACCTGCCTTGGGTCCAATGGTCCTGCCTGGGAAACCCCTGTGCTGAGCAGCCCAGGACACCCCTAACTGGTACCTATTTCAGTTTCAGCTGTTCAGCCAGGTCACCCTCTTTGTGGAAAGCCTTAGGATCCCACAGCTAGCACCCACTTTAGCTTCACCAGTTTTGCCAGGGCATCCTCTGCATAAAGAGCCCCAGAATCATGCCCACTTCAGCTCTGGCCATACCACCAGGACAGTTTCATCATGGAGTACTCTGGGACTCCCACCCCACACAAGCCACAGTTCCAGTTAGCCAGCCAAAGTCACCAGGCACACAAAGTCTACAGAGGGTACTACCATACACATACCACTACTTCCAATTTAGAAGAAGTAGTTGTTCCACCTAATTCATAGAAACAAACACAGAAAGTCAAGCAAAATGAGGAGACAGAGGAATATGCTCCATATGAAAGAATAAGACACAACCTCAGAAAAATAACCAAATGAAATGGACATAATCAATCTACCTGATAAATGGTTGAAAGTAATGGTCACAAAGATGGTCACCAGACTGGAGAAAGCAGTGGATAAACTCAGTGATAACTTCAACAAAGAGATAGAAAATATAAAAAAGAACCAATCAGAGTTGAAGAATACAATAATTGAAATGAACACTACACTAGAGAGAATCAATAGCAGATTAGAAAATACAGAAGAATGAATCAATGACCTGGAAGACAGGGTAATGGATAGCACTCAAGTTAAACAGCAAAAAAGACAAAAAGAATTGAAAAAAGGATAGGTTAATGTATCTCTTGGACAACACCAAGTGAAAACAAACATTTGCCTTATAGGGGTCCCAGAAGGAGAGGAGAGGAAAAAGGGGGCAGAAAACTTACTTGAAGATATAATAACTGAAAACCTCCCTAAAGCAGGAAAGGAAACCCAGGTTTAAGAAACAAGATCAACCCAAAGAGGTTCACACCATGACACGTAGTAATTAAAATATAAAAAATGAAAGAGAATTTCAAAGGAGCAAGAGAGAAACTACTAATAATGTACAAGAAAGGCCCCATAAGCCTATCAGATGACTTTTCAGCAGAAATGTTTCAGGCCAGAAGTGATATGTTCTAAGTACTGAAAGGGGGGAAAACCTTATAATGAAGAATACTCTACCTGGCAAGATTATCATTAAGAATGGAAGGAGAGATAGAGTTTCCCAGACTAGCCAAAGTTAAAGATGTTTACCACCAATAAAATGGCCTTGCAAGAAATGTTAAAGGAACTTATTTAAGTAGAAAAGAAAATGCCATAAGTAGAAGCAAAAAAAATTATGAGAGGAAAAATTGCCATGAGTAAAAGTAAACACACAGTAAAGGTAGTAAAGCAATCACTTATAAAGCCAATATAAAGGCTAAAATACTAAAGTAGTACAATCAATGATATCTGAAAAATTAGTTAAGGGCACAGACACAATAAAAAGATTTAAAGCATGGTGGCAGGGAGTAAAAATGAAGTTTCTTTAATGTGTTTGGACTTACATAATCATCAACTTAATATAGGCTGCTATATAGGTATGATGTTATATAAGAACCTCATGGTAACCACAAACCAAATACCTATAGTAGATACACAAAAAATAAAGAGAAAGGAAAACAAGCATAGCACTAAAGAAAGTCATCAATCACAAGGAAAAAGAGCAAGAAAAGAAGAAAGGAACAGAGAAGAGCTACAAAAACAATCAGAAAAAATTAAATAACAGTAAGTACATACCTATTAATAATTACTTTAAATGTAAATGGTGTATGGGGTGCCTGGGTGGCTCAGTCAGTTAAGCATCCAACTCTTGATTTTTGTTCAGGTCATGATCTCACTGTCATGAGATCAAGTACTGTGTTGTGTTCTGCATGGAGCTTACTTGGGATTCTCTCCCTCCCTCTCCTTCTGTCCCCTCTCACACTCTTTAAAAAAAAAAATAAATGTAAATGATATAAATGCTCCAACCAAAAAATGTATGGTGACAGAATGCATAAGAAAATAAGACCCATCTATATGCTACCGACAAAAGACTCACTTCAGACTTAAACACATGTACAGACTGAAAGCAAAGGAATGGAAACAGATATTCCATAAAAATGAAAGCAAAAAAAAATGTAGAGGTAACAATATTCATATCAGACAGAATTTAAGAATATGCTTTTTAAAAAGTGTTTATTTATTTTTGAGAGAGAGAACATGAGTTGGGGGGCAGTAAGAGAGGGAGATAAAGGATCCAAAGTGGGCTTCACACTGTGAGTGCAGAGCCCAATGTGGGGCTTGTACCCATGACCAAGAGTTCATAACCTGAGCCAAAATCAAGAGTCAACCACTTAACTAACTGAGCCACTCCAGTGCCCCAGACAGACTTTAAAACAAACTAGAGACAAATGAGGGCACTGACATCATGATAAAGGGATCAAACCCAAAAGAGGATTGATAATTGTAAATATCTATGCAAACAACATTGGAGCACCTAAATACATAAAGCAAGTATTAACAGACATAAACAGAGAAATTGAAGGTAAAAGAATAATAGTAGGGGACTTCAAATCCCACTTACATAAAACCAACAAGGAAACAGTAGCCTTGAATGACATATTAGACCAGATGGACCTATACAGAATTTTCCATGCACAAACAACAGAATACATGTTCCTTTCAAATGCACATGGAACATTGCCCAGGTGAGATGACAAATTAGTCCACAAAACAAGTCTCAATAAATTTAGGAAGATTGAAATCATTTCATACACCTTTTGCAGCCAAAAAGTATGAAACTAGAAATGAGTTGCAAGAAAGAAACTGGAAAAACCACAATAATGTAGAGGCTAAACAACATTCTACAATAAAAAAATACATGGAGACTAATGAAAATGAAAACATAATGGTCCAACATCTTTGGGATGCCATGAAAGCAGTTAGAAGAGGAAAATTTATAGTGATAGATGCCAACCTCAAGAAATAAGAAAAATTTCAAATAAAAATATCTAACCTTAGACCCAAAGGGACTAGAAAAGGAAGAACAAATACAGCCCAAGGGAAGTAGAAGGAAGGAAATAATAAAGATCAGCAGAAATAAATGAAATAGAGACAAAAAAAAAAAAAAAGCAAAAAGCAAAGAAACTAAGGGTTGGTTCTTTGAAAAGATAAACAAAACTGATAAATCTTTAGCCAGAGTTATCAAGAAAAAAACAGAGAGGAACCAAAAAAATAACCTCAGAAATGAAAGAAGAGAAACAAGAGCCAGAAATACAAAGGATTATAAGTAATGACTACAAAAAATTATATGCCTAGAGAAGCTAGAAAAAAATGAATTCATAGAAACATACAATCTTTTTTTTTTCAATATATGAAATTTATTGTCAAATTGGTTTCCATACAACACCCAGTGCTCATCCCAAAAGGTGCCCTTCTCAATACCCATCACCCACCCTCCCCATCAACCCTCAGTTTGTTCTCAGTTTTTAAGAGTCTCTTATGCTTTGGCTCTCTCCCACTCTAACCTCTTTTTTTTTCCTTCCCCTCCCCCATGGGTTTCTGTTAAGTTTCTCAGGATCCACATAAGAGTGAAAACATATGGTATCTGTCTTTCTCTGTATGGCTTATTTCACTTAGCATCACACTCTCCAGTTCCATCCACGTTGCTACAAAGGGCCATATTTCGTTCTTTCTCATTGCCATGTAGTACTCCATTGTGTATATAAACCACAATTTCTTTATCCATTCATCAGTTGACGGACATTTAGGCTCTTTCCATAATTTGGCTATTGTTGAGAGTGCTGCTATAAACATTGGGGTACAAGTGCCCCTATGCATCAGTACTCCTGTATCCCTTGGGTAAATTCCTAGCAGTGCTATTGCTGGGTCATAGGGTAAGTCTATTTTTAATTTTTTGAGGAACCTCCACACTGTTTTCCAGAGTGGCTGCACCAGTTTGCATTCCCAACGACAGTGCAAGAGGGTTCCCGTTTCTCCACATCCTCTCCAGCGTCTATAGTCTCCTGATTTGTTCATTTTGGCCACTCTGACTGGCGTGAGGTGATATCTGAGTGTGGTTTTGATTTGTATTTCCCTGATGAGGAGCGACGCTGAACATCTTTTCATGTGCCTGTTGGCCATCCAGATGTCTTCTTTAGAGAAGTGTCTATTCATGTTTTCTGCCCATTTCTTCACTGGGTTATTTGTTTTTTGGGTGTGGAGTTTGGTAAGCTCTTTATAGATTTTGGATACTAGCCCTTTGTCTGATATGTCATTTGCAAATATCTTTTCCCATTCCATTGGTTGCCTTTTAGTTTTGTTGGTTGTTTCCTTTGCTGTGCAGAAGGTTTTAATCTTCATAAGGTCCCAGTAATTCATTTTTGCTTTTAATTCCCTTGCCTTTGGGGATGTGTCGAGTAAGAGATTGCTATGGCTGAGGTCAGAGAGGTCTTTTCCTGCTTTCTCCTCTAAGGTTTTGATGGTTTCCTGTCTCACATTCAGGTCCTTTATCCATTTTGAATTTATTTTTGTGAATGGTGTGAGAAAGTGGTCTAGTTTCAACCTTCTGCATGTTGCTGTCCAGTTCTCCCAGCACCATTTGTTAAAGAGACTGTCTATTTTCCATTGGATGTTCTTTCCTGCTTTGTCAAAGATGAGTTAGCCATACATTTGTGGGTCTAGTTCTGGGGTTTCTATTCTATTCCATTGGTCTATGTGTCTGTTTTTGTGCCAATACCATGCTGTCTTGATGATGACAGCTTTGTAGTAGTGGCTAAAGTCTGGGATTGTGATGCCTCCTGATTTGGTCTTCTTCTTCAAAATTACCTTGGCTATTTGGGGCCTTTTGTGGTTCCATATGAATTTTAGGATTGCTTGGTCTAGTTTCGAGAAGAATGCTGGTGCCATTTTGATTGGGATTGCACTGAATGTGTAGATAGCTTTGGGTAGTATTGACATTTTGACAATATTTATTCTTCCAATCCATGAGCAGGGAATGTCTTTCCATTTCTTTATATCTTCTTCAATTACCTTCATAAGCTTTCTATAGTTTTCAGCATACAGATCTTTTACATCTTTGGTTAGATTTATTCCTAGGTATTTTATGCTTCTTGGTGCAATTGTGAATGGGATCAGTTTCTTTATTTGTATTTCTGTTGTTTCATTGTTAGTGTATAAGATTGCAACTGATTTCTGTACATTGATTTTGTATCCTGCCACTTTGCTGAATTCATGTATCAGTTCTAGCAGACTTTTGGTGGAGTCTATCGGATTTTCCATGTATAATATCATATCACCTGCAAAAAGCGAAAGCTTGACTTCATCTTTGCCAATTTTGATGCCTTTGATTTCCTTTTGATGTCTGATTGCTGATGCTAGAACTTCCAGCACTATGTTAAACAACAGTGGTGAGAGTGGGCATCCCTGTCGTGAAACATACAATATTTCAAGATCAAATTGGGAATAAATGGAAAATCTGGGGAGGAGATAAGATGATGGAATAGTAGAAGGACTATGCTTACCTCATCCCTCAAACACAGTTAGATAATTATCAAATCATTCTGAACCCCCAGAAAATTGATCTGAAAACTGCACAACTAGAGGGAAAAAAGAGGCCACAAAATGTGGAAGGTTGGAGGTGTGGAGATGCAGTTTAGGGGAGAAAAGAATCACGGATGCTGCAGAGGGAAGGGAGACAGAGGAGGGAGGGAGGGAGGGACATTCAAATCCACAGGCACAGAGAACTCCCATTAAAAACAACAAAAGGCAGCCGACACCAAAAAATATAATAGTAAAATATGCAAAATACAGAGATAAGGAAAGAATCCTGAGAGTAGCAAGGGAAAACAAATCCCTAACCTACAAGGGAAGACAAATCAGATAAGCAGCAGATCTCTCCATAGAAACCTGTGGAGGCAGGCCAGAAGGGAGTGGCATGATATATTCAACATGCTGAATGGGAAAACAATGCAGCCAAGAACACTTTATCCAGCAAGATTGTCATTCAGAATAGGAGAGATACAGAGTTTCCCAGAAAAATAAAAAGTAAAGGAATTAGCGGTCACTAAACCAGACCTAGAAATATTAAAGGGGATTCTTTGAGTGGTGAAAAAAGGCCAAAAGCAAAAAAGACTAGAAAGGAACAGAGAAAATCTCCAGAAACAATGACATTACAGGTAATACAATGGCACTAGATTCTTATCTATCAATAATCTATCACTCTGAATAACAACATACTAAATGCTCCAACAAAAGACATAGGGCAGCAGAATGGATAAAAAACAAAACAAAACAAAACACCAATACCCATCTATATGCTGCCTATAAAAGACTCATTTTAGACCTAAAGACACTTTCAGGTTGAAAGTGAAGGGATACAGAACCACTTATCATGCTAGTGGATGTCCAAAGAAAGCTGGGGTAGCCATACTTTTATCGGACAAACTAGATTTTAAACCAAGACTGTAACAAGACATGAAGAAGGGCACTATATCATAATTAAGGGGTCTATCCAAAAATAATATCTAAAAATTGTATTAATTCCCCCAACCTGGAAGCACCAAAATATATAAATCCGTTAATCACAAACATAAAAAAAAGTCATTGATAATAATACAATAATAGTAGGGGACTTTAACACCCTACTTACAACAAAGGACATGTCATCAAAGCAGAAAATTAACAAGGAAACAATGGCTTTGAATGACACACTGGATCAGATGGACTTAATAGATATATTCAGAACATTTCATCATAAAGCAGCAGAATGTATATTCTTTTTGAGTGCAACATGGAATATTCTCCAGTACAGATCAAATATGGGGTCCCAAATTAGGCCTCAGAAAGTACAGAAAGATTGAGATTAAACTATGCATATTTTCAGAACACTATGAAATTTGAAGTCAACACAAGAAGAAAATTGGAAAGACCACAAATACATGGAGGTTAAAGAACATCCTACTAAAGAATGAATGGGTTAACCAAGAAATTAAATAAAACATAAAAATACACATGGAAGCAAATTATATATATTATATATATTCCACCAATTTATGTATATATAAATAATAATTTTATAAATAAATAAATGGCAGACATAGAAAAGCTCTTCCTTACAGCTGCGTTCCAACAGATATAGAAAGAATGATGGAAACTGAAAATCACCATCTGACTAAATACCACAATAATAATTGTTTAAAGTAAGAATCATTAATGGATGCTAATATTAGTGGGTGAAAATGTGATGAGATACAGGGTATTTGCAATCTCAAAGTGTCTCCTAATAACATAAATATTTAATTGCAAAGAGGAAAATAGTATTGGAAGACACCAAGAGACCATCGTTAACATCACTGATAGATCAATGCACATTTTGTGCACCCTTGATATGATGCACTGAGGAGGACACATTATCACTTCTGTGATATTCTTGCCCCAAATTCACCATATGAATTTAATACTTAGAAACATCAGTCAGGGCAGACTGGGTGGCTCAGTTGATTAAGCGTCTGACTCTTGATATCAGCTCAGGTCTTGATCTCAGGGTTGTGAGTTCAAGCCCCACATGAGGCTCCATGCTGGGCACAGAGCCTATTTAAAAAAAGAAAAAAAGAAACAGCAGACAAATCCAAATTGAGGGGCATTCTACAAAATAACTGGCCAGTACTTTACAGATATTTTAAGATGATGAAAGACAAAGAAAGACCAAAAAACTGTTTTTAAGGGAAGTAAAGATACAGGACAACTAAATGCAATTCATGATGCTGGACTGGATCCCCAGGCCAAAAAAAGCAAGGACATTAGTGGGAACAACTGGCAAAATTTGAACATGGTCTGTAGATTAATAGTACTATACCAACATTAATTTTCTGATTCAGATCATGGTACTATGCTTAAGTGAGATTTAGCATTTGGGAAATCTTGTTGAAGGATATACAGGAGTTCTTTATACTATTTTTGCAACTTTTTTAAGTATGATGTTATTTAAAAATTAAAAGTTAAACATAAAAAAATTATTTTAAATGAAGGAAATGATGTTTCATCTGTTGTGCCCTCACAGCACTCAACCCAGAGCCATCCAGGGTGGGACACAGTATTAGTCTTCATGAACAGAAGTGGAAGGGATTGTGTTATCTTCACTTTGGTTTCAGAATGTAGAGCTGTAGGTGATCTTGGAAATCATCTGGGCCCTTGCTACTCAGAGCACACTTCATGGACCAGCAGTAGTGGTACCACCTGAAACTTATTGAAAATGCAGGCTTTCAAGTAGCCTACTACTACCATTACTGAATCATAATCTGCATTTTAGCAGGATTTCCAGGTGAATTATATGTACATTAAATGTTGAAATCCCTGATTTATTTCAGTGGTTCTCAATCTTGGCTGCCTGTTGGGATGATGTGGGGAAATATTTCTGAAGCCCAAACACCTAGAGATACTGTTTCAACTAAAGAAATGGAAACTCAGAGGCTAGAAGGTGTGGGTGAAGAATGAAATACAAGGAGATATTTTAAAGATATTTAAAGATATCATTTGGAGATATCAAATGAAGAGATGAATTTCCCTTCATTTGCCAACTCCTTCTGAGCATCTATTATGACCAGGTGCTCTTTAAAATTGTGAGGACACAGCAGTGAGCAAAACAAGCTTCTTGCTTTCATGAGCTCACCTTTTAGATGGGGATATAGAAGAAATGCATAAATGAAATATTTACTATATATATAAGTTGAAATTGTGCTAATAACTACAAAGACAAATAAAACCAAGTAATGGAACAGACAATGATGGAAGTAGGGATGGAGAAGGCCTCTTGGAGCTGGTCACATCTAAGTGAAAGGAAGGAGGTAAGAATGTTCCATTCCAAGGGCATAGCAAGTGAGAACATGTTTGGGCGGCAGGAAGGATGGCAAGAAGGCCAGTGTGCCTAAAGTGGAGTAAAGATATCTTGTGGGCTGAGATCAGGAATTTGAATTGTATTCCAAGTATAACAGAAAACTATTAGAAGGCTTTGAATAGGGCAATAAAATTATTTAACCCATGTTCTAAAGACTTCTTGGGAAACTGGGTGAAAAATCGACTGGAGACACCAGAGCAGGGATTGGGAAGCCAAGCAGAGGCTGTGGTTTGAGTGAGAGATGAAGGTGGAAGTCAAAGAAGTAATTAGATTTGGGGTATATTTTAAAGGCAGAACAGATAGAAATTGTTGCTACATTCGATTCAAGATATAAGAGAAAGGAAAGTCACACATGACTCCCAGGTTTTAGCCTCAGCACCAGGGTGAATGGTTGTATCAGTGATGAAATGGGACTATCCAGTGTTAGTTTGACTGGACAGGTCTCGCTTATCTGTGTCAAGAGAACAAAACAAAGTAAAACAAACAACAACAAACACCCTGCTTCTCTCGAGCCACTCCCAGATGAATCTTTACTATTTCCTTCTAATGAAATTCCCACATCCTCTTGCTCTGATGAGATGCTACCCTTTACCAGGTCTCCAGTAAGAATCTGGACTGAGCTGGCCAGACCTGGATTGAGATAAGGCATCTATGAGTAGGAGAGCTAAGGGACCATGGGACCAGTTTCACTTACCCTTTCCAGAGGACTCAGTGCAGTGACTGACTGGCATTTCCTTTTTTCCAAGACACTGTGACCAAAAATGGTGAAGAATGAGCACAAGTGAACTAAGATCAATCCAATGGTCAAATAACACTTCCAGATAAAACTTAGACATATTTTGTGCTGTGCATAATTACCATGCAACATAGTAGACTGGCATACATGTCATAAATTTCTGTAGTTAGGATTGCTTTCATTTGGTCAGGCTGACAAATTATAGAATCAGTTCTGGTCTGAGATGCCCAGGAAAACCTCTGAATCACAGAAGTTCCCTCTCTGGGGAAGCAGACAAGAGGAGCTCTAGAGAGGGTAATACTCTTTCTTCTCCCTTGTCTTTCTTCTGGGGGGAGGGTGCAATGAAAAGAGGAGTAATTTCAGAGTACTGGTGTGATCTAGAGAGAGAAGAGGGAAGCAGAATAGACTAATGATACATGTATTACTACTTGTTAAGCATCCCCTAAGCACCAGGCACTAGACTAGTTGCTATGCATATATGTTGTCTAATAATGATAATGACCTTTCAAGGAGGATACTAACATCCTGTGTTATATACAAGGAAGCTGAGACTTAAAGATTAAAACCAGTATTAATCTTAAAGTCACTTGAATCACAGATAAAGTACTCATGACTTCCATGCTGCTTGGAATGGGCCAAAAAATGCAGTGGCATTAGAATGATTCTGCAGAGGAAGCATGACAGATGGATCTCTCTCTGTCTCAAAAGATGTTGTACATAGACGACTAGTCACACAGGACTTTCATGCTGCAGATCCCGTGCATGCAGAACCTGATCTCCTCTTTGAACTCTCCTACTTCTGGAGGGATCACTATATACTAGGTCTTTCTCTTCTTCAATGGGGTATGTGGTCTGCTGAATATGCTAGTCCACAACTTGTTTACCCCTGAAGTCCTTCATTCAAAGTACTGGAAAGACCATCTTCACAGAGAAAATCCAGGAGTACTGATCTTTAAGGAAAGTAAAAGAACATTTAGGAGTAAGCAGGGGTAGACATTCCCTCAGAGCATGGGAAGAATTCCCATGATGCCGAGTACTCAGTGGCTTCTGTGGATGGGAGGCAATGGCTGAGCCCCAGCAAAGGGTGCTGGGAAATCTCTCTGACCAATCTTCAATGTTGATATATCAAGAGCAAAGCTGGGAAGTTTAAGCATTGAATTCTACAGTGAGGTAAAGGGAACATGATGAAGGTAGAGATTCTACCAGACATGAAGGAGACTAGCATTTTTCCATTGTGAGAAGAGGATTCAAGGAATTAAGGAATGATATTCTGGGGGATGACACTAATGTAGAAGAGATTTTGTATCCTCATCCCCTGAAGATGGGTGGTGCTAGATGATAGAAACCTAAATACAAACCTCAGGTTGGATGAAGGAGAGTCCAAGAACGTGGGCTTGTGCTCCAATTTAGTTCTCTTTGTTGTGGCTTCAATTGTGTCCTCCAAAAAGACAGGTTGATGTCCTAAGCCCCGGTGGCTGTGAATGTGATCTTATTTGGAAATATGGTCTTTGCAGATGTAATCAATTTAAGATGAGGTCATGCTGGATTAGGGTTAGCCAATAACTGGTTCTTCTAAGAAAAGGGAAATTTGGGCACAGGGAACACAAGGAGACCACTGTCTGATGAAGGAGGCATGTACAGCTGCAAGCCAGAGAATACCAAGGATTTGCCAACAACCACCAGAGACTAGGAGAGACACATCCAACAGATTCTCCCTCCAGAAGAAACAGACTTAGCTGATACTTTGATTTTAGACCTCTAGAATCCAGAACTGTGAAAGAATTATTTCAGCTGTTTTAAGCCACATAGAATGTGGACATTTGTTAGGAAAGCCCTGGGAAACTAATTTACTCCTGCTATATTCCCACATGAGGTGAATGTGGTAGAACACCCCTAATGGGGACAAGTGTCTACACTGGACTGATGAACCAGTGGGTAGGATGGAAGAGATACAGAGATTCCTGTGTGATGCTGTGAGGAACATAACAAGGGATGAGGGAACGTCTTAGGTGGAGAGCCTCAGAAGTTAGTAGAGTGTGTGAGAACTAATGTGTTTGCACATACTGTCTTTCATAGGTTGCCTTTTCACTCTATTGTTTCCTTTGCTGTGTGGAAGCTTTTTAGTTTGATGTAGTCCCACTTACCTATTTTTGCTTTAGTTGCCTGTGCTTTTGATGTCTTATCCTAGAAACAATTGCTAAGACCAATGTCAAGGAACTAATATTTTCTTCTAGGAGCCTTACAGTTTCAGGTTTTACATTTAGGTCTTTATTACATTTTGAGTTGACATTTGTGTATGATGTGAGATAAGGGTCCAATTTTATTCTTTTGCATGTGCATATCAGTTTTTTCCAAGGACATTCTGGATATCTACCCAAAAGAATTGAAATCAGAATCTCAAAGAGATACTTGCACTCTCATATTCATTGCAGCATTATTTTCCATAGCCAAAATGTAGAAACAACCTAAACATCCATCAGTGAATGAATGGATAAAAAAATGTGGCATATACATACAATGGAATATTATTCAGCATTAATAAGGAAGGAAATCCTGCCATAGGCAACAACATTATAAGCCTTGACGACATTATACTAGGTAAAATAAACCAGACATAGACAAATACTGTATGATACCACCTATATGAGGTATATAAATCTTTCAAAGAGAAGGAGAGAGTAGAACTGGGGTTACCAGGGTTTGGGGGCAGTGGAAAATGGGGAGTTGCTGCTTAACAGGTATAAGTTTCAGTTACGCGGGATGATTAAGTTCTAGCGATAATTGTACAACATTGTGCCTATAGTTAACATTACTGGATTGTATACTTGAAATTTTTGTTAAGAGGGTATACCTCATGTTGTGTTCTTATTACAATAAAAAGGGAACAATTTTTTTTAAAGAGCAGTCAGCAGGGGGTAGTGAGTTGTGTTCTCCGAGAGCAATCACTATTGCTAAAACCAAAATAGTGAACCAAAAATTGACCACCCTATTCAGCAGAGGGTACAGGGAGGACAGAAACTGATGTCCAAACACGAGGAAACATGAACTACATCTCAATGTGATCTCAGTCGTCCAGAGAATGATCAAGGGAGAACAAAAAGCTCTTTACCAGTGTCACCTTGAACACCCACAAGTCCCTTCTGTGCCCATGTGCCACCTGGGGAAGAGGCAGAAGCCCTGAAGGACTGAACAATTACCCCAATGGGATTAAGTTTGCCCAAAATAGACTCTAAAGCTAGAAAAGACTGAGTTACTGCAAAAGGACAAGATTTAATCATCCCACAACTACTGCCTGCCAGCACTGGGAAGAGGATTCAGAGAAAGATGAAACACATTCATTCTTTTAACTCATATGTGTTGATTGGCTATTAGGAGTCTGCAGAGTTCTAGATCAGTCACAGAAAACACAGTTACATTATTTTTCATATGTGAATTATAGTACGTTCACTTAGACCCTGCAACACCTAGTAAGCCAATACAGACTTACTTCCCTCTCATCCTTGAGGGAGAGATTGGCCTAGCCTGGTGGCCAAGGGACATCAAATGAGGGAGTAGTTTTTCATACATATCTATTGAACACTTGCCCTGTGTAAGACATCATGGTAAGGAGAGTAGACAGGAGGACGACACAATATGGGAAAGAGTGAGGCAGGCCCATGGTAGCAGAAGTATCTTCCTTCCCCCATTCCCTATCTTTGCAAAAGGCCTTCATGAATATCACTTATAAATCTCAACTTAGTGCTAGGAGAAGGGAAGATCTAGACTAGAAGCTTTGGGCCAATGTTTTGGTGGTTCTCAAGAAGAGAAAAGACCCAAATAAATCATATTAAAAGTTCCCTCCACAATCTTCCCCCCACCCCCCCAGAGTCAGTCCCGTCCTAAGGTTTGAATCCTTAGGGGATTTGGGGATGGGCTGCAAAGGAGAATAGGAAAGAACAAAGTTAATTCTAAGACACACACACACAAAAGAAGGAAACATTCCTTGCCCAACCCTTCCCTGAAAACATGTTGACAAACCTGAAACCATCCTCAAATTGGCAATAATGCAAGACAGCCTAGCTGAGGACAAGTAGGCTATGAGAACCATTTGTGTTGTTAAAAGAAATAAAACAACTGGCAAAAGGCAGCTCAAAATGAGTAAAGATTTACCCAGTTCATAATCAAGCAAACATGGCATGGGACAAGAACCAAAGAAAAATCATAAATGAGTTTTTGTCACCCTAAAGTGAACCAGATGATATTCTTTTATAACAAACTATTTTATTCAAATTATTAATTGAAGATTTTGCCTCTTAAGGGGAAATGGCTATTTCATTACAAGGACAGCATCTGATATTTTGACTTGCTTACAAAAACCCATTCTTTATCTTGTATGATAAACACAGGTTGTGCCAAATACCAATATAAGCATCCCATATATATCAAGCAAAAGCACGAGATATAGCTCCTTTTTTTTTTTACTATACTGATAGATATATTGTGGAAAAAATATGAGCTAATATCTCAAAACTTTGTTTCATCAACCACAAATCTGATGGGATTAAAATAAGTGAAATAAGAATAAGCAATGATGACATTAAATATTGTGGGGAAGGAAGGGCTAGGTTATGACTGGCCACTTCTTGGATTCTTACTTTGGCAAACAAATAATATAACCCAGGGATGACCTTGATTTTCATTTCTACACAAACTATAACAAAATAAAAGGAGATTTATTCTAAGAATCTCATTTCAAACACAAAAATTTATAGTAAGCAATGACAAGTGCATTGTTAAGAAACTTGTTAATGATGAAAGAGAGCTGATGCCTTTAAATTCTGATGGATAGGTCTAGGTAAAAATAAGATGTCTTAGAAGCCTGTTCATATTCTAGATGGACATAAGCATTCTCAGATCAACAGGGGGTTTTGTCTTATGAAAGACTGGCTCTGATCATTATTAAGAGGGATTAAATTTATTTAATGTTGACCTGGAGGTCAGAGTAGGATCCAAAGTTTCAGTAATGAAAAAACTGAGCCAATTAAGCAGTCTCACAATGCAGTAGGTGGCTCTCTAATTTAGTGGCTTCCTGGTTCCTTAAAATATTCAGATACCCTGTTTAACATCATGTAAGATTTTCAAATCATAAAGATGGTCATACAAATCTGTGGCAAAGCTTTGATCATTTCTCAAAAATAGCATCTTCCCTCTGGAAGGCTGTGTGATCATTAGTGTGAGGTACATTGTCAAAGTAACATGGACATTACTGTCAAGTAACTGCACAGAATCTGATCACTTAGATGTCTCCGATTTTGCCTTTTCTCCTTAGACAATATGTTAAAAGTTCCTATTACAGTGGTGGGATTGTGACCCACCCTCTTTCTGTTCATGATAAGAAACAGCTCTGCATGATACGTTTTCCTGGTTTTGAACTCTCCAGTTAATGACCAGAGGAGAGGCCAGTTGTCTTGTTAGTGTCTGTGTCAAGTTTTATTCCATGATAAAAGGATTCTGTAAGGTCACTACTTCCTAGGAAAAAAAAACTACAGGATGAGCCATCAAAGAGAACATGAGATATTTGTTGCCAAGCTACCTCCCTCCTTCATTGAACACAGTCCTTCTCTTCCCCATCTCAGTTCCAAGGGTTCTCTCTGAGAGCAAACAAGAACTTTGTGGATGGACCAGTGGGAGGCTTGTCCTGGGATCTGGAGGTAATAAAGTCATCTTCTGGCTTTTGGAAAAACCAGGTACAATAGAGAAAAGGTTTCTACTGTTAGAAGCGGGGGTGCTTTGAAAGTTTGACCCAAAACAAGGTGGAGAATGATTCTTGCAGTATATCTTTTAGTAAAAAAAAAAAAAGCTACATGTTTTCTGTAGATACATATATTTTTAGTAAGTGCAAAGAAACATTTTGGAAGAATTTATGCTATGCTGATGCTAGATTACTCACAGTGGTTATATTTGGGAAGAAACTGGGATTGAAGAAATGGTCAAAGAGGACCTAAACCTACCCTGTATTGTTTTAATTTGTACAAGGAAATAATGTTCATGCATTGCTTATATAACTAAAAATCAATTTAAAGAATATACACATATAGACATATGCATATAATTGTACAGACACAGAATATCTCTGAAAAAAATTTAATAAGTTGGTAAGAGCTTTTGACTCTCTAGAGGAAAATCAATTGGTGGGGAGGTAGGGCTTGGGAGGGAGACATACTTTTGACCACAAGGACTTCTGTAGCTTATAAATTTTGCACTATATGCATATATCAGATAAAACAAGTCAATAAATAACACAAGTCAATAATGTGAAAAGTTAACTTTGAACATTAATAATAGTGAAATCTGAAATGAACTATAATTCCATTTTAAAGGTTTGAAGCATAGTTTAAAACAACAATGAAGGGCTGAACTTTGCAGAATAGAACTTGGTTAGGGAAGGAGGAAGATCAGCTGTCAAGTCCTTGGGGCTAGGATAGGGCAGGGGCTAATGACAAATGAAGATCCAAATCCAGGGGCAGAATCCTTGAACCTAGCTACAAAAAACACTTAGTATGTATACCAACCCCCCACTGTCTTCAGTTAAGGATCAGAACAGTGTAGTCTAAGATAAAGCCAGATATAATTGAATCAAAAAATAAACAACCACAAACAGAAAGAAAGCAAGGAAAGGAAAAAGAAAATAAAAGAGAGAGGCAGAGAGAGAGAGATTGAAAGAGAGCGAGAGGGAGGGAGGGTTTGGCTTTTTTATTAGAATAAAAATTCCATGATGGTAAATGCTCTGTTTCTTTGATTCTATATTTTCCAATTTTAATTTTCAAAATTACCTGTTAGTTATTAAGGGATCCATTTGCACCTAAGTCATAAGAACTGGTGACTCATACACCAAAAGGCTCCAGGTCTGACAACTCTGAGTGTATGTGCTGGAAAAGGTGGACCTGACTTAGGTAGAAAGCGAAATAAATAAAAAATAAATGCCAACAGCAGAGGTGAGATGCTGATAAGAGGCAGCTATAATTGGAAGTCTTTTTTTTTTCTTTTTTAGATTTTATTATTTAAGTAATCTCCACATCCAATATGGGGCTTGAACTCAAAACCCTGAGATAAGAGACACATGCTTCCCCCCACTGAGCCAGCCAGAGGCCCCTAAAACTGGAATTTTGCACCAGAGTTGAATTCCTAAATTCTAATCAACTTCTGTTAACTTACCTAGGTAGCAGACCATTCTACCCCAGGGCTGGATAGAAGCAAACAAAGGATGAAGGCAAAAAGGCATTTGGCTTTTTTAAGTAGTGGCTTAATTGCCATTCCTTTTTAAGACATTCTTCTAAACCTGACAACAAAAGTAAAGGAATAGCATACATGTGGTTGACCATACACTCTCCAGGAGCCCACTTAATTTCAGAAAAGGAAATGGACCTCACCACCTACATATGGAAGGAATTTTCAGTAGAGGCCAGGTTTTGTAGGAACATGGGCACTCCTCACAGATCTTCAAATTAAAAGTTATCTATTAAGCTGTGGCATCTTAGGATGCTAGATACTTTTGTCAGTTGGGTTAAACTGCGGCATGATAACTATGTGACAGCTCTAAATTTGCACTGACATCCTCAACCGGGCTGGAAGATGTGAGTGGGAAGAGGGTTTCTACCAGTCCCATCTGCCTAAGGGCACACCATCTTCTCTATACTCTCCTGCTTTGATGGATGGTCTTCATTTAGTATTACAAAGAATTTTCCTCTGGGTATTTTCTTAGCCCCCAAGCTTGCATTTAATATTTAATGCTATTTCCTTTTCTGCCATCCACTTAGATGATTTCCAGAATTTATGATTACTCATATGTAGAACAATGTAACTCACTTTGTGCTTTTTAATGACTTCACACAACATTCGTGTTTCCAATTCATTGTCATCGGAACCAAGAAAAATGTTGTGGATTGTCAAGAATGAAGAGGTAGATGAGAGAGGATGTTCTCCCAAACCTTTCTATCTTGCGTTAATATCTGTAATTATCCATTGTGAATGACAGTTCCTTATGTTTTATCAGTAAGCTGGGAAACATTTCCCAGTTTTGCAGCCTCCTCTATTTTTCCTAACAATTACAACCTTCTGAGAGGAGGGATAGGATGTGTTCAAGTAAAGAACAATTTACTTAACAGTGGGAAGCTCGGAACTGACCCCAGAATAGGAAACAGCAAATAAGCAGGAATGCAGCTCTGGGGTCTTCCTTTTACCAGAGACACAGTGTTTATCTCAGTTTATGCCTGGAATTCAGAAAAATGCCCAAATTATGTGGCTAGGTGGCATGTTATCAGGTAGCCTGAAGACAGAGAATGGACTTCGCCAACTTTTAGTCTGTAAAAACAGGTGTTCTTAGGAGTATGAATTTGACTTGAAGTCCTTTTCATTTAAAGTTTTCAATTCACTTATTAAATCTGAGGTTTTTCAATAAAAGGCACAGCAAGGATTTGAACTCATGTTGACTTGTCTCCAAATGCTGTAGTCTGACCTGTATCATACGGCTTCTCAAGCTGCACTTCACCTCAGGAGGAAATTTGTAGTATGCCTTTTTAGACACTTAAAAGCATAAGACACCTTTAGCATGCTGGAACAGGGCACATTCCTTATAAATGCCCATTAGAGAAGACCAAAGACAAATGTAGTTGAGCCCTAAACACTGGGTATGTTTTTCAGGATATAGGGAGGGACAAGTTTAAAAGGGGAGAACCAGTCTGTTCTGTTTCCTTTTTATTTTTTGTTTTATTTTGCTTTGTTTTTCAGAAGTTAACCTCTTCTTGTTTATATACACCACTTAGATGGGTGACTTTGCTACTTCTTTCCCTTTTCATCTGAGCATAGAGACTAAAGTGCTTCCGGAAGGAGTGTGTAGCCCCTTGAAGTTTTATTCTTGATATAATTATAGGCTTAATTCCAACCCCAGATCTGCCATGCACAACACCAGCTTTCCAATACACCTGGGAATAAAAGACTGCTTTCAAAGCAAACACTTTTCTCTCATCTCAGTTCCAAAAAAGTCATTCAGGGAACATATATCCTGAGGCTAGAAAAGGATGCTCTTTTTTCTTTCTTTTCACAGGGGCAGAGATTACTAATTCAAGGTCAGGTTGGAGACATTTGTTTTAATAACTTTTTTCTAAATAACCCTTTATTTACGAGGGCTATGTAGACAGGGAAGAAAAAAAAAGGCTAAAAATCTTCTCATATCTCTGCCAATTGTTTGGCAAAACAAAGTTGGTAAAGTCAATTTATTTTCCTGATAAAGGAGAATAAAATGATTAGCTTTTGTACAAGATAGTAGGTGGATAAGAGTAGCTCAGGGCTGATATTCATGAAAAATTATGGAGACTAGATGAAAGTGGAAAATCTTTAAAGGCCTGAAAGTAACACACACACACACACACACACACACACACACACACACACACACATCCTGAAAACCCAGAATTCTACAATTATACAATCAGTGAAAATAGCCTCCAAGATTGGAGATAAATTAAAGAAATTTTCAAATGAAACAAAAATAAAGGAATTTGTTTCAAGCAGAACTGCATTACAAAAAACGCTAAAGAAAGTACTTCAGGCTGCAGGAAAATGATGTCAGATAAAATCTCAGATCACAAGAAAAGAATGGAGAACATCAAAAATAGCAATTATCTGGGTAAATGCTAAACAATTTGATTTTATCTTCTTCCTTTTAATATCTTTATTATACATATAACTGTTTAAAACAAAAAGATGTGTGGAATTAAAATACTTAGAAGTAGTATATACAATAGCTATGGCAGGAGGATCTGGGATGAGAGTAAGTGGACATATGCGATTCCAAGATTTCCATATATATCATGAAGTGGTATTATATTAACTATTAGTGATTATAAAAAATTAAAGATGTATAATCTTTAGAGCAATCATTAAAAATATGTAATGCAGAGAAGTATGGCAAAAAGCCGGTAGGAAAATGAAAATGAAGTTCAAAAATTATTCTAACAATCCAAAAAATAAAAGAAAGGGAGAACAGAAGAACAAGAAAAGAAGAGATGGGGAGAAAACAAATCATAAAATGATAGACCCAAACTCAACCTTATTAATAATTGTGTTAAATAATAATGGACTAACCTCTCCAACTGCAATGTAGAAATTGTCAGAATGGATAAAAATGCATGGCCCAACTATATTCTGTCCATAAGAGATGTATTTTAAATATAAAGGCCCAGATAGTTTGAAACCAAATGAATGGGAAAAGTCAAACAATGCAAATAGTAAGCATAAAAATGTTGCACTGGTTATACTACTTTCAGACAAAATAGATTTCTATACTATAAAAATTATAAGATATAAAGAGGGATATTTCATAATGACAAAAATGTCAATTCACTAGGAAGAAAAAACAATTGTAAATATGTGTGTGGCTAATGTAAGAGCTTCAAAATACATTAAATGAAAATAGACAAAATTAAAGAGAGAAATAGACATTTCATAATCATAATTGGAGATTTTTACACTCCTCTCTCAACAAAGATCTGAACAACACTACTAATTACCTTGACTTAGTTTGGTATTTATTGAATAGTACACAGAATGATGGAAAAATGCATTTCTCAGGTTCACATGGTACATTTGCCAAAATAGACCATAGCCTGGGCAATAAAAAGCCTTAATACACCCATTTATGAAAAAAAAAAATCTCTCATCTACCTGGGTTTAGAACTCTCTTAATGTGATAGGTACACTTACTAAAAAAAAATCTATAGCTAAATTCATACTTAGTGTTGAATGGTCAGTGTTTTCTACTTAAAGTCAATAGCAAGGAAAAGATGTCATCTCTCATTACTTCTATCTACCATTGTTTTGGAGATCCTAGTCAGTGCACTAAGAAAAAGGAATGAAATACAAAAAGACTAGTAATAAAGAAGTAAAAAAGTCTCTTATCTCTATTTGCAGATGATGTGACAATGTATGTTGAAAATTCTAAGGAACTACTAACAAGCTCTTAAAACTAGTAAGTGAATTTAATAAGGTCACAGAATAAAAGGTAACTATATAGGAATCAATTGTATTTCTGTATATTAGCAATGAATAATTAGAATATAAAATGTATAGGGGCACCTGGGTAGCTCAGTTGGTTAAGAGACTGACTCCTGGTTTTGGCTCAGGTCATGATCTCATGATTTGTGGGTTTGAGCCCCACATGGGGCTCCGTGCTGGCAGCACAGAGTCTGCTTGGGATTCTGCGTCTCCCTCTCTCTACCCCTCCCCTGCTCAAGATCTCTCTCTCAAATAAATAAACATTAAAAATAAATAAAAAAGGAAAAGAAAAATGGCAAATTTCATTTACAATAGCTTTAAAACAATAAAAACTTAGGAATAGAGTTATCAAAAGATGTATGAGATATGCACATTGGCAACTATAAAACATTATAAAGGGTAATCAAAGAAGATCTAAATAAATCGGGAGATATATCATGTTTATGAATTGGAAGACTTGACAGTGTTAAATTTCCCCAAATTGATCTATAGATTGAATGCAATCTGAATTAAAATATTAGCAAGTTAAAAATATATACAAATGACAAACAGATGCTTAAAAATTAAATATGAAAGTGAAAGACCTAGATTACCTAAACATTTTTGAAAAGAAGAAGATAGAAGGACTTATACTACAATGTTTCAAGACTTACTATTAAACAGTAGTAATCTGGACAGTGTGGCATTGGTGTAAAGATAAGCATACAGGTCAATGAAACATGATAGAAAGGCTAGAAATAGACCTACAGTTATATGGTCATTTGATTTTCAACGAAGGTAACAACATAATTCAATGGCAACTGGACATCTGTATGGGAGTAAAACCTAAACTTTTGTTATGCATAAAAATTAATACAAAATAGATCATAGATCTAAATTTAAGAGCTAAAACAATTAGGCTTAGAGAAGAACACATTAGTGAAAATCTTTGTGACACTGGGCTAGGCATAGGTTCTTAAACAAAACACAAAAAGCACAAGCCATAAAAGAAAATTAATAGATTTTGCTAAAATAAAAAGCCTCTGCTCTTCAGAAGACACAGTTAAGAAAATGTAAAACAAGAAAATGTAAAAACAGAAAGGAAGGAAATATTTTACAGCCTATACCTGACAAGGGCTTATATTCAGAATATATTAAAAACTCTTATAGCTCAATAATTAGAATATAAATATCCCAAGTTAAAAAAAAGGGTACAAGAATTAAACACACAAAAATATATTCAAATGGCCAATAATTATACTGAAAGATTCTCATCATCCCTAGTCATCAGGAAATTGTAAATTAAAACCATAATGGGATATTATGAGACAATCTCTAGAATTGCTAAATTTTAGAAGACTAAAAGATCAAATGTTGGTGAGGATGTGGAGTAACTGAAATTTTCATATACTGCTTATGGAAATATGAAATGGTGTCACTTTGGAAAACGGTGTGATAATATCTTAGCAAGTTAATATAGTTATGATCTGATCTGGCATTATCATTCATAACTACTTATCCAAGTGGAGTGGAAATATATATCCACAGAACAACTTGTATGAAATGTTCATAGCAGCATTATTCATAATGGCCCATCAACTGACGAATAGATAAAGAAGATGTGGTTTATATATACACTGGAATATTCCTTGGCAATGAGAAAGAGTAAAATCATGCCATTTGTAGCAATGCGGATGGAACAGGAGGGTATTATGCTAAGTGAAGTAAGTCAGTCAAAGAAAGACAGATATTGTATGTTTTCACTCATGTGGATCTTAAGAAACTTAACAGAAGACCATGGGGGAAGGGAAGGGGGAAAAAAAAGTTAGAGGGAGGGAGGCAAACCATAAGAGACTCTTAAATACAGAGAACAAACTAAGGGTTGATGGGGGTGGGGGAGAGGGGAAAGTGGGTGATGGGCATTGAAGAGGGCACTTGTTGGGATGAGCACTAGGTGTTGTATGTAAGCTAATTTGACAATAAATTATATTTAAAAAGAAGAAATAAAACACACAAGGGAAAAAATAAGAGAGAAAGAGAGAGAGAGAGAGAGAGAGAGAGAGATCAAGAAACAGACTCTTAACTGTAGAGAACAGACTCATGGTTACCAGAGGGGTGGTGAGTGGGAGTATGGTTAAACAGTTGACGGGGATTAAGGAGTACATTTGTTGTGATGAGCACTGGGTGATGAATGGAAGTACTGAATGACTATATTGTTTACCTGTAACTAATATTATACTGTGTATTAACTAACTGGAATTAAAAACTTAAAGAAAAGAAAAAAAGACAAGAATTAAGTGTTGGTGCAACCCTTGTGTACTGTTGGTAGGAGTGTAAATTGGTGCAGGAAATATGGAAAATAGCATAGGGTTTCCTCAAAAAATTAAAAACAAAACTATCATATGATCCAACAATTCCAATTCTGGCTATTTATCTGAAGGAAACAAAATCATTCTTTTGAAAAGATATTTGTGCTCCCATGTCCAATGCAACAGTATTTACAATAGCCAAGACATGGAAACAACCTAAGTATCTGTCAAGGGATGAATAAACATAGAAAAGGTGGCTTATAAATATACAATGGCATTAAAATTATTCAGCCATAAAAAATGTAATTTTTCCATTTTCAACAGCATGGATAGACCTTGAAGTATTATGCAAAGTGAAATAAGTCAGAGAAAGACAAATACTGTATGATCTTACTTATATGTAGAATCTAAAAAAAAAGAAAAAAGAAAGAGAGCATATAGATACAGAAAATAGATTGGTGATTCCCAGAGGCAATGGGTGGTGAATGAGTGGTGGGTAAAATGGGTAAAGGTGGTCAAAAGGTACAAACTTCCCGTTGTAAGATAAATACATCTTGAGGATGTAATGTACAGCATGGTGACTCTTTTTTATTGAAAAACAGAGGAAGAGAAAAATATAGTAATTAGGGTACTAAACTTTAAAACCAGTATGTCCTGATCCTGGTCCTCCAAGAAAAAGGTGCCATGAAGGGATTGAATGCTCAAGGATTGTATTAGGGCAAATATCTGCATGAAAGGAAAGAGGGAGGAAGTCAGGAAAGGCTAGGAGAGCTATCAGACCAGGATGCAAGACATAGACACCTGATAAAATATTTATAAGAAACTAGAAGCTTCTTGAAGAAATTAAGTCATGGGGAAAAATAAAAGAGTTATAGTCACACAACTTCTTATGGATAACGACATTAAAGAATTCTAGTGAAGAAAAAGATCTTAGATAGAAACTAATCCTGGGTCACAGCTGTGAGGGCAAGGCCTTAAGAAAGAATGTGGACTTCACAGGGTCTGTGTTGGGAACAGCCACTGAACTAGAATGAAGTAGGTACCTAATTTACCTGGGAGGTCAGAGGCACACAAGGGCAAAGAGGGTGAGTGATAGGTATAGATGAATTCAAAAGCCAAGTCGGTGCAGGGTTGATAAATCAAGTCTGAGGAAGTATACATAGGAGATAAGTCAAGTTATCAGTACCCCAGAAAATCAGGAAAAAAGAAGTGCTGGGTGCATTGAAACAAAACAATTCAATACTCAGGTGGTAAGTAAGGCAAGCATTTTAGGGATCCTTTTTTTTTTTTTTTTTTTTTCCAAAGATAGCTTTATGGTACAGGAAAAAGTCAGCTAACTTCACATGTTATTGATAAGGTCTACAAAGATGAAAGGGATGCTTAATTCCACACAAATAAATATCCTTAGGATAGCTGGTATGATAAGCAGTCATCACAAGGATAGTTTTATTAAAGACTGGCCATGGGGTACTCCAATTAAGTCTATGAAATGTGTTTAGAATAATATGTGTGCTGTATGCCATATTTAAAGGCCTTCAAGGGCAGCTCTGAGCAATGCCTTTCAATGTGAGTGAAAAGATTAAGATGAAGGAAAAGAAAGCAGAAATCTTTAAGGGCTGGCACAAAACACAAGGAGATTAAAAACTAAGCCTTGAAACCATTTTTATAATATTGATTTGGTGCATTGGAGAGTACAGCATTAATTGTAACTCAATACAAGGCTAATCAGGGATAATGGTACATCCATCAATTTAAGAATTTAAACATGTTCTGGTAATGTTTTCTCACTACTTGGGATTTTTCCAAAATATAAAATATACCTTCTCCCAAGAAATTTCCCCTATTATTGATTGGATTTTTAAAAATAAGATAATTCTGTATGAAATGTAGAGAATGGATTGGAACAGGAGAAAGCTGGAGTTGGGGGAAATCAAGTAGGAAGTTGTTGCTTAAATTCCTGTAAGAGATTATGGTGGTCTAAAAAGGAGACACTAAAAGCATCACTAGGATGGAAAGAAGTAGTGACTTGAAGATATGTAGGTGGAAGGAGGATCAGGACTTGGTAGTGGCCCGGATAAGAGGAAAAAGAGTCAGGAATGAATGAGTGCACATGGGTAAGTAGTCTGGGCAGCCATGTTGGTCATATACCTATAGGATATCCATATGGAGACACTGGCAGGGACCTGACTACAAGGCCCCAGGGCTTCTTCTTCTTATGCAAATAAGAAGGCACATAAATGTGCAAACTTATGCTCTCTGTTCAAACCTTGTTTCTCAAACTCACATCACTGGGACCCACCCCAACACACATGCTCCTCTACTCCTTCTTACGCTGCATGCACTTCTTCCCAGCACTTCTAAAGCATCCATGACTCATGTTCATCTTGAAAGTCCTCACAAAATCATCCATTTCAGATTGTCTCTTTCCTCCTCATTTTTATCAGGTTAACTAAAATGAGCCACCTACAGGAAAAAGCCATAATACAGACAGAGCCCTGTCTCCATTCATTTCTCCCTGGGAGCATTTCTCTCTTCTTCCTTTTCTAACCTCACTATCACCTAACACCACCACAATAACAACCCAAAACAAAAACAGAAGTCTGGAGATAGTGATTCAACTGTGTATGACAAATTTCATTTCCAAATGACAATACCACAATTTCCAAACAAACAATTGGTGGGTTCTTATTTTTACTTTTGTGCACTGTAAGGACCCTTTTAGGTGATCTTTTACTAAAACAAAGCAACAATCTTCCACAAAGGTGAATCAAAATCTCAGTCTTTAAAGGGATAATACTGTTTGCAACTTTTAGAAGATAGTTCCCATTTCTGTATCCCCATTATATAAAATGTCCCGCTGACTTATGATAAATATATTTTAACAAATTGTCATCATGTTATATAGTTAACTTTTGAATGATGTGGAGGTAGGGGCACCGATCCTCCTGTGCAGCCAAAAGTCTAAATATAACTTATGGGGTACTTGGGTGGCTCAGTCAGTTAAGCATCTGATTTCGGCTCAGGTCATGATCTCATGGTTCAAGGGTTCAAATCCTGCATTGGGCTCTGTGCTGACAGCTTGGATTCTGTGTCTCCCTCTCTCTTTTCCCCTCCCCCACTTGCACTCTGTCTTTCTCTGTCTCTCAAAAATGAATAAATGTTTTTAAAAAATTAGAAAAAATAAACAAAAGAAAGTTCTAGCACTGAGAGGACTCTTTCAAAAAAAATCTAAATATAACTTTTAATTCCCCAAAAAGTTTACTACTAATAGCCTACCATTGACCAGGGGCTTTATGGACAACATAAACAATGAATTAACATATTTTGTATGTTATATATATTAATACTATATTCCCACAATAAAGTAGGCTACAGAAAAGACAATGTTGTTAAAATCATAAGGAAGAGAAAATACGTTTACAGTACAGTTGTAAAAAATCTGAATAAAAGTGGACTTGTGCTGTTCAAACCTGTGTGGTTCAAGGGTCAACTGTATAAGAAAACAGAAAAAAGTTAATGTTTTATAGAAGAAAAATCTCTGGCCTATACCAGTTAGGATTAGATTTGGCTATGGATAACAAAGACCCCAAATAATCCAGTGAAGACATGGGCAAAAGACATGAATAGACACTTTTCCAAAGAAGATATCCAGATGGGTAAGAGACACATGAAAAGATATTCAATGTCACTCATCATGAGGGAAATACAAATCAGAACCACAATGAGATACCACCTCACACCTATCAGAATGGCTAAAATTAACAACACAAGAAACAACAGATGTTGGTGAGGATGTGGAGAAAAAGGAACTCTTTTGCACTGCTGGTGGGAATGCAAACTAGTGCAGCCATTCTGAAAAACAGTATGGAAGTTCTTCAAACAATTAAAACTAGAACTATTTTTAGGCACCCTGGGGCACCTGGGTGGCTCAGTCGTTGAGAATATGACTTTGGCTTAGGTCATGATCTCATAGCTTGTGAGTTCGAGCTCCGCGTCCGGCTCTGTGCTGACAGCTCAGCACCTGAAGCCTCCTTTCGATTCTGTGTCTCCCTCTCTCTCTGCACTCCCCCTCTCGTGTTCTGTCTCTCTCTCAAAAATAAACACACGTTAAAAAACTAAAAAAAAAAAAAAAAAAAAATAGAACTACCCTATGACCCAGCAATTGCACTACCAGGTATTTATCCAAAGGATACAAAAATGCTGATTTGAAGGGGTAAATGCACCCCAATGTTTATAGTAGTGCTATAAACAATAGCGAAATTATGGAGAGAGCCCAAACGTTCATCAACTGATGAATGGATAAAGAAGATGTGGTATACATATACAATAGAATACTACTTGGCAATCAAAAAGAATGAAATCTTGTCGTTTATAACAATGAGGATGGAACTAGAGTATATTATACTAAGCAAAATAAGTCCATCAGAGAAAGACAAATACATGATTTCACTCATATGTAGAACTTAAGAAATGAAACAGATGTGAACGTAGAGGAAGGGAAGGAAAAATAAGATAAAAACAGAGAGGGAGGCAAACCATAAGAGACTCTTTTTTTAAAAAAAAAATTTACATTTATTTATTTTTGAGAGAAAGAGACAGAGCACAAGTGGGGGAGGGGCATAGAGAGAATGAGATACAGAATCCAAAGCAGGCTCCAGGCTCTGAGCTGTCAGCACAGATCCTGTCGCGGGGCTCGAAATCACAAACCCTGAGATCATGACCTGAGCTGAAACCGGTTGCTTAACTGACTGAGCCACCCAGGCACCCCTAAGAGACTCTTAAATATAGAGAACAATCTGAGGGTTGTTGGAGGGATATTGGGTGGGGGATGGGCTAAATGGGTGCTGGGTATTAGGGAAGGCACTTGAGATGAGCACGGGGTGTTGTATGAAAGTGAGGTATTACTAAATTCTACTCTTGAAATCATTATTACAGGATATGTTAACTAATTTGGATTTAAAAAACAAAACAAAACAAAACAAAAACAAAAGACCAAATACTGGTTTGAACATGAAGGAAACTTATTTTTCTCTCACCTCCAAGTCTGGAAATTGGTATTCCAAGGTTACTGTGGGGGCTCTGCCCTTCAACTTCTAGTGACCCTTGACTCCATACAGCTTGTCACTCTGCTATCTCTAGGCTGTGGCCTTTGTCCTCATCGTGCAACATGACATCAAAAGGTCTAGGTTTCACGTCCATGTTCTGGACACAAGGATGGAGGAAGAATCCCCATCCAAAAGGAAAGTGTGTAAAACAGGCAATCCTTTAGGAATTGAATTTAGGAATGATTGCAGGACTTCCACTAGTCAGAAGCTAGTCATATACCATGCCTTGGCATAAGAGGGACTGAAAAAGATAGTCTCTTTTCTGGATGGCCATCTGCTAGCAAAATATACAGCTTCTATTACTAAGGAAAAAGGGGAAAGTAGATTTGGGGGGATAACCACAGTTTAGTCTGCCACAGACTAAACTTCTGAATATTTCCTTAAAACAGATTTCTAGATTAAGAAGTTAAAATCTACATGTATTTTTAAAAGCTGCTAGCTAGTCATTCATCAAAATTGACATTCTTTTTTTCTCTCTGGCCACACAGACTATTGTGCAGTCTCACCTGCAATAAGATATGTATTGTGGCTAATGCAATTTGAGCACAAGTGATGTGTATCATTTCCTTGCCTGATCCTAGAAAGTCTTGCATGTTTCCACCTTTCCAGCTTCTTGGAATGGAGATGTGCCTCACACAAACTTGGAAACCACCTATTAAAGAATGGCAGAGCCAAGGACGCCTGGGTGGCTTAGTCAGTTAAGAGTCTAACTTTTGATTTCATCTCAGGTCATGATTTCACAGTAGTGGGATAGAGCCCCACATCAGGCTCTGTGCTGAGCATGGAGCCTGCTTAAGATTCTCTCTCTCCCTGCCCCTCTCCCCACTTCATGCTCTCTCTCTCAAAAGAAATAAATAAACATTAAAAAAAAATAAAAAAATATGGCACAGCTGGCAACACCAATTGTCCCATCTAGTATTTATTACATGTATAAGAAATAAACTGCTGTTTTGAAGCCTTTTTCTTTTGGGGGATATTTTTGTTGTAAGAGTTAATTAATCTACCTTAACTAAAATAAGGCTCTTAATAAGTACTGTGAAATTATTTCTAGAAAGATTCTATCAATTTCCCACCAAGAGATGTACAGACCTCTTTTCCTTAACACAGTGAATATTATAATTAAAAAATATTTTCCAATTTGGTAGGAAAACATCTCACCATTGTATATGCATTTCTTTGTTTTCTTATGAGACTGAACATTTTGAAATGTTTACTATCCTTTGTGTAACTTTTCTCCCCTCTTTTTGGTTACAGTCACAAACTTAGTATTTTTTTAAACGATTGATTTTTTTGGTTAGATTACTAATTCTTGTTGTCAAGTTTGATCCTATACTAGGCAAAGTCAGCACATGAAAATCCTCCTTAGTATAAAAGATAAACTAAATAGTTGATCATTTATTTGTATTGTAAAGCAAAAAGAAATCAGCCTAAAAGAGAGGACAGGAGTTAAGTTGGAGATTGAGAGAATTGCTTTCAAGTCAAGCAATAAATAGACAATAGAGCCCAAACTCATATACTTCCAGCAGTACAGATTTTAAAGTCCTTCATTCAACTAAGTAGAAAGAAAGCTTTTTTTTTTTTTTTTTTTTTTAATTTTATACTTAGGGACAGGGCTTGAAGTTCATCTAAGGGCCTATTTATTGTCCCTTACCTATCAGCTGTTAATAGTTCAAAGAATAGCTTGTAGTAAAATCCTGGTTTCTAGAATTCTCTCCGTAGATTTTTTCATAACTCTTCCTATTCTTGATTCTCCTACTTTTTTCACATACCACAACCTGTCCAACAGCAAATATTATTAGATTCTACTTACAGATTTCTGTGACGATTTATCTCCATCCATAATACCTTTTGCTCTTGGTCCTTGGTGTATTTCAGAACTACTTCCTGGGGGGTGGGATGGGGGCATAGACTGGTTGTGGGATGGGACAAGGACAGGTAACTTAAATACCACATAATAGGCTGTATTTGTTTCTATACACCCACAGTTGGCCCTGCTGGGTTCACTTCTAACTCTTCTCCAGCCAGCTATCTGCTCCTCAGCTGACATGGATTGCAATAACAGGCTCCATTGCTCTTGGTGTCCAGGTTAGTTCTGCCCATGGGAGTCCCAGAAGGAGAGAGTAGACCTGGGGTGGGTGCTTATTCTCCTGGCTCCTTCCCTGTGGATTTGCCTTAGGCTGCCTGTGTCCCACAGTAGATCCATTTATAGGACTCTCTCTCCTTCCAAGTTCTTGTCCCTTCTCCCTCCCATCCTCTATCCAATCAGATCTAGAGCGGTAAGAACTCAGCTATGGCTAGAGCTTTGTTCCCGAAATAGTCCTCTGGTCTCCTATATTCTGCCCACATTTTTGAACTAGATTTAAATAAACCCATCTCAAATTATTTTATTTTGAATGTGTTGTCTATTTTTTGTTGAGATGCTGATTTACACCTATCTTGTTGACATATGTGTCACTGTTGCACTGTTGAATAGAGCATAAATTTCATTAACATTTTTTCTAGTGAATTCATGTTTTAAAGAACTTTTTAATGTTTGATAGTTATCAAGTTTGACAAGTAGCTTTCAGGAATGCAACAGCCATATAACTGTGTTTGTGTACATATGTTTAAAATATTTGTCTACCATACATATAGTACACACTCACCATGGGTTCAAATCAGAATCACCTGAGGAACTTTTTTTTTTTTTTTTACCATGATACTTAGGCCTTACCCCAGATTTACTAGATAAGAATTCCTAGAGTAAGACTAAAGCAAATGTAGTTTCCAAAATTTTGATACGCACTCTTATTTAAGATTGACTATGTATGATATGGTCATAGCAACTAAACTTCTACAAGAGTGACTACATGCTCAGTATCATATGGATGGCATTTAATAAGCCCTCTGTATATGTTGAATAGTAGAAGTAAACTTTATTTATAATACAACACTCATTCTAGGACCTCTTTTAGAGTAGCAATGATAAGGTAAAACTGATATACTATCAATACCATAGTATAATGCCCATTTCACTTAGTAGGAGGTCCTGATTTCACTTAGGCATCAATTTTACAATAAGATAAGTAAGGGAGACATTTGAAGAACATTAGTGGGGGACTTTGAACTTAATGGCATGACATGAAGAATCAAGTTCTCATTTTGGGGGAAGAGAGACAAAATTACTAAACATCTGAGTAATCTGTCTTTAAGCATTTTCATGAATATTAGTAAGAAGGGTGGTATATATCAACAGCAGATTAGAGGATTCAGAACAAAGAGTCAGTGATCTGGAGGACAGGGTAATGAAAAGCAACCAAGCTGAATACCAAAAAGCAAAAAGAATAATAAAAAATAGGAATAGGTTAAGAGATCTCTCTGACACCAAGTGTAACAATATTCACATTATAGGGATCACAGAAGGAGAAAAAGAAAATGGGGCAGAAAACTTACTGGAAGAAATAGCAGTTGAAAACTTCCTTAATCTTCAAAATGAAACAGATACCTGGGTCTAGGAAGCACAAAAAACCGCAAACAAGATGAACTCAAGGAGGTCCACACCAAGACACATAATGATTTAAGTGGCAAGTATTAAGGATAAAGAAACAATCTTAAAATCACCAAGAAAAATAAAAACCAAACAGTTACATACAAGGGAAAGCTCATAAAGCTATGAACTGACTTTCAGCAGAAACTCTGCATGGCTGCAAGGGAGTGGCCACAAGGGAGTGGCATGTAGAAAAAGACCTACTACCAAGAATATGCTACCCAGCATGATTATCATTAACCATAGATGCAGAAAAAGCATTTGACAACATTCAACATCTATTCATGATAAAAATTCAATAAAGTGGGTTTAGAGAGAAGATACCTCAACATAATAAAGGCCATATATGACAACCCCACAGCTAACATTATACTCAATGGTAAATAACTTTTCATCTAAGATTAGGAATAAGACAAGAATGTTTACTCTTGTTACTTTTATTCAACTTACTACTGGAAGTTCTAGCCACAGCAATCAGACAAGAAATAGAAATAAAAGGCATGCAAATTGGTAAGGAAGAAGTAAAACCGTCATTATTTGCAGGTGACATAATACCATATATGGAAAACCCTAAAGATTCTATAAAAAACTAACAGAATAAATTAATTCTGTACAGTTTCAGGATACAAAATTAATATACAGAAACCTCTCAAAATTATATACACTAATAACAAAGTAGCAGAAAGAGAAACTGAGAAAATAACCTCATTTAAAATTGCATCAAAAATATACCACATCTTCTTTATCCATTAAAGCATTAAAGTAATAGTCATATATGCATATTTCAGTAATATAATAATTACTCAGTAATGAAAAAGAATGAAATCTTGCCATTTACAACGACATGGATAGAGCTAAAGTTTATGCTAAGCAAAACAAGTGAGTCAAAGACAAATACCATATGATTTCATTCATATAGAGAATTTAAGAAGCAAAACAAATGAGCAAAAGGACAAAAAATGAGAGCGGCAAACCAAGAAAGAGACCCTTAACTATAGAGAACAAACTGATGAGAAGGGAGGTGGCTGGGGGTATGGGTTAAATAGGTGATGGGGATTAAGGAGTATACTTGGTGTGATGAGCATAGGGTGTTTTACGGAAGTGTTGAATCACTATATTGTACACCTGGAAGTAATGTTACACTGTACATTAACTAAATGGAATTTAAATAAAAACTGAAAAATAAAATTCTATCTAAAGGAATAAAATAGGGGCACCTGGGTGGCTCAGTTGGTTAAGCGTCCGACTTTGGCTCCGGTCATGATCTCACAGTTCATGGGTTCGAGTTCCATGTTGGGCTCTGTGCTGACAGCTCAGAGCCTGGAGCCTGTTTCAGATTCTGTGTCTTCCTCTATCTCTGTCCATCCCCCACTTGCACTCTGTCTCTGTCTGTCTCTTTCAAAAATAAATAAACATTAAAAAAAATGTTAAAACAAAAACCCCCAAAGAATAAAATACCTGGGAATAAATTTAGCCAAGAAGGTGAAAGACTTTTACTCTGAAAACTATAAGACATTGATGAAAGAAATTGAAGAGGACACAAATGGAAAGATTCGCTGCAATCATGGATTAGTACAATTAATATTGTTAGAATGTCCATACTACCCAAAGTAATTTATAGATTCAATGCAATCGCTATCAAAATACCTATAATATTTTTCACAAAACTGTAACAAATAATTCTAAGATTTGTATCTAACCACAAAAGACCCTAAATAATCAAAACAATCTTGAGAAAGAGGAACAAAGCTGGAGGTATTACAATCCCAGATTTCAAGCTATACTACAAAGCTATTGTAATCAAAACATTAAGGTACTGCTACAAAAATAAACACATACATCAATGGAACAGAGAGCCCAGAAATAAGTCCATGCTTATGTGGTCAATTTATCTACAACAAAGGAGGCAAATACATACAAATGGGGAGAAGACTGGTGAATGGTACTGAGAAAACTGGAAAGCTACAAGCAAAAGAAGCTAGGAAGGGGAGTCAGATTTCAATTTAATATTTTACCATTTTGGTAAAGTTTTTTGGTGAGTTTCTTGGCTTTTATGTGCCTCATTTTTTCATCTATAAAATGAGGATAATAATACATAACTTGTGTTGTTGTGAAGATTAAATGCATAAAAGTCATTTGATCTTTTCTAAAAATTAGCTTTTAATTTCATTGATATTTTCCCCTATTCTTTGGCTATTTTCTATTTCATGGACTTTCATTCTTATTTTTATCATTTATCCTACTTTGGGCTAATTTGCTTCTAAAGATGAAAGGTTAGGTTATTTCTCTCAGACCTTTCTTTTGTCCTAATGTAAGTATTTAGAACTATAATTTTCCTTCAGCAACTGCTTTAGCTGCAAACCATGGATGTTTACATACTATGTTCTTATTACTATTCACCTAAAAATTTTTTTTTCTTTTTTTGTTTTTTGAGGAGTGTCTGGGTGGCTCAGTTGGTTAAGTGACTGACTTCGGTTCAGGTCATGATCTTATGGTTCATGGGTTCAAGCCCCTTGTCAGGCTCTGTGCTGAATGCTTGCTCAGAGCCTGGAGCCTGCTTTGGATTCTGTGTCTCCTCTCTCTGCTCCTCCCCTGCTTGTGCTCTGTCTTACTCTGTTTCTCAAAAATAAATAAATGCAAAAAAAAAATTAAATATTTATTTATTTTGGGGAGAGTGCAAGCGGGGGAGGGGCAAAGAGAGGGGGACAGAGGATCTGAAGTGGCTCTGCACTGACAGGCTGACAGCAGTGAGCCCAATGTGGGACTTGAAACATGAACTGGGAGATCATGACCTGGTGAAGTCAGATGGTCAACTGACGAAGCCACCCAGGTGTCCTTCAGCTAAAAAAAACTTTTATATTATCTTTGTGATTTTTAACGATCTATGGGTTATTTATGAGAGTGTTGTTTCATTTTCAAACATTTAGGGCTTTTGTAGAATTATTATTACTATTGTTATTATTATTATTATTATTATTGATTTGTAATTTAATTCTTTATGTGTTAACATCTCTCAACAGTTTCTTATGGGCCAGAAAATGATATATCTTGTTGGATATTCTGTATGCACTTGAAAATAATGTATATTCTGCAATTGATGAGTATAGAGTTCTGTAAGCATTAGGCTAATGTGGTTGACAGTGTCATTCTTTGTCTTCTGATTTTCCTTTCTAATTATGCCACCAATTGCTGAAAGAAGTATGTCAAAACCTCCAAATTTGTATATTACTCTCTTTAATTACATTGGTTTTAGTTTAATCTATTTTCTTTGTGATACTTGTGATTTGTGTCTATTTCTGTCTCTCTCTCTTTCTCTCTCATTTGGCTATCCCACCTAGAGATTTATCATTTTATTGATCTTTCCATAGAACGAACTTTCATTGATTTTACCCTATTATTTTTCAATTTTCAATTGATTTTTTCAAATAATTTTTATTATTTATTTTCTTCTGCTTGCTTTAGGGTTAATTTTCCCTTCTTTTTCTACATTCCTAAGATAGAGGCATAGGCTATTGATTTTAGATATTTTTTCTTCTATACATATGCATTTAATGCCATAATTTTTTCTAAGTATTCATTTTGCTGCATCCCACAAATTTTGACAAGTTGTATTTTCATTTTAACTTAGTTAAAAACATTTGATTATCTTCATTTATGAAGTATATACCTTCTATGTATATAAAATTCTGGGTTGGTACATTTTTTTCTTTCAGCACTTTGAATATGTTTTCTAGTGACTTCTGGCATCCACTGTTTCTGATAAAAAGTCAGCTGTTAATTGTATCACAGTTCCCTTACATATAATGTTGGGTTTTTTGCAACCTGGTTGGGTTTGGCTGACATTCCTGGATCTGGAAGTTAATTTCCCCACCAAATTTGGGGAATTTTATTCCTTATTTCTTTAAATACAGGTTTTCTTCCTTTTCTTGCTCTTAGCTCCTTCTAAGGTCTCAATTTCACCTATATTGGTCCATTTGATGTTGATCCATAGGTCTAATACTCTGTCTTAATTCTTTTTACTCTCTGTCATTTAATTAAATGATTTCTCTTCATCTATCTTAAAGTTCATTAATTTCTCTTCTGTCAGTTACAATCTGCTATTGAGCTTATTTAGTGAATTTTTCATTTCAGTTATTGTATTTTTAGCTAGATTTTCCCTCTCATTACTTTTATGTGGTTTTCATTTATATGTTGAGATTCTCTATCTATTCACTCATTGAGATTATGCTTCCTTTAATTCTTTAAGCATATTTATAATATATGGCTGCTAAATCCTATATCTGGATCCATTCAGAGTCAATTTCTATTTATTGCCTCTTTTCCTGTGTATAGGTCAATTTTTCCTCTTGTAGATATGATAATTTTTGGCTGAAAACTGAATAACTGGATGATACACTGTAGCAACTCTGTAATGTGTTATGCTCTTCTAAGGACAGGTTTTACAATGTTGTTAATCTGCCTAGACTCAAACTATGTCACCTAACACTGTGCAGCAGCTGATATCTCTGTTCAGTTCTTTCAATTTTAAGTCACTGATTTTTAGCTTGCTTCCCAGGGGTATCCCCTCAACCTGTATAGTTGAGTGGTCAGTAAAGGTTTTGGGTAGGGATTATACTCATATTTTTCAGTTCTTTTGTTGTTCTGTCTGCCTTGAGCTCTATCCTCTGATATTAGATGTGTGTAGGAGAAGACAATTAAAAAAGCAGCAAATTTACACATTTATCCAATCCAGTGCAGTTCTGTCTTCAAAAAAAATTTTTTTAACTGGAGTCCCTGGGGTTTTCCCTGTGCACATGTGGTTTAGCAGTCATTAGGGATTCAAGCAGAGTTTACACTAAGATTTTGGGTTTTACCATTTCTGTGGCTCATCACTTTCAGGATTTCTCTCCCTTCCACACGATTTTTCCAGCTGCTCTCAGCCCTGAACATCTTTCTCTGTCACTTCAAGCCAATAAGACTATGGTTTTCTGCCAATTAAATTGCAAAATTGGGTAATGCCTTCAGGCAACAAAACAAAGCAACAACAACAACAACAACAACAAAACCCCAAACACCTACATGTCTTCTATTTTTATCCATTATACTTGTGATATTTCAAGAGTTAATCTCCCTTGGTTTCTTTTTTTTTTTTTTTTTTTTTTAACGTTTATTTACTTTTGGGACAGAGAGAGACAGAGCATGAACGGGGGAGGGGCAGAGAGAGAGGAAGACACAGAATCGGAAGCAGGCTCCAGGCTCTGAGCCATCAGCCCAGAGCCCGACGTGGGGCTCAAACTCACGAACCGTGAGGTCGTGACCTGAGCCGAAGTCGGATGCTCAACCGACTGAGCCACCCAGGCACCCCGTCCCTTGGTTTCTATCTACTTTTGGTCACTTTAAATAGTTTCAAATAGTATGTGTTTTTAAAATACTCTGTCCAGATTTTATAATTATTATTTGTAGTAAATTCAATTCACTGTTACCAGAAGCTAGACCCTATCAGTTACTTTAACTGGGCTTCTGGAAGGTTTTGTATTTATTGTACACTCAAGGCTAAAGGTGCTAATAACCACTAATTAATGATCTTTGACTTCAGTATCAGTCCCATATTTATCACATGTGGTAGGGAGATGTCTTGTGAGCTGAAATTCACACGTCCCTGTTCCTACCTATCCATAACACTTGGTGAACTCCTCTCATTCAGAGCTATTATTGTGTGGGAAGATTATAAAGTTAAAAAGGTTATTGAAAGACCTGAACATGAATATTAAAAAAAAAAGGTACCCCTAATAGTATATAAGACTCATCTGTCAAGGCAGGAGGATCAAGTAGATAGAAGGTGGAAGGGTGTCCCATAGGAAAACTAGGATCCTAGGATTGGCAGAGGCTCACGTACCTCTGATCACCCCTACTCCACTTTGAGGTCACATCCAATGGAGTGGCTGCTCCAACATGGCATAAAGACTAAGCCTACTGCTCTCTCATTCAAAGCCACCAGGGTTTTCCAGACCTTGCAATGATTTTTTCTTTCTGTCCAGCATCAGGCAGCAAGATGCAAACTCACCTCCCTATTTCCTTCTTTCTTCTATTCTGAAGAATAGCAGGAAGAGGGAGAATCAATGAAACACTGACAGGGCCACAGACCCATGTCTCTTTGATTTTCAGCTTTATCCTGAGTAGCCCCCAGGTTTTGCTAATGAGAAATTTAGAAAACAAGATGAGCAGACTAAAATTCCATTTAGAGACTCTTACCCAGGAATGCTTCATACACAATAGCTCAGAGGCATGTATGATGTTGCAAAGGTTGAGGAGTTGGAGGATTACTGAGTTACTCAGTTTTGCCAGGCTCCTTCTTATAGATCTTTCTTGGCTGAATCACATTCTGACCAACATGAAACATATGTTAGTTCTCTCAGCATCTTGACCAAATAGCATCTAATATGTACCACATGAACCTGGACCTCTGCTGAGGGCATTATAGGAGGCCAAGCTCACAGTGGCCCAACAGCGTGCAGCTTGAAATCTCAGAGTGTCTTTATCATGGTGGCTGGGGATGAACGCTAGCCCATGAAAGGAGAAGGGAAAAGAACTTGGATATCCTGGGGCCTAATCTCATTCCTGTGCCGTGGTTGTTTGGTTTATTCTCTGGGTGTGACTAATTAGAATTCTCCTCCGCTATGGTTTTCTTTTCTAGGAGGCTGGGTCTGAATCTCAACTATAATAAGTCTGACATCTTGCAATGATTGTGCACTCAAAAATGCTCTATTTAAATTATTCAGGCTGGTGTAAACTTCAAGTGGTTGTTTGTTTCTGCAGAAGCAGAAATTCATCTTTCTAAAAATGAAGTAACAATTCCTTTATTTTGCATTTTTGTTTCAATATTTATATTAGAGCTATTTTTTGCAACAGTATTACTGAGAAAGTGTTCTAGCACAGCTTATTTTGTTAGCAAACTTATGTGTGCACACTACTTCCTTAACCTTACTATATTGTGCCTTACAGTTTTTTATATAAATATGCATTTGTTTTAGTCCCTGAGACATTCTAAGATAATCAAGTGACAAAATTAAAAACAAAATTGGTCCAATTAGTTGGTTCACACAATAAACATTGAATAAACTATTAGCCTAAATTTTCCATCTTCCAACTGGTGACTATTGCAGTATATATGCAAAACTTCAGCTTCATGACTTATCAACTTATGGTGTTCATTCAACAAAACTGAGTGCCTACTAGGCCAGGCACTATTACCGGGACTATTACTGGGACACTGTTTTGCACCAATGTGAAGTTACTGCTTTCTCAGACACTTGGCCAATGATAGATACGTAAAAAAGCAAATTAAAGAAGAAAATTTTAAATAATGATAAGTGCTTCAGGGAAAATGAAGTAAAATGATACAGTGGAGAGTTCCTGGTAGGCTAATTGAGGAATTCAGTCACATCAAAACCTGTGGGAGAATTCCGGATGAGTAAACAGGTAGAGCAAGGTTCTTGAGGCAGGAATGCATGTGGCTGAACCAAGCTTTCAGTAGCCTCCTTCACTCAACCAAAGAGAGCAACCAAGGGACTCAAACCTCTGTCCTGGAGTCTGACTTATCTCTGAAAACTCAAGAAGTCACTCTTTTCAAATTCTTAGCCTTTAGCCCTAAAATGCCTCAGGTCACAGCCACTTCTCCATCTGTGATTCTTCTGACTCCTCAGTGGGAAATGTTTACGTAATTAGGGCATGCTTGGCTCAGCTACTGGGCATCTCCCTCCTTGCTTTCCAAGAAGGTCTCTGTTTACACACTTCAATGCCTGGCACCAACTGGTTGTCGGGTTCATTCCCTGGATCCTCAGCCAAGCCTCTCCATTTAGCTTCCTCGAACTTTCTTCATAAATCTATTATTGCCAGTTCCATTTACTTTGACACGGATTGTAGTAAAATACTGAGGATATAAGGGATTATAAACACAGACCTTCAGAGTTGAAGGAGAAGTCAGCATTGTCTTTTGTGAGACATGTGGTTTCTGTGGCCAAGGTCCCTGATGCTCTGCTCTAAGGAGCCTGGACAGGGAAGGATCTAGAAGATGTTGAGACTCTCAACATTCCCAGAATAATTCTTTTCCAAGTGCTTAGGGTTGTGCAATACTTTTTGACTGCTCACTGCCTAGACTACATTTCTGAAAAGTTTATACTTAAAGCACCAAGACTTTTATGATAATTCCTGGGGAGCTTCCAAGTTTGTTCCTTGCTCAGAACAGCCCCTGAGGTTCCTTCTTTTGTCTTGACAAAGGAATGTTTCTTCTCTGGAAAACTTGATGAAAAGGAGATGTGATTATTAACCAGGGATCCCTTAAATGCAAGCAGGCCTTTGTTTTTCAAATATCTCTGGAATCCATCCACTTCATTCCCTCACCACCACTTGAGTCTGCCCCCTTCTCTCACCAGGACTACTGCACTAGACTCAAAACCCTTCATTTAATCCATTCTCCACTCAGCAGTCAGAGTGTCTTCTCTAAAATACAAGTCTGATTTTGCCTGGCCCATGCTTAAAACCTTTCAGTGGTGCCCCTTTGCAGTAGAAAATTTAAAAAAATGGATAAATTCCTACATGTTCTGGCTTCCTCATCTGTGGCCACCCCCCCAGACCTGTTTCCTTGATGTGCCATCTTGGGCAATTACTCAACACCTCTGGGCCACAGTTTCTTCCTCTATAAAACTAAGAGAATAGCAACAATCAGCAATTGAGGTATTATGTGCAAAAGCTCAGCACATGTGTGGGAGGCACAAGGCAAAGAGGAACATCAGAGATGGAGACAATCATGGTAACTCCTTGTGGCTCTATGTGTTTCCTCATCTCAGCACATATTCAGAGCTAGGCAGCCATTCCTCCTGGGACCAAGGACTCATCTCATGTGAAAAAGCTCTGGCCTATAAGTTCTGACCTCATCACGTGAATCCCTAGGGCCTCAGTGTTTCCAAAATGGAGGAGGCGGTCCAGGCTGGAGAGATAATGGAGGAGGGAGTGCTGGACCTGGTTACAGTCCTAGTATATCAGCCCGCTGCTAATTTGTCTTGCTCTTTTTGGGCCTCTTGCCTTTAGGTTGCCAGTAATGGTCCCTCAAACACAGTCCTCGGCCTTGTGGCTAAGCAGTCATCTTGGTACAGCAGAGTCATCTATTATTTTATGCCATGTCAAATAGCCTTGAAAAGTTAATTAACTGCCAGACAGTCAAGGCTCTGTTTCAAGGATGGCAGAGTCTGAGCTACTTATTAAGGATAAGCAATCTGGTCCTGAGTAGACAGATTTCCATTAGCACCTCATAGCCTCCTATTTCCTCCTAGTTTCCCCATTTCAGCTTATTTCTGGAATTAGAGCCAACCCTTAACTCCAGCTTAAAATAGCAGTGGGGGTAGGGTGCCTGGGTGGCTCAGTCAGTTGAGCCTCTGACTCTTGATTTCAGCTCAGGTCATAATCCCAGGGTCATGGGATTAAGCCCCATGTCAGGCTCTACACTGAGCATGGAGCCTGCTTAAGATTCTTTCTCTATCTCTCTCCTTCTGCCTCTCTCCCCCACTCTCTCTCTCTGAAATATAAATGAAAATAAAATTAAAATAAAATAAAATAAAATAAAATAAAATAAAATAAAATAAAATAAAATAAAATAAAATAAAAAACAGTGGGTGGCCAATGTTCTGCTGATGTCTTTTCTGCCAAAGGAGAACACGCACAAGCAGCCAGTCCTGGGGCTGGTAAGGACCCTGCAGGAGGTGGAAGTCATGGCTGCAGTACTGTGTAGACACTGACCCTTTGGAGCCAATGGCAGAATTTCATTACGACATCCTCACATCTTCATGCATTATATGCAAACTCCTCTGTTTGCCTTTTTAAAAAAATTCAAGTATAATTAATATAGTGTTATATTAATTTCAGGTATACAAAAAATGATTCAACAATTCTATACATCACTTGGTGCTCATCATGATAATTGTATTCTTAATCCCCATCTATTTCACCCATTCCCCCACCCACCTCTCCTCTGGCAACCACCAGTTTGTTCTCTGCACTTAAGAGTCTGTCTCTGCTTGTCTTAAAAAAAAAAAAAAACCCTCCAGCACTTTCTACTTTCAGACACTATCCAAGCATTTTATGCATAAAAACTCAATATTTACCACAAATCTATGAAGCAGAAGCAATTATGACTCTTACTATACAGATGGGGAAATAGCTACTGAGTGATTAAATTATTTACCCAAGGTCACTTAACTAATAAATGCCAGGCACTGATTCCAGAGCCCACACTTATGATCTAGCCACCATGACCTGTGGCCTTAGGGACCTTCAGCATCTAGACTGCCTGACCACACGAACTGAAACAAGTCAATAAGTTTAAAGCACTCACCACAGGACCAATAATGCCTGCCACAGAGTGTATGCTTGGCCAATGCACTCCCATTTGTGCAGGAGCACCATGAAGTAATATTACAAGGATGGGCTCTGAGCCAGTCAGTCAGCTCTGCCACAGATACGGGATTTGGCAGGCTACAAAACCTCTTTTTTCTTTCGATTGCCTCATCTGTGAACTGGGGATAATAGTAGCACTTATGTCCTAGGGTTACTGTCAGTATTAAATGAGTTGATGTTTGTAAGCACTTAGGACAGAGCCTGGAACTTACTAGATGCTGCATTTGTTAGACCAAAGAGAGGTACATGCACAGGTCTGTGACAGGGTCAGCATGGACTTTGTGTCCTTAAAGACTTGGATGTCAAGTCTTGGTTCATTTTTTACTGTCTGGGTCTCCTTGGATAAATAACCTGCCCTAAGTCTCAGTTTCCTCACCTATAGAATAGAACGAAAATACATACCTATATGCCTATTTGAGAATGAAATAAGGTATACATGAAAGTACAGAATTAGGCACATGTTGGGTGCTTAGTAAATGCTTTTTCTTCTCTTTCCCTAGCAGATTACTTCTTGCATATCACAAACACATAGCTAATTTCTGCCATCAAAGCTTTGCTACTGTCTCACCAGCAATGTTCTATTGTTTCTTGTTCTCCGCATTGCTCTCTCCTTCGACACTTGGGACCCATCTAGCTCTAACTTTCTTTCTTTTTTTTTTTTTTAATATATGAAATTTATTGTCAAATTGGTTTCCATACAACACCCAGTGCTCATCCCAAAAGGTATCCTCCTCAATACCCATCACCCACCCTCCCCTC
>NW_024412391.1:82878182-82903856 GCF_014898765.1 Herpailurus yagouaroundi
TATTGTTTATTTCTGCTCTGATCTTTATTATTTCTCTTCTTCTGCTGGGTTTAGGCTGCCTTTGCTGTTCTGCTTCTATTTCCTTTAGGTGTGCTGTTAGATTTTGTATTTGGGATTTTTCTTGTTTCTTGAGATAGGCCTGGATTGCAATGTATTTTCCTCTCAGGACTGCCCTTGTTGCATCCCAAAGCGTTTCGATTGTTGCATTTTCATTTTCGTTTGTTTCCATATATTTTTTAATTTCTTCTCTAATTGCCTGGTTGACCCACTCATTCGTTAGTAGGGTGTTCTTTTACCTCCATGCTTTTGGAGGTTTTCCAGACTTTTTCCTGTGGTTGATTTCAAGCTTCATAGCATTGTGGTCTGAAAGTATGCATGGTATGATTTCAATTCTTGTAAACTTGTGAAGGGCTGTTTTGTGACCCAGTATATGATCTACCTTGGAGAATGTTCCATGTGCACTCGAGAAGAAAGTATATTCTGTTGCTTTGGGATGCAGAGTTTTAAATATATCTGTCAAGTCCATCTGATCCAATGTATAATTCAGGGCCCTTGTTTCTTTATTGACCGTGTGTCTAGATGATCTATCCATTTCTGTAAGTGGGGTGTTAAAGTCCCCTGCAATTACCACATTCTTATCAATAAGGTTGCTTATGTTTATGAGTAATTGTTTTATATATTTGGGGGCTCTGGTATTCGGTGCATAGACATTTATAATTGTTAGCTCTTCCTGATGGATAGACCCTGTCACTATTATATAATGTCCTTCTTCATCTCTTGTTACAGCCTTTAATTTAAAGTCTAGTTTGTCTGATATAAGTATGGCCACTCCAGCTTTCTTTTGTAAGGTCTAAAATGAGTCTCTTGTAGACAGCAAATAGATGGGTCTTGTTTTTTTATCCATTCTGATACCCTATGTCTTTTGGTTGGCGTATTTAATCCATTTACATTCAGTGTTATTATAGAAAGATACGGGTTTAGAGTCATTGTGATGTCTGTATGTTTTATGCTTGTAGCGATGTCTCTGGTACTTTGTCTCACAGGGTCCCCCTTAGGATCTCTTGGAGGGCTGGTTTAGTGGTGACAAATTCCTTCAGTTTTTGTTTGTTTGGGAACACCTTTATCTCTCCTTCTATTCTAAATGACAGACTTGCTGGATAAAGGATTCTTGGCTGCATATTTTTTCTGTTTAGCACACTGAAGATATCATGCCAATTCTTTCTGGCCTGCCAAGTTTCAAAAGAGAGATCAGTCACGAGTCTTATAGGTCTCCCTTTATATGTGAGGGCATGTTTATCCCTTGCTGCTTTCAGAATCTTCTCTTTATCCTTGTATTTTGCCAGTTTCACTATGATATGTCGTGCAGAAGATCGATTCAAGTGACGTCTGAAGGGAGTTCTCTGTGCCTCTTGGATTTCAATGCCTTTTTCCTTCCCCACTTCAGGGAAGTTCTCAGCTATTATTTCTTCAAGTACCCCTTCAGCACCTTTCCCTCTCTCTTCCTCCTCTGGGATACCAATTATGCGTATATTATTTCTTTTTAGTGTATCACTTAGTTTTCTAATTTTCCCCTCATACTCCTGGATTTTTTTTATCTTTCTCTCAGCTTCCTCTTTTCCATAACTTTATCTTCTAGTTCACCTAGTCTCTCCTCTGCCTCTTCAATCCGAGCCGTCATCGTTTCCATTTTGTTTTGCATTTCGTTTAAAGCACTTTTCAGCTCCTCATGACTGTTCCTTAGTCCCTTGATCTCTGTAGCAAGAGATTCTCTGCTGTCCTCTATACTGTTTTCAAGCCCAGTGATTAATTTTATGACTATTATTCTAAATTCACTTTCTGTTATATTATTTAAATCCTTTTTGATCAGCTCATTAGCTGTTGTTATTTCCTGGAGATTCTTCTGAGGGGAATTCTTCCGCTTGGTCATTTTGGATAGTCCCTGGCATGGTGAGGACCTGCAGGGCACTTCCCCTGTGCTGTGGTGTATAACTGGAATTGGTGGGCGGGGCCGCAGTCCGACCTGATGTCTGCCCCCAGCCCACCGCTGGGGCCACAGTCAGACTGGTGCGTGCCTTCTCTTCCCCTCTCCTAGGGGCGGGATTCACTGTGGGGTGGTGTGGCCCGTCTGGGCTACTTGCACACTTCCAGGCTTGTGATGCTGGGGATCTGGCGTATTAGCTGGGGTGGGTAGGCAAGGTGCACGGGGGCAGGAGGGGCAGGCTTAGCTTGCTTCTCCTTAGGTGATCCACTTCAGGAGGGGCCCTGTGGCAGCGGGAGGGAGTCAGATCCTCTGCCGGAGGTTTGGCTCCACAGAAGCACAGAGTTGGGTGTTTGCACAGAGGGAGCAAGTTCCCTGGCAGGAACTGGATCTCTTTGGGATTTTGGCTGGGGGATGGGCGAGGGAGATGGCGCTGGCGAGTGCCTTTGTTCCCCGCCAAACTGAGCTCTGTGTCCCTGGGCTCAGCAACTCTCCCTCCCTTTGTCCTCCAGCCTTCCCGCTTTCAGAGCAGAGCTGTTAACTTATGACCTGCCAGACGCTAAGTCGCGCTTGCTGTCGGAACACACTCTGTCTGGCCCCTCCGCTTTTGCCAGCCAGACTCGGGGGCTCTGCTTGGACTGCGAGCCGCCCCTCTGCCCTGGCTCCCTCCCGCCAGTCCGTGGAGCGCGCACCGCCTCTCTGCCCTTCCTACCTTCTTCCATGGGCCTCTCGTCTGCGCTTGGCTCTGAGACTCCGTTCTGCTAGTCTTCTGGCGGTTTTCTGGGTTATTTAGGCAAGTGTAGGTGGAATCTAAGTGATCAGCAGGACACGCGGTAAGCACAGCGTCCTCCTACGCCACCATCTTCCTGACATCTAGCTCTAACTTTCTATAATAATCTGAGGTCTTTGAAAATTCTTGGAGATGTCTAGTTATAGCAGTTTTGAATTCCTAAGGGGTCTGACCCTAAGGGGTCAAAGATGACTATAGGTCAGTTGCCATTTTCCTAGACCTTTCCACACTGAGAGGACAGGATAGTGTATATGTGTGTGTGTGTGTGTGTGTGTGTGTGTGTGTGTGTGTGCATGTGTGCGCATGTGTGTGTGTGTGGGGGGGGGGTCCCCCTCCCAGACAGGTGTAGGCCCTCTTCTGCCCACTCTGGACATGCAAATTCTGATTGCGGGCATCAGTGGGATCCAAGTGGGATCCATCCATCTAGTGCCAGTCTCTCTTTTGGCTCTGTAGGAATGATTTTACTTTGGATATATAAAAACATCTGAAAGTATTAAGTAAAAAAGAACTGCCATTTCTTTGATACTTGCCTCAATTTTCCATCAGGCTGTATGCTCCTCATTCAAGGACCATATCTTCTTCTTATCCACGAATCACATTTAGCAATTAGATTCCTATATTTATCAACCACATTTAACCTGAGACAATTCACCCCTGGAGTCTTCTGGCTGAGGACAGTTTAGAGGAGTGAGGTTTTCAAACCTAGATGAGCATCAGTCTTCCAGAGTGCTAGTAGAAAAATCAGAGCGACTTAGCATTCCAGACCTACAGTCAAGCAGGGGCAGTGCAGCTAGAACATAGAACTGGAGAACTATGTTCGAACATCAGCCCGGAATGCAAATGTGGCCCTGGGTGGGCCATGGCCCTCTCTGTCTTGTGGTTTCTTCACCTGCACAGTGCAGATAATTGTTCCTGCCCACCCATATACTGGCATCACTGTGAGGATGAAAGGCAGCAGAGAGGTACAGGATTGGCCATGAACACAGGGCATTTCCAGCTCCCTCAGCCATGTATATGACCCCTCAGCTTGGCACTCAGTTTGTTACATTTTAGGGTGTTTGTGACACCGGAGCAGGGATGTGATAATCAGAGTTTCCCAACAATCTATTCAAACTAAGTTCAACTACTCCAGGTAGCTCTCTAACCATGCAGAACTGTGGAAACTTTGGGCACCGTAATACACTGGGTGGGGGGGGGGCGGGGGTAGAAGGCATCTCTGCCTGAATAACTGAATTTAATCTTTGTGTGGATCTTGATTAGGCATAGAGTGTGCATTATCAAGAATTAAACCCAAAAGATATAGGGGTTTCAAGTCAAGCAAGAACATTTGCTTCACTAGGTTTTCTAAGGCAACACCCCTTTTCTTCCCTTCCTTCCAGTCTTTATTTCTTGACTATGGTTCTTTTATTTTCTTTTTAAAAAATTAGCCCTTTTATATCCAAAGCTTTCATGTAAAGCTCCTACAAATCCTGTGTGGAACTAAGTTGGCTTTAAGGAATGTATGACAGTCTGCGTGCCCCAAACTCAGCCGCTGGAGCAGGATCTTAATTACAAGAGACATAAAACAGTGCTCTCTGGATTAACCCAAGTGTAGTCTGTGGATGTTCCAACCATACATCCTTATATCAAGTTTATTCCCAACGTCTAGGATTCTTCAGTGATTTTCTTATAGATATTGAGCATGATGGCCCTGCCACTATGCATGGCACCTGCCACTTTCTTTCTTACATGCTGGTGCTTACTGGGCTGTATTCATTGCTGCTGACACTGAAAGTCGCCTTTTGAGGCATGACCTCCATGTTGGTGCCCACACCAAGCCAAAGCTGTGCCTACCCAGGGTGAAGTATGCTAACATCTACCTGGCTCTGGGCTGCTGTGTTGGCTGCTACTGCTTTTGTAACCTAGGGATGTTTGAGTGAAGAGCTGTTTTAGTTTTCACTTGCCCTTTTATCCCAACATTCTCACCTTAGGACCCAGGCACAAGTTCTTGGGTGCTAGGCCAGAAGATATATGAGTGACAGTCACTATGCTGTTTCCAAAATCCCACCAAGACCACCCCAAAGCACACCCCAGTCCTGGTTTGTTGCAAATAAACCTTAAGTAGGTGTCCTCACCTTTGTCTCATTTGGAGTGAGTCTTCTGAGGAGACTCCTATCCCTCAGGAATACAGGCCCATGATAGGCCCACCTCACAAATCATCCAGGTACCCTCAAACTTAAGTCTAAATCCTAATGGTGAAAGGGATGCTAGTTAGCATAGGCTCAGACCCCAGATACAATGTAATAAATGAATAACTGGATAAATTAATGAACAAAAGAGAAAGGAAGAGAAGGGAAAAAAATAGAAAAACGTTAAAAAATGAAAGATGTGGAAAAGCAGATCTTAATCTCATTTTTAAACTCTCTCTCATTCAGTTATGGCACAGTAGGTAGGGCAGAGAAAGAGAAGTGGGGAGATCCCACCACTTCGGTATATATAGCAATAGCTAGGTATAGAAAAAAAACAGGCAAATTGGAGGGCTAAAGCTCTCTAGGGTTGAGTAAGGCCATTTGCTCATGCATGGTTCTCAGGAAATTAGGAGCCCCTGGGGAAGGCAGGCAAACAGGAGCAAGTTTGGACCCCTTGTCAATTCATCACTTTGGTAAGAGAACCTTGAGAACTTGCTCTGGGATTTCCCCAGATCAAATGTCACTGATTTTATTTTATAGCAAAATTTCATATGTGCCTCTTAGAAGCTCTATGACTCTCTGGAATGAGGATTCAGATACTTAAGCAATAAATTTGAGATGTCAGAGCATCTTCAACACCACCCCATAGCTCAGTAACCCCAAAATAGCACAGTGCCACCCACCCAAGGTTTGGAAAGAGTCAGAGGAAGAAGGGGACCCAATGGGGCCTTGGTGATGAGATGAGGCATTTTGTTACTGAGTACAGAAAGGCTTGGGGAACAAGCTCACAGGCCTCCATTGACCCTTTGCTTCGTGTTTGGAAGATTTCAGGCTTCCATATACAGCTGGGTCAAGTATCTGGAAATATTAGGCCTCCAGCATGGCCCACTCCACATATGCAGAGCTGTCGGCATAAGATCATAAGTGAATGTGAACATGGAGTGAGAACATGTGCCTGCCCATGGTCATCCTCACTACTGGCCTCAGCCTGACTGCCATCATGGGAAGGGTCGGATGCTTTCCCCACCCTGCCTCTCCTCCATCTGCCTTTTACTTATTACGGCTTTGCATTCACCCATCCTGCTGTAGCCCTGGCACACCTCATTAGAGGTCAGAAGACCACCCGAGAACAGATACAGTGATCCAGTGTCAGGTGATGCTTGACAGCTGTTGGCAAATAAATAATTGGCTCTAAATACACACATAAAAAAACCCCAAATTTTATAAATAACAATTTCTCTACCTCTACTGCACTGGGGGGAGTGAAGATTAAAAGCTTTCCCAGTATCTTGTTAAACTAAGATACTCTCTTGAACTTGATTCCAGCATTAAAGAAAAGTAGGAGTTTTATTTGGCCAGGGCAGGGGAAGGGTATGGTTGGGTAGGAAAGGGAGAGACTTAGAAAAGGGGAGGATTCCTCCTTGGTAGGGAGTTGACATCTGCCATTCTACTCCCACCCAAATAATCCCCAAGAGCCCATTCCCAATTCTAAAGGAAGGCTTGATGGATGGATGTTGATACCTGACACTGACAATCCACAGGGCTTCTCCTCAGGGTCTGGAGACTCTGAGCATGTTCCTCTTCTCCACTGCTAGGCTCTTAATGTTTGTGACCACCCCCATCCCCAATTCATATGTTGAAAATGTAACCCTTAAAGATTCTTAAAGGGTTCTTACCAACCCTTCTGACACCTTGATCTTGGGCTTTTAGCCTCCAGAACCATGAGAAATAAATTTATGTTGTTTATAAGCCACCCAGTCTCTGGTACTTTGTTGTAGTAGCTTGAACAGACTCAAACATACTATCTTCTGTCTTTGCTTCCAAATCAAACTTCGTGTCAGACTAAAAAGTTAGTCTGGTCCTACTTCCTTGATGGGTTAAGGCTGCCTGTGTTTCAGACCCCATAGGCACCCCTTTCTATACAGCACCTTTAAGAATTAGAAACAGGGGCTCCTATGACTGTCATAGCTCTACAGATACATGGGTAAGTGAATGAAGATGTTGCTTTGTGTTAAACAGAAAAATATTCGGAATCAGTTCTGGTTCTAGCAAGAAACTAACGATGACTTAGAAGTGAATAGTTGAGGACAGTATAAAGAACACATCATTTACAAAGGTGTGGGCAGGATTTAGAGAAATCCACAAGAAATGCCATAGCACCCTGGGGCTAGCAATGGTGGGATGTCATTACCACCCTATCCCTGAGGAGCAAGAGGAGAGAACCCTATACTCAAAATCTAACAGGAGCTGTAGCTATGGGAGCTGTGACCCTCAGTCATCAATGGCCATCCAGCAGAGAGGAAGCTGAGAGAAACTAACATTCTTCACTTTGATATCCTGCCAGTGCCTCCTATTGGTAGAACCAGCCAGAAGGTGGGCTTGAGGAATACAGTCCATGCAGCCCAGCCACCCAACGAACAGAGGAGGGTAATAGGTGGGAACTGGATCTAGAGAGGCAAATGGAAAGTATTCAGCACAGGTGCCTCTTCCTCCAGACAGATGTGGCCCTGGTCACACACATCTAAGGACCATTCATAGGCTGCATATCAGCCCCACTTATTCTCTTTGGCTAGATACACTTTTGCTGGGATAGACCACACAACCGTTTGTGGGAGTCCTGAGACCCTTTGAGGATCATACTCCTTTTCATGTACAAAAATTTTATATAAGGGTCCCTTGTCCTAAAGGAAAATAGAGAAAAATAAAACATTCTGAGTTGATGTCTCCTACAACCACATTTCGACTCTTCTTCCAATTCTGCTCTACTTTCTCCATGAACTTTTTTATTCTCTTTATCAAATGGCACAATTGTCCACCTGGTCCACCACCTCCCTTTTCTCCCATATTCAAACAAATGGTCACCAGCATGTCGATTTGTCGATTTCCCTCTGAGAATCTATTACTTCTTCTCTATCCCTACTATACTGCCTCAGATCATTATCCTCTCTCCTCAGACTGACTACTATCGTCATTTCCAAAATGAGCTCTCTACACTCACATGTATCCAACCCCACTTTATCTTCCACTCTCACACCATGACCCGAGGTATCTTTCTAGAAAGCACTGATAGGATTGCATCATCCCACTGCTTCTAGAAAGCACTGATAGGATTGCACATCCCACTGTGACCTGCCTTTTCCCCTTAGGAAAGTTGAAATGCATCCTTCTGACACAGAAGGTTCCATATGACCCTGCCCCCACTAATTCCTTGTAGCCTCATTGTTCACTTCATCCCTGCATGTTCTCCTTCTTCCTGAATGCTAACCCTCCTGCAATTCCTCCAAAGCACCATGTTCTCTCCAATCCCTAGGGCTTTGTCTAGGCTATTAACTCTGCCTAACATGACCTCTCCCCTTCATGCCATTCAGTTAATGTCTACTCCTCCATCAAGGCATAGGCATAGGTGAAGTATCTCTTCTTTTTGGAAAACTGTCTGGGCCCTTCTCTCTTCCCCTGCAAGATGACTTAGGTGCCCTTTACTTGTACCCGTTTTCTACCCTCCATTAACACCTCTGTGAGGCTCTCTTGATAGCATTTATGACACTTGCTCTTACTGCTAATTTCCTTGTCTGTCACCCTCACTACCCCTGCAGCCCCATTGCCTAACACTGACTGGCTGTATCTATCATAGGATCTGCAAGTGCTAATTGAAATGAAGTAAGTCGTAATGAAATCTTCCCTGGTTGGTGCCGCCTGACTTCAGTCCTGTTAGTCCATTATCATGGGTAACTATTGACTCTGTCAACATGCTATGCCTGCTTTATTGTTTATGACTGAATGCAATTTGCTTTGCCCTGTCCGCCCTGTGGTTTATAAGCTTTTAAGACAGAGAGAACCCTTTCTGAATGATTTCTCACTCAAATTCTGTTTGAGTATTTATCAGACAATGGACAAAACCAAAGGAAATTAAGCACATTAATGGGCTCACATTCCATAGGCAAATAAACCTTTTCCTAGCTCTCTTTAAGGCATGGCCTAAAACATTTTCAGTAACCTATTTCAAAAGTATCTCTTCTGCCACCATTAACTTAATTTACATCTAATTGAATGCAGAAGGAATGTGGAGTGAATGAAATATATATTTTTTAATCTTACATGGGTAGGGACCTTGGGTAAAGAGCCTGGGATTGACTCCTCAGTCTTACTTATTAACAAAACTCACATTAGGTTTTTAATTGTGTGTGATGTATTTTTCCTAAGGTTATAAACTGAAGATTGCTATCATGGCAATAGTGACTAGTACTTGCATAAGTGTTTTCTGGGTATAGAACATTTCCACATAGGGCATCTCATCTAACTCTCACATGCCAAAGAGGCAGGCTTTGCTCCTGTGTCTATTTTCTAAATGAGGGCATCAGATGCCTCAAGTTTAAACCCTCTCATCATATCCCTTACTCTAATCACTGCCTCATCAGCCAGTTCTATGAGACTGCCCAGCCTCACTCAGATACAACCAGACAGTATCTATCCTTGGGTGTGTTCTCCAACTTCCTGCCCTGGGGTGTCTGTGACATCTCAGATGAGTGGCTTGTTGCATCTACTGGTAGCTTATATATTGTGAAACTTAGCAATGAAGGGATCAGAGGTCTGTGCTCATGTGGGCTTCCTCGGTCAGTGGGGAAATGGCCAACAGATGAATACTCCCCTCATCAGAGACCATTTTTATAGGGCTCCTCCCAAGGCATAGGGGCCCATTGCTTGCAGTGGTGGCCAACTCAATAATGCATCCTTATGTTGGCTCTTTCTCCTTCTTCATTTCGCTTTCCATCCTTCACTTCTACTCCTTTCAGTTTCTTCCCAAATAATCTATCCATACACAAGCCTTGATACTGCCAGCTCTACTTCCAAGGAACCTGGACTAAAATCATGAGTTTGGATGATTCTCCAAGTATCCCAGCATTTACATAGAAGACTATAATTCACAGTCAGGTTTTCTGACTCCCAAATTCCATATGCTTTCCCCTGTACCCTCCTTGCATTGAGAAAACTAATAGTCTAGTACTTAGAGGTGTGGCTACAGAAACAACTAACTACAAAAGAGAGGTGTCAAGTCAGAAGTAGAAGCAAATGACTTTGGAGAACAGAAGAGTGAATGACTGAGTGGAGGTGGGAGTGTGGGCTGGCGAGGAAATGCTTCACAGGGCAGGTGGCCAGGAAGCCACTCCTAATTACTCTCTGTTGTTGCTCCCATCTGGTATTTTCTCTTCCACCATACTCATTTACTTCTTGATGCTTATCACATCATGTAAGCAAATATTTGATTCTATTTATTTATTGTCTATCTCCCAAGAGGGCAGGTACCATGTATGTTTTGTTTACCACAATATCCCTGACACTGAGCACAATGACTGGAATGTAATTGGCAATCGTAAACTAACTGGCAAATTAAAAAAATCAATCTTAATCGGTAAAAAGAAAACAAAACAAACAACCAATAAATTTGTTCTTCAATGAATAAATGAATCAGTAAATGAATGGCATCACAGGCAAAGTGAACAGAATATAGAAAGGCATTGAAGAGTATGAGACTACAACCTGTCCAGAGAATGTCTGGGATTGGTTATATAGGATTTATTCATTAGGAAGAATGGGGAGGCCAGGAGTGGCTGAGAAAAGTATTTCTTACAGTAATATTGAGGCAATACAAATATTCTAGCCACATTCTTTGTATTGGAAGATGATATTGCCTGAGAACTGGCTATATAACTTGGGTTATATACCACAGTAAGTGTGGTTTCTTCTCTGTCAGATAGTTGGGATAGGCATTGGCAGGGCTGGACTTTGTTTGCAGATGTAGGCCATTGCATTAATAGTATAAATATAATATTCATGTAGTATAAAATTTAAAAGAAAGACTTTGTAACATCTATCCTAGACAAAGGGTTAATATTAAAAAACTCCTTAGACATTAAGGGACAAACAACCAAACACTTGATAGAAAAATGAACAAAAAACGTGAACAATAATAGGGACATGTTAAAAAGGACACATTGGCCAAATTCAACTTGCTCTTCTGAATGGTGAAATCTGGGATAATTTGAGTGACAAAATGTCAATAATAGTTTATTTTAATGCACAGAATAAAGTAAATATCTATGAGTTCATTGTGACATAAATAATGAAGTAAATAAGTAATTAAAGTGGGAGAGGGAAAGCTCTTACAGCAGAATTCCAATCTCTAAATATAGAAGCTATGATGAAAATATAAATTACTAATCAGCAAACACTACAGTATTAGTTGTAACTAAGAATCACCCATAGTGTCCTGATGATTACAGTTTTGTAATACAGCTTAAAGTCCAGAATTGTGATGCCTTCATCTTTGGTTTTTGGGTGATGGGCATTAAGGAGGGCACTTGTTGGGATGAGCACTGGGTGTAAATGTATGAATGTAATGTAATGTAAATGATGAATCACCAGGTTCTACTCCTGAAACTAATACTACTCTGTATGTTAACTAACTTGAATTGCTGATGTTACTGGGGTAAATATATTAAGAAAAATATTTGCACAGCCTCAAAGCATATTCCCATGACAAAGGGGAAAAGAGTAAGTTTTCAGGGGCGGAACCTCAGTTAACTGTATGATCAGAATCAAGCTCACGAGACATATTGATATCGGAGCCTCCTAATATGATGATGCTTTGAGCAGAGCACAGCACCGCTTCTGTGATACTCTTGCCAAAAAATGCATTCCCTAAATTTTGTCATGAGGAAACCTTAGCCAAACTCAAAGCACATTTTTCATAATATCTGGCCAATATTCAGCAAGGTCACAAAAGACAAAGAAAAATTAGGAATTATCCTAGATTGGAGGAGACCAAGGCAACATGAACACGTGACCTTGGAAGAGAAAAAAGGCATTAGTGGTGAATCCGAAAAAATATCGGTAAATAGCTAATAGTACTATAGTAAGGTTAATTTCCTATATGGTGGTTTTATAAGGTGTTAACATTTGCGAAGTAAGATACAAGAATTTTCTGATATTTTTTGCACACTTCAGCTAGGCCTGAACATTTTGTAAAATAAAAAGTTAAAGAGTAAAAATAAATAAAATTTTAAAAGGAAGAAAAGGGCATACAATTTTCCCATCAACCTATTTTCCTGGAATAAATTCTCTTTCCAACAGATAGCTACTATTAAGGGGCACCTGGATGGCTCAGTTGGTTAAGCATCTGACTGTTTCAGCTCAGGTTGTGATCTCAAGGTCCATGGGTTTGAGTCCCACAGCACAGAGCCTGCTTGGGATTCTCTCCCTCTCTTTCTGCCCTTCTCTCTCTCTCTCTCTCTCTCAAAATAAATAAACTTAAATTTTTTTTTAAATATAGCTACTATTAACATTTTCTTGTAAATACTTCCAGAGATTTTCTGTACAAATAAATACATGTATATTCATCATATGTGTTTTTTGTAACATATTTCATATTTTTATTGTCTTAATCTTCTGTACTTACAATAATTTCATGTCATGTTGCCTGAATTTTTTATGTTCCTGAATTCTAATCCCAAACTTCATAAAATATTATGATTTATCTCATAGGATTATGATAAAATTATAAGTATCATGTATTATTAGAGTCCGTTTCAAGAATTAGAATCACTGTTATCTTAAAATTTTATTTATTTATTTTACTTTAGTTTTAAATTTTATTTATTTAAATTCAAGTTAGTTAACATACAGTGTGGTATTGGTTTCAGGAGTAGAACCCAGTGATTCATCACTTACATATAAAACCCAGTGCTCATCACCAACAATACCCTCCTAATGCTTGTCACCCATTTAGCCCACCCTCCCCCAACTCCCCTTCAGCAACCCTCAGTTTGTTCTCTATATTTAAGTCTCTTATGGTTTGGCTCACTGTTTTCATCTTGTTTTTCCTTCCCTTCTCCTATATTCATGTGTTTTGTTTCTTAAATTCCACATATGAGTGAAATCATATGGTATTTGTTTTTCTCTGATTGACTTATTTTGCTTAGCATAATACACTCTAGTTCCACCCATGTTGTTGCAAATGGCAAGATTTCATTCTTTTTGATAACTGAGTAATATTCCATTGTATATATATACACCATGTCTTCTTTATTAATTCATCAATTGATGGATATTTAGACACTTTCTTTCCACCATATGCGTTTATACATATATGTATTAAGAGATCCTTTCATATAAATGTGTCATCCATTTAATAGCTGCATAATATTATATAGATTACATGTATTACATATATTAATTATTGATGATAATTTATGTTTCTAATATTTTGATATCAGAAACAATACTACAATAAATGCTCTATTTCCTATGTATAGTACTTATAGTATAAATTTTTAGAAGTGTAATTTCTGGTTCAAGGTGTATAAAGATCTTATTTTTTATTGACATGCCCAAATTGGTCTCCACAGATGATGTGTTAGTTTATATTCTTACCATCAGGGTATGCAAGTGCCTATAATTCATGCTTTTGTCAACACAGTATATAAAATGACCTTTGCCAATATTATGGGTAAAAAATGTTCCTGACTGTAGTTTTAATATGCATTTCTCTTGCTGGGAATCAAGTTAAGGCTTACTTCATATATATAAACTCCATTTGTATTTTCTTTTCCATTAACTGTATTTTACTTTACTTATTGAAAGAAAGTTCCTTGATTTTCCTCTGCATTATGCCCAATTTATTGCAAAACTGGTATTATTATCCCCATTTAGTAAAAAGAAAAAAAAATACAGGCTCAAGGAGTACACTTTCCCAACTTTAGAGTGCTATTTGTATAACTAAGAATCCCAGTTTGCCTAACTTCAATCTGAAATTTTTCTATAGCCTTATTGCCCAGATTAAAGAGAAAAAAAGAAGAAGGAGTCTTTTCTCAATTGTTACCCAAAGCACAATAAATCCTTTGTAGTTATAGTTGTTAAATTACCTCCCTTCTTCCTCATACAATGATGTCTGGACTTTCACCTGCTCAATGGGTCTCCAATTCTGTTTATTTTATACAAACAAAAGTTGAAGAATAAAAAGTGTGGGAGGAAAACTTGAAAGGATTAAAATGATGTCTGGAAATTTGGTTCAAATTATTGAATATGTTAGAGAACATGGCCAAGTTGGTTTGCAAGCCCTTGATTAATGTGTTCCCACATCTGGTCATGGAGTATCAGAGCATTAGAGTCTTTGAGGGTCTTGTGAAAAGTGCACTTCCAGACTTTGCCACACGCCTATAAGAATCCTCATCTCTGTGTTCAAAGTATCTGCAGGTTCCAAAAACTCCCCAGGTGATTCCAACTAAAGTTGATGAACTGCATTTACATTCAGCATGGGACCACAGACTAGCAATTGCACCACCTGGGTGCTTGTTAGAAATGCGGAATTTCAAGTTGCCCCCCTAGACTAGAAGCTCAGGATCTCCATTTTAACGTGACCCTTAGGAGATTCATGTGTACATTAAAGTTTGGGAAGCACTGCCAGAGAGTTAAAAAGGATGAGGAGTTTTAGGCATACACTTTTTTTGTTTTTTCCTGAAAGAAAGAGAACGCGAAGGGGAGGAGCAGAGGTGCCGGGGGGAGAGGATCTGGATCTGAATTGGGCTCTCTGCTGACAGCTAAACAGAGTCTAGCTTCTGTCACTCAGTAATCATTTAGAGATTCATATGTATTGTGCATGTACTAATAGTTCATCCCTCTTTATTGCTGAATAGTATCTCATTGTTTGACTATATCAAATTTGTCCATTTTCTATTAATAGACATTTTGGGTTGTTTTAGTTTGGGGCTGTTAAAAATAAAGGTGCTATGAACACTTGTGTATAAGTCTTTGTATGAACATATGATTACATTTCTCTTGGGTAAATACCTGAGTAGAATGGCTGGGTCATACAGTATGCTCAAAGTGCCGAGTTACCTTAGTGACTTCAGAAATGAGTGGCATCCATAAGCACTATATTCGAGTGGATAAGTCTGTTTCCTTGTGTTAACGATTCTTATACTATTACACATGTGTTCTGGAAATGAACAATTAAGTAAATGCATGGTGGATGGTAGGAGCCAGGTTTCTCACTGTTGAAGTGGGAAGGAGGCCAGAATGATCCTTGCGCTAATAGATTAAAGTTGAAGGCATCAGTATGAACTGATGTTTAGTTTAACACAGATACAGATGGTTCCATACAGAAATGTTTATTGAGATATATATATATATATATATATATATATATATATATGCAAGCATATATTTTCTTGCTCTTTCAGCTGAGAGGGCCTAGAAGAATGAGCCCTCCTAGAGCCCAAATCTTGATTTCTAGTACCCTTCTTCAACAAAAGGAACCAGGGTTCCTTGGAGAAATGGCTAACCCTAGGACTGGGTAGGAAATGTAAAAATGAACTTGGAGAATCTTATAGCCCCAAAAAGCAAGGGCATGCTCAAAAACAACCCACCACAATGATGGGGCATATAAAAGGCACACAGGAGCCAACTGGAAACATTTCCAATAGCCAAAACTGGAGTAATTTGAGCAATGAAATAAACTATTCTAACCCAAAGATTAAAAGGAATCTCTATGAGTCCATACAGATATAAGTGAATGATTGAATAAATAAATAAATGGAGAAAAGAGAAATCTCTCATGCAAAAGAGTGCCAAATAATTTATGTAATACTCCACTGTCTAGAAGATGGCTCATAATTCTCCACTCCTTAAGTGTGGGCTGTGCCTAGTGACCTCCTTACAAACAGTACCGTATAGAAAAGGTGAGAAAAGGAATAACTTTACTATGGATAAACTTGACAGACATTACTTCAGCAGGGTAATCAAGGTCAACATCATAGATTAGAAGAGCCAATATTGTTAAGATTCATTTCTCCCAAACTGAGCTATAAATTGCAATCCCAGTCAAAATCCTGGCAGGTTTTTTTTTTTTCTATATATTGACAAGCGAATCCTAAAATGTAGGTGGAAAGTCAATAGTTCTAGAATAGCCAAAGAATTTTGAAAAAGAAGTATAAAGTTGGAGGATCACACTAGCTGATTTCAAGACTTACTGGAAAACTACAAGACATTACTGGAAAGTAGTGAGAACAGTGTAGGACTGGCCTTAGACCTTTAATTCAGTAGAGCAGAAGTGAGGATCTAGAGAAAGCCCTCACATATACAATCAATTGATTTTGACAAATGTGATAAGATAATTCAAAGGAGAAGGAATAGCCTTTTCAATGAATTGTGCTGGAACAATTAGACATCCAAATGTAAAAAAAATAAATAAATGACACTCTGCCTTACTTAAGGGCAGAAATTAATTCAAGTTGGATCACAGACCCAAGTGGAACCTAAAACTATACAACCTCTAAAAGAGAAAAGAGAAGAATGTCTTTATCACTTTGTGTTAGGCAAAAAACTTCTTAAAGAGGATACAAAAAGCACAAACCATGACATTTTAAAAAATTGCTAGACTTTATCAAAATTAAACATGTTCTGTTTGAAAGCCACTGCATGTCAGAGTTCTTCAGGGAAACAACCAATAGGAGGTTTTCTCCTTTTGCCCTCAAAGTATTGGATGATGCCCACTCATACTGAAGAGACCAATTTATTCAACTGAATCCACCAACTCAAAAGTTAATCTCATCTGGAAATATCCTTACCGACACACCCAGAAATAATATTTAATCTTAGCATTCCTTGGCCAATAAGTTGATATATAAAATTAACCATTTAGCCACTGTTAAGAAAATAAAAGGACAAGTCAGAATCAGAGGGAAAATTTTGCAGAACATACATCTGGTGAAAGACTTGTGTTCAGAATACATAAAGAGCTCTCAGAAAGGAAATGAACAATCCAATTAAAAACTGGGCAAAAGATTTGAACACTTTATGAAAGGAGATTTACATATGGAAAAAAAATCATGAATGTGTTCAGTATCATCAGTCATCAGGGAACTACAATGAGATCCAACAATACACCTGTTAGAATGGAGGGAAAACCGAGGATACCAAATATCAGTTAAGGATACAGAGCAACTAGGAGTCTGATAAGCTGCTGTTGGGAACACAAAATGATACAGCCACTTTTGAGAACAGATTGGCAGTTTCTTACAAAGTTAAATATATGCTTACCATAAGACCCAGCAAACTCACTCTTAGATATTTGTCTAAGATAAATAAAAACTTATGTTCGAAAAAAAACCTGTTAATGACAGTTTATAGCAGTTTTGTTCATTACCATCAAAAACTGGAAATAACCCAAATGAACCTCAACTGGTGAAAATATTGACTTGTAGAATACTACTCTACAATAAAAATGAATGAAATACTGATATGTGTAACAACAGGATTGAATTCCAAAAGCATTATGGCTAGGTGAATAAAACAAGACTCAAAAGTGTATTTACTTTTTGTTTTATTTTATTTTTATTTAAAAAAAATTTTTTTTTTCAACGTTTATTTTATTTTATTTTTTTTAATTTTTTTTTCAACTTTTATTTATTTTTGGGGGGACAGAGAGAGACAGAGCATGAACGGGGGAGAGGCAGAGAGAGAGGGAGACACAGAATCGAAACAGGCTCCAGGCTCCGAGCCATCAGCCCAGAGCCTGACGCGGGGCTCGAACTCACGGACCGCGAGATCGTGACCTGGTTGAAGTCGGATGCTTAACCGACTGCGCCACCCAGGCGCCCCAAAAGTGTATTTACTTTATGGCATTCTGGTAAAGGCAAAAACAAAAAACCAGATGAGTGGTTAACCAGAGCTAGTGGAGGGGAGGGGTTAATTAGAAAGAAACACAGAGGAATTGGGGGAAGAAAAGGGAATTGTTACATATATTAATTGTGGTAATGATTATATTACTAATACATTTGTCAAACTAGAACTATACACGAAAAGGTTGGATTATACTGTATGTAAATTATGTCTCAATAATTTTTTTAAAAGTTAAGAAAATTTAAGAATTTTTAGTACTGTATTTGGTCCTTTTTTTCATCAAGGTTTTATAGTTACTAGCATCTAAGGCTTGCATATACAATTGATCCTTGAACAATGTGGTAGTGAGGGGTGCCAACCCCCCCCACACACACAGTCAAAAATGCACGTATAACTTTTGACTACCCCAAAACTTAGCTACTAATAGCCTACTGTTGACTGGAAGCCTTACTGATAACATAAGTGGTCAGTTAGCACATGTTTGGTATGTCATATGTATTATATGCTGTATTTTTACAATAAACTAGAGAAAAGAGAATGCTAAGAAAATCGTAAGGAAGGTAAAATACATTTACAGTACTGGTACTGCATTTATTGAAAAATATCTGAATATAAATAATCTTGTGCGGTTCCAAACCTTGTCCAAAAATCAACTGTATTTTGTCAAATTTATCGCTAAACACTTTTAATGTTTTTAATTTTTAGAGAGAGGCATAGAGTGAGGGGGGTGGGCAAGAGAGAGAGGGAGACACAGAATCAGAAGCAGGCTCCAGGCTCTGAGCTGTCAGCACAGAGCCCAATGCAGGGCTCGAACTCAAAAACCTCAAGATTATGACATGAGCTGAAGCCGGAGGCTCAACCAACTGAGCCATCCACGCGCCCCACATTATGTTGTTTTATGTTATTATAAATGTTTCCATCATATTTAATTCAATTTTCAATTACTCATTGCTCATATATATACAATTGATTTTTGTATATTACTCTTCTATCATGAGAGACTGTTGCAGGATAAGTAGCAGCTAGTTACATGGGGTTGGGTGAATGCGTAAAAGAGCAAACATCTGACACAAAGTTACTGAGGCATGAATAAGATAAAGCAGGCAGGATGGCAACTCTAAAACATTAATCCAAGTGTCAATATCCAAGCAGGAGGTGACAGGAGGTGACACTACAAAGAGTAAATTATAGAGGGCATTTAAGCTAAACTAAGGAATTAAGAGATTAGGGGTTCGTTCTAGAAAGTGGGAAAGCTATTAAAAGGGTTTAAACCATCAAGTTTCATAGTAGATTGTACTTTAGAGAGAATACACAAATGATGATAAAGAGAATGGCTTTGCCTGGGGGTGGGAGGCGTGGTGAGAAAAATATGTGAGGTAGGGATATTGGTTAGGGAGCTGTTAAAATAATTCAGGACATGAGATGATAGGACAGGAGCTATGAGGACAAGGGCTGTGAAATAAGAGGAGATTACTGACACATTTGAGGTTGAGTCAGGTGTTGGTATCTCCCCATCAGGGGTCAACTTCTCCTCATTGCCCAAGAGGACTTCACCCCCTCCACAATGTACAATAATGCCAACTCTCTCTACACTTAGAATGTTTCATAATCCTCTGTGTTAATGCTGTCTGTGATTTACTTTGAAATACGTCAGCATATGCATTGTGTAACATATAGGTGGATACATTAGTTCTAATTCAAATCTGAGGGATGGTTAATTATCATTTAAAGAGCCCTAATCAGAAATAAACACTGCAGCAGGGTTAGCATTTGAGGCCAGCTCTCCAACATTCTCTGTGTAAATATGCACTAGGGGAAGAGGCAATTAACATAAAGGGAATTCAAAATATAATTTCATTGTTGAAACTTTAGTATATGACTAGAAATCCCCACACTTGCTTGAATTAGGAATAACAATCTAATGGGCACAGTAGCCTAATTTTCTTTGGGGAGCATTCCAGGCCTAGGATTGCCTTTGGGTTTATATTCTATCACTTGACAATGGATTCTGATCCAGGAGAAGTGTAGTGGATTCTCCTGCCACTACCATGCTGGTACATCTGTTTTGAGTGAACTTTTCATGCAAAGCACTTATCAAGTGCCCAGAGATTAGACAGTGGGGAGTGAGTTTACCAAAAATGGTGTGACTCTCATTATCTTGTCTGCTAAAATAGACTTGTCTGGGAGGCTAAATTCCACCTGCTTTCATTTTAGTCCAGCTCCAGGCAATGAGGTTGGAGAAAAAGGTTCTAGAGCTCTCTCTCACCTAACCACTTGGTGTCTGTAACCTAAATCCAATTGGCTTTGGTCAGTTAGCAAAACCTCCCTTCCTTTCAGAAATTATCAAACTCCCAATGCTGTCCCCACCAAACTCTGCTAACACAGTCCATCACCCCGACCAGTTCTTCCTGGGGCAGAGCTTTCTGGTTCTCTCACTCTCCAGGCAATCCCTCTCCAACTGGTACCATCTCTCCTCAGGGCATCTTGTGCCCTCTGAATGTCACAGCTGTCAGCTTAGCTGTTTATGGTTCTCAGATTTTTCCATACATGTTCATCTGCCCTTCCCAACTGGGAGACAAACAAAGGATCAGGATCACCCTGTCCCTTCTCCTTTCAATATTTTAAATACTTTGGTAAGGCACTATGCTTGGCACTGGGATACACAGTCCTGTTGAAAAAAGGCAAACAGCTTCTTTCCTAAAACAACCTTCAATTTAGTTGGTGAGATAGACAAGAAAGTGGGCTACTTCGAGAGACCACTATAAGGGCTAGGAATTCACTCATTAACTTACTCATCCATTCGGCCCATTTCATAAGTGTGTACAGAGTTAATTCTACATTAGTCACTGGGGGACACTACTCAAGAAAGAGCCTGTCCTCCTTGACTCATAGTCCAGGAAAGGGGAGGTACCTGATAGGAGAGCTAAATGTGGGTCAATTAGCCCACACTGAGAAGGGGAGAAGAAAGTTGAGTCCCAAAAGATGGGCAGTTGTAAGGTAAGGCCAATAACCACCAGTTAGTTGGTGCTAAGTGGTGAGTTAAGTTGCTGGGAACCTTCAGCTCCCTCTTCCCACCACGTATCTCTAATCCAGGCTTTCTCCCTGGAGAAAAATAAAACCAAGAAATATTACACGATATTTGTACATGCGTCATATTGTGTAGTGAGGGCACCACCCTTCCAGGCTGAAGTTCTCTCAGGAAGTAACTTCTGAGGTGGAAATCCCCAGAGAATCAACTGGCTTGAGGAGGTAGATAGCCACAATTTCCCTTCAACAGCTAGGTGTTGTTTTTCCCCTGGACCCTGTTAAGAAGCCCCAAACTACATTTAGAGTTAACCCACAGGAATCTCTTTCTCCTTGTAGCAATAGCCTACTTGAAATAGGTTTCTCTATGAGAGTGAATAGAACAAAACCTAGCAAGACCAGTGGATTCACGCCTCAATTCTTTATTTCAGAGCTAAATGGCACCAGGTTCCTCCCACCTGAACAAAGCCTGCATTCAGGCCACAGTATTGGAGCTCCCTTGGCCAAGCTTCCTCTCCATGTCACATGGTCTAGGGTATTCCCGGCTCCCCCAGTCCTCCTCCCCCTTAAGAATTCCCCTGTGTGAGGATGAATCAGCAGAATTTTGCCGAAGTTTCAGGCGGGAAGAACCTCCCACAGTGCCTCTGTATCATGACTGGAGAGCTGTGGACTCGTCTTTCTACTTGGCAGACCCTCAAGTTTACCCAAGAATTGCTTTCCTGTGGTGTGCAAAAGCTCAGTCCCAACATGACTTGATCTGGGTGTTAAAATGAAATTGTGGGTGCCTGGGTGGCTCAGTTGGTTAAGGCTCCCACCCTTGATTCAGCTCAGGTCTTGATCTCAGGGTTGTGAGCTCAGCCCTGGGCTGGGCAGGAAGCCTACTTGAAAAAAAAAATTCAGCCGAGTAAATTTGAAGACCTAATTGGCTTTATTCAAGGATTCATAAATTGGGCAGGATCCCATCTAGCCAACAGAAAGGATCTTCAAAGAGCTGTAGAAAGGAAAAGTTTTTAAAGGCAGAAAGGGGGCAGGAAAAGTTTATTAGAGTACCTGGTTTCAGCAAGGTCACCTCCTTAGGGGGATGGAAAGGATATATCTGGTGAATTTCCTACTAGGACTGACCAGGTTATTCTGGATTGATTGGTTAAAGGTTACATTTCTGGAGAGGCTGAACCTTCAATTAGAGGAAGGGGGCTTAGCATAAATGACTCTATTTTAGCTCTGTGATCACTTTTTTAACAATTTCCCCTTTTGATTAGAATCTCAGCTAAACTGAGAGATATGGAAGATTTTTAAGGTGTTAACACCGCTCTCTGAACAGAAGTTTTCAGTTTTTTGTGCTTTGTTTTGTTTTTTTTTTAATCCTTTGTGTGGTGATCACAGGTCATGACTTTTTGTTGTTCTTTTGTTTTGTTTTGCTTAATCTCTGTGATAGTCACAGGTCATAACTTCAGGTTCACAATTTTTTAGGTTGATTATTCTCTTCATTCCTTTTCTGATGTTCCAGTCTTAGGGAGACCATCTGCTTGGTGGTTAGTAACTGTGAACATGTATTGAAAACCTTTGAGAGAATACAATGTGACAGAGAGACTACTCTGATTGTTCTAAGTAGGATAATTCCCAATGCTTGAAGTACTCTTTGGAGCCATGGTCCCCAAGACTGAAAACAATCAAACCAAATAAGTCAAAGAGAGACCACACTGAAAGAGTCATCTTTTTAAGCCAAACAGTTTGCTCAGCAATCTTACGTAACTGAGTTTCAACTTCTCCAGAAGTGTTAAACCAGGGGCAACAGGTGGAGTAGGTCACAGCACAGATACTTCCTTGCTCAGCTAAGAGATAATTAAGGACTGTTATTATCAATAACTTTGGCCAGAATCTAATGATTTTTGATGGGCACCTATTGTTTTAGTGGTAGATTCCACAATACTTTCAAGAGTTAGGAAAAGGAGGGTCTAGATGGTGACATAGGAGGACCCTGAACTCACCTCTTCCACAGACACACCAAATCTATGCCTATTTGTAGAGCAATTTTTCCTGAAGAACTGAGGGCTGTCTGAACAGCATCTGCACAACATAAGATACAGAGACCACACAAACAATGGCAAAAGAGACAGACACACAGTAAGGAACATGTGGCATAGTTCCTTAGGGATAGTACTGAAGGACTGTAAGCAGATTCCTCTGTACTAGGACACAGAAAAATGATCATGAGTTAAAATATCAACTAGAACATGAAAGATCGAGCCCTAAAACTGTACCAAACAGTGGGGAGCTGCTGGAACTCTCTTCAGGTTAGAGGGGCCGGTATGCATCATGGTTTATGTTCCCCTTCCACTTTAATAGTGAAGACAGGATGAGGGTCCTGGCATCTTAGCCAGCCTACTGTCTGAGTGAGCCTCAGGCCCCTAGCCCCCATTAACACCAGTGATCCCATCAAAGTGGCCCCAGAGCAGCACACATGAAGATAGCTCCAGTCAGTCCTCACCACACGCTAGCCTCCTTGCCCAAGAGACACAGGCAGAAAGAGCCTTCTGAAACACTCCAGGCCTGTACCACTTTGGCTGTAGACAACTTGCTAGGGTGGCTTAGGTGCAGAGTGCCCTGGGATCTCTCAACCCTCACTCACTTTGGCTCCAGGTATCTTGTCATGTGACTCCCTGAACAGAGCATCCCAGGACATGGCTTGGACCCACTTCAGCTTCAGCTGTTCTGCCCAAGTGCCCTCTGCATGGACACCCCAGTCCATGCCCACTTTAGCTCTGACTATCCCATCAGGGCTGCTGCAGCACAGAGTGCTTTGGGGTCCGTAGCCTATGCTTACCACAATGACAGTGAGCTGGCCAGAATCACCAGGCACATATAGTCTACACAGGAGATGGCCATACACAAACCATTCCTTCAAATTTAGGAGAAGTAGCTGTTCCACCTCATTTAGAGGAACAAACAGAAAGTCAAGCAAAATGAGGAGACAGGAATATGATTCAAATGAAAGAACAAGACAAACCTCAGAAAAAGAATGAAATAAAATGGAGTTAAGTAATCTACCTGATAAAGATGTCAGAGTAATGGTCACTAAGATGTAACTGGATTTAGAGACAGGAGTGGATGAACTCAGTGACAGTTTCAACAAAGAGATAGAAAATATAAAAAGGAATCAATTAGAGTTGCATAATACAAAACTGAAATGACAAATATACTAGAGGGAATCAACAATAGATTAGAGAATGAAGAACAGATCAGTGATCTGGAAGACAGGAAAATGGAAAGCTAAATAGCAAAAAGAAAAACATAAAAAAAAGAGAACAGGCTAAGGGATATCCTGGACAACACCTAGCAAACATTTGCGTTATAAAGGTCCCAGCAGGAAAAGAGAGGAGTATGGGATATATTTTAAGAAACAACAGTTGAAAAGTTCCCTCATCTGAGGAAGCAGACAGTTAAGTTTAGATAGCACAGAGAGTTCCAAACAAGGTAAGCTCAAGGAAGTCCATACCACAATGCAATATAATTAAAATGTCACATATTAAAGATAAACAGAGCAAATTAATAGCAGAAACATAAAGAAATTACTTAGGTACAACCCCATAAGGCTATCAGCTGATTTTTCAGCAGGAACAGTGAAGGCCAGAAGGGAGTGACATCATATATTCAAAGTGCTGAAAGGAAAAAAATACCCACAACGAGGAATACTCTACCCGGCAAGGTTACCATTCAGAATGGAAGGATATCTGTTTCCCAGATAAACAAAAGTTAAAGGAGTTCATCACCCCTAAACTAGCCTTACAAAAAATGGTAAAGGGACTTATTTAAGAGGAAAAGAAAAGGCCTTAATTAGAAGTGAGAAAATTATAAGATAAAAAAATAATCATGAGTAAAGGCAAACATAAAGGCAGTAGAGCAACACTAATAAAGCAACTTGGAAGATTAAAAGACAAAAGTAGTAAATTGTATCTAAATACTTAGTTAAGAGGACTCACGAAATAAAAAGATGCAAACTATGACAACAGACACATAAAGTATTGAGGGGGTAAAAATAAGTTATTTTAGAATGTGTTTAACTTTAACTGGCCATTAACTTAATATAGGCTGCTATACACTTAGTATGTTATCAATGAACTTCATGGTAAACACAAATGAAAAACCTGTGATACATATACAAAAAATAAAGAGAAAGAAAACCAAATATAACACTAAAGAAAGTCATCATTCACAAGGAAAAAGAGCAAGAGAAGAAGACAGGAATAGAGAACTATAAAAAAAAGAAAGAAAGAAAGAGAAAAAAAACCTCCAGAAAACAATTAACAAAATGGCAATAAGTACTTACCTATCAATAATTGTTTAAATGTTGATGGTTTAAATGCTCCCATCAAAAGACATAGGGTAACAGAATGAATATGAAAACAAGACCCATCTATATGTTGTCTACAAGAGACTCACTTTAGACCTAAAGACATGTACAGTCTGAAAAGTGAAGGGATGGAAAAATATATTCCATGCAAATAGAACTGAAAAAAAAAGCGAGAGTAGCAATGCTTACTTATATCAGACAAAGTAGACTTTAAAACAAAGATAACAAGAGACCAAAAAAAGGACATTATGTAATGACAAATGGATCAGTCCAACAAGAGGATATAACAATTGTAAATATCTGTATGTTCAACATCAAAGCACCTACATGCATAAAGTAAATGTTAGCAGACACAAAGAAATTGCAGTAATACAATAAAAATTGGGGGCTTTAACATCCCACATACATCAATGGATAGATCATCCAGTGGGATAATCAACAAGGAAACCGTGGCTTTAAATGACACATTAGACTAGATGGACTTAACAGATGTGTGTATACATATGCAAACACACACACACACACACACACACACACACACACACACACACACACACACACACCAGAATAGACATTCTTTTCAAGTGCACACAGAATATTTTTTTTCAATATATGAAATTTATTGTCAAATTGGTTTCCATACAACACCCAGTGCTCATCCAAAAATGTGCCCTCCTCAATACCCATC
>NW_024412391.1:82903956-82923304 GCF_014898765.1 Herpailurus yagouaroundi
CCCACCCCCCATCAAACCTCAGTTTGTTCTCAGTTTTTAAGAGTCTCTTATGCTTTGGCTCTCTCCCACTCTAACCTCTTTTTTTTTTCTTCCCCTCCCCCATGGATTTCTGTTAAGTTTCTCAGAATCCACATAAGAGTGAAAACATATGGTATCTGTCTTTCTCTCTATGGCTTATTTCACTTAGCATCACACTCTCCAGTTCCATCCACATTGCCACAAAGGGCCATATTTCGTTCTTTCTCATTGCCATGTAGTACTCCATTGTGTATATAAACCACAATTTCTTTATCCATTCATCAGTTGATGGACATTTAGGCTCTTTCCATAATTTGGATATCATTGAGAGTGCTGCTATAAACATTGGGGTACAAGTGCCCCTATGCATCAGTACTCCTGTATCCCTTGGGTATATTCCTAGCAGTGCTATTGCTGGGTCATAGGGTAGGTCTATTTTTAATTTTCTGAGGAACCTCCACACTGTTTTCCAGAGTGGCTACACCAATTTGCATTCCCACCAACAGTGCAAGAGGTTTCCCGTTTCTCCACATCCTCTCCAGCATCTATAGTCTCCTGATTTGTTCATTTTGGCCACTCTGACTGGTGTGAGGTGATATCTGAGTGTGGTTTTGATTTGTATTTCCCTGATAAGGAGCGACGTTGAGCATCTTTTCATGTGCCTGTTGGCCATCCGGATGTCTTCTTTAGAGAAGTGTCTATTCATGTTTCAGAATATTTTCCAGGATAAATCACATGTTAGGTCACAAAGCAAGTCTCAATAAACTTAAGAATACCGAAATCATTTTAAGCATCTTTTCCAACAAGAATAATATCAAAGTAGGCATCAATTACAAGAAAAATATTGGAAAAAACACAAACATATGGAGGCTAAACAACATGCTACTAAACAACCAATGGTCAATGAGGAAATTAAAGAGGAAAATACGTGGAAACAAATGAAAATAAAACACAATGGCCAAAATCTTTGGGATGCAGTAAAAGCTGAGAGCTGAGCTGTTCTGAGAGGAAAATTTACAGTGATACAGGCCCCCGTCAAGAAATAAGAAAAACAAACAAATAAACAATCTAATCTTAAACCTAAAAGAACTACAAGAACAATGTCCAAAGTTAGAAGAAAGGAAATAATAAAGATGAGAGTGGAAATAAATGGTATACAGACTAAAAGAAAAAGAAAAGGTCAATGAGCTGTTTTTTTGAAAAGATAAACAAAAACAGAAAAACCTTTAGCTAGACTCACCAAGAAAAAAAGAGAGAAGACCCAAATAAAATCAGAAATGAAAAAGAAGTAACAACTGACACTACAGAATTACAAAGAGTTATAAGGGAATATTATGAAAAATTAGAAGCGAACAAATTAGACAACCTAAAAGGGATAAATTCCTAGAAACATAAAATCTTCCAAAACTGAGTCAGGAAGAAATAAAAAATCTGAAAAGACCAATTACTAGCAACAAAATTGAATCAGTAACAAAAAACTGCCAACAAACAAAAAAATCCAGGACCAGATGGACTTATAGGTTAATTCTACAAAAGAAGAGTTAATGCCTATTCTTCCCCGAGCTATTCCAAAAAATAGAAGAGGAAGGAAATCTTCCAAATATATCCTGTGAGGTCAGCATTACCTTGATACCAAAACCAGACAGAAACACTACAGAAAAAGAGAACAGATCAACAGCCCTGATGGACATAGTTGTAAAAATCCTCAACAAAATATTAGCAAACTGCATTCAACAATGCATTAAAAGAATCATTCAACACCATCAAGTGGGATTTATCCTGGGTTGTAAGTATGGATCAGACTGATTTGCAAATCAATCAACAAGACACACCACATTAACAAAATGAAGAATAAAAGTCATATCGTTATCTCAATTGATGCAGAAAAAGCATTTGGCAACACTCAACATTTGTTCATGAAAAACATTTTCAATGAAGTGAGTTTAGAGGGAACATATCTCAAAATAATAAAGGCCATGTATAACAAAATCACAGCTAACATCATGGTCAATGATGAAATACAAAGATTTTCCTCCAAGATAAGAAACAAAGATGTCCATGCTCACTACTTTTATTCAACATAGTAGTGGAAGTACTAGCCACAGCAGTAAGACAAGACAAAGAAATTAGAGACCTCTATATTGGTAGAAAAGAAGTTAAACTGTCACTGTTTGCAGATGACATGATACTATAGCAGAAAACCCTAAAGATTTTATCAAAAAACTATTCAAGTAATAAATGAATAAATTCAGTAGTTTCATGTTATAAAATTAATATAAAAAATCTGTTACATTTTTATGCACAAATAATGAAATAGTAGAAAGAAAAATTAAGAAAACAATCCCATTTACAATTACACCAAAAGGAATAAAATACCTAGGAATGGACTTAACCAAAGAGGTGAAAGACCTGTACTCTGAAAACTGTAAAAGAATGATGAAAGAAATTGAAGATGACACAAACAAATGGAAAGATATACATGCTCATGGACTGGAAGAATATTGTTAAAATGTCCATACTATCCAAATAAATCTACAGATTCAATTCAATCCTTGTCAAAATAACAATAGCGTGGTTTTTTTTTCACAGAACTAGAACAGATAATCCTAAAATTTGTATGGAAGCACAAAAGACCCCAAATGGCCAAAAACAATCTTAAGAAAAAAGAACAAGGCTTGGAGATATCACAGTCTCAAATTTCAAGCTATACTACAAAGCTGTAGTAATCAAAACAGTATGGTATTGGCGCAACAAGAGATACATAGAACAGTGGAACAGGATAGAGAGCCCAGAAATAAACCCACAATTATACGGTCAATTAATCTATGATAAAGAAGGCAAGAATATACAATAGGGAAAAGACAGTCTCTTTAATAAATGGTGCTAGGAAAACTGGACAGCAAACATGCAAAAGAATGAAACTAGGCCACTCTTTAAACCATATACAAAATAAACTTAAAATGCACTAAAGACCTAAATGTGAGACTTGAAACTATAAAACTCCCTAGAAGAAAATATAGGCAGTAATCTCTTGGACGTCAGTATTAGCAATATTTTTCTGGATCTGTCTCCTCAGGCATGGGAAACAAAAGCAAAAATAAACTGTTGGACTTCCATCAAAATAATAATCTTTTGCACAATGAAAGAAACCATCAACAAAATAAAAAGGCAACATATTGAATGGGAGAAGATATTTGCAAATGATATATCCCATAAGGAGTTTGTATACAAAATATATAAAGAACTTAATAGCAAACAAAACAAAACAAAACAAAACACAATGAAAAAATGGGCAGAGGATTTGAATAGACATTTTTCCAAAGAAGATACACAGATGGCCAACAGACATACGAAAAGATAGAAAACGTCCTTCATCACCAAGAAAATAGAAATCAAAACCACAATTAGGTCTCACCTTACACTAATCAGAATGGCTAGAATCAGAAAGACAAGAAATAACAAGTATTGGTAAGGATGTGGAGAGAAGGGAACGCTTGTACTCTGTTGGTAAAGTAACACAGGCACTATAGAAATGGTATGGAAGATCTTCAAACAATTAAAAAAAGAAATACCATATGACCCAGTAATTCCATTACTGGGTATTTACCCAAAGAATAAAACACTAAATCAAAAAGATATAGGCTCCCCTATGTTTATTGCAGCATTATTAACAATGGCCAAGATACAAAAGCAACCTAAGTATCCATCCATAGATGAATGTATAAAGGATGAATGGATAAAGATGTGGTATATGTAAACCCAATGGATTATTCCTCAGCCAAAAAATATGAAGTCTTGTCATTTGCAACAAGGTGGATGGACCTAACAGGTATTATTCTAAGTGAAATAAGGGTGATTGAGAAAGGTAAATACTATCCAATTCTAGTAGTTTTAATGCCATATAATATAGTTTTAACCCTTAGAAATCTTTAATTTCTAATGAAAACTAAAAAGTAAGCAATTGTGAGCCATTGTTACATTACCATTCTGTGGCTTAGCAAATTTATAAATACATTTTATAATCTCTAAAAACATATGCTTTCTCACAGTAAATTTTTTAGTGTGGCACAAAATATGTTTTACTAATAGACCCAAATGTCTTTAGTTCCTCTGTAAAAGGAAGCCCAAAGTTGATAAACCTACGTTCTGTAATTAATTTTTTAGTTTTTTTTTTTTTTTTTTTTGGTTTGGAAGTGACCCAGATATGTAATAATTATTCATCATTTAACTTAACAAAAGGTTATATTTATTTACTTAGAAAATTATATCTTATCTATCACTCATTCCATTTCTTGAATAAAGAGGTTACATTTAAATGGGAAGACAGACATAAAATTCTATCTTCTATATATCAACAGGATGAGTTCAGTAAGAGGAGGCTTTGTGCAGAGTGCTAAGGCCTGAGAGGCAGGAACAGCACAGGTCCACCTGTGAGTATCGAGCAAGGCCCATGGGACTGGATGTTTGCTAGACACAGGCAGAGAAGAGCATTCTAGATAGAGGGATCATTATATGCAAACTCAGATGTGTGAAAAAAAATAGCATATTTTTCAGACAACCAAAATGTCTGCAGTGAATTAGTGTGTGTGTGTGTGTGTGTGTGTGTGTGGGTGTGTGTGTGTGTAAGACTGCTTGAAGGTTGAGTTGGAAGAGCCTCGTGTACTGTGCCTTAGAGTTTGAATTTCATTCCACACCAGTGAGGAGGGATTTTGAGGAGGGATTTTAAGGAGGAGAGTTGGTTAGAAGGAGAAGAAACTGGAAGCAGGAAGGCCAGGTACAACCAGCTCTAGGAGCCCCAGAAATTACAGAGGACAGCAGGCCCAGCGAAGGTGGGCAGTGAATCAACAATGACACTACGTATGGGCACTAAAAAGAAAGACACACTGTAAATAATCCAACTGATTGACAGGGACAGAAGACTAAAAATTCCTGAGTGCGAGGAGTCATTTCTGGGGCTTCTGTGAGAGGCCTTTGCCAGGTAGGACTCAAATAAACTGTGTGTTCAGAAAGGTTGTTATCAAGTAGGCAGAGGGTTTTGTGTTTTGTTTTCTCTCAAAGGAGTAGTAAAACATTTACTGAAAAAAAAAAGGCTTTATAACCATTGTTTGTTTGTTTGTTTTATCAAGTATGACTTCTGATCAGAGAGGTCTACTACACAGGAACTGATAAGGTGAGGGCAAGATATTTCTTAATTTCACTTTAGTTGAAGAAATTTCTCTATTGCTTTTGCAGGACTTTGGTTTTTTTTCCTGCTGCAGTTAATCTGCCACCTTGTGGCCTGTTTGAGAAATTCCAGTTCTTGTAGACTGGAGAGAGGATTGAAGGAATCAATATTCTTTTGGTTACCACAAGTATCAACACAGTACTGTCACAAATAATACATCAGTGGAGGGATGCCTTCTTCTAACTACATAGTGTCTCTCTTAGCTGCCATCCAAAAGGTATTTTATAATTTCCCAAGAATTCAGAGAGAATCAAGAAGTGCTTGAATCATAAATACTTTTTACATCTGTATGCTTTTGACTCCATCAAATGAAAACAAGAGTATAGTCCTTGTATTTTAATGGGAGAAGAAATTGCCCTAAAAGCTAGAGTCCTATATGATTAATTTCAACTTATAAAATATGACTTAAACATAGTAAGGTGAATTTACAAATCTAGAAGAAACCAGGATGCTGAGAAAACACCCATTAAGCTAAAATAAAGAGTAATCAGAAGCAGATAAATGAAATCTCTTTTCTGTGGTCGAGTCATGAGGCCATACATAATGATCTTTTTGAGAAACTGAGGCGGCTATTTCTGTGTGAGATGGACTGTCCTTGAATGGGATCACTTCTTAGATTCTGCACAATACAAATAAGCAATAACCCCATCTCACTGGTGTGTAGATGTACCCTTTTAGTTTCTGGATAATAAGGAGGTTGGGAGAAGAGTCCCAGAGAAAGGATGGGTTGGGGCACTGGAGAGCCAGAGTAGTACAGACTGGTTGAATTTCAGCCTTGTACTTAGTTCTACCTATTCTCATCCTCAGACATGCTGTCTAAAGAAAGATGTCTTTTTTAAAAATTGAGATATAATTGACATATAACATTAGGAGCTCAGTTCTTATCAGCTGGTGGGAGAGCTAGAATTAATTTTGCTGTGCCAACATATGATTTGTCCAGCGTACTCCCTTTCCCGAAGAACTACATTTTCCCTTTTCCCCAACTCCTCCCAATTGGTGTCCTGGGTATCATTCCTGTACCTTCTGGAACTGAAATCATGCTCAATATACCAGCCCACTTTATTGAGACTCCCTTCTCCCAGGAGCTGAATTGTGACATCTTGTCACTGACTGCTAACTAATAACTTGCTGAAGACTGATGGACCCCACAATTGGCTCACCACATTGGACACCTCTGGTATCAATCCCAGCATGGAAAGAGCTGAGGTTCCAGAATCCTCTAGGACAATGGGATTTGCATTGCTGGCCCCTCCTGTTGGGGCCATCCTATGTCTGGGTAACTTTTTTTTTTTTTTTTTTTTTTTGAGAGACAGAGACAGACACAGGGTGCAAGTGAGTGAGGAGCAGAGAAAGAGAGGGAGAGACAGAATTCTACAAGGGGCAGAGAGAGAGAGAGAGAGAGAGAGACAGAGACAGAGACAGAGAGAGAGAGAAGTGGGGCTCACCCAAAGAGGGGCTCGAGCTCATGTGGGACTGGAACTCACCAACCATGAGTAAATGATCTGAAGTCCGATGCTTAACAACTGAGCCACCCAGGTGCCCAGTATGGGTAACTTTTTGAAGATGGGTTGCCTCCCCTTTCCCCGTGGCCCATCACTGCCTCAACACTGAAGCCAAATGGTCAGACCCACCCAGCTGGTGGGAAGGTAAAACCTGAGCACTCCTCAGGGGAGGTTCAGATATTTTGAGAAGTCTGTGAGAAGATACCTGAAGAACACACACTGATCCTCCATGAACTCAACATCTGGAATCATAATAGAGGCTTCTGAAGCAAAGAAAGGGATGGGGGCAAAATAGATGTAAGTTATGAAGGTAATAGAATTGGAAATATGAGGGGCGCTCTACTTAGAAAATTGTCTAAAGCAAAAAGTATGGCAATTGAGTCCCCAAGAGATCTTCCCATTTTCACAGCAGACATTACTCACTGGTTCCAGCATTCTTGCCTGCAGCACCCAGACTTAAAATCTGTCTCAATACAGCATTCCAGGTATTCACTACAAACCAATTAGTTGTCATGCAAGTTTAAAACTATCAACCATCCTGGATTCAAGTGAAGAAGTAACTTTCTTCTTCCTAAGCCACCAATATAGTACAACATAACGCGTGGATGAGGAAAGTCAGAATAGGAAAACAAAGAGGAAGTCTGTGCTAAGGTTAAAAAAGCTAACTTTTTAAGATCTTGTGGTATTAGAATTTAATATATTTTCTATTTAATTATGAGCATTTCACACAATTCTTCCTTTTATTCTAATTGCCTTCTTATGCCCAATACCATTTCCCCTCAGTGCAATCTCTCCCACAATGCCCACCCCTTTCTTTTTTTTCCACCCAGATTGACTGGTGTGCTGTTGAACTGAAAATGGAACATCGTTGCCTGGAAGTTCATGTTGACCCTCAGGCAGCCAGCCAAGTTAAGGCTGTGTATAGGAAAGATACCTCGGGAGCAGTCATGAGATTCAGGGGTACCTCTCCATGCTGAGTGGCCATTCATGCCTACTGGAATCTAATTTGTGATTCTGCCCAAAACCCTGCAAAAGGGGAGTTTCTGCAGGTACCAAATGTTCCCTGAGTATGTCCTTTTGCTCAAAGTCAAACAGAAAAACAAGAACAGAACAGGAGGTTGTTTAACCCAGCCCCAAGGAAAAGAAAGAAAAAATACTGGAAGCTGGAAGATTGCTTTCAGTGCAGCTCCTGGTGGGAGGTAGGGGCTTAGATTAAATTAAACATTCATACCATCCCTTTACAATCTAGGAAGCACACCCTGGCAGCTACTCCTGGTTAAAGCTGGTCTCAGATATCCAACTATCAGCAAAATGTATCCACTTAGACATCCTACTGTCACCTATGAATGTTACCACCCTTCTACCCCTAAAACTGAAACCTCAGTCATCACTGATGTCCCTTTTTTTCTTAATAATCAGCATCTAACTGCTTCAATGTTCAACAGATTCTCCTCTCAAGATGTCTCTGGGTCCACTCCTTTCTCTATCCATGACTGCTCCCTTGTTCTTATCCTCATCACTTCATCACCCTTGGATTACTGGATCCATTTGGTCTCACTCACTTTCCAGCTTCAATTCCCTCCGGTACCAAACTAATATTCCTCAACTCCTACCTTGACTCAATGAACCACCAATGGATTCCCATACTGACTTTCAAAGCTTAAAACTCTCTGGGTTGCTATGCAGTTACCATAATCAGTCACCATATTTCCTATCTACATTATTGTTAGTTATTTCCTATTGGTATGCATGTGTCCCCCAAATCATGTTTCCACACAAACTGTGAGTACAAGTGGCCTTCCGTGTGCCTTTTAGCATAAATCAGGGGTTCAAGTGAGATCCTACAGTTTTATGTGTTCTTAGCAAGACCTTTCCACCTTCATCACATTACTCATCAAGGCTATTTTCACTCTGCTTTTTAGTATTGTGTGTGTTGCCTCAAAAATTCCAGGTCTCCCTGTTCTTCCCCATCTCCCTCACTCTAATACTTGCATGACCCTACACATCCCCTTTTCTGACCTCATCTCCCACTGTTCCTCACCTCCTGAAATAACCTGAATGTGCCTTTTGGAACTCACTGTCCAGGAGCAGCAAAACTTTCTATATGCTTAACTTCCCCTCTGAATATTTTCATTGTCTTTCCCTCACTAAAGGTTGACTCTCCCTTAAGGATACAGTTTGGATAAAGCTGCTCCTGTAGCTTTCTCAAATAAGTGCTGCTTTCTCTTCCACATCTCCCTGGCCAGGAGGTCTGGGAGAGGGGGGCTTTCATGTTCTCCTTGCTCCTCTTTATTGGTTCTAGACAATTCCTCTTCCTCTTCTCTACAAGCATCCAACTCTGATATTATGTCATAATATTATGTTGCCTACTTCTCTTCCTTGTGACAGTCACCTATCAACCAACTGCTTACAGTCCATCACTCTTTGAAGATTTTACTTCTGAGTCATTGTCACCCTCCTCAATATATTCCTGTTATGGTTCTTGATGATGTCAGAATAAGTAATCCTCTCAATAAATGGACTTCTCAGTTCTTTGACCTCTTCTTTTCCAAAGGTCATAGTATAAATTTTATTTTTACCAACAACTATAACTTTATATATCATCATTTCTAATCATTACTATCTCTCTAGCTTACTTCCTCTACTACTTGGCCTCCAAGAATCTTCTACTATACCAAAACCTACAATGTATTGCTTTCTCCACCTTTACATGGACCTTTGTTCCTCTCTTATCCTCATGTACTTCCTTTCCCAGATTCAATTCTATGGTCAATCATCATATTTATTGCACTGCATACAGCCTCAGCTCCCTTGCTTCTCTCTCATTTTGATATGCTTCCTTGTGTTAAAGTATAGTAACCTTTGTAAACAAGACTCTGATGCTAATATCAAATGAATGCAGATCAACTATTTATTCAATTAATCAGTTAATGTTAAATAAATGCAGATTAAATATTGTATTGAATTAATTAGTTAATGAAGAAATTAAGAAGAAGTTATAACCAGTTCAAAGAGCACTTAAGAAGCTAAGTACAGGATTGCTACATGAGGTACAAACCTAGTTAACATTTAACAGGGTCATAAATTATGTGTCCCACTGGGCAGTAATTACCTGTATTCCTACTGGACAAAAACTACAACTTGATATGTACCTCCACATATTACCCGGAAACTTTAATCCATAGTTAACTGTGAGTTGAACTAGATTTGTTCTCCTATACAATCCTTGGGTGGCCATATGACAAAGAAGGACATTGGACTCAGTTTTGCCTCATTTCTAAAAACAATAATTTTTTTTCAGAAAAACAATTTTCTGACTCTTGGTAAAATAAAAAAGTAGTTTAACCCAACCATTATGCACTTATACTACACAGCTAAACATGTCTGGAGTAAAACAAAACCAAAGCTCTGAAATGAAATTCATGATCACCAGTTCAAGGCGACTCGGCTGCATAGCAACCAAGTTCTATTACCTAGTTGATTCACCCTCCCACTCTTGTAGGCAACATTTCCTCTCCACCAAACCTCTAACATCTCTTTTCCTTTCCCCACTCTAATCCAGGAATTTTGTAACTTACTTCACTGAGGAAATATAAACAATAAAAATAAAAATTTTAAACTGCCACTGCTGCATTCACATACCTGTATGCATTTGTGCCCATACATTTCTCTTTCTCTTCTATTAAGATCAATGAAATGTCTTCACTCCTAGAAAAAGTCAAGACTCAACTTTAGGTTACTAGCCATAATGGAGTAACAGGGTTGAACTTAACTTTTTACCCTAAACAACGTGAAAATGAAACAAAATGTATGAAAGAGCAGATTTCAGGCATTTGACAAAAGGCAGCATGGAACAGTTATCTCCAAGAAAAGGATAACAAGTGAATCCTATTATTGCCCCAGCTTACTGTGCATAGGACTTTACAGGCCACAGTGCCAGGAGTGGAATAGCAACAAGAGCCTAAAAGTCTTTCTGAGTTGAGGAAACATATACTGGGGTTTGGGGAGGCCAGGACATCTAAAAAAATTATAGGAGGGAGTTGCAGAGAAAAGCTGTGATGATCTACAGAGAAGTCCCTTTAAGTCTTGGGCCAAGTACTATACATTTGTATGAGTAAACTATTCAAAGCTTGGAAAGAACCACAGGAAAAGAGTAGGTGGGACAATCGCTAGGACTCACACAGAGTTGATTGTAATTTATATTAGTACCAGCCAGAGTAGAAAGATTTCTTAATATGTAGGTCATTTGGTAATGTCCTCAGAAGGGTGTTGCCTTAGCAGTGATGTTAAGTTGGCCCTGAATTAAAGCCTTGCTAGGATCAAAATGATTCCAAGTAACTCAACATGTCCCAAAACAAAATCCAAAGATATTAAAATCAATACTTTAAATCTGGCACCCAGTAATGTAAAATTCACAATGTCAGGCATCCAATAAGAAAAATACCAATAATACTATGAAACTGGAAAATATGACCCATAAACAGAAAAAAGAAAAAGCTGTCAATAGAAACAGAGAAATATGACACAGAAAAAGAATTAGCTGACAATGAAAATAAAACAGCTATTATAAATATACTCCATATGCTCCAGAACAAAAGCAAAACATACACATGATGAGGAGAGAAAAATAAGATATTTTAAAAGACAAATGTTGAAATTATAGAAATAAAAATACCTGAAATAAAAAATACACTGGATGGTAGTAATAGCAGATTAGACACTGTAGAAGAAAAATAAGTGAATTTGAAGACATAATATTAGAAACTACTCAAATTAGGGGTGTGCTGGGGGGCTCAGTCAGTTAAGTATCTGACTTTAGCTGAGGTTGTGGTCTGACAGTTTGTGGGTTCAAGCCCTGCATTGGGCTGTCTGCTGTCAGCATAGAGCCTACTTCAGATCCTCTGTCCCCCCACTCTCTCTGCACCTTCCCAACTCATTCTCTCTCTCTCTCTTTCACAAAATAAACTTAAAAAAAAAAAAAGAAACTACTCAAATTAAATACATAGAGAAAAAACCTGAAAAAAATAAAGACCATCAATGACCTCTGGGACTAAATTGAGCAGCCTAATATATACATGTAATTGGAGTCCCAAAAGGAGAGGATATGGGAAGAAACAAAAACTATTTGAAGAATCAGTAGCCAAAAAATTTCCAACTTTGATGTAAACTAAAACCTCACTGTTCTAAGAAGCTTAATAAAACCCAAACATGAAAAAAAATCCACACGAGACATGTCATAATCAAATTGCTGAAACCCCATAAAAAAGAGAAAAAAAATTCAATCAACCAGAAGAAAAAGGACACATTACATACAGAGGAACAAAGGTAAGATTTCAGCAGACTTGCTTCAGATTTGCAAGTCAGATACTCTCTGTAAATTACTCAAAGAAAAAAGCTGTCAACCTAAAATTCTGCATTGGTCAAATTAAGGCAAAACCCAAGAGAAATGAAAGCATATTTCCAAAGAAAGACATGCGTACAAAGGTTCACAGCAGCTTTGTTTGTAATAGATGAAATGTGGAAACAACCTATATACCCATTAATAGGTAAATAGAGGGAAAAAAAATATGATATAAGAATGTCAATACATACAACAACAGGAGTGAAACGCTAATAATTATGCTGAGTGAAAGAAGCCAGATTTAAATGAGTACATAATTATGATTTAATTTAAATAAAATTCCAAACCAAAATGCAAACTAATTGGTAGTAACAGAAAGTAAATCAGTTCCTGCCTAGGGAAGCAGGGAACGGGAAGAAGTTACAAAAGGAAATAAGATACTCTTGGGGGTAATGGACATGTTCATTATTTTGATTATAGTGATAGTGTCATAGGTGCGTACACATGTCAAAGTTTATCAAATTATATACTGTAAATTTGTGCAGTTTATAATAGGACAGTTACACCTCAAAAAAGCTTCTTTAAAAAATTAAATCAAAACAAAGACATTTCAGACAAAAACAAAATGAGATAATTCATTGCCAACAGATTTTTACTATAAGAAATGGTAAAGGAAAAATAACACCAGATGGAAATTTGGATCTAAACAAGGAGTAATGAGAAAAAAATTTTAAGTATACAAGCAAATATAACAGATTGTTTCTCATTATAAAAATATCTTGAAAAAAATTGATTGTCTAAAGTAAAAATAACAGAAAATTGAGTCCATACATATGTGGAAGTAAAATGTATGACGATTGCACAAAGGATGAGAAGGGAGTATAAATTTACTTTTGTAAGATTTTTACCATCTATGTTAAGTAGTGTAATATTTGATGGTAGACTTTGTTCACATAAAGAAATATATTTTAAAGCCTAGGGACATGACTTAAAACAAAAAAACCCAAACAGGTGTAATTAAGAAGCCTACATATGAAATAATAATTAAAAATCCTTGAATCCAAGAGAAGACAGGAAAAAAAGGGAGAAAAGAAAGAAAGAACATGGGAGATAAATTGAAAAAACTGCAAGATGGTATATTTATATTCAATTATATTGATGATTACATAAATATAAATGGTACACTTTCCAGTTAAAAGAGATTGTCAGATTAAATAAGAAGCAAGATCCAACTTTATTGTGTTTACAAGAAACACTTTAAACATAATGGCATTTAGAGATTAAAAGGATAGAAAATTATGTTTCATCCTAACATTAGTGAAAAGAGAACCAGAGTGGCTAGATAATCCTCAGAATGTAGAAAGGAAAATTATCAGAAAGAAAGAGAATATTTTAGAATGATAGAGTGACTTCATCAAGAGGATATAAGAAGCCTAGTAAATGCCAACCACTTGTCTATAAACTAGATCCTATCCCCATTAACCTACTCAAGGTCAACTCTTGAACAAATTATTCCCTCTCCTGTAATACCAGTTTTTCTTCTTTACTGGAACTTCTGCATTAGTATATAAAGAAGCTTTAATTTATCCTGTTTAAAAATAGATACATTCCTTCTTGACCCCAGATCTTTCTCCAGCTCATATTCACTCATGTTCAACTCTCTTTCTTCTTTATATAAACTTTCTGTTAAAGGTTGTTTATACTTGCCCTTTCTAAATTCTTTCCTCTCATTCTAAAATCCATTCCAATCAGACTTTTGCCTAAAAACACTATTAAAACATTTTTGTCAAGGTCACCTATGATCTTCACCTCATTAAATCCAATAGTCAATTCTCAGGCCTGATTTACTTGATCTAACAATAACATTTGACACAGGTGATCACTCCCTACTCCTTTATAAGCTTTCTTTTCTTGACTTTCAAGAGTCCACAGACTCTTGGTTTTCTGCCTGCCTCCTCCTTAGTCTCATTTCCGTTCCTGGTTTATTCCTGACTTCATAATATTACAGCACTCCAGGGATCAGACTTTAGTCCTTTTTTTCTTTTTTATCTACACTCACTTCCTTGGTGATTTCACTTAGTCTTACAGCTTTAAATGCCATCTGCATGCTTGCTAATGACTTCCAAATTTATATCTCTAGCCTAAACTTTTCACTTGTTATAGGGACTTGAATATTTAATTACCTATTCATCATCTCTAACCAGGTTTTTGATAAGGATCTCAAGCTTAACAGGTCAAAAATTGGACTGGCTCTACTTGGTCATGATCTGGGAGAACCTGGTGAACACTGGCTTAAGACAATCACTCACAAATGAGACAGCCTTTGTTCCTGGTTTTCAGAGAAGTTCCAGCAGTCAGAGCAAAAAATCTAAAATAAAAATAAGAAATGAAATATGGTTTTGGATGCCCTGGAGAGGGAAGAACAATTTGGCTTAACCTACATCACCACTCCCACAAGGCAGCACAGCATAGGGCCAAGAAAGACTTTTCCTGGCTTTTGATTTATCCCCTAGGTAAAAGGAAGAGCATTTGGGTGAATACCTGTTTCCCCAGCTATATAGGACAATGCCAAATGGGCTCATTTCTCTCTCTTCCTATCCAGAATGCTAATTAAAAGCTCTATGATTTGGAGGGTGGGAAGAGGTGAGGAGAATGACAGAATTCTTGGAGGACATAAAAGGGACATAGATCCTAACTGTCTTGTGGATTTCATCCAGAAGCCTGTCCATAAGCTTCTGAGAGTGATTCACCCAACAATCAACTCCAACTGACTAATAGGTACCCACGGTGCTCTGCAAGCCTCACCTCCACCCTATGGCCAGCTCCCTACGTGTGCTCTTGACAATGGTGCATGTGGGTTTTGGCAGACTGCCAAGGAGCACACACAGAAAATTGGCTGAATCTGCAGGCTAAAGAGAGAGACCACAAAATTGAGCTTTAGGGCCACATGTGGGAAAACAAAAGAGAGACTATGAATACAGAGCCTGGTGTGTTGCAGGATCCAGAGAAGGCATATAAGTTTAAGAATTGTGCCACAAAATGGAGTAAGAGGCAAGGGCAAGGGTATCCACAGAAGGCCCGAGATAGCCTCAGAATAAGGTATCTTTTTCCCAAATGCAATTAGTAAAATTGTACAAGATGATTGCTATTTCAAATATAAAGACAACAATGAAAAGCTTCAAGGAACATGCAAAATGAAGGTAAAAAGACACTACCAAAGAATTACAATAATCTTCTGGTAACTGAACACAAAGCTCAATGATTTACCTGATAAAGAATTCAAAAGAGCTGTTTTAAGGAAACTCAATGAATTACAAAAAAAAAAACAAAACAAAACAAAACAAAACAAAAAAAACCACAGAAAGACAATTCAATAGGAAATTCAGAAAACAAGGCATAAACTAAGTGAGAAATTTAACCAAGAGATAGAAATCATAAAAAAAGAACCAAGCAGATATAGAACTGAAGTATTTTCTCAAACTCCTCCAAAAAACTGAAGAGACAATACACTCAAACTCATTTTATGAGGCCAGCATTACTTTGATACCAAAACCAGATAAGAACAATTCAAGAGAAGAGAACAAAGACAAATATCCTTGATAGATATAGATATATTCTCAACAAATATTAGTAAACCGAATTCAACAATACATTGAAAGGATTACACATCATGACAAGCGAGATTGATTGTAGGGATGCAAGCATGGTTCAACATATGCATATCAGTAAGTGATATATCACACTCAGAGAATGAAAGATTAAAATCTTACAATCATCTCAATACATGCAGGAAAAACATTTGACAAAAATACAGCACTCTTTCACAATAAAAACTCTCAATGATTTGGGTATAGAAGGAACATACTCAACATAATAAAGGCCATATATGACAAGCCCACAGTTAACATCACACTCAACAGCAAAAGGGTGAAAGCTTTTCCTCTAAAATCAGGAATAGGACCTCTGTTTTTAATTCGGCATAGTACTGCAAGTTCTACCCAGGGCAACCAGGGAAGAAAAAGAAATAAAAGTCATCTAAATTGGAAGGAAGAAGTACATTTGTCTTTATTTTCAGATGATATTATATATGGAAAATCCTAAATTCCACCAAAAAACTGATAGACTAATTAACAAATTTAGTAAAGTTGCAGGATACAAAATCATCGTACAGAAATCAGTGGAATTTCAGTATTCTAACAATGAAATATCTAAGAAATAAAACAATTCAATAATACTGTATTATGTACATGAAAGTTGCTAAGGGATTAAATCTAAGTGTTCTCACCACAAGAAAGTAATGGTAATTATGTGATGTGATAGAGGTGCTATACTAAGGTGGTAATCATTTTCAATACGCAAGTGTATAAAATCAACACATTGTACAGTGTAAACTTACACAATGTTATATGTCAATTATATAAATAAAGTTGGGGGAAAAAGGACGTGTCAAGTGGATATCTACATGATACTGGTCTCATAAATGAATGTTTATGTCATCTATGTCTGGTCTTTGTTCTTTTAAAATATAGGCACTTAATTCCATACATTTCTCTCCAAACAATATTAAAAAAAATTTTTTTTTACATTTATTCAATTTTGAGAGACAGAGAGAGACAGAGCACAAGCAGGGGAGGGGCAGAGAGAGAGGGAGACACAGAATCTGAAGCAGGCTCCAGGCTCCGAGCTGTCAGCACAGAGCCCAACACAGGGCTTGAACTCACAAACTGCAAGATCATGACCTGAGCCAAAGTCAGATGCTTAACCGACTGAGCCACCCAGTCGCCCCCTCCAAATAATATTTTAGCTACATCCATGATTTTTAAAATGAGGTATATGCATTATTATTTATTTCTAATTTTTTTCTTCTAATTTCCTTTTAATTTCTTCATGGACCCATTAGTTATCTTGAAGAACACTTGGTTTGTTTATGTACTTTGGAACTCTTTTGTTAGATGTGTAAACATGCATAATTGTTATATATCCTGATTTATTGACCCTTTTATTTTCATGAAATAGCCCACTTCATATCTACTAATATTTTTTTTCCTTAAAGTCTATTTTATCTGATATTACAGTAGTCACCCAAGCTTTTTATGGTTACTATTTGCATGACATAACTTTTTCTATCTTTTTGCTTTCAACCTACTTGTGTCTATGAATCTAACATGTGTTTCTTATAGAAAACATACTGTGGGATCATGCTTTAAAAAAAGCCCAGTCTGACAGTCTGTGCTTTTGGACTGGGATATAATCCATTCACATTTAATGTAATTATTGATATGGTTGGATTTATGTCTACCATTTGTTCTATTTGTTTTCCATATGCCTCATGTCATCTCTTTTACTGACTTCTTTTGTGTCAGATACTTATTTTTGAGGGTACCATTTTAACTCACTGGTTGACTTTTAATTGTATTTTTTTAAGTTATTTTCTTAGTGGTTGGGATTACATTATGTATCTTAACATAATATACATCAGTTTATTAGTGGATTCATTCTGATAAAAATTTCTTTGACATTGATTCATTTCCTCTGCCCTGCTTTCTATTTGTCATATATATGTCTATATGCTATAAACCAATAATATTGTATTATATTTACTATTATATGCAAATTTATTTTTTAAAAGAAAAATAAGATTTATCTGAGAATGTTTTTATTTTGCCATTTTTGTTTTGGTTATTTTTTTGGTGGGGAGAGACTTTTCTAATCTCTTCATCATAGTTGGAAGACCTGCCTCCAAATACATTTTTACAGCAATTTTTGGTTAAGTCAATATTTAGCAAATACTGTAAATGCATGAATGATTTTATATCTGAAGTAGATAGTATACTATGCTTATGGTTAACTTTACTTTTTCCTGTCATTAAAAATTCCTTTAGGGGCACCTGGGTGGCTCAGTTGGTTAAGTGTCCAACTCCTGGTTCTAGCTCATGTCATGATCTCACAGTTTCATGAGTTTGAACCCTACATTGGGCTCTGCGCTGGCAGCACAGAGTCTGCTTGGGATTCTCTCTCCCTCTCTCTCTTCTCTGCTCCTCCCCCACTTGCACTGTCTCTCTCTCTCTCTCTCAAAATAAATAAACTTAAAAAAATACTTCATGTTTTTTATTTTCTTAGATTCAATCTTCAAGGTCTTCATCTCAATAAAGTTTTACTATGATCAAATATATCAGATAGACTATCACTTCTTTCTTTCTATGGAGATACGTCTTTTAGAGTCCTTCATCCCCCCTCCCCCACCCCCCTAAATCTTGACTATTTATTCTTTGGGTCTCTTGTACAGCTATTCTGATAATTTTCTCTCTTTTCTCTGTTGAATGCGCTGTTTCCTGGGTTAAATGTCTTTGTCTTGGAGGCCAAGTAAAATTGTGATCTAATAATGGACTCTTGAGTTAGATTGCTTGAGTTCAGACTCCATCTCTATACTATTAGTTGTGCTACCTTGGAGACATTGTCTATGTCTCAATCTTCCCATCTGTAAAATGGTGGTGAAAAGACAGTACTTACCTCATTCTGCTGTCCTAAAGATCAAGCGAGCAAATACATAAACACTAACTACTATTGGGGAAGTAGGTTTTGGTGGAGCCCATGCAGTTGAGAAATGTGCAGAAGTATAATTTTTGAAACTTGTATAGCTAATAATTCTAACACTTAGTTATCTTATTGGGTGTAGAATTTTAGGTTGAAAATATTTTGTCCTTAGAATTTTAAAGGTATTGTGCTGTGTCTTGTAGCTTCCAGTGTTGTTATTGATAAGTCTGATGCCATTCTGACTGCCATCCTTTTTTGTAAGTGTTAATTTTTTTTTCTTTTTGGAAGTTTTTAGAATGTTTTATTCTTGGCGCTTTGAAATTTTCATCCTGATGTGTCTTCGAGTATTTGTTCTTTGATTCATTGTGCTGCCTACTCCATTGATCTGTTACTCTAAGAATTTTTCTTGTGTTATTTCTTTGATAATTACCTTTCCCTGTTCTCTCTGTTCAGGCTTCCTGGAATTTATATTCATTAGAGATTGGCTCTTAAAGATTAATCCTTTAATCACATTATCCTTTTACTCCTATTGTCTCTATTTTTTAATTTTTTAATTCATTCTCATAGATTTCCCCCCAATCTTTCTATTGAATTATTTTAAATTTCTGCTATCATGTTTTTCATTTACAAGAGTTCTTAATTTTATTTTTTGTTTGTTTTTAATGTTTGTTTATTTATTTTGAGAGAGAGAGAGAGAGAGAGAGAGAGAGAGAGAGAGAGAGAGAGAGA
>NW_024412391.1:82923314-82934942 GCF_014898765.1 Herpailurus yagouaroundi
AGAGAGAGAGAGAGAGAGAGAGAGAGAGAGAGAGAGAGAGAGAGAGAACACAAGCAGAGGAGGAGCAGAGAGAGAGAGAGAGGGAGAGAGAGAATCCCAAGCAGGTTCTATGCTTAGTACAGAGCCTAACATGCGGCTCGATCTCATGACTGAGAGATTATGACCTGAGCCAAAATCAGGAGTTGGAGGCTTAACTGAATGAGCCACCCAGGCTTCCCAACAATTCTATTTTTTCACTTTATACAGCTTTCTGTTTTCTTTCATGGATAGAATAGCTCTCATCTTTCTGAGGATATAAATGATAATTTCTTTTCTCCTGGTACATGTTATCTGTGTTTTTCCTGAGTTCTTTTTTTTTTCCTGTTGGCTTTGTACTTGGCCTCTCAAGTTGGAGTCTTCCTCAAATATTTGGTGATCTTTTGTTCTCCTTTGTCACATAAGAGTGATGCACTAAAATTTCAGAGAGAATAAGATTTGCTGACTGAGCAACCAGAAGACTTTTTGATTATGTAATCCCCAGATATTAATATAGATATTGTCTTTGAGGATGATCAGTGTCACAATAGTTAGCTTAGTTAGCTAGGATAGCCTAGGTTACCTGCAGGAATAAGTAAAAATTTATTTCATGATACTTTAAGTGTTTGTCGTAGCAGGGAAAAAGCAAGCATAAGGATTACACATTGCCTCTTGAATACTTCTACCCAGAATTAATAGGCATGCCTTCTCACATGTCATTGACTAAAGCGAATCACATGTCTGCTAACTTCAAAGAATGGGAAGTGCAGTCTTCCCCAGGGCTCAGAGGAAGAGAACAACAAATAATACTGGACAGCAGCACTAATGTTTACCACACTGACTGGGCTGCTTCCTTAAAAATATTATTCTTGATCTTCTCATTGCCCCTTAGCAGATTATTCAGACAATAAGCATCCACTTGCTCAAGTATCGGGAGGTTGTTGTTTTTTTTTTTTTTCTGATGAATACAGTTTGTTGATTAAATAGAAATTTTTTAAAAAGCTAGAGGTAAACAAAAATATTCCTTTGCCTACTAAACTTCCTGCAGAAGTTAGAATAAAAGGCCTTAAATTTCTCTTTTTTCCCTCATTCTATGTCTTCCTAAAGTCACTGCTGATCTTATCACAGCACCAGTTAGGAGACAAAACCAGGTAGAAATGAAGGTAACAGCAAATAGAGTTGCAGTTTGGATCTGGTTGTGGCCAGCCTCTCAAGGACTAGTTTTGTAATTTAAAATTAACTCTAAGCAGCTCCACCCTAAATGGAGTGAAGCTGACAAAAGAAAGAGGCTGTGTTAATTAAAAAAGTCTTCCAGGACCCAGAGCCATGAACAACGAGACACTTTATCTACAAGTGCCCAGGCAGCAATGGTGGAATTCAGGTTTCCTGGGCAGATGTAATTTAGATTCTTCAGTGATAAAGAGTTTGAATTTGAAGACATCTCTCTCTTTAAGCCAACAATACCCTGAAGAGCAAACAGGTCCCAGGCACTACTGTTTTGGAATACTGGATACAAAAGTGACTGTAAACCTAAATTGTCTGCACAAGTTCATCAGAAGACTTTAAAACCCACCCATATTTCTGTGTCTGATTCCAAAGGAACTAGTTGCTCAGGTTGCAGATAAGTTATGCCTGGCTCACGGTTTCTTTCCCTTATACTTCAGGATGTTAAATTAATAGTAAGTGGTCACATAATTTTACTAAGCAAATATATAAAGCTAAAAAGAGCACCCTTGTCCTAAAGCATAGATTTGTGGTAAAATTTGAAGCTAGACTGGCCAGCAGATAAAAGAATGCTGTAACCCATTCACCCTAAATCAGCTCTCTGAGCCCTGTGAGCAGGAGCCACCCCAGACTCATTCCCCACTATGAGAGGAGAGTCATTGAGAAAGTTCTTAGCCCACTGCTGGGCCTCCAGAAGTGGCCTTCTGGTGTACATTGTCCTTCTCAGCTACAAACAAATTATACCTACTGCTCTATGCACTCACAACTGTACAGAGTTCCTCGACCACGTCTGGAATGCAGTATGAAAGGTGCCATTTATACCTTTAAGACCCTACACAATATGGCAGCTCATATGCTAACTGAGGTCCCCATGTTGATCAATCACCAGATGCTGGCCACCTTGGGGCAGGGCATAACCTTGGAGGAGGTGGCTCTTTGCAGATAAGACAATCCCTAAAGGAACTGACAATTGAGCTCTGCTGTCTCAAAGCACTCTCAGGAGCTGGGACATGAATCTTCATTGAAGGGGGATCCTAGTGCCCACCACACTGCTACATCAAGTCATTTCCCCTGCAAACTCTTTAACTAGATTTCAAAGTTCCTCAAATTTCGGCCTCAGATTCACAGTTAACTGTCCACAGTTATCAGACCAGTAGCACTTGTTCCCAAACTCTCAATTCTTTCCTTTTGACCTCATTATATCCCCACTTTATTTCTGATTTGTCATACTGTCTCATGTATATCTATCCATATGGGTAAGCTTAGTTCCACATTTATGTTTATATTTGCTTAGTAACTTTCCTCTATTGTTATAAGCATCTCCCTGTCTAAAAAACAAAGAATCAGGCTCCAAATAAATATAATATTTGCTGGACACAACCAAATTTTCATCTTTTAAAACGCTTTCATTGTATAACTAGGTTGCAGAGGGTGAAGTTAATTGACTTTCAACTCAACTTGTTTGCTCCCACCGAGTTGGCTTTTTTTTGTGTTTTTCATGAACCAAACTCTATCTAATTTACTGACAAAAGTGTATTCCTGTCAGTTTATTCTGGCCACAGGAGAGATCTACTTGTCTTTCTAAAGAAGAAGAAGACTCATTTTCTCAAAATGACAAGAGAAACTAGGCCAGCTAGAGTTAGAAAATCTCCTTTAAATCTCCTCTTCTGGCCATTAAGCTGGGAAGATGAGTTGATAACTTGCTCCCCACCATCTTTACCATAGCCTAAGCAATATTAAGCTTCACTGGGATAAACAGGTTCTGAGTTTCAGTTTTTGCTTAATGGCACCTGAGTGCATTCTTGAAATTCAGTGATTAATCATTTCAGCACTCTGTGGCTGCATTCATTGGCACTCCATGTACAATAGGACCAATTAGGAAATACGTTTTCTGGCATTGATTCCACTCCATTGAATAACTCCCCATATTCAGCTGTAATCTCTAAGTATTGTCCAGCATAAGTGGTCTATATAAGAACTGTGAATTTCTCCCCAACATGGTCTCTTTTCCAAGCACAATTACATCCTAGGCTAAAGCCTCACAGACCCCTTACCAGGGTACTAGGTAAGACACCAATCTCAATTTTCTGCTCTTTGGACAATCTCTTTGATCACCTCCAATTCCTGATAAAATCTTCCTGCTATTTCTAAGCAAGTACAAGTACTTTCCAAGTACACATGAGCCAAAAATGCACAGAGATTTCAGAACAAAGTGAGGTCCAAAGTAACTGTCAAACAATATTCAGGGGGCAGGGGTGGGACAGGCGAATATATTTGGGGGTATTTTAAAAGTTAAGTAAGACTGAAGCTGTATGTATACCACCCAAATTATCTGTTTCCACGTGCTCTTTAAGGAGTGAAAATTGGATTGACACTTTTGAACTTTGCATTTTTAAGAAAATATTACCTCTTACTCATCATCAAAGGGGAATCCTTTTGGTTTCATTTATTTTTTTAAAAGTAAATTCTATACCTTACATGGGGCTCAAACTCACAACCCCAAGATCAAGTGTCACTTGCTTTATGGACTGAGCCAGCTAGGCAGGCCTAAGGGGGATCCTTTTGAAATTCCAGTGGTAGGGATTAACAGGAGAACCATGAGGATACTTTCTCTTTTGTCTGTAATCAAAAGCATACTTGATCTGCATAGTTAGGTATAGCTAAAGGTGTGGTATTGACTGAGAAAGCAGTTTCTCCTTGGATACTACTTCACACACGGAACCCAGAATTGATTACAGTCACTTTGTACCATTTTCTAAACAACTATCTGACTTTGGAGGAGCTAATAATGCAAAAAAAGGGTTTTGTTGTTTTTATTGTAACTGCTTGTTTATTCAGTCACTATACATTATATTATTATGTAAGACCTTAAAATTTATTGGGAATCTATGGACAATGGAAAAGACACTGAACATGGAAAGCTGTAAAGACATGTTCCCTGTCTTTGAGAAACACAGCATTTATTTGGAGAAACTTCAGGTTGAAAGATTTAATTCTTTTTGGGGGGGGTGGAAGGGACTTTAGATATCTCTTAGTTCAAGTCCCTCATTTCAGAAAAGGAGAATGCATCACTGAGAGCTGATGTGATTTTTATTTAGAATCACATGGTCTGCAACAGTTCAATATTAATTTATGAATCAGTTCATCCTAAAATTTATCTTTTATTTTGTTAAGAAGAATATTTCAGACATATAAAAAAATACCAAGAATAATACATTGAGGCTCCTGTACCCACTACCCAGCTTAAGAAATTAATTATTATATATTATAGTCACAATAGAATCTCTCTGTATTCCTCTTTAATCTCTTTCCTATAAATCCCTCCCAAGAGCTAACCAGCATCCTGAATTTTCTATTTATCACTTCCATCCATATTTTTTTTTTAATGTTTATTTATTTTTGGGACAGAGAGAGACAGAGCATGAACGGGGGAGGGGCAGAGAGAGAGGGAGACACAGAATCGGAAACAGGCTCCAGGCTCTGAGCCATCAGGCCAGAGCCTGACGCGGGGCTCGAACTCACGGACCGCGAGATCGTGACCTGGCTGAAGTCGGACGCTTAACCGACTGCACCACCCAGGCGCCCCTTGGTGTCTTATTGTATATGTTATTCCTGCCTTTTTCACTAACATATATTTGAGATTCATGGCTATGAATAAATGTAATTCTCATTCAGTTTTGCTGCTATATATTTTTCTTTTCCATAAATAAGTAGACAGGCTCCATTTTTTTTGTCATTTCATTAGCAATTGCATACTGTTACCTTGGGCACATTGAGGATATATACTAGGAGTCAAATTGCTAGGTCACATAGCATACACACCTTTAAATTTGCTGGATTCTCATTTCAGCTCTAGACTGCTCAACCTCACTGGGTTTGACTTTGTAAATCTACCTGCTTACTTCCATACTGCTGACTGCATACTTGCACTTTTAGAGTGCAAGTCTGAGAATTTAATGATGAAGGAGCTTAACAGAAATAGCTACCTGTTGAAAACTGAAGAGGCAGTGTCGGTTTGAGTATGGGTAGCACTCTTGGCAATGCAAATAGACTGAAGACATTGATTGAGCTGACTGATTTATAGGGCTTATGGTGAGCTCCAAAGGGAGAGTTAACATGTGTCTTCAAATGAAGAGTTTGTTCCCTTGTGTCATCCTGGGAACATAGTAGAGAAGTACACTCTTACCTAGTACGAGTAGAGCCAGCCTTCCTGTAAGGGTAGTAAAGAGTGATTATGTGATACAAGTTGCTTGATTCTATTAAGTCTTCTCAAAGCACTTTCCTTGTGCTTGTTCCTAAAATTTAATGATTCATTTATCTAATATTGTCCTCCATTAACATGCAAAGAATGTGGGGCGCATGGGTGGCTCAGTCGGTTAAGCTTAAGCATTCGACTCTTGGTTTTGACTCAGGTCATGATCTCGCTATTCACAAGTTTGAGCCTCACATTGGGCTCTGTGCTGACAGTGTGGATGGAGCCTGCTTGGGATTCTGTGTTTCCATTTCTCTCTCTGCCCTTCCCCAGCTCACGCTCTCTGTTTCTCTCTCAAAAATAAATAAACTTAAAAAATTAAATGCAAAGAATGGGACAAGAGGGTTCAAGTGAGTTACTAAGATATAATATTTATTTACCTATTAGAAGGCCATTGGTAGGATCCTGGGAAGATGGTGGCATAGGAGGACGCTGGGCTCACTGCACGTCCTGCTGATCACTTACACCTGCCTAAATAACCCAGAAAACCGCCAGAAGACTAGCAGAACGGAGTCTCCAGAGCCAAGCACAGAGGAGAGGTGCACGGAAGAGGGTAGGAAGGGCGGAGAGGCGGTGCGCACTCCAGGGACTGGCAGGAGGGAGCTGGGAGAGGGGCAGCCCGCTGGCCAAGCAGAGTCCTGGAGTTTGGCTTGAAAAAGTGGAGGGGCCTGACGGAGTGTTCCGACAGCAAGTGGGACTTGACATCTGGAAGGTTATAAACTAACAGCTCTGCTCAGAGAACAGGACGGCTGGAGGACAACGGGAGGGAGAGTTGTTCAGCCCCGGACGAAGGAGCGCAGCTTGGCGTGGCACAAGGCGCTCACCAGCACCATCTCCCTTGCCCATCCCCCAGCCAAAATCCCAAAGGGAACCAGTTCCTGCCAGGGAACTTACTTGTACCACACAAACACCCAAAGCTGTGCTTCTGCGGATCCATCCCTCCGGCGGGTCTGACTCCCTCCTGGTGCTGCAGGGCCCCTCTCAAAGTGGAACTCCAAAGGAAAAGCGAGCTGAGCCTGCCCCTCCTGCCCCTGTGCACCTGGCCGATCCACCCCAGCTAATAACCACATCCCCAGCACCACAAGCCTGGCAGTGTGCAAGTAGCCCAGACGGGCCACGCCACCCCACAGTGAATCCCACCCCTAGGAGAGGGGAAGAGAAGGCACACACCAGTCTGACTGTGGCCCCAGCAGTGGGCTGGGGGCAGACATCAGGTCTGACTGCGGCCCTGCCCACCAACACAAGTTATTCAAGACAGCACAGGGGAAGTGCCCCGCAGTCCCGCACCACTCCAGGGACTATCCAAAATGTCGAAATGGAAGAATTCCCCTCAGAAAAATGTCCAGGAAATAACAACAGCTAACGAACTGATCAAAAATGATTTAAACAATATAACAGAAAGTGAATTCAGAATAATAGTCATGAAATTAATCGCTGGGCTTGAAAACAGTATAAAGGACAGCAGAGAATCTCTTGCTACAGAGATCAAGGGACTAAGGAACAGCCAGGAGGAGCTAAAAAATGCTATCAATGAGCTGCAAAATAAAATGGAGACAACTACGGCTTAGATTGAAGAGGCAGAGGAGAGAATAGGTGAACTAGAAGATAAAATTTGGAAAAAGAAGAAGCTGAGAAAAAGAGATAAAAAAAATCCAGGAGTATGAGGGGAAAATTAGAGAGCTAAGTGATGCACTAAAGAGAAATTATATACGCATAATTGGTATTCCAGAGGAGGAAGAGAGAGGGAAAGGTGCTAAAGGGGTACTTGAAGAAATTATAGCTGAGAACTTCCCGGGTCTGGGGAAGGAAAAAGGCATTGAAATCCAAGAGGCACAGAGAACTCCCTTCAGACATAACTTGAATTGATCTTCTGCATGACATATCATAGTGAAACTGGCAAAATACAAGGATAAAGAGAAAATTCTGAAAGCAGCTAGGGATAAACGTGCTCTAACATATAAAGGGAGACCTATAAGACTCGTGACTGATCTCTCTACTGAAACTTGGCAGGCCAAAAAGGCATGGCAGGAGATCTTCAATGTGATGAACAGAAAAAATATGCAGCCGAGAATCCTTTATCCAGCAAGTCTGTCATTTAGAATAGAAGGAGAGATAAAGGTCTTCCCAAACAAACAAAAACTGGAGGAATTCGTCACCACTAAACCAGCCCTACAAGAGATGCTAAGGGGGATCCTGTGAGACAAAGTACCAGAGACATTGCTACAAGCATGAAACCTATGGACATCACAATGACTCTAAACCCATATCTTTCTATAATAACAGTGAATGTAAATGGAATAAATGCGCCAACCAAAAGACATAGGGTATCAGAATGGATAAAAAAAACAAGACCCATCTATTTGCTGTCTACAAGAGACTCATTTTAGACCTGAGGACACCTTCAGATTGAAAGTGAGGGGATGGAAAACTATTTATCATGCCACTGGAAGTCAAAAGAAAGCTGGAGTAGCCATACTTATATCAGACAAACTAGACTTTAAATTAAAGGCTGTAACAAGAGATCAAGAAGGGCATTATATAATATTCACAGGGTCTATCCATCAGGAAGAGCTGACAATTATAAATGTCTATGCACCAAATACAGGAGCCCCCAAATATATAAAACAATTACTCACAAACATAAGCAACTTATTGATAAGAATGTGGTAATTGCAGGGGACTTTAACACTCCGCTTACAGAAATGGATAGATCACCTAGACACACGGTCAATAAAGAAACAAGGGCCCTGAATGAGATATTGGATCAGATGGACTTGACATATTTAGAACACTGCATCCTAAAGCAACAGAATATACTTTCTTCTCGAGTGCACATGGAACATTCTCCAAGATAGATCACATACTGGGTCACAAAACAGCCCTTCATAAGTATACAAGAATTGAAATCATACCATGCATACTTTCAGACCACAATGCTATGAAGCTTGAAATCAACCACAGGAAAAAGTCTGGAAAACCTCCAAAAGCATGGAAGTTAAAGAATACCCTACTAACGAATGAGTGGGTCAACCAGGCAATTCGAGAAGAAATTAAAAAATATATGGAAACAAATGAAAATGAAAATACAACAATCCAAACACTTTGGGACGCAGCAAAGGCAGTCCTGAGAGGAAAATACATTGCAATCCAGGCCTATCTCAAGAAACAAGAAAAATCCCAAATACAAAATCTAACAGCACACCTAAAGGAAACAGAAGCAGAGCAGCAAAGACACCCCAAACCCAGCAGAAGAAGAGAAATAATAAAGATCAGAGCAGAAATAAACAATACAGAATCTAAAAAAACTGTAGAGCAGATCAACGAAACCAAGAGTTGGTTTCTTGAAAAAATAAACAAAATTGACAAACCTCTAGCCAGGCTTCTCAAAAAGAAACGGGAGATGACCCACATAGATAAAATCATGAATGAAAATGGAATTGTTACAACCAATCCCTCAGAGATACAAGCGATTATCAGGGAATATTATGAAAAATTATATGCCAACAAATTGGACAACCTGGAAGAAATGGACAAATTCCTAAACACCCACACCCTTCCAAAACTCAATCAGGAGGAAATAGAAAGCTTGAACAGACCCACAACCAGCGAAGAAATTGAATCAGTCATCAAAAATCTCCCAACAAATAAGAGTCCAGGACCAGATGGCTTCCCAGGGGAGTTCTACCAGACGTTTAAAGCAGAGATAATACCTATCCTTCTCAAGCTATTCCAAAAAATAGAAAGGGAAGGAAAACTTCCAGACTCATTCTATGAAGCCAGTATTACTTTGATTCCTAAACCAAAGACCCAGTAAAAAAGAGAACTGCAGGCCAATATCCCTGATGAATATGGATGCAAAAATTCTCAATAAGATAGTAGCAAATCGAATTCAACAGCATATAAAAAGAATAATTCACCATGATCAACTGGGATTCATTCCTGGGATGCAGGGCTGGTTCAACATTCGCAAATCAATCAACGTGATACATCACATTAACAACAAAAAAGAGAAGAACCATATGATCCTGTCAATCGATGCAGAAAAGGCCTTTGACAAAATCCAGCACCCTTTCTTAATAAAAACCCTTGAGAAAGTCGGGATAGAAGGAACATACTTAAAGATCATAAAAGCCATTTATGACAAGCCCACAGCTAACATCATCCTCAAAGGGGAAAAACTGAGAGCTTTTTCCCTGAGATCAGGAACACAACAAGGATGTCCATTCTCACCGCTGTTGTTTAACATAGTGTTGGAAGTTCTAGCATCAGCAATCAGACAACAAAAGGAAATCAAAGGCATCCAAATTGGCAAAGATGAAGTCAAGCTTTCGCTTTTTGCAGATGACATGATATTATACATGGAAAATCCGATAGACTCCACCAAAAGTCTGCTAGAACTGATACATGAATTCACAAAGTTGCAGGATACAAAATCAATGTACAGAAATCAGTAGCATTCTTATACACTAACAATGAAGCAACAGAAAGACAAATAAAGAAACTGGTCCCATTCACAATTGCACCAAGAAGCATAAAATACATAGGAATAAATCTAACCAAAGATGTAAAAGATATGTATGCTGAAAACTATAGAAAGCTTATGAAGGTAATTGAAGAAGATTTAAAGAAATGGAAAGACATTCCCTGCTCATGGATTGGAAGAATAAATATTGTCAAAATGTCAATATTATCCAAAGCTATCTACACATTCAATGCAATCCCAATCAAAACTGCACCAGCATTCTTCTCGAAAGTAGAACAAGCAATCCTAAAATTCATATGGAACCACAAAAAGCCCCGAATAGCCAAAGTAATTTTGAAGAAGACCAAAGCAGGTGGAATCACAATCCCAGACTTTAGCCTCTACTACAAAGCTGTCATCATCAAGATAGCATGGTATTGGCACAAAAACAGACACATACACCAATGGAATAGAACAGAAACCCCAGAACTAGACCCACAACGTATGGCCAACTCATCTTTGACAAAGCAGGAAAGAATATCCAATGGAAAACAGACAGTCTCTTTAACAAATGGTGCTGGGAGAACTGGACAGCAACATGCAGAAGATTGAAACTAGACCACTTTCTCACACCATTCCAAAAATAAACTCAAAATGGATAAAGGACCTGAATGTGAGACAGGAAACCATCAAAACCCTAGAGGAGAAAGCAGGAAAAGACCTCTCTGACCTCAGCCATAGCAATTTCTTACTTGACACATCCCCAAAGGCAAGGGAATTAAAAGCAAAAGTGAACTACTGGGACCTTATGAAGATAAAAAGCTTCTGCACAGCAAAGGAAACAACCAACAAAACGAAAAGGCAACCAACGGAATGGGAAAAGATATTTGCAAATGACATATCGGACAAAGGGCTAGTATCCAAAATCTATAAAGAGCTCACCAAACTCCACACCCGAAAAGCAAATAACCCAGTGAAGAAATGGGCAGAAAACATGAATAGACACTTCTCTAAAGAAGACATCCGGATGGCCAACAGGCACATGAAAAGATGTTCAGCGTCCTTCCTTATCAGGGAAATACAAATCAAAACCACACTCCGGCATCACCTCACGCCAGTCAGAGTGGCCAAAATGAACAAATCAGGAGACTATAGATGCTGGAGAGGATGTGGAGAAACGGGAACCCTCTTGCACTGTTGGTGGGAATGCAAATTGGTGCAGCCACTCTGGAAAGCAGTGTGGAGGTTCCTCAGAAAATTAAAATAGACCTACCCTATGACCCAGCAATAGCACTGCTAGGAATTTATCCAAGGGACACAGGAGTACTGATGCATAGGGGCACTTGTACCCCAATGTTCATAGCAGCACTCTCAACAATAGCCAAATTATGGAAAGAGCCTAAATGTCCATCAACTGATGAATGGATAAAGAAATTGTGGTTTATATACACTATGGAATACTACGTGGCAATGAGAAAAAATGAAATATGGCCTTTTGTAGCAACGTGGATGGAACTGGAGAGTGTGATGCTAAGTGAAATAAGCCATACAGAGAAAGACAGATACCATATGGTTTCACTCTTATGTGCATCCTGAGAAACTTAACAGGAACCCATGGGGGAGGGGAAGAAAAAAAAAAAAGAGGTTAGAGTGGGAGAGAGCCAAAGCATAAGAG
>NW_024412391.1:82935042-83029674 GCF_014898765.1 Herpailurus yagouaroundi
CTGGGTGTTGTATGGAAACCAATTTGACAATAAATTTCATATATAAAAAAAAAAAGGAAATTGTGGTTTATATACACAATGGAGTACTACACGGCAATGAGAAAGAACGAAATATGGCCCTTTGTAGCAACATGCATGGAACTGGAGAGTGTGATGCTAAGTGAAATAAGCCATACAGAGAAAGACAGATACCATATGTTTTCACTCTTACGTGGATCCTGAGAAACTTAACAGAAACCCATGGGGGAGGTGGAAGGAAAAAAAAAAAAAGAGGTTAGAGTGGAAGAGAGCCAAAGCATAATAGACTCTTAAAAACTGAGAACAAACTGAGGGTTGATGGGGGGTGGGAGGGAGGGGAGGGTGGGTGATGGGTATTGAGGAGGGCACCTTTTGGGATGAGCACTGGGTGTTGTATAGAAATCAATTTGACAATAAACTTCATATATTGAAAAAAAAAGAAAAAAGAAAAAAAGGACATTGGTAGAAGAGGGGGTGAGGTGAGTTATAAAATCTCAGAGAAATAGATGTCTGGAGATTAATAGTTGATGAAACCATAGCTGGGCTAAGTCTTTTTTGTGTGTATATATATATATATATATATTTTTTTTTTTTTTTTTTTTTTTAATTTTTGTCGTTTATTCATTATGGAAAGATAGAGAGAGACAGAGCATGAGCAGGGGAGGGGCAGAGAGAGAGAGACCCAGAGAATCCAAAGCAGGCTTCAGGCTCTGAACTGTCAGCACAGAGCCCGACGTGGGGTTTGAACTCACAAACCGTGAGATCATGACCCGAGCTGAAGTCGGACGCCCAACCGACCAAGCCACCCAGGCACCCCAATATATATTTATTTTTCAGAGAGAGCACTTGTATACACATAAGTGTGCAGGGGAGAGACAGAGAGAGAGAGGGAGAGAGAAAATCCCAAGCGGCAATGCTAAAACTCAGGAACCAAACTTGGAAGATCATGACCTAAGCTGAAATCAAGAGTCCCATGCTTAACCTACTGAGCCACCCAGGCACCCCAGGGCTGTCTTTAATACCTATTTTCTTTGCATCTCCATGAAGCAGTCCCTACTACCTCAGTCTCCAAGTAATCTCTCTGCTCTGATCTCCTACAGTACTTTGCACCTCTCTTATAACAATTATCACATGCTGAATTTTATTATAAATGTGTAAGGTCAGGGGCCCATGTATAATGGCTCACTCATCTGTTGTTGCATAAGGAACCACTCCCAAACTCAGTGGCTTTAAGCAACTATTTATTTGCTCACACTTCTGTACTTTGGTCAGGATTCAACTAGGACAGTTCATCTTAGCTTCATGTGGTACCAGCCAGGGCCCCTTGTGTGGCTGTACTCAGCTAGGGTTGCAATGTCCAAGGTGTCCTGCCATTTTCCTGGATTTCTCTCCATGTTGTCTCTAAGTAGAATAGTAGAGACCTCTTTGCAGGGTGGCTGGCTTCCAAGACAGCACAAGTGAGGCTGCCAGGCCTGATAAGGATTAGGCCCAAACTGGCACGGGGTCACTTCTGCCACACGGTACTGGTTGAAGTAAGCCACAGAACTCACCCAGTTTTAACGAAAGGAGAAATGTACTCCATGTCTTGGTGGGAAGAACTACATAAATATACAGAAATGGAAGGATTTGCTGGAGTACATCTTTCAAGACAATATAGCAGGCATAGTTTCTTAGATAACACATTTGATAAGTGAACAAAAAGTGCTGCTTCCAGGGCAATGGTCAAAGGTGCTGAAGACAGCCATGCCTCTGAGGCCACCAGTGAATGAGAAAGTTAGTCTATACCACCTCTGGTAGCATGGTACCCAGAAAGGGAACCACCAATGGACTTGCCCTCAATGCAACGTTCACTCAGTTGGTTTGGCTGTAACACAATGAGATAGTAATGAACTCTTCACAAAAATTCTCATTCTCTTCCTTGCAAAAGTGCACTCCCTTACTCACTCTGAAATTAGATGTGGCCATGTGATTTGCTGTAGCCAATAAAATGTGAGAAGACATCCAATCTGTCACATCTAGACAGAAACTTTAGGCAAAAGTGTGCAACTTACTCATTTGCTTTTTCCTGCCCTGGGGAGATGGAGCAACTCTCTATCTGGTCCCTGAGCGAGTACAATGAGACTCCCAGATTCTACATGTTAATACTATAGCCTTGGGCACCTGGGTGGCTCAGTCGGTTGGGTGTCTGACTTCAGCTCAGGTCATGATCTCATGGTTCCTGGGTTCGAGCCCCGTGTCAGGCTCTGTGCTGACAGCTCAGAGACTGGAGCCTGTTTCAGATTCTGTGTCTCCCTCTCTCTGCCCCTCCCTGATTCACACTGTCTCCCAAAAATAAACATTAAAAAATTTTTTTAAATACTATAGACTTTCTGAGAAACAATTTAAAAATCTGCATCAGTAAGCTCTAAACTGTTCATTATCCTAAATTTAGTAAACCCAATCCCTAATGTCATCAAAACAAATGCTCGCTTTTATGTGTAAGGGGAAGGATTGCAAGGTTACTTCTCAAATGAAAATATCACTGTATTGATGTGTCAAATGAAAATACATCAATATTTAACCTTAGAGGACTAGGTAAATAAATTAAACCAGGTCTATATTATGGACTGTTATGTAGCCATTAAAACTTATATTTTTGAGATATATTTGAAGACATGACATTGTGATCATTATCTACATTAAGTTATTAAATAAGATATAAAGTACATATAAATAATCATTTCATTTAAAAATAAATGTATACATGAAATTATGTCAAGAAAATATGACAAGATATTTCAATTGTTTATATCAAAGTGAGGGAATTGTTATTTACTTCTTTTTGTTGTTTCTTATTTTCCAAATTTCAGCAATGAAAGTTCATTGCTTATATAACCAGAAAAAAAAAACAGTAAATGTTATTATTTTAGAGGTTACAATAAATTGCTTGTACTGCTAGCACTTTCAAGGCAGCCATTCATAGGTTATTAATAGTACACAATGAAAACGTCCTCATTTATTTGTGAAACAAGGCAATAATATGTTGGCATGTCTGCAAGTACCTGAAAGTTGCAAAATTTATAAATGACTTAATTATTCAGAACTTGGAGCCAATTTAGATCAATTCCAAACTAGTCTGCATTTTCTGAATCATCGAAAGTATGTGTGGTTGGACAACCTAAAAGAAATGGATAAATTCCTAGACACATAAAACCTTCCAAGACCAAATCATAAAGATACAGGAAATCTGATTAGGCCAATTACTAGTGAGGAGGTTGAATCAGTAATCAAAACCTCCCAATAAACAAAAATCCAGGACCAGACATCTTTACTGGTGAATTCTACCAAACATTCAAAGAAGAATAACAATGCTTCTCAAACTCTTCCAAAAACAGAAGAGGAGGGAACACTTTCAAACTCATTTTACAAACCATTTAATCCTGCAACCAAAAACAGTCAAGAATCATAAGAAAAAAAATTACAGGCCAATATCCTGATGAACATAGATGCAAAAATTCTCAACAAAATATCAGCAAACTCCATTCAACCATACATTAAAAGGCTCATATACCATGATCAAGTAGGATTTGTTCCAGAAAGGCAAGAATGCGTCAATATCTACAAATCAATCAATGTGATACACCACATTAACAAAATAAAGGATAAAAATTATAAGATCCTTTCAATAGATACAAAACAGCATCCAACAAACTTTAACATGCATTTATGTTAAAAATTTTCAACAAAGTTGGTATAGAGGGAACATACCTCAACATAATAAAGACCACAAATGACAAGTCCACAGCTAACATCCTAATCAATGGTAAAAAGTCCAAAACTTTTTAGGAACAAGACAAGGATGCCATTCTTACCTTGTTTTTGTTTTTGTTTTTTCTTTCAATATAATATTGTAAGTCCTAGCCAGCAATTAGAAAAGAAATAAAGGGCATCCAAGTTGAAAAGGAAAAAAAATAAAACTAACACTATTTGCAAATGACATGACATTATGTAGGGGAAAACCCTAAGGACTCCCCCCAAAAACTGTTAGAATAAATGAATTCAGTAAAGTTGCAGGATGCAAATTTAATATACAAAAGTCTGTTGTTTCTATATGCTAATGAATTTTCAGAAATAGAAATTACGAAAATAATACCATTTATAATTACATTAAAAATAATAAAATACCTCAGAGTAAATTTATGCATGGCAAAGGAAATCATCAACAAAATAGAGCCAAGGAGGTGAAAGCTCTGTAGACTAAAAACTATAAGACATTGATTACAGAAACTGAAGAAGACATGAATAATTGGAAAGATATTCCTGGTTCAAAGATTTGAAGAATATTGTTAAAATAAACATACTATCCAAAGGCATCTACAAATTCTGTGTAATCTCTACAAAATTCCTAATGACATTTTCACAGAGCTAGAACAAATAATTCTAAAATTTGTGTGGAAGAACAAAAGACCCCAAAGAGCCAAAGGAATCCTGAGAATGTAAAACAAAGCTGGAGACATCCCACTCCTGTGTTTCAAGCTATGTTACAAAGCATTAAAACTGTATGGTGCTGGCATAAAAATAGACACATAGATCAATGGAACAGAATAGAGAGCCCAGAAATAAACCCACACATATGGGGGTCAAGTAATTTATAACAGAGGAGCCAAGCATATACATAGAGAAAGGCAAGTCTCCTCAGTAAATAATGTTGGGTTCAAGTGGACAATCACATGCAAAAGAATAAAACTATGATGTGTATATTACATCATACACAAAAATTAACTCACAATGGATTAAGGAAGAACGTGAATGTAAGATCTTAGGACCATAAAACTCCTAGAAGAAAACACAGGCAACAAGCTCCTTGACATTATGTGCTGTTTTTTTTTTTTTTTTGTTTGTTTGTTTTGGATCTGACTCCAAAAGCAAAGGCAACAAAAGCAAAAATAAGCAAGTGGAACTATATCAAATATAAGCTTATGCATGGCAAAGGAAATCATCAACAAAACAGAAAGGCAATCTACTGAATGAGAGAAAATATTTGTAAATGATATATCTGAAAATGGGTTAATATCCAAAATATATATAAAAAACTCATATAACTCAATAGCAATAAAATAATCTGATTTAAAAATGAGCAGAGTATCTGAATAAACATTTTTCAAAAAAAAAAGGTGTACAGATGGTCAACAGGCACAGGAAAAGATGCTCAACATCACTAATCATCAGAAAATGCAAATCAAAACCACAATGAGATATTACGTAATACCTGTTAGGATGGTTATTATCAAAAACACAAGAAATGACAGGTGCTGGCAAGAATGTAGAGAAAAGCAAACTTTGGTGAACTGTTCATGGAAGTGTAAATTAGTGCAGCCACTATGGAAAACAGTGGGGAGTTTCCTTAAAAAAAAAAAAAAGAGGGGACACCTGGTTGGCTCAGTCAGTTAAATGTCTGACTTTGGCTCAGGCCATGATTTCACAGTTCATGAGTTCGAGCCCCACATCAGGCTCTGTGTCTCCCTCTCTCTCTCTGCCACTCCCCTGCTCACACTCTGTCTCCCTCTCTCTCTCAAAAGTAAACAAACATTAAAAAACATTTTAAACTAAAAATAGAACTACGTATGTTTCATGAATTCACTTCTGCATTATTTATCTGAAGAAAACAAAAACACTAATTTGTAAACATACATGCATCTCTATATTTGGTGCAGCATTATTTTCAACAGCCAAGATCTGGAAACAACCTGTGTCCACTGATAGATGAATGGATAAAGAAGATGTGGTGTACACACACACACACCCCACATATACATACAACCCACACACACACACAGGAATAGTACTTAGCCATAAAAAAGGATATCTTGGCCACTAGTCATGACGAATGATCTTGAGGGCATTATGCTAAGAGAAATAAGTCTGACAAAGACAACTACTGTATGATCTCACTTACACGTGCAATTTATACAACAATCATCTCCATGCTCATAGATATGGAGAACAGACTGGTGATCGCTAGAGGTGAGGGGTGAAGGGAGTCAAAAGTTACAAATTTCCAGTTGTAAAATAATTCAGTCATGGGGTGTAATGTATAGCAGAGTAACTATAGTTGATAATTTTGTATTGCATATTTCAAAGTTGCTAAAAGAGTAGATCTAAAATCTTTCATTACAAGAAAAAAAATTTTTTGTAACTATGTATGGTGATGGATGTTAACTAGACTTATTGTGGTAATAATTTCACAATACATATAAATATTGAATCATTATGCTGTACACTTTAAAACTCATATAATGTTATATGTCAGCTATATCTCAATTTAAAAACAGAAAAATTTAAAAATTTGCATAGACTTTGTTTGGATCCTGATTCAATTAAAATAGCTGGGAAATTTTGAGACAATGATGAAATATGGCCTTGTACTGGGTAATATGTTAAGGAATTATTTTGTTAAATACAAATGGCATTTTGATTGTTTGTCTTAAGGACTGACTTACGAAGAATTTATAGATGATATGATGTGATGTAAAGTGGGAGATGAAACATGATTGACAGAATGTTGATGTTTGTTATGTCAGCATGTGGAGTTTATTCTATACTTGCTGGATTTCTGTGTGATTCAAATTTTCCCTAATAAAACTTTTATTTACTTATTTTTTCAACGTTTTTATTTATTTTTGGGACAGAGAGAGACAGAGCATGAAGGGGGGAGGGGCAGAGAGAGAGGGAGACACAGAATCGGAAACAGGCTCCAGGCTCTGAGCCATCAGCCCAGAGCCCGACGCGGGGCTCAAACTCACGGACCGCGAGATCGTGACCTGGCTGAAGTCGGACGCTTAACCGACTGCGCCACCCAGGCGCCCCTAATAAAACTTTTAAAAGAAAAGCTTACTAATCTTTACCAGCAAGAAATCTAAAAACAGAGCTCCAGTGGGTTTGGATTTCAAACAATTAGGTACACTGAAGGTGGACAAAAGGAGGAGGGACCTCCATAGAGAGGAAGTGGAGTAAGAGGCAGGGAAACCAGTGGGGGCACACTGTCCATTTACCCAAGATACAGCCTTTCAGCCCCTGGTCCGTTTCTTCTATAGCCCATAAGAAGATAACTGTTAGGAATCCCCAGTGAGCTGCTTCAAATTTGGGATTAGAAAGGACAATGTTCCCCAAGTGTAGAAAGCAATTTCTATTTTTGGTGTATGGCTTTTTCCCCATCATCAAAGATACCTCTGCCTAAGCCCATGGTCCCTGGAGTTGGTGCCTTATTTGCTTGTGAAGCAAGCAGATGAACACATAGAGAATAATTAAACCTATCATCACTGAGAAGTCAGCAAAATCTGGAGGAGGCTTGAAAAATTGGACTGCCTATGGTTTAGTTACATGGACCAGCAGGCTTTTCAAGTTCAACATATAGATAGAGAAAATAATAAAGGCTGAATTTAGGGAAAAAGCAAGGGATCTCTCTAATGGATATAGTCTGCTTTCCTGTTACAATAAGTGTAGTCTCTCTACAATTGCTTGTTGGCAGGTTTGTGTATTTGTTTGTTTTTAAACAGACTGGCAAAATCAAGTTTAAATACAGAAAGTGGTAGAATTTGCTTTTCTAAAGCCTTGTTCTTCACAAAAATTGACCACATAGCCAAACGATTACTCAAAAGAAATAAAAGGAAAAAGCACAATTATACAAAATAAGGAATGATAAAAGGGAAGTTATTATTGGAAAAAAGGAAACCTTAAAAGCAATAGGAGACTATTTTGAACAATTGGAAGGAAATAAATTGGAAAACCTAGATGAAATGGGCAATTTTCTAAGACAACAGGGTTTATCAAATCTGAATGCAGTAAAGATCAAAGATGAAAAAATTCTAAAGGAGAAATAGAGAAAGTTATCAAGGAGCTACAACCCTCTGAGAGTACCTACCAAACCTCTGTAGACCAGATATCCCCAATGTTATGTGACTCTTCCTGAGCAGTTAAAAAAGAAAAAAAATCCAACACTTTTTATTAGATGAGTATAACATTAATAAACTTGATAATTATTGCATTAAAAAGTACATGTAGAAATTCAATATTTGGTCACGTGATACATCAAATCATTTTAGAAGTTAGATATTTTCATAACAAGTATTGGGGAAATGAACCATTCAGAAAGAGTTAAGATTGAATCCATATTTCACCCTATGTCAGGATAGGCTCCAGGTGGATCAGAGATCTAACTGCAAAAAATTAAACTGTACAAGTACTTGGAGAAAACACAGGTGAATTAACCTATTACCTGGGAGTGGGGTACAATCTAGAAACAATAAAGGAAAATAGTTTTAATCTCAAATATATTAAAACCTAAAACATTTTGCATAGCAAAGAACATCAGAATCAAATGAAGAAGAAAAACGCCCACTGGGAGTTAAAATATTTCTACTTATGCTACAAAAAGGCATTTATCTTCCTAACATGTAAAGGGCTCTTAAAAATCTAGAAGACCAGAAATCTATAAAAACATTAGGCAAAACACCAGAACAAGCACATCAGAGAAAGAAATGTAAAGAGCAATTAAGTGCACAAAAAAGACCCATAAATTTCATTCACGTGAGAAATATACATACAATTTCACTGATACAGCATTTCTCATATTGACAAAAAATCCACTAGTTTGAAAATATATACTGTTGGTGAGGGAACAAAGAGGTATACACTGCTGTTGGGAAATGGAAAATAGTACAACTCCACATGATCAGGGATTTGGCAATACCTAACAACATTTTACATGAGTTTACACCCAGAGTAATTCCTCTTTTAGACTGTATTAGGAAGATATACCATCAAAAAGAAAATAACATATGTACAATGTTATTCATTACAGCACTATTTGTACTATCAAAAGATTATAAACTCAAACGTCTACTAAAAAAAGGACTGGTTGAGTAAACTATGGTTACTCCCACACAATGATGTACAAGGAAGTGGTAAAAAAAAAAAAAAAACAAACAAAAAACAGTGAACAAGATCTCTATATGCTAATATAAAGTGCTCCTGCTGAAAAGAGCAAGATACAGAACAATGTAGATAAGTGTGCTTCTTTTATGCCAGAAAGGAAGGGAATAAATAGGCCAATAGAGAGTAGAAAGTAGTAAGAAAAAGAGTAGTAGTAGAGAGTAGTAGTAATAGTAGAAAGAGAGTAAGTAGGTAGTAGAAAGTAGTAGAGAGTGATAAGTAGCAGAGAGTGATCTACTTATTTGCTTATTATTTTCAAAATGAGACCCAAGAAAAATAAGTCAGAGACTAAGAAAATAGGCTATCCATGTGGGAGACAGAGTAGAAGGGACAGGAATGGAAACAATACTCTGAGGATTCCGTTTTATATAGTTTAAACTTTGAGTCACATAAATGTTTTACTGTGCTGTAAGACCAAAATTAAGCCTTGACATGATGTGCTGCCTTGACATCTGGTAAAATCAGGAGGGTCTTGGACTGAAATTCCCCTCTGATCTCTGCTCCTGGGGATAGAAATCCTTAAGCCATACAACCCTCCTTTTCAAATGGACCAGACACAGTTCTTATTTATCCCTGAGTTCAGGGTTTCAGTTTTCTGACAGCCCACAGGATTATTCTAACCAATTCTAGCCAATCACAGCCTCCTGCAGGAACCAGGGGCACCCAACTCACCTGATACTACAGAAGCCTGCCTTGCACAGTTCCATGCCTTTCTCTCTGTTCTTGAATCCAACCCATGTGCCTTGCATGAAGTCCAGTGTCCTTCTCCCCCAGGCTGTGAGCATAAGTGACTAAAAAAATGTTTCTTATTCCCCTAATCTTAGGGCGAGAATCTCTACCTCATCAATGGGGTGAATGAGAGGCAATTAAAACATTTACATAATCAGAAGCAAAATACAACTTAAAAAAATTCATACCAAAAAATTGAAAACAAGCTGAAACCAAATAGAACATAGAAGATATATGACGTAAGAATATATCAAATTGGTAATATAATTACCCAGAGAAAAAGAATTCTTTCCAAGGACTTCTGACTGTTTATTTTTAGTGGAATGTATACCAAGATGTAATGGTGATGGTACTATAGTTTTGAAATTATTTTATGTATTTCTAGGACAGAGAAAATTAGGAAATATGTTACTAGGGACCAAGATTTTCAGTGGAAACAAAAAAAGATACAAATAGAACATCAAAAAAGAAAAATTATGTTAAATGTTAATTTGAAATATCAGTGAAAATTCATGATTTTTAAAGGTGTGTGTGTGGATAGATAGATAGATCGGTTGATCTGTCCATTGTCCTCCATGCAGTAACATACTTAGAGTAATGAGCATCACTAGTCCAATTATCTTGATTTCCATATACTATTCCCCATACACATCTTGGAGAAATGGCTTAAGTCCATGGTGAGAGTAGAACGTCTTCTTGTGCCAGAAAACACAAAAATGTTCAAATATGACATACAAGCCAAATGAGAGGAGCTACCACTGGTAATAGTTGGTCTATTTGAAACATTAAGAAGAATATGGGCCATAATTTACCAAACATGTTGAAAAAAATGAAAGTCCACAAGTCCAGGCTTATTTGAAGGAAAAAAAAAAAAAAAAAAAAGGCCCCAGAGTCCCAGCCAGTTCCTACCACAGTCCTGCAGTTACCCATCTTCTCTTTCCTTTCAACATGACAGATGCTGCTGTGTCCAAGGACTTCCTGGCAGGTGGAGTGACTCTTGCCATCTCCAAGACTGTGGTAGCACCCACCCCGCAGATGCAGCAAGCTGGCAAACAAATCACCACAGGTAAGTGATGAAAGGGCATTACAGACTGTGTGGTTCGTATCCCTAAGGATCAGGGATGGTAACCTGGCCAATGTCATCAGATACTTCCTCATGCAGGCTCTCAACTTTGCCTTCAAAGATAAATACAAGTAGATCTTCCTGGGTGGTGTGGGCAAGAGAATCCAGTTTTGTCCTACTTTGCAGGGAATTTGCCATCAGGTGGTGGTGCTGGAGCTACATCCTTGTGTTTTGTGTATCCTCTTGATTTTTTCCCTTATATGTCTAGCAACAGACGTGGGCACAGCTGGAACTGAAAGGGAATTCAGAGGCCTCTGTGACTGCCTGGTTAAGAGCTACAAATCTACGGGGCACCTGGGTGGCCCAGTCTATTAAGCACCAACTTCCATTCAGGTCATGATCTCACGGTTCATGAGTTTGAGCCCCACGTCAGGCTCTGTGCTGACAGCTCAGAGCCTGGAGCCTGCTTCAGATTCTGTCTCCTTCTCTGCCTGCCCCTCCCCAGCTCTCTCTCTCTCTCTCTCTCTCAAAAATAAATAAACATTAAAAAAATTTTAAAAAATCTACAAATCTAGGGGTGCCTTGGTGGCTCAGTCAGTTGAGCATCTGACTCTTGATTTCAGCTCAGGTCATTATCTCATGGTTGGTGAGACTGAGCTTCACATAGCACTGTGTGCTGACAGCGTGGAACCTGCTTGGGGTTCTCACTCTGCCTCTCTCTCCCCCTCCCTCTATCCCTCTCTCTCTCTCTTAAAGTAAGTAAATAAACTTAAAAGAAATCTACAAATCTAGTGGGATTAAGGGCCTGTACAAATTTAATGTGTCTATGCAGGGTATCTCATCTACTGAGCTGCCTACTTCGGTATCTATGACAATGCAAAGGGAATGCTTCCAGATCCCCAGAATATTCATCTCTTAATCAGCTGGATGATTGCACAATCTGTCACAGAGCTTGCTGGGTTGACTTCCTGTCCATTTGACTATTCATGGCCATATGATGATGCATCCAGGGTGCAAAGAAACTGACATCATGTACACAGGCATGCCCAATTGCTGAAGGAAGATTGCCCTGATGAAGTAGCCAAAGCTCTTCCAAAGGTGCATGGTCCAGTATTCTCAGAGGCATGGGTGGTGCTCTTGTGCTCTTGTATGATGAAATCAATAAGTTCACATAAATTATTTCCTAGTGCATCCCCTTGTGAACAGGCATATTACATTATTCTTGACACACTGTTGGCTGTCTATTTATCAATGGCAACCATCATCTGACCAGTTTTCTCTTAAAACCACTTCCCCAATGATGGGACTCAATTATATATTTTTATTTCAGCCACCCTGATAATTAAACTTGAAGAAATAAGAAATCTGAAATTTAAAAATAAATAAAGAAATAAAAATTAAAAAAAGAAATTAACCTATTTGCCAGCATTAAAGGTGGCATATCATCTCCTTATTCAGAACATTAAAAAAAATTAATCTCCATAATTGGAAGCAAATATATCTCATCCTCAATTGGTGAAGGGAAGTTTTTAAGAAGTTTTTGAAACAGAAAAGCATGCCAGATAACGAATGGAGGAGGAATGACAGAATTAGAAAATTACCCATACTACAAACTTCAGTGAAATATCTATTTGGGCAAGAATCAACAATAAATACTAAATACAGCAAGTAAAATTTTGGTTGGGTGGGGAGTGGGGGAGCAGGACATCTGCACAGTGCCAGATGACAAAGGGAAAACATATTTTTACAATGGAAAAATCTGACTGTCACCACCTTAATCTAGTGATCAAATTAGCATCAAGAATAGCGAAGCTTTGTGAGAGCATGTGCCTGTTGAAATGATACAATATAAACTGTGCATATCATCTATGTCATGTCTTTACCAAAAATATTCACTCTGACTCTACTGGTCTAGCATCTTCACATTGTCAATGTCATGAATAAAGAGTATAGATTTAAAAAAAAAAACTATAAAAACCAATGCCAGATTCTTTCACAGTTGGATGAAATTGCTCTAGGTGAGACAATGGAAACTGTATTATGGACTAGTTAGCAAAAGATATAAGAAAACTTAATCTTTGGGGGTATAATATGGTATCATAATATAAGGAAATATTCTTATTTTTAGAAGATATTTGCTGAATTATTTGTAATGGAACTGTTAGAAGGTTGCAAATTCCTTTAAAATGGTTCAGCACAAGTTTAAAAGATGATAAAGCAGGTATAGCAAAATGCGCAACTGAAAACATTTATACTAAAAACTTACAAGAAAAGATTGTTATTTATATCATCTGCTTTTTAAAAACACACTTCTTTGTAAGGCATGGCCAAGCTTGCAGCTGGCCAATACTCGCACTGAGAAAAACCAAACAAATGGGGTAAACTTCAAAAATTCTCTAATGAGTCAAGGCATCAAAAAATTGCTGATACAACAGGAACTAGAGGGCACAGGATTCTAGAACAAGGAGAACCATGGAGAGACATGCTGACTTCTGCAGCTTCTTTCGTTCTGGGGGATATTTGCCAAATCTGGGCTCAGGGCAAGAGGCTGTACACCTGGACTTTGCCTAAGCACGGGGTTACTGCTGGGAGACAGACAAACCAGAGACCTCCAGTGGTCTCAGGGAGAGACAAAAACCAAAGACTTCAAGGGCTGATGGCCAGGTAGTAACAGAAAGGCAGAGAACTGAGCCTAAAGCTCATAGGCTATTTTCTACCCAAGACATTTGTCAAATTCTGGAGCTGTAGAGGGCATGAGGCTAAACAGCCAAGAAGAAAACCACTGAAAAGCTGAGTGGGGTTTTCTGCAGTCTCCCTGTGATATGCGTGAAGATTCAAGTTCAAGACCACCAGGGGAAGGTACCCCAGTGATCATACTAGGCTTTCAGTTAAAAGATCCTAAAAACTACCTTTTAGATACAGAAGAAAATCAGAGGTGGACAGAATCTTTTAAAAACTGCAACCAGCTTCAACTCTGCCTAAAGGTAGAGAGGTAAACTATCACTCTATCTGCTGATCAGAGAAAATGATAAAGCCTCTGAGGGTAGTTAATGTCATCTGGATCCTTTACAATGATTACCACAGGTCTACGTGCCACATAAAGATGACAGTGTCCAGGGGCGCCTGGGTGGCTCAGTCGGTTGAGCGTCTGACTTCAGCTCAGGTTGTGATCTCACAGTCTGTGAGTTCAAGCCCCACGTCGGGCTCTGTGCTGACAGCTCAGGGCATGGAGTCTGCTTCGGATTCTGTGCCTGCCTCTCTCTCTCTGCCCCTCCCCTGCTCATGCTCTGTCTCTCTCTGTCTCAAAAATAAATAAATAAATAAAAAAAGATGAGTGTCCAGAAGCATAAAAAGAAACATTCCTTTTTTTGTGTGGATTTTTAAGAGCAAGGAGAAACTTCCCCATGTCTAATCCTCTGAGCTGACTTTTCCTCACATTAACTCATCCATGCCTAAACAAATTATCTGACAATGATGATGGGATGCTCATGATTGGCTTAAACTGATTAAGGTTCATCATCCCCCTTACTCCCAATGGACCTGTAGAGGACCCAGTCTCTTTAGAAAGACATTATCTCTCAGAAGAGGATGAAGCCAATCAGGCTCTGCTAGCAAGGAAAGAAGGAATGGGATCGAGTAGGCAATCAACAATGTTGCCACATCATCTACCAGCCATTACTATGGAGACCTGAGCATTTCAATATCTTTGAGTCACAGTTTGTTTATCTTTAAAATTTAGATAATACCTCAAAAGGCTACTGGATCTATTCAATGAAGTTGTATATAAACATATTATATATGTATATATATAATATATATCCTTTTATTATTATTTTTTTATTTATTTATTTTTTTTTAATTTTTTTTCAACGTTTATTTATTTTTGGGACAGAGAGAGACAGAGCATGAACGGGGGAGGGGCAGAGAGAGAGGGAGACACAGAATCGGAAACAGGCTCCAGGCTCTGAGCCATCAGCCCAGAGCCTGACGCGGGGCTCGAACTCACGGACCCTGAGATCATGACCTGGCTGAAGTCGGACGCTTAACCGACTGCGCCACCCAGGCGCCCCTAATATATATCCTTTTAAATGATCAAATGTCTAACATATTTAGTGCATCAATAGTGTTGGTTAATATTGTTTGCCATGGTTTGGAGTCCTTTTTTTAGACATGTTTTAGCTGTCAGTGGTCATTTAAAGCATAACAACTCAACCCTAACCCACATGTCAGGTGTGTGTGAATAGCGTAGACAGTAAGACTAGTATCCACCTTTCTTTTGCTTCTCAACATGCTATGCTGACACCTGGAGAGGCATCTCTAAGAAAATGGCCCATCAGAGTATGAATTGAGGGCCACATTCTTTCTCCCCATCATTCACTCCCTCCTTGGTACCCAAATTCTGCCTTTAACAATGTACTAATTTATTACTTTTCAATTAATAAAAGTACAGGTTCAGAGGTGAACCAGTGGATAGAAGAACAAGACAGATATGGCATATGTCCCAAGAGTTCTATTTTTACTGAAAGATTTGGGATGGGTGGGAAGGTAGAGTTAAATAACTTAATAAGATTTCTCTTCTAACCAAATTTAATGAAAGTAATTCTTACTTTAATACTAAAGTAAACAGACATGGAGAACACAAAATTTTAATGGAGTTTACAAATAATATGCAAGATTTGAAGAGAACTTCTGTTTGAAGTGACTAACCATCTTCTTCCTTTAGGGTCACTGCTGTAGGAAAGGTTTAGGAGCACTATGCTTCTGATTAAATAAATATTCTGCACTTTTTCTTTTTAAGGCAAATACTAGTAACCCCTATTGAGTTTATCACAGAATTTTTTTTTCTTTGAATAACAGGAGTGATGGGAAGTCATGCTGGCAATGGGTACCTGTGGGTGAGGTGTCAATCCCTGAAGAGCTAGGACAAATGTCTCAAAAGAGGGACAGAGAGAAGTAGACACTGTTTTGTCTAGGGTCACTGTCCGTGAAGCAATGGAGAGTAGAGGCTAAGTGCATGGACCAATGGTCATAGCTGTGCCATCTGCTGTCTTTATCACTCTGGCCAATGTGCTCTAAGCCTTGGTTCTTTCTATTGACCAATGGATACAATGGTGCCTCCTTTACTATGTTCATAGTGAGAATCAAGTTAAGGAAGCTGATATAAGCTATGTATTGAGTACAGTTCCTGGCACAAAGTGAAGTGTTTAATAAATGTGATATAACCTATAAACCTACTTTACCAACTCAAGGGTCCAAAAAGCTTATTTTTGTAATTACTGAATATGTATCTATGAATGAGGATTCTGTGATCACAAGGAATGTTATTTCTCCCTTATTAGGGGGACATGCCTGGCTGTAATGATTATAATACCAGGGCATATTTTGTGCAAGGAATTATCCCAAGATAATTCAGCCTTATCCTTAATCTTGGCATATGTCCCAAGAGTTCTATATTTACTAAAAGATTTGGGATGGGTGGGGATGTAGAGTTAAATAAATTAATAAGATTTCTCTTCTAACCAAGTTTAATGAAAGTAATTCTTACTTTAATACTAAAGTAACCTGCTTCAAACAGGAGAAAAGATGATCCCTTTGCTAGTTAGTTAGTATAACCAAGTAAGCTGGATATAGGCAGGCTGGAGGCAACAAAGATAAATCAGACATAGACCTGCTTTTAAAACCACTCTCCAGAAGGGGAGATAAGACATGTATCACAGATAAGACATCCATCATAACAGGATAGAAATTGCTAGGTGCCTCAAGGTTACAAATAAAATACCATGAGAGTTACAAAGAAATTGCATGTTGTCCTTACTTCAAAGCCAGATTAGTTAAAGATTAAGAGGAACAAGATTTAAAGGAGGAATATTTTCATCAAACTATTATATTTGCAAGAAATAGACACCCCCTTGGTTAAATACAGTAAAGCTGCTGTCTTGAAATTCATAGTAATTTTTGAACAAGGAATCTCACCTTTTTACTTTTTACTGGGCTCTGCAAATTATGTAGCTGGTTCAGAAGAAAACGATGGGGTCAGGAAAGTAGGCTGGGAACAGGACAGTGTTCAGGATCTACCAGAGCACAGGTAACAAGGTAGTTGTTCTTACGGTCCTGGGTTCCTCCATGTCTGCCTACTTTTCTTGTTACTATCAATGAAGTACCTCACATTTTACTACATTTATCTTTTGGATTTTGCTTATTATGGCTTTTGTTTACTGGTAACTTCTCAAGGACCTATTGCCTCATGGCCTCTTTGCCTGCCTTCTACTAAGAGTGCAGATATTTCTGTAGCATACATGAAACTGCCTAACAGAGAATGTGATATATAATTTTTTTTTCAACATTTATTTTTGGGACAGAGAGAGACAGAGCATGAACGGGGGAGGGGCAGAGAGAGAGGGAGACACAGAATCGGAAACAGGCTCCAGGCTCTGAGCCATCAGCCCAGAGCCTGACGTGGGGCTCGAACTCAGGGAGCGCGAGATCGTGACCTGGCTGAAGTCGGACGCTTAACCGACTGCGCCACCCAAGTGCCCCGAGAATGTGATATATATATTCACTCACTTAGTATTTCCAACAGTCCTCTGAAGCAAATTACCTCCATTTTACACATGAGGACCACTGGATTATTATCCAATAATGATAAAAGCTACACCATACATAGGAACAAAGTGCTCTCAGAGAAAATACAAATACTTGAATAACTATAAATTTGGTGGCTATATTTATGATTTCCAGGGGGAAGTAACAACTGAGCTGAGGCTTAAAGATCAAAAGCATTTTTTTAGTCTAAGAAAGGCAAGGGGTTATTCCAGGCAAAGGGAACAGCATAGGCAAAAGCTTGGAGAAAGAGAGCATGTTCCTTTAGGACCAGACAAACCTATTTGGGCTGAACCTGGAATTCACAGGGATTAGCCTCTGAGGAAGGAGTAGTGTGGATAAAGAGATGGGGAATACAACGTGAGGTCATACATAGGAATTTGGATTATCCCATAGAGAACCATAAGGTATTAGATATTGGTGGTGGGGGGGGGGGCGCTGAGTGGCATGAGCATTTGTTTTTAAAACAAAACTTTAGGATAAGAGTGGAGAATGGGTAAGTGGGAATGAGGCAAGAAAGCAAAGGATAAAGGGAGAGGCAGTAATGGTTTCAATGGTCTGAACTGGTGCAATGAGGAAATTGATGCAATGTACACTCCAAGGGAGACACTGACAGAAGTTAGTGAGCCCTTGCAAAGGTGTGAAGATAGAATTCAAAGTGGTCAGAACTGAGGCGGAGCTTTGTGATGACATAGAGATGGGCAAGGGTCAATGGCGACCATTGGAAAAGGGAGTAATTAAAATCAATGTTTTTTCATGTTAATGGCTGGAAAAGAATCCTCATCAAAATGCTCTACTTTGGCTGATGGGACAAGGGACCAGGAGTAGTGAAAGGCCTCGGAGAAATTGAAAAGGAATTTAATTCCTCCACTTCTGTCAAAACTAGGGAAGAGTAGGCAAGGGTATGGTATGATATGGTTGTCAACAACTTCTTGGCATCTTCTCTGACTTCCCCACTATCTAGAGACTAGAATCTCTCACAATGTCCATTTTCCAGGTACACTGCACTTCTTCATCATCATGATAAATTAAATTCCTTTTCAGCTTTGATTTTCTTCATGTCCACAGCAGACTACAGTGTGCAAAGTACAAAGTCAGCTGGTCTGACTTATGAGAGGCTGGGACATCCTGTTCTATAAACATCTGTCATGAGACCAAAATAACCCATGTCTTTAGTGGCCAAATTTTAACAGCTATAAACTGCTTTCTGCTTTTAGTATAGAATCACTGACAAAATCTTACTTTTCAGGTCCTACTGTTTAAAAACATTTTTAAAAATACAAATAACATAACTATTATAGAAAATATAAATATGCACAAAGAAGAAATTAAAAGTTATCCATAATATCATCACCCAGTGAAAACCACCAATAACATGTTACCACCAGCCTTCTCCATATATATTTTTTTCTTATATCTTGTAGTCATATACTCTATACTTTTGCAACCTTTTTTCTTACCAATATTTTAACAAGAAAATTAATATCATTTTACATTATTCTTGTTAATTGTAGAATATCCTCACATGTAAATGTTAAAACTGATTTTTTTAAAGGAATATCTACCCCTGATGTGGGGCTTAAATTCACAACCCAAAGATCAAGGGTTGTATGTTCTACTGACTGAGCCAGCCAAGTGCCCTTAAAAGTAATTTTTGTAATCTGATTGTATTAATTTATACTTTTCCCACCTTACATTTAATTTCCTATGTTCTCACCCTCTTAAGTCCCCCATGTCAGTCAATCTTGTGCTTTTATTTGCCCAGGTCAATAGGATCTATATATTTCACACATGGGCCAGTTCTACCTGCTCATTAGCAAAGTCCAGTCTCACAACAACCTAGCCTGTGATGCTCTCCTCCCCAGACTTGCTGTCATCTGGCCCACTTCCAAAGACTCTCCTAGCTCTGAACACAGAACAGTTTCATGTTCAGTCATTTACCATTTTTAAGAAGCGTAGCTTGCTAAGGAAGTCATAGTGTTCTATAAAGCCCAACACAGAGGAAAACCTTCTTTTCCCAGGCCATACCTCTAAGTATAATCTTTCCCAGCCATCTCACCAACATCTGCTTCTGGAGAAAGAAAGGAGAGAAAAGAAGAGAGAGGAGGAGGAGGAAGACAGAAAGAAAGGCTGGCTAATTCATTGCAAATTCACTGCCACTGTGAAACAGGACATAAACACCAAGGCCTACTTGTGCTCAATCTGTAATATCAGCCTTATGTTGTATCACACCCAGCTCTATTTGTCTTTAGTTTCAAGTCTTTAATCTGGGAAAGTGGAGAGCATAAAGGCCTTGTGATGGATGTTAAGTGTTAGTGACTAGTTGGCAATTCACTGATATCTCAGGATTGATGCTAGTAGGTGAGGAGAGTCATTAAAGAGAGTAAGGCTATCAGACATCACCAAGCTGTAGAAGGAACAGGTAAGGAAACTTATGTAATCTTGGGTGATTTACATAACTTCTCTACACATAAATTGCTGGATCTGTAAAATTGGGTAGTATACAGTAAGTACTCAATAAATGGTGGACTTTTTTTTTCAGTACCTCATACAGTGTTAGGCTTATAACATTTACTAAGTTTCATAGAATGGCTATTAACTGAATGTAATCATTGCTGCTATAGCAGAGGTATATATGTTTCAGACTATTCTAGAGAGAGATAAAACAAACTAACAAAACAGATGACAGTAATTGTTCTAGTTCTGCATTATCAAAGCAATCTTCTGACAAATTTGGGTCTCAGGGCAGGTATGCCCAAGCATTCTGATTATTAGAAAAGACTATTCCTCTTTTAAAATAAATGAACATTACCTTATTTGACTGGTATAAGTCAGTCTTGTAAAACCTGGTCAATTCTTTGTGGATCATAGTGTGTGTTCCACAAATATTTGTTGGATGGATGGATGGATGGATGGATGGATGAATAAGTGAATGAATGAGTGAGTGAATGAATGAATGAATGAATGAATAAATAAATAAATAAATAAATAAATAAATAAATAAATAAATTTGAGTTTTAATATCTGGGAAGACAAACTATTATGTGCTGTCGATTGCATATTACTGTGGTTTTCTCTATTTAAACCATAGATAAAGAGTGCTTGACTCCACTAACCAACTCTTTTGGATACCAAAAGAAACATAAAGTAATCAATTATCAAGATAATCCAGTTATAGAGTTGCAAGGAATATTAGAGTAGTGCTGCATAAAAAGTTAACCCTAGCCTCTTGAAATTTAAAATCTAAAGTCACTTGCCGGGTGTTTTTCAGCATCGTTCTCCTCCTACACACATCCACATTTACCTCTACTTCCAAGCTCTTAAAATTTTTTTTAGATTTTATTTATTTTTGAGAGAGAGAGAGAGAGACAGAGACAGAGCGTGAAGGGGAGGAGCAGAGAGAGGGTCAGGCTCCAGGCTCCACGCTGTTAGCACAGTGCCAAATGCAGGGCTTGAACTCACAAACTGGGAGATCATGACCTAAGTTCAAGTTAGACACCTAACCTACTGAGCCACCCAGGTGCTCTCTACTTCCAAGCTCATAAACCAGCTTCTTTCATAACCTTAGCAAGGAGCGCCCATAACAGAGACTTCTGTATTTTTGGAATAGCTTTGGATACAGTTACAACCTCCATGAGATTCAGAATCTATAGGGATAGTGAGTCACCTAAATTTTAGGACAACTGATACTAGAAAAAATGTTGCTTTTAATCCACCTTACCTTGCCGGACATTTTTTTATAACCTAGAACTCCACATTCAGTTGAGTCAACTGTTATTTCCTGTAGATCAATAACTGGGTAACATTTCTAAATGTAGACAGTTGTTTATGGGACTGGTGGACATAGAATTACTACCTATTTCACAGAAGGTAAAAAAAATTTGCATGTGGGACAAATCATGCTGTCATGGTGGAATGATGCTTATTATTTGGAGAACTTAAAAGCATAAATCCTCATCTACGTATCTCAACTCACATCCTCACCCAACAATGACTGGATGACATGATTTTTAAGGAAACTGTAGACTCTGAAATTTGATGATCATATATTTACATTTTTGCCTTTGGTGGCCTTGAGTGATACAATATAACTGTGTTTTTACACATATAGGGAACGTGGAGGGGAAGGACACATTGGGGAGACAGTCACTAAGAGGAGCTACTTTCAGGTATGGGTAGAATAAAAGAGGAATAAAGTGAGTTTAAGAAGTCTGGAAACTACATATACCCTTAATGATGCTCAAAAACTAAAGAACAAAAAAAGACAACTAAAATTTTTTAAATCACTTTTACCCAAATGCAGCTTCAATGCTGAAAAATATGGCTCCAGACTTCCTACGCATTATACTCGTAGAAATGTTGGGATGATATTTGATAATAAGATAAGCAGTTTAGTGGAAACCCCTAGATAGACCCAGAGGACCGAGATATAAAAAATAAAGTGATATAATAGTAATGATAGCTACTGTTTACCAAGCCTTTACTAAAAGCCAGGCATTATGCTAATACATATAAAATTTCATTTAATCTTTACAACCATCCCACATCACCCTCTTTTACAGATGAGGGAACTGAGGCTTGAGAGATGTAGTAAATCACCCAAGTCAAAGCTACTGAGTGTCAATGCAAGTATTGCAACATAAATTTATTTTCCTCCAAAATCCCATGACTTTCTCTATCATAGATACCTGTGTTTGAGTTTTTGCTTGGCTGCTTCCTGGCTTTTACCAGAAGCAAGTAACACAAACTCTTGTTATCTGTAAAATAATCAAGATACTAGTATCTACTTCATAAGATTGTTGAGAGGATTAAATTACCTAATGCTTTTAAAGTACTTAAAATATGATCTTGTTGCAACAAGTGTTAGCTGTTTACCCACAGTGATGCCACTAGCTTCCTGTGTGGGCAGGGATAACCACTGAAATTTTATGAGCATCATTATTTTTCTCATGGATAAAATGAAGAAGTTGGGCTATGCGATCTTACAAGTTTTTCCAGTTCTAACCTTCTTACCTCATTTTTTCTTTCTGAAAAGCAAATGTAGGTAGCCAGGAATAACCCAGAAACATGTGGAATGAGAGATGAAAGAGAAGTAGAAAAGGACACCTGCCTGGAAGACTGGGTCAGAATTGAACAACAAGACAGACTCAAATTCGTAAAGGTTACCTTAGGTCCCAGGGCAAATTCTACAGAAAGCAAAGGAGATCTTTATCCTGACTTCCATTTAATTTCATTTTTGCACTTGTTTGAGAGCTGTCCTTATTTCCTGTTTAGAATTACAAACCACAATAACCTTCTTTGCTTAATTCTTTATCTCCTCGCTCTTGATCTTGAAGCAAAAAAAAAGAGATAGATTTATTGTAGCCAAGGCCACAAGAATATATAGCCTGCAAGTAGACTGACTTGTCCCATCTGAATGTCAGCTCTGGATATCTGGAGCTGAACTGTTTCCATGGTTTGCTTTATTGCATGTGGCTTATATATTTTTTTCCTGCCATTTTTCCAGCATTTGGCAATGCTGCTATTCTGTCACCATGACAATTTAATGTTGGAGAAAATGCATGGGAAGAAAAAGGAACCGATTTAATGTGTTGAGAGTTGACCCACCAGCTTTGCAGTTCAAAACATACTATTATAGCAAGTTGTGCTGACATATTTTGACAAGTCAGGACAATTGTTTACTCAGTAGCCACCACACTTTTATCAACAAGACTTTTGTAAAACTACTTTTAATCAGCAACATCAGAATTTATAAATTCTTGTAGAGTCCTAGAATCATTTAGAACAGAAGGTAGCCACAGAGAAAAGCTGAAAGACATTAAGGTGACAGTCACAGGTGGAACAGCCAATGTCAAATCTCTATTTTGATTCTTATTTCTTCATTGAAAGAAAAATCCTTCCAAGGTAGTTATCAGAGTTAATATGCTTAGTTTTAATATAATGCTGATTTGCCTGCCAGAATGTGTACTTTCCTTCCCTGGTAGCTGCTCACCTGAGATTCATTCCCTGTTGCTTGTCCTTTGATGGTGATTTTTCTTGTAGATAAAGATGTATTGTCCCGATATTTTTATAGTAATTATGAACCAAGAGCTTGGAGTGACTCAAGATGAAACAGAAGCTGATCAATTGGCGGTAACCACTGTCCTCACCATCATACCTCATACTTCCCTGGCCACAGTATCAAACCCAAGCCCAGTGTCCCCTCTGTGGCCTATCCCTTTGGGCAGTGCCTCATCTGGATCCAAAACCATCCCTTGTCACTGAAATATGACTCTGATTTCCCAAGATCTGAAGAACTATATGGGATCATAGGCTCTCTTGGATACAGCTTCCAGCTCCATTAATTTATTCATCTATTAAATAGATATGTTTGAGTCCCTGTTTTAACAGGCATCTTCCAAATGCTTACTCTCTACAACTTATGAATCCATCATTTGTCTACAACGTATTTATCACTTATCAAGTATGCCCTCAGCCATGTTGACCACCTCCAAGGTTTGGAAACCCATTACTCAGTAAAGCAGTGTGTTACAAAACTTTCAAAGGCTTTGTTAGAAATTACTTATTTGTATTAAGATAAAGTATATCTTCTTGAAGTTTCTGTTAGTATTCCTTTCCTTCCTTTCTCATCCTTAATTCCCTCCATCATTTTTCTTATGACAAAACTATGAATTCATTTACCTTCACCTGAACATGCTCTAAGCCCTTCTTAAAGTGTAGTGCCAGAGAAGCCAAAAAAAAAAAAAATCCCTCAGATATGGTTAAGTTGCCCATCAAGAAGAATGTCCTCAAAACTATGTGTGCCCTCTTATCAGTCGTAAGGTTACAACAATAAACATTATGAAAATAGTTACAATTAATGAATGTTAGACATTGTGCCAAAAGAGAAAAATACTTTGGGACATGTTATCAAGTGGGATTTTTTTCCCCATCATCCCACCACTTGATGTTAAGATCTCAAAGCTGAGGTCTTAGCTTATGGTAGTGCGGAGCTACCATACAAAGAGTACTGAGTATGATGAGGGATGTGAATATTTCCATCCTTGCCCTTAAAAGCCTGATGGGGGAAGGGCCTCTAAGAAAATCACTAGCAAAGGCTAGAGTGTCTGCAGGAGGAGGGACTGGTGGTTCGTACTCCGGCTAGACATTTGCTTATATCTCTCCCCTGCTACCATTCATTTCATTTCAGTGGGATTCAGCCCATGTCAGGTCCCCTGCTTTGTCTGTATTTTCTACCACTCTGAAGTCACTTCTACCTGGAAAACTCATATTCATTTAGTTATGAAGACTGAAGATTCAAGACACAGTGTTTATACTTCACCTCAACCACTATTTGTCTAGATGACCTTGGACAATTGATTCAAACTCTCCATGCTCCAACTGCTTCAATCTACAGATTGAGAATAACTCCTAGTGCTGTGATTATTAAATAAATTATTATATTTAAAGGCTTTATCAAGTGCCTGGCACATAATAAGAGTGTCCTAAGACTTCTCTCATATATTGCCTTATTATTTTTATTTTTATTACTATCTGTAGACATATCTTGGTGAACCCCTTTTAATCTTTCTCTTTTTCTTGTAACTCTTGTCCAGTCTTTTAGGGAAATTTTTTTATCTTCTTTTCCAGATTTTTTTTTAAGCCTAATTATTCTCTTTGAAAGTTAATAAACAAGTCTAATGGTGGCTGATTAAAATGGAAGTACTAGTATTGAGACAGCAAAGGAAAGATAAACAACACAATTTAAAGAGAAATTAGGCAACAAACACTAGTTCTGTTAACCATTGAGAGTCCAGTAAGAGTCTATGAAACTATTTCATTTTCTCACGTTTGCTCACTTCCCAAGACACTTCAGTGTGGCTTCTTTTCCCATCAATACCTCCAAAATAGCTCTTGCAAGGTCCACCAATGACGTCCACTTTCATCTATCAGGAAACCCTTTTCATTCCTTATCATCCTTGACCAGACAGCAGTAGTCAACAGTGAGGACTCCTACTTCTTTCTTGAAACTATTCTTTCTTCCCACATCTTCCATGACACCACAATCTCCTGGCTTTTTACACCTCTCTGGTCCCTCTTTTGCAGATGTATCAGGTCATCCTTCTCTACTTGATGTAAATAATGAAGATTCCCAAGGATTTGTCCCAGAACTGCGTCTCACTTTACTCTAAATTCTTGTCCTGCCATATTACTTATGCCTGAAGCTTCAGTAACAATTTAGACACTGATGACCTTCATTTGTACCTTCAGTTCAAACTACTCCAGTGAGTTTTTCTGGATGTTTTCTTTCCATTGGCATGCCTAAAATGCTCCATTTTGATATCACAAACTCCACATGTCTAAGAACAGACTCATGATCTTCCCCCCAGTACCTGGTTCTTTCTACTATTTATTTTTTAAATTATTATTTTATTAGAGAGGGAGAGAGAGAGCACATATGTATTATTTTATTAGAGAGAGAGAGGGGGGCAGAGAGAGATGGAGAGAGAATCTTAAGCAGGCTCCACACTCATCACAGAGCCCAACGTGGGGTTCAATCCCACAACCTTGGGATCATGACCTGAGCCAAAATCAAGAGTTGGATGCTCAATCGCTCAACCATTTGAGCCACCCAGGCTCTGCATCCACTATTTTTTATTTTAACTATGGTCATAAGCTTATGCATTCATCCAATTGCACAAGCCAGAAGCCCAAGACATGTTCTGTGATGCCCACTACCCACAGCCAATCCATCAACAACCTCCAAACTATCTCTGTTTTCTTCTCATCATTTCCACTTTTCTATCCTAGGCCAAGCAGCCATTAAATCTCATTCACAGCACTGCAAAAACTTCCAAACTTTATCTACGTCTACTCTGGCCACCCTGCAATCCAGTGATTAAACACACACACACACACACACACACACACACACACACACACACACTTATGATTTTAAGCTAAAGATCAACATCATTGCACAAGAGTCTGCTGTGATCTTGATTCCTTCCTAGTCTTTTCTGCCATCTGCCACTTCAACTTCTGTGCTCCAGCCACACTGGCCCTCTTCCTGTTTCTCAGCCAGAAAAGCACCTCCTCCTCTTTAGACTTCTGTGCACTCAATCCCCCTCGGCCCCAGACACCTGCCTCAGTCCACCAATCACACATTACCAAGACAACTTTATTCAGATCTCAGTCCAAGTATCACCTCTTCAGGAATGTTTCCCCCCACTGCCCACCCCTAACCTTGTGTAACTCAGGTTTCTTTATCATACACTTTTAGGGAATGTTATACTTTTTCTTCTTAGCACTTACCTCAATTTGTGATTATTTATTCATTTAGTGAGGTAATTTGATTAACATCTGCCTCCTCCACTGACTATAAACTTTGAGAGGAATTGTGTCAAACCACGGTGTCCTTCTATTTAAATTAGTGCCTGTCTCAAGGTAGGGTCTCAAGTGATATTTGTTGACAGGAGAAATCAGCACCTCTTTATCCTACTCTAAATAAATCTGCTTTTCATTGTACACCATTCTAGGTATGTTTTGTAAATCTGTTCTAAATATTTTCTCTCAACACAGAGCTTTTATTTTACTATTTTTTCCTCTAAAATCCCTGGTATTTCAGTCCACTGTGGGCTGAACTGCCTTTTTAATATGCTTTTCAATGCATCTGTATAACGTGGGGATTTTATTTGCAAATGTAGATCCACAGCACCCTGACCCCTACAGAACTTCTGAGCCCATACGTCTCTGGGTGGGGTTGAGGAATTTTTTTTTTTTTTAACAAATACTACTACATAAATCTTCTGCACACTAAAGTTTGAGCACAAATCCTTTTTTTTAGTTCAGACTAGCAATCTAGAAGAAAATGTATTCTTATCCCTAAACAACTTCTATATAGACTTGTAGACTAAAGCCTGCTTCTAAGCTCTGTTTTACAAAAAGATCACATTTTTTTTTTGCTTCAGTAAATAAGCAGAAACAAAAGTGATGGAACCCAAAATATTGATGGCTTACCATTGGCTTGACCCCAAAACCATATGGAACAGTAAGCCAAAGGAATTCCAACATGACAAATGAGACAGTGAGCAAAGGGTTTGGCCAGAAGTAACTCCTGAGTATAAATCTGCATTAAAAATTCAAGCTAATTCCATCTTGTTTTGCAACTTGGTATTTAAAATTTGCTTTTTTGCTAGCTCAAAAAGACTGACAAACAAGGTTGATTTCCAGCAGTCAGGTAGGTGAGTTTCTATCCATTCTCTTTTGCATCTTTTCAGGCTCTTTGTTAAAAAAAAAAAAAAAAAAAAAAGACTCAGATTTTGAACACTGAACACTGTTCCTGGTAAAGCCAGACCTTGTCATGGAATGCAGGTAGCTACACTTTCTAACTGTACAAGCAGAAAGAGAAACCAGAAAAATATTTATTCCCGACTGTCAGCAGTTGGGGGTCTGTCTGCTTGGTGGACCCATGTGACTAAGTGGCAAATATCTGGGAGGATAAACAGGAAGTATCAAACCATTTAGGGCAGGCTTTGAGATGATCTGAAGTGGGTCCTCTTTCTTCATTTTGAAGATACTTATGGGAAACCAAATGGGTCTCAAGAGGGCAGTGATCTGTCGGCATTCCACACCTCTGAACTTCCCTATCTGTTCTGCAGGATCATCAGTCACGTATGAATGTATGTATGGGTGTGTTTATTTAAGTTCATTTATTTATTTTGAGAGAGACAGAGACAGCATGAGTGGGGGAGGGGCAGAGAGAGAGGGAGACAAAGAATCCCAAGCAGGCTCCACACTGTCAGCACAGAACCTGATGTGGCGATCGAACTCACCAAACTGTGACATGATGACCTGAGTCAAAACTAAGTCGGATTCTTAAGTGACTGAGCCACATAGGTACCCATAACTTATCTATTTATTTACTTGTTTATCTCTGAACCCAGGCTAGAAACCAAGGCAAGGCCACGGGGAGAAGAATCAAGGGGTTGGGGTCACAGTCAGAATGGATACCAAAAGCTAGAATCAGAGGTAATGATCTGCCAAGTGTGTATGTTACTAAGTTCTGGCTTGTGATTCACAGCTGAAACATCAGGAATTGTAGGGGAAATGTCCTTGGATAAACATTCAAAGCTAGTGAATTATTTCCATTTCATAATCCTTATCTGGGAAAGATTTTTGAGAATTTCCCACAATCTATAATATACTTATTTATAAATTATATGTAGATGCTACCCTAGTTTTACATTATGAGCATTATAAGACAAAAACAGACACTGAATTAGTCTACTAGAATATTGAAATAGTAATTTCAATGTATTTTCCATACCCCTAAATATTGTTTTATTGCACTCAACTTCAGAGACCACTGGTTTAGACACAGTTGCTTCTATATGTATGCAAATGAGCTAGACTGAGAGTAGGTTTTCTTAGTTGTATTTCTCCAGAGTTTTGGCCATTAAGTTTTCATTGCAATGCCACAATGGACTCATTCTTGTTGATATGGGAGGGACTTCATTATGAATCATGAAAAGGTTCACAGCAGCATTAAGTAAATAGGAAAAAAAAAGTCAAATGTTAAACAATAGAGGATTGGCTAAATAAATACTGCTGTGTTTGTATAATGAAATGTTTTATTTCCAATATAAATGAAAGTTTCAAGGATGTTCTCATGCTATATGGGTTGAAGCGTATCCTCCCCAAATTCATATGTTGAAGTCTAAATCGCCAGGATCGCAGAATGTGATATTATTCGGAAGCAGGGTTGTTGCAAATGTTAAGACGGTTAAGGTGTGGTTATAGCGGAATAGAGTGGACCCCTAATCCAATGACTGGTGTCCATATAAAAAAAGGAAAATTTGCACAGAGGGAGATCACCATGGGAAGATTGGAGTTATGTTTCCATAAGCTTAGGAACAACAAATATTGCTGGCAAACCACCAAAAGCAGGGACAGAGGCATGGAACAGATTCTCCCTCACAGCCCTCAGTAAGAGTTAACTCCACTGAAAACTTGATCTTGGACCTCTAGCCTCCACAACTGTGAGAAAATAGATTTCTGTTTAAGCCACCCCCAGTCTATGGTATTTTGTTATGGCAGCCCTACCAGAGAAAAACAGGTGCCATACTAGGACACCATGTTAAATTAAAAAGATAGGACATAAAATGCCTATGTAATGTGATCCCAATTGTGCACACATACTCACATATATATATGTAGAAAAAACTCTGGAAATGTTATTGGTTACCTTTGAGTTGTGGGTAACTTTTTCTCCATTTTCCCCCTATATTTTCTAAGTTTTCTGCAAAAGGATTAATGTTTGTGCAGACATCTATACTTTCTAAGTTTTTAATTTTATAAAAAAAAAGTTTTTTAAGCTTTTAAGCTTTTTGTTATGTAAAAAATGAATTACTCCAAAGAAAGTATTTCTACTGCACCTAAGGTAGATGATGATGAGTACATAATTCAGTATGGAAATCTCTGGGATGTATACTTTTCCCATTGTGTGTGGTCTAAAGTTCTTAATGAACAGACACAATTCAGCCATCATCCCTGATGTTCAGCCCTGCTCAGTCATCACTGACCCTCTTCGTTCTTCCCTTACTCATGAATACTCTTTACCTAGTAAAGTTAGTGGATGTTCATAAGCTTCTGCTTCTTAATCTGTAAACTGAGAGCACAGGTACTCTGCCTCCCTCAGCCCAAACAAGATTAACATATATGAAAGTGTCCTGATGAAAGATATAGCCCAACAACCAAGAGGTGGTGGTTGTGCTAGTAACAATGCTATGGAAGAATAGCCTAACCCCTGATGTGGCTGCCTGGACTGATTTAGGAGCAGACAGCTGGGAACTCTACCGTGCAGTGGACACTCCATCCAGGCAGCAGTAGCCACCGCTAGAAGCTCAACACTGCTTCACTGACAAGCCTGGGGGTCACCTGCTTATCACTGACATTCAAAGACTCTTTCCTTAATGTGAAATAGACATGGTTCCTGATGTCTTAGCTTTGAAAGACCTGCCCACTTCTCTTGAGAACCTCATTCCTCAGAGTTTAGCCTGCCTGCCAAATCAGATTCTCTGCTTGGCATCAAAACTTTTCTATTCTTTGGTTTCTTGGTTGTTATCTTTTTTTTTTTTTTTTTCCTAAATTAGGCTTCATGCCCACTGCTGGTCCCAGTGTGGGGCTTGAACTCATGACTGTGAGATCAAGTCGGATGCTTAACTGACTGAGCCACGCAGATGTCCCAGTCCTTTTCTTTCCTTTAATAGGAGTAGCTATAGTAGTAATAGTAGGCACATGGTATAGTTTCATCAACTGACTTCCTCTCGCCAGCATTTACAGTCTTATCCTGTCACTCAGTGGTTTTTACAAGGAGCTCAGGACATATAAGCAGATAGCACATTAATAGCTGTATTTTTTTTTTTATTGTTTGTTTATTTTGAGAGAGAGTATGAATGCAAGTGGGGGAGGGGCAGAGAGAGAGAGAGAGAGACAGAGAATCCCAAGTAGACTCTGTGCTGTCAACACAGAGCCCAACTCCAGGCTCAATCCCACCAACTGTGAGATCATGACCTGAGCCAAGATCAAGAGTTGGGAGCTTCACCGACTAAGCCACTCAAACACCCTGTTTGGCAGTATTTCTTTTCTTAAAAAACGAATTTTTCTCCCAAGCCTCTCATATATAATATATTCCAAAGAAAAAGATTTTGAAGGGAAAAATGAAAGATGGAAAAGTATAAAGCTGAGTAAAAAATTCTGTTTTCTCAGTTCCCTAAGATCACTGATATCACAAAGAGAATGACTTAACTTTATATAACACACATTAGAAAAACAGAAGACACGTGAGAAACTTTTGCTGCACATCCTAGGGTGTAAAGTTTCTCACATGTCTTCCATTTCCCTGATTCAATTTTGTCTGCTCTGAGGCCCCATTTCATTAGGCTTTTAGGAAAGTCCATGTCAGTCATTACTGTGGCTTCCCTCCTCCCTCTAGGTTCATGCGAAGGTTTCTGGGTTTACACAGATCAAAATGTTTGGGGAAGGCCACTGTGCCATTTCCCAGTATGCTGGGAGGAGTTCAAGATGGAGGTCACTGATGCTACCCAAGGATCACCCCACCCACCCACACAAAACCCTTTCTGGTCTCCTCTAAGCTCTCAACACTGTCCAGGTCTGTTTACTCCCACCTCAGAACTCAAGAAAAGACACTCCTTTCTTCCTAGAGCCAGTTCTTTGAAAACAAAAACTTCTTAATTTCACCCTGAGGGTAAGGACAGTTTCTGCTCTTCAGGGTTGGAAGTCTGCATTGCCCTTTGGTTTGGTGGTGTAACGGAGAGAGTGAGCTGGGATGAAAAGAGAAGACACATTATATTCTTTTCTTCTTCTACACTAGTCAGAACAAAACACAAGCAATATCTCAGTAAATAATCTGCCATTTTTAGAATATTCAAGGATTAAAGGCCCATGTGTTTTTGGAAAGGAAAATAACTTAATCCTGAGAGCACCCTAGGCAGTTACCAGGCCATGGTTATCAATGTGAAGTGCCTGTCTTCACTAAGATTGGCACCAATGTGTACCCTAGTATTAAAATCACATCCTCCCCTTGTTGCCTAGTGAGGGTAAGTGGAGGTCCGGGCAGGGCAGACCACCAGAAAAGGAGCATTGTTCAGCTGGTGCACAGGCAAATTAGAACCTGGAAGTTCTGGTAGCTTACAATCTCCCGGGCCCCCACAGCCTGTCTCTGTGCTTTGACTATTTCAATCAAGGGTATTGCCTAGGGAGTTGGCATGGTCAAAGGAACTAAAGGGATTTGGGGACCTTCAAGAGGCCTGTGTTGTAATACAGTCACAACTGTAGGACCCTGAAGCCCAGCAGTGAAGGCTTTAGTGGGTGATGCCAAACAAATTAACAAGATACAGGGTTTGTCGATGCAGGTAGGGTGATGTGTGGGGTGGTGCTGTGCCAAACATGACACAGCACCCTGTCATGTGAGTCAACCTAGGAGTTCCCTCAGCAAACACATCTGCCCTAGCAGGCCTCCTCTGTAGCACATGCTTTTCTTAACTCTACTTTCCACATGAGAATCCACAACATTTTTTTGTGTGATTTTGCCTCCCACAGGAAAATAACTTTGGTTTTGACAGTATATAAAAATTCTACTTGTTTTCTGTAAAGTGTTCAAGCAACATAAAAGAGTACGCAGATGATAAAGGAAACCTTGTCATGATTTCATCCATGCAACACCAGGACATACAAGTGCCCAGGTAGGCCATGATAGGCCTCCTATGTCCTGATAATCCTTAACATATAGTCCCTTTCTTGACAGGAGTGGCTTGGTGAAAGTGAAATCTGTTTATGGTATTCACTGTTTTATTCCCAAGGATACTATTCCAACAGGTAGGATGGACATCAGTCATCATGAGACATCTCTCTACTTAATGAGTTCTGTGTGGAAAATGGAATTAACTTCTGCCATGTTTCTGGTTGATTCCAATGATCTTTTAGGGGCCTTATCTGATTTGATCTTTATTCCAGCTATGACCATAGGCCACAGAAAAATCCATTTTTAAATGTTTGGTATGTATTCTTCCAGATTTTTGTTCTAGGCATGATACATTTACATACACAAACTACCCACAAAAGGGGTAATACTGTACATACTGATCAAACGTTTCTTCTATTCAGCTTCTCTGGGAGAGGGGAATACGAACCTGAATGGGCCTAATTCTGTGACACTGATGACGTCAATGTCAAAGTCAAAGGTCATGCACATGGTTCTCTCTCTCCCTAGACACCCTCTTTGTGCTACTTTTCTTTAGGTGTGGTGACCTTAAGGCTGGACTTTGGAGTGCATCCAAAGTCTTGCTTTCTTTTCTCTTATTTATGTGCTCCAAAGTTTGTCATTTGGATCACAGGTGATAAGATTGAGGCTTCTGAGGAGAGACCCCACCTAATCTTGGATATAAACCTCATAATCCAGCCCAGTTTACCAGAAAGCTCTTCATTACGAGACTGATCAAGAGTAGTGGTAAAGGAGTGGTATCTTATGCGAGATTTATGTTTGTTCCTTGAGGTTCTCACTCCTTCATGAACTTAAAAGTGGGAATAAGTGGCAGGGATAAAGCAGGAGGTTAGCCTTCCTGGGTCCCATGCTTGTCACCTCATTGTTTTCAAAACCTCACATTCTTCACTGTTGTATTTACATCATGTTACGTGTGGACAGTTTCCCACAGCAATACCTAGAGACCTACTTCAGCTTGTAAATCATGACTGCCACAACACCATGATACACTGTCCGGATCCCCCTTCAGGGACAGGTATATTGCCCCAGACCTGGGAATGCTGTCTGCAGACTGCCTCCAGCTGTCAGTTATTTCAGGAAGTGTCAAAGTTGTGGAGCATTGTCTTGCCCAAGGTCACACACTTCCTGGGGTAGCCCACATGCAGGGACTGATCAACTGGGAGTATAACAGTCAGGTCATTATGGGCAAATTCAGAGAAATTCTGACAGGGCTCCCCTTGGAGTCCATCAAAGCTGTCACTGAAGATTGGCCACATGCTATAGCTTTGAGCAACAAGGTATCAGCCCAAGTCTGATAGCAACTTCTGGGAATTTTCCGTTTTCTTGACAGAAATATTACCTATTCTAATTGGTTTCTGTGAGTGGCAGAATAATGCCCTCTGACAAGATATCCACATCCTTATCCCCGGAATCTATGACCATGTTACCCTACACAGCAAAAGGGATCTTACAGGTGTGATTAAGTTAAGGCTCTTGAGATGGGGAGATTACCCTGGATGATCCAGGAAGGTTCAACATAATCATAAATGTTCTTAGGGAGACAGGAGGCTCAGAGTTAGGGAAGATGTGATAAAAGAAGCAGGGATCAGAGATAAAGTTTTGAAGAGCTAGGCCATTGGCTTGAAGATGAAGGAAGGGGCTATGAGTCAAGGAATATAAAAGCCCCTAGAAACTGGAAAAGGCAAGGAATGGATTCTCCTGAGAGCCTCCAAAAGGAATGCAGCCATGTGAGCACCTTGGTTTTAGCAGGCTGTAAGTGATTTCAGGCTTCTGACTTCCAAAAGTGCAAGATTATAAATTTGTGTTTTAAGTCTCTAAGTCTGTGGTAATTTGTTAAAGCAGCAATAAGAAACCAGTATAGTTGGGGCACCTGGGTGGTTCAGTTGGCCAAGTGTACAACTCTTGATTTCAGCTCAGGTCATGGTCTTGCAGTTCGTGGGATCAAGCCCTGAGTCAGGCTCTGCACTGACAGTGCGGAGACAGCTTGGGATTCTCTCTCTCTCCCTCTGCCCCTCCCCTGCTCACACTGTCTCAAAAATAAACAAGGTAAAACTTAAAAAAAAAAAAAAAAGAAACCAATATAGTTTCCTTTCCCCTTTTTCCTCCCTCCTGTATAGGCTGTGTATAAAATGGATGAACTACAGCAGCTACTTTGAGATTATGTGGAGGAAAAGGTCCAAAGACACACAGAGAACTTGCCTTGAAATCTTTCAGCCACTGAACTAATGCCAGTAATTTCCTACCTCTACATTTCCTGGCTTACAAAGAAATAAAGCAAAAACAAAAGAAAAAAAAACCCTCTTTTCATCTTCATATCACTTTAGTTACATGATATGTGTATGTGTGTGTGTGTGTGTTACTTATAAAAAACTATTTCTAAGGTTATATTCCAAAATGTTCACTGAAGTTCGTCACAGTTTTGGGTGTTAACTTCCCTGCTATATTTTGTTTTTGTAATAAACAACATTGTTTTAAGGAAAAGGAGGTGAGAACAGGAAAGATTCACCAAAAGCAGTTTTGATAAGCACCAATGTCTATCTGTGAGTTGAAGAAAAAAATAGACAAAGACTGGTCAATAACAAGAAGTTTCGGAATGAGAAGATGTTGCAAAGGCCAGGCAAGGCCAGAGAGGTAAGTGTACCCTCATAAATTTATTGTAGTGGAGTCTCACGAAAGTGAGAACACCACCCAAAGACTCAGAAAAGTGCTTATGTTGGAGTGCCTGGGTGGCTGTCGGTTAAGCATCCAACTTCAGCTCAAGTCATGATCTCACAGTTTGTGAGTCCAAGCCCTATGTTGGGCTCTGTATTGACAGCTCAGAGCCTGGAGCCTGCTTCAGATTCTGTGTCTCCCTCTCTCTCTGCCCCTCCCCCACTTGTGCTCGCTCTCTCTCTCTCTCTCTCTCTCTCTCTCAAAAATAAAATGTAAAAAAAAAAAAAAAAAAGAATTAAAAAAAGAAAACTGCTTATGTTGTATCAACAAATAATATAAACCATTTAGTCAAAGCTATATATTGTAATATTTCCTAATTAATGCCATGCTTTCAGGGGCTCCTGGGGGGCTCAGTTGATTAAGTGTCCAGCTCTTAATTTCGGCTCAGGTCACGATCTCATGGTTTGTGAGGTTGAGCCCCACATTGGGCTCTGCACTGACACCATGGTGCCTGCTTGGGATTCTCTCTCTCCCTCTCTGCTCCTCCTCTACTCACGTTCTCTCTCTCTCTCTCTCTCAAGTAAATAAACTTTAAAATAAATAAATAACACCATGCTTCCATAATCATGTCATTCTTGCCTTCCCTGTTCCCCTCCCCTGTTTTATCGCTGCTTGTGGCACTGCTCTGACACTCCCTATTTTGACTTTCATTATCAGTCTCCCTCCCCTAGGATTTAAGCTCCATGAAACAAGGATGTTTGGTCTCTTTTGTTCGCTGTTCCACTTTCACCTCCAACAGCACCTGGCACACCACATGTATCAGTAAATATTTACCCAATGAGTGGATGAGCCACACAGCAAGGGCTCGTAAATATTTTCTGTAAGTTCAGATAATAAACACTTTAGGTTTTGCAGGCCAAGAGGCACAATCAAGAATATTATTGAGGTCCGTGTGTGACAACTATTCAAAATGTAAAAACCATCCTAAGCTCACAGTCTTGTGAAATGAGGCTGCAGGCGGGGTCTGCGCTGAATGCGCTAGTTTGTCAGCTCCTGAACTGGAGGATTAATAACTCCACAAAAATGAAAAATGCCCTTCAACTATCTTGAATCTCACACATTTCTGGCACCTTTTGGGAACTCAGCCAATCCCACACCTGTGGAAGCGACATGAGTTACCAATTGTGTCTTTATAGAGTAAGAGCTAGCACTCATTCAGGTCTAAATCTTAAGATAATTTAGGGTAGGACCAGCTCACACCAGTGCTTATTACTAACGGCCTGTTGTGTGCAATGCACTATGCCAAGACCTAGTGGTATACTTAATGTTTAAAATCCAGCAGCAGAATTTATTCTTAATGCTTTGACAAAAGTAGGCAATCGGATTCGGTTTTCTCAGGCACCTGAATGAATTCCATATTAAAATTGACATACGGGGTACATGTTAAAAAAAATGAGTCAGAGTTAGCCTGATTCTACAATAGTGTTGGGCTAAATCATATTCTGTCATATTTTTCACTTACCAGGATGTTTTTAAGGTTTATCCATGTTTCTATATATACATTAATCTCCTAGCTTTTAACTACGGCTTAATATTCTCAGGATATATCCTCCACGTTTTACTCATCTTGTTGTGTAATGGTGGCCCCTGTGTGGCAACTACTCCCCTGTGACCAAAACCACACTGTAATGAACACCATCTCCTTGGGGACCTGGGTGAGGTTCTATCATGATGTGTTCCTAAGTAGGTGCCCTTTTCATTAAACTTAAATCTTGAATTTTGAAATAGTCGAATTTTGTGCTTTTATTTTTTATTTTTTTTTTAATGTTTATTTTGAGAGAGAGACAGAGTGCAGGTGGGAGAGGGACAGAGAGGGAGACACAGAATCCAAAGCAGGCTGCAGGCTCCAGGCTCTGAGCTGTCAGCACAGAGCCTGACGCAGGGCTCAAACTCACACACCGTGAGATCATGACCTGAGCCTAAGTCAGACGCTTAACTGACTGAGCCACCCAGGCACTGGGTTCTTTTAGGTTTTTTAAGAAAAACATCTCCCTTATTCAGAGGACTTAAAGATTCTATTACATTGTTTTTGTCCTTTATCATTTTCCTCTTTTATATTTAAGTCTTTAATCCACTGAAGATTATTTCTGTACTTGATGTGAGACCCCATACTGTCTCCACTATTTTAGTAAGTGTCTACTATTCTATGCCAAGTTTGTATATATTAATATTTATGTGTAATATATGCATATTATAGTGTTTTGGGAGGGAATGGAAGAGAAGGCGAGGGACCTGATAAGGTTTCCAAAATATATAAGGAAGAACAAAGGTCTATAAAGGCAATGCCACGGAAGAAAAACTTACAAGGTTTTACAAAGTCTGCGTGAAAAAAAAAAAAGTGGTACTTGCAAATAGACTAAAGTAACAAGAGCAGAGAACAAAATCGAACATCTCAATATCTGTATATTTCAGCTTTCTACTTTGTTACCCCCAGAAAACCTCTACTGGAATTTTGACTGAAATTTCAATGAAATTATGTATTTGGGAGTCAATTGATATCTCTAAAATGTTGAGTTGTTTCACTCATGAAACACAAAGAATCCTTTTACCCTTGTTTTATTCTTTCGGATGCAATCCCAGAACTAGTCTATGAATCAGGGTTCAGTTAAGAAAATGAAAACCACAGGAGACATTTCAAGTAGGTGGGGATTTCATTTAGGAAATTAGAAACCTACACAATTTTTGGAAGGGTAGGAAACATGAAGATCAGGCAAAAACTTCAACTGGCTTTCAGGAAATCCAGAGGAGCAAGAATGTAAGGAATTGCAGGAATCCCTGGAATAGCAGGGAAGCTATTGTCATCTCAGCCACCTGCCGCCCCTAAAGCCTTAGGTAGTTTACCCAGAAGCCTGACAACTTCAGGCCTGCCAACAGTCCCCACTTCTGTCCACTGCCATTACCGGGGAATTTTGGCTTTTCCTCTCATTTCCCCTTCCAAATGTCAAATTCTTCTGACTGGCAAAATCTAAACCAGAACTCTCCTGGCAAGAGATAGGGATGATACTAAGTTGACAAACAACAACCCGGCACAAAAGAAAAAGTGCTTAAGAAATGTGATTTGTGACAAGTTAACATTTAGAATGTACAGTATCAAAATTATTTTAAGTATGATTCAAAGGAAGCACATTTTAACTGATTCAGTGATATCGCATATCATTTCACTTGGAAGCAGTACAAAGGTAACATTTGCAGACTTTTAAAATACAGTGGATTTTTCGCAAGGAGTTACTATCTCTGCAAAGATCACATACACGATGTGATACAGTGATCCCGCACTGTTCAGCCCTTGCTGTACCTTAATTAAACTGTGTCTAGTTAGAACTCCACAGTTGAAAGGGCATGAAGAATTTGATGACTGCTCAGGCAGTAGCAATAAAAATGATTCATAGTCCTAAAGTATAAGTAGGATTGTTATCCAGCACAGGGGTCTTCAAACTCTTCTGATAACACATCCTAATCAATAAAGATGCCTTGGTACACACAAACACCGAAATTAAAAGAATGAAATAGAATTAGACAGGTTCTGACATTTTCTTCAAGCATCCCGATGGATCGTTTTAGGAGGCCCTGGAAGTTCACACACTCCATTGGAGAAAACACTGACTTGTCTGCTCTGTGGGTATTTTCTCTGTATCCCCCATCAAACTCCTCAAAGCCAGAAACTGCAAACATGTTGCCCATTACATACAGCACAACACCTGGAGACCCAGTCAATATTTAAATTAAAAGTCAGGTTCACATGAATGACATCATAGCTGCCAGGAGAGGGCAGATGTGAGTAGGGCATAAGGAAATCCCTACCCAGAGATCCATAACATGGAAGAAGACAACAGTTGGAGCAAAGTGGGGTGCAGGTTCTAGAAAGAACATTGAAGAGAGCCAAAGAGCTATGAATGGAAAGAGAAATGAAACATCCATTTACAACCAGGACACAGGAAGCAACTGCCAAAGGCACAGTAAGAAAAATCTTGGGGATTTAGGCATGTGTGGCTCATCTCAGGGATGGAAAAAGGAGAGAGGAGGAGACAGGGAGAGAGGGAGGGAGAGAGACAGACGGATAGAGAGAGAACGAGTGAGCCAGCAAGGGAGCTCTAGTCCTGAAGCCAAAAGGCTCAAAGCCAGAATCAGAGAGAGCTTCAGTGTCTATCCAATCAAATTTCAGGAGCTGGGCAGGCACTGTCAGAGCTTCTAGGACTCAGAAGTTTATAAGGCAATTATCATGAAAATATGCCTGGGAGTGAGACTTTTGAGACAACAAACCATTATTCTCAGTCTTGTGATTTTTGATCTTGAAGATTCTTTTATCCTTTCCAACCTAGGGAGGCACGTGAGGCTCTGGCACACTGTTTGAAGTGTTACAGCTCAAAATACAAGTAGTTCTAGTGCGTTGCCTGGCCGAGAGCACTCATTCACAGAAGGTGTTTTGAACACTGATTTATCCTAGATGAAGGGCACTCTACAGAAGGACACCACCTATAAAGTACACCATAGGAATGAGACCCCTCCCCCCCTTCCTCACCCCGTGTTACACAATGTGCAGGCTTGGTGCCCTCCTGGGACAAGGTGCTGTTCCAGGCCCCAGGGACACAGAATTGAATGAAAAAGAAAAAGGCCCTGCCTCATAAGACTTACCTTCTAGTAGGACAATAACCAGGGAGCCAACGAATAGATATTAAGTTCCAGACAGTGATAGTCCAATGGGGAGAACAAAGCAGGAGATGCAAGAGAATGTGCTGATGGAGAAGGCTGACTCTTCTACAGAGTAGCGAGAGACTTGAATAATGTGAGCAACCCCCGTGAATCTCTGAAAAAAAAGCATTCCAGGGAGAGTGACTAATGAGTGCAAAATTCTTAAGGAAGAGCTGCTCTTGGTGTGTCTGAGGACACAGCAGAAAGGTCAATGTGGTTGCAGAGGATTAAGCAAAGGGATGAGTGTTGAGGAAGTAAGGTTGGAAAGATAAGAAGAGCTAGACCTTGAAGGGCCTTGAAGGTCATTGGTGAAAAGTTGAAATTTTCATCTTAGTGTGGGTGGGGAGGTGGCGGGGGTTGGGGGGGGCAATCACTGGCTGTAGGAGCCTGAGACAGGAAGTCATGGTGTGCTGAAGCCAAAGAACTGACTCAAATTTCTAGCAATTTTGTGAACCTCTTGTTAAACACAACCATTATGTAAAAATCAAATGGTATATACTCACAATTAAATAAATTATATTGAAAGCAAAGCTCATAAATAATGAAAAGTCATTGCTTCCTATTTTACTCCATTTAACCATTATCTATGACATTGAAGGGATGTGTATCTTTTTATCTGTAGTGGGGAAATACAGGTGCTACTGTGCCTCTCTTCCCAACTTCACGTTCAGTGGGACTCATGTAGGTAGCTTAAAACTGGCCACAGCAGGAGTATTTATACTGCAGAACAACAAAGGCTACAGAGCAGGGCTTCTCCAGCCTCCAGAGGTGGCTGTTAAACATTCACCAGTACACCAGTGACCACAGAAAAATGACAGAGACCTGGGAGGTGATGGTGGCAGAGCAGGTGGCGGTGGCAGAGTTCCACATGACCCTCAGGTGGAGTCAACAGAACTTGCTGATGTACCAGATGTGGAAGGTGAAGAAAAGAGAGGCATAAGTAAGCTAAGACTTTGAATGTGAATTTGGATATGGGTTTCTGAATGTGAGAACAAGATAGAAATCAACTGCTATTGTAATATACTAATTATACAGGTTCTTGAGAAATTCTCCAGGGCTTTCCATCAAGGCTTTTAAGGATAGGTATCCTTTCCACAACAATAATCACACACTTGATGTAGGTGGAAACTGAATTTGGTATCTGCATGGTCAGGCTTGGCCTTTATTTTCCTTGTATTTAGCATAGGCCCTGGAACATAGAATGTGGTCAGTGTCCGAGGCAGTCACACCCATAGAATAGGATGGACTCCTATGTACTTGGGAATCTACAAGAAAAGCCTTAGTGATTTCATCTGAATCTAGGTATTATTAACTTGAAAGCCAAAGCTGAAAAGAACTGAGTCTCTTAATGAAACATGGGCTTCTGTATTTCTATGTACCTGCTGGGCTATTTTCATTGGTAGTGAAGACTGTGCTTTTTGGGAGATTATACCATATGGCAAAAACACTTTGTTTTTAAAGAAAATTAGACCAAGATTTGTTTGTGAATTAGCATTTCCATTTTAGTGCCTCATTTGGCGAGAATGGGAACAGCAGACTTATTAATGTAAAATGTAAAAGTTTAACTTTACATGTCTGCTAGCTGCCTTCTACGACCATCCTTTGTAGTTGATGGTCTCATCCATCACACATAGTAGAATCTCAAAATATATTTGATAAGGTGATGTCTCATCCATCTGCAGTTTTATTCTACTGCATCGCTTGGCTTATTTTCTTGAAAGCACTTATCACATTTTTAATCAGCTTCATTACTTACTGGCTTACTTATATTTTAGGGTTTTTTTTTATTCATTTAAGTAATCTCTACACCCAACGTGGGGCTTGACCTCATGACCCCAATATCAAGAGTTACATGCTCCTCTGACTGGGCCAACCAGCTGCCCCAAGTGGCTCCCTCATTTGATTTTCAACTGTATAAGCACAGAGACCTTGTCTGTATCAGGCACTGCTGTAGTTATAGCACCTATTACAGTGATTAGCACATAGAAGACTCTCAATATATATTTGATAAATGAAAAAATTATTTAAGTGATGAGCATAGAAAGGCACAAAAGTCCTGAAAGATGTAAAAGGCATTTAACTATTTCGTGATTAGCAAAACTTCCACACTATATCAAATAAACAGCTACTCTGCTGAGGTCTAGTAAACAGAGCTACGTGAATGAAACACATAAACCGCTCCTATTTGACATGCTGAAGAACATCTTGTTTGAGAGGTAGGGGACAGGGTACTTCTACAATTTTGAAAAGTGTTATTATTTGTTGCAAACAAAATCCACTTGAGTTAGTTTTGCAAAAAGCGAATTTATTAACAGATATTAGATAGCTTGGTATAGTAGAGCTAGAGAATCAGGCTTGGATCCAAGGACAGCTCCCTAAAACTTAGTGTTCCCTGTGGCCAAACACAAAGCAAGCAGTATGCACTGATGACACTGTGCGCAGCATGCTGGATGCTCAGCGGTTACTGCACCCCTAGAATAGAACACAGGTGCAACTACTACCTCCAAAGCATGGATTCTAGGTGGTGACTGATCCTTTACATCATTCCCTTCTATAGCAAAGTCTTATTTGAGTATACCTGGTGTCAGAATCTATGCCCACATGTAGATCTCAGGTAGAGAAGGAAGAGAGTCTTCCTTGGAGAAGAAGGTGGACTCCTAATGTGGAAATTGCCAAAATAGGAATGACAGGCAAATCACTTGAGACGAAAACATGACATGTACCAAATTACATCCACTCTTTCTTCCATATTCAAACTTGCAGAGTACAACTACACTACCACCATAAACAACAAAATGGGCAAGTCAACATAACCCAACTCTCCATTGTACAAACAAAAGCACATTATCCTCGCCTCAAAAACAATCGCCTCTTATTATCTTATTATCCTCGCCTCTTATCAATTACTGCATCTGCTTCAAGTCCAGGATCTTGGGGTGACAGAACTTTCTCCTCTAATCTGTCATGACTTTGTCTGTAAATTCTGAATCCAGTAAGCTAATCTATAAATTTAACCAATACATTCTATATAATAAAGAAAAGAATAGGAGAGGGATAAAATGGACAATTATTATTTTTTTTAACGTTTATTTATTTTTGAGACAGAGAGAAACAGAGCATGAATGGGGGAGGGGCAGAGAGAGAGGGAGACACAGAACTGGAAGCAGGCTCCAGGCTCTGAGCCATCAGCCCAGAGCCTGACGCGGGGCTCGAACTCACGGACCGCGAGATCTGACCTGGCTGAAGTCGGACGCTTAACCGACTGCGCCACCCAGGCGCCCCGACAATTATTTTAAAAATATATGATAAGGAAGAAAATATGAGTAGGCATCATTATCCACACTTTTGAGTTTGTGCACATATCCATGATTGATCTTTATGCCTTCTACCCTCAGTATTCATTCCATGTTCATTGTACTCAGTAAGCACATCAGGTGGTTGGGGTTCCTCTCTTAGTAGACTGAATCACACCATCCTTCCTAAAGGACTGAGCTCTGGATAGTCCTGCCTATGTTAAAATGCTATCATCTTCTCATAACTTTCGTTGCAAGATACCCTGTACCAAAGGGTACCATAGGAGATTCAACATAACATTCCCTGCCCCCACTGTGTATCCAGAAAATAGTTTTCTTTCATAATCAAGAGCAATTATTCTAGCCAGTTCCAGTTTATTTTTTGCCTGCTTATCCAATGGCATCTGCCTGCTTATCCAAAACATCTGGGCAGCTGCCTTAGCTCCAATTCAGTGGAGCTATTGTTGGATGTCCTGGTGGAAGCATTCCTTCCTTGGGTACTCAGACCTCTAAACCAACAGAGGCCTGTATCATGGGGCTTGGAAGTAAATACTCTGTGAGTAATCATGAAATGTGCCATTTTCACCTCTATCTTTGATTGCCCACCACATGCCTTGTCTAGGGGAGGAACTGTTTTGAGTATTAGAGAAAGGTAGAAGAGGCTCTTGTCTAATTTGTTTTTGTAAAGTCTTACCAACAGCTTATTGTTTATAAAGCCACTGTAAATGTTCAAATATCATTCATTATCAAAGCTAAATTCTTTCCCTCATGCATTTGTGTCTCCTTTGGGATTTTTCAATAAACAGCCCTCGACACTTCCCAGTCATATTTCATTGATATCATAATTATGAAATCAACAGAGGATGAATCCATGGAAATAATCAAAGAATCCTATAATCCTTATAGAAATCAGGTCTCCAAGCAAAGAAATGGCAAGGGGACATTAGAACTTTTATTTCTACCATTTCAGAATATTGGCCTGTATTAGTCAGCTTATCCTAGTTGGTAACAGACAGTCCCCCAATCTCAAAGGTTTATAACAAAAAATAATTATTTCTTAGTCACATTACATACTAGCTTCAGTTTGGCTGTGTCTCTGCTTCACATCTCAATCAAGTATCAGGTAAGAACAACAGAACTGACACATCTTAGGACATCCAATTCAGATGGCAGAGAGAAAAAAGAAATGAGAAATAGCAGAATCTCATAAAGGATCTTAATATTTTGCTCAAAACAAACAACAACAAAAAAAGCACAAGTCAGTTTCATTTACATTGACCAAAGTAAATCAGATGGCCTGATGTTGGGTGGCAACATCTTGAAGTCCGTGGTGGTGGAGAAGTATTTCTCTAACATATAATTGAGAACAGTACAAGGTCCCCTAACACTAGTATTTACTCAATTCAAGGCAGAGTAATGCAATTTAAACTACAATATCTTTTTAAAAGATGTTTTATAGTTTTAACTTGATTGGATTAAAACGGATTTAAAAGATTAAATATTTTCTTGGGGCTGTTTAACTTCTTCATATTTTTCTTCCATAAAAGGCAGCAATCAGTGAGCTGTTTTATCATTTTTTTTTTTTTACTGGTATTAGAATTTCAGTACAAAAGTGCTCTCCAGAACATCAAGATGTTGACTTTTCAGTCTCCATTAATACACCATAAAGAACCCTAAGATTTAGGCCAGAGTATTATTGCCATTTATGTTCAGAGAGGTTAAATAAATCTGAAGTCATGGTCACATTCAACAGTATATACTGGGTTCAAATGAAAGATTCAGATATTTAACGCACAACTCTTCCCATTTCATAATGATAAATTCTTGTTATTTCCTTCTTACTGTGTGAGTTAAGAACTTCTATGATTTCTCTGTACCTTTGGTGATTTTGAACCTCCTCTGGAATTTACTTAAGGAAAAGACTATGTCCTTAATTATGTCACTATGAATGCTGCCATGGTATATTCAGCTTCGTGCTAGTGATTACATGTTTGACCACAAGCTTGGGAGAGAAAGACCTAATATAATGCTTGAACCAGCTGCTGCTAGAGACACCAAAATATGTTATATTGTTTCTATCAGAAATTTTGATATATTTCATTTATTTGCTGTTCTGAATTGATCAAAAAATACTCTAAAATTCTGTAACAGATCTTTATGTGTGGAACGTGTGTGAATGGGATGATTAGCATGGAAAATGCCCAAAGAAATCAAATTGTTCTTCAGTTATCACTATGATTATCTTCCTGTAGAGGATACACATTACAAGGGAATTTTTTCTTTTAAATTTCAGCAGGCAGTTGATAATTTACCTTAACCATATTGCATAAAGCACATTGGGGAATTGTTGCATGAAGGCACTGACTGGAAGCTGCATCTGGAATTAATTTTTATATTTTAAAGTACTCTAAAGGGATATACTTTGTAGGCTTTACTGCTCAACATAATCCACCAAAGGAACTTTTTTTTCTGCATGAGGAATGGCCAGGAATCCTTATTTAACATACATGGTGAATTTATAAAATTTAATGGAAAAACATTAGCAGTAGATGTCTTGTCATTAGGGCTTAAAGTAGCCTATGCAACCCCAGGTTTTTTTGTTTTGCTTTTAAGGAAACTTGGGAAAGGGTGATGAAGAACTTGAAAAAACCATCCTAAATACCATCTGGAAAATACATACATGGGAATAACCTGGAAAGGTAGAGAGGTAAGAAAAGTAAAAAGGAAAGATTTGCCTACCAACTATTAAAATACACTATAAAGTTATAGAAATTAAAAACTAGTAAGGAAACAGATCAATGGATCAGAATGGAGTATCAAAATAATCCCATTGATATATTAGAATTTAGTATATGAGAAAGATGCATTTCAAATCTGTGGGGAACACATGGTCCACTTACAAAATAATATTTTGACAACTTATTAGTATTCTAGGAGAAAACATTTGGATTTCTGTATCACTTTTGAACCACAAAAATTCCATACAGATCAAGGATTTCAATATGAAAATACAGCATTGAAAATAAAAAGTACTAATCATAAGTTAATTTTTTTTGAGAGAGAGAGAGAGTGCAAGCAGAGGAGAGGCAGAAAGAGAGGGAGAGAGAGAGAATCCCAAGCTGCCGGTACAGAGCTTGATGCAGGGCTCAAACTCATGAACCATGAAATCATGACCTGAGCCAAAACCAAGAGTTGGACACTTTACCAACTGAGCCACCCAGGCACCCCGAGTTAATATTCTCATAATATCCTTTGACTTTTCTGTATTTGACATTAAAATATAGATTTTATCAGCAAAAGGACTATATTTACTTCAATACCCATTTTATCCCTAATACCTAGCATAGTATCAAGCACACCCGGAGAATAGTTCTCAAATAAATGAAATTACTGTTTACCACTTAGGATTATTGGACACTAATGTCTTTCTTTTCTTTTTTTTTTTTTTAATATAGAGTGCAACTATATAGAGTTAATATATATATTAACTATATAGAGTTAATATAGAGTGCAATAGTGGTTTCAGAAGTAGAATCCAGTCATTCATCCCTTCTATACAATACCCAGTACTCATCACAACAAATGCCCTCCTTAATGCCCATCACCCATCTAGCCCATCTCCCACTTACCTCCCTCCATCAAGGCTCAGTTTGTTTTCCATCATTAAGAGTCTCTTGTGGTTTGTTTCCCTTTGTTTCCCCCTCCCTTCCCATATGTTCATCTGTTTTGTTTCTTAAATTCCACATAGGAGTGAAATCATATAATACTTGTCTTTCTTTGATTACTCATTTTGCTTAGCATAATACATTCTAGTTCCATCCATGTCATTGAAAATGGCAAGATATGGGGCGCCTGGGTGGCTCAGTTGGTTAAGCGTCCGACTTCAGCCAGGTCACGATCTCGCGGTCCGTGAGTTCGAGCCCCGCGTCAGGCTCTGGGCTGATGGCTCAGAGCCTGGAGCCTGTTTCCGATTCTGTGTCTCCCTCTCTCTCTGCCCCTCCCCCATTCATGCTCTGTCTCTCTCTGTCCCCCCAAAAATAAATAAAAGTTGAAAAAAAAATTAAAAAAAAAAAAAGAAAATGGCAAGATTTCATTTTTTTGATGGCTGAGTAATATTCCTGTGTGTGTGTGTGTACCACATCTTCTTTGTCCATTCAGCAGTCAATGGACATTTGGGCTCTCTCCATACTTTAGCTATTATTGATAATGCTGCTATAAACATTGGGGTAAATATACCCCTTTGAATCTGTATTTTTGTATCCTTTGGGTAAAGGATCCTTTGTATCCTTTTGTATACCTAATAGTGCAATTGCTAGATCATGCCGTAGTTCTATTTTTAGTGTTTTGAGAAACCTCCATACTGTTCTCCAGGGTGGCTGCACCAGTTTCCATTCTCACCAGCAGTGCAAGAGGGTTCCCCTTTCTCTGCATCCTCACCAACACCTGTTGTTTCTTGTGTTAATTTAGCTATTCTGATAGGTGTGGAGTGGTATCTCTTCATGGTTTTAATTTTAATTTCCCTGATGAGTGATGTTGAACATCTTTTCATGTGTATGTTAGCCATCTGTATGTCTTCTTCAGAAAAGTGTCTATTCATGTCTTCTGCCCATTTCTTACCCAGGTTGTTTGTTTTTGGAGTGTTGAGTCTGATAAATTCTTTATAGATTTTTGGATACCTCTTTTTCAGATATGTTGTTTGCAAATATGTTCCCCCATTTTACAGGCTGCCTTTTAGTTTTATTGACTACTTCCTTCACTGTGCAGAAGCTTTTTATCTTGATGAAGTCCCAATTGTTCATGTTTGCTTTCATTTCCCTTGCCTTCAGTAATGTGTCTAATAAGAAGTTGCTCTGGCCAAGGTCAAGGATGCCCATTCTCACCATTACTATGTAATATAGTACTGGAAGTCTTAGCCTCAGCAATCATACAACAAAAAGAAATAAAGGACATACAAATTAGCAAGAAAGAAGTCAAATTTTCACTATTTGCAGATGACATGATACTCTATGTAGAAAACCTGAAAGACTCCACCAAAAAATTGCTAGAACTAATAGATGAATTCAGCAAAGTCGCAGGATATGAAATCAATGTAGAGAAATCTGTTGCATTTCTATACACCAATAATAAAGCAGTAGAAAAAGAAATCAAGTTCAATCCCATTTACAATTGCACCAAAACCAGTAAGATACCTAGGAATAAACCTAACCAAGGAGGTAAAAGATCTGCACTCTGAAAACTATACAACACTTATGAAAGAAATTGAATCAGACACAAAGAAATGGAAAAGCATTCCATGCTCATGGATTGGAAGAAGAAACATTGTTAAAATGTCTATACTACCCAAAGGAATCTACACATCTAATGCAATCTCTATCAAAATACCACAGTATTCTAGACAGAGCTAGAACAAGCAATCCTAAAATTTGTATGGAACCACAAAAAAAAAAAAAAAAAAAAAAGCTAAATAGCCAAAACAATCCTGAAAATGAAAAACAAAACTGGAAGCATCATGATTCCAGATTTCAAACTCTACTACAAAACTGTAGTCATCAAGACACTATGGTACTGGCACAAAAACAGACACATAGATCAATGCAACAGAATAGAAAACCTAGAGATGGACATATGGTCAACTAATCTTCAACAAAGCGGGAAAGAATATCCAATGGAAAAAAGACAGTCTCCTCAACAAATTGTGTTGGGAAAACTGGATGGCGACATGCAGAAGAATGAAACTGGACCACTTTCTTACACCATACACAAACATAAATGCAAAATGGATGAAAGACTTAAATATGAGACAGGAAGCCATCAAAATCCTAGAGGAGAATACAGGCAGCAACTACTGCTTCTTATAGTGGGACTGCATATCCATTAGTCCTGTTTGAGACAGTTATGGCAAGGAAGGAATCTAAGGGTAGGCTCTCATCATTTGTAGGTAAAAGATCAATGAAAAACTCTAAGTATGTTCTGAGGTAGATTGTTGGGTAAAATAAGAATTGGGTAGGTTTCGGGGAGCCTGGGTGGCTCAGTCGGTTAAGTGTCTGATTCTTGACTTCAGCTCAGGTCATCAACTCAGGGTTCATCAGTTTGAGCCCCCCACTGGGCTCTGCACTGTCAGTGTGGAGTCTGCTTGGGATCCTCTCTCTTCCTCTCCCTCAGTCCCTCCCCTGCTCACTCTCCCCTGCTCCAAATAAATAAATAAATAAATAAATAAATAAATAAATACTAAAAAAAAAAAAAAAAAAAAGAATTGGGTAGTTTTCTTATTACCCAGCCAGTTACTCTGCAAGCTTCAACAAGAGTCAGTTCTGCTGAATTACTGAAGGGCTGACACACTGAGAATTTGCATTTTCTATCGCCATCAGATTAATGGACAGTTTATAAAGCAAACCAGAATAGATGCTGATTGATCTACATCTGAGCATTGTTCTCTTGTTTTAACCACAAACATCAGTCTTTGCAAGGTAGTATGATCTAAAGTTCCTACCACTTTTCATGTCCAAGAAGAGCTATATGTATGTCTTAGAAGACCTACAACAAGAATGTCCAATATGGCATTCTCTTGTTGATGATCAACCACCATGGAGTTCATTCAATATGGTAGAGCAGAACATATTGTTATTACTGTTGTTATTATTGACTAAAGTTCCTAAAGACTAATCATAATGACAAATGGAGAAAGCAACAGTCCCTTTCACACCATTACTGCTAAAACAGAGTCATCCAGTGTTTTAACACTGTTATTTGTAGTGGGTAGAGCATAAGCATACCCAGTTCCAAACCCTGATTTAGATGCACACTAGGGCCACCAGAGGGTCTTTTTTGTTTTTTTTTTTCCTATTTGAGAGAGTCAGTTGAAAACTTGTCCCTCCTGGCTTGTTCACTGCTAACTCAGGACACCAGGAACCATAGACACTATAAGATCACCTCCCAGTTTGGTCCCCATCCACTTGTGCATAGCCATTGTCCCTTGATGCCAGCCTCAGGGAGAGAAGAGCAATGTTAAGAGTTGTGAACACAAGGGGCACCTGGGTGGCTCAGTCGATTAACCGGCCGACTTCGGCTCAGGTCATGATCTCGCGGTCAGTGAGTTCAAGCCCCGCATCGGGTTCTGTGCTGACAGCTCAGAGCCTGGAGCCTGTTTCAGATTCTGTGTCTCCCTCTCTCTGACCCTCCCCTGTTCATGCTCTGTCTCTCTCTGTCTCAAAAATAAATAAACGTTAAAAAAAAAAAGAGTTGTGAACATAAAATGATAAACTCTCTCAAGCCCATCAAGAAAAAAAAAAAAAAAACAACAACCAGATAATCTAAAGGATTCACACAGGAAACCAAGTTAATATAATTAACCAGAGTGAAGGGGTGAACTGGAGTTGGTAGAAAAGAGAGTTAAGAACATAAGCACAAGCTGATGGCTGAGTAGTCCAAGGCCTAGATCCTTCCATTAGACCTGGAATCAAGTGTAAGAACAAGTAAATCTAAGTCCTTATACTGGAAGACACAAAGGAGGCAATTAGGAGACATAGACATGAAAACTGAAAGGACATTATTGGTGGGCACTTGGGTGGCTCAGTCGGTTGAGCTTCTGACTTTGGCTCAAGTCATGATCTTATGGTTCATGAGTTCAAACTCTGCATTGGGCTTGCTGCTGTCAGCATGGAACAAGTATCTGATCCTCTGTCCCCTTCTTTCTCTCTGCCCTCCCCTGCTCATGCTCTCTCTTAAAAAATAAACATTAAAAATAATTAAAATGACAGTATTGGAAAGAACTATCAATCAAATAAGGCACTTGGATTGGTTAAGAGTGTTATGCCCATGCTAATTTTTTCATTTTGATATTTGTACCAAATTTATGTACAACAAATAATAGGGGACACTAGATGAAGGGTATATAGAACTTTACTATTTTACTTTACAGCTTTTCTAAAAGTCTAAAATTATTTCAAAATTAAAAGTTAAAAATTTTTTCTTCAAACACCTTCAAATCATATTAGTGACACATCGTGAACACCATGGGGGCTTTAAAGCCAGAGAAATTTGGCTTTGAGTTCAGGCTTTGTCACTTTCTGGCTCCATGAGTTCAACAAGCCATTTGTCTTTCTGAGTCTCAGTTCCCTCATCCTCCAAATGGGGAAAATATTCCCCATTCTGTAGAATTGCTATGAGAATTAGGGATAATGTATATTAACTATGGAGCACAGTGGCCTTTACAGAATTTTTGGTGCTCAGGAAGTGTTAAATTGTTGGTTCTTAATAAATGTCTTTGAATGGCTCCCTAATTCTCCTCAAATTAAGTTCCTATTCCTGAATATGACTTTCTAGCCCCTTCACAGCAAGTCCCAAACTGTCCAAGCCCTGACATCCCAAGGCACCCATGGCCCAGCCATCCTAGCCAACTACTCATACCTCGGCATACCGTGTGTTCATTCCTTTATAAACTCATGTCATCCCCTCTGGATGCATTATTTTCCCCCCAAAGGGCTGAAAGTATAAAATAAGCAAATGTGGTCAGCCAATGACCTGGGTTTGAGTCTAGCTTGGTCAAGGATTTAGTGACCTTCAACAAATCCTTACCTTCCTTGTCTCTCTGTCAAAATTGAAGCCTCCATAAAGTAGGATACCAATAATAATACCTTAAAGCACAGGGAGGAATTAATGGATCTTGCGAAAGTACCTTCTAAAATGCAACCTGAACCTAAACACCTAGAGGTTCTCAACCTGAGCTGCCTACGAAAATAACCAAAGGCATTTTTTTGGTGTCATCCTGACAGTCTTTTTTAAAAAAAAATTAAGCTGCCTGGAGGATTCTAAAGTGAAATCAAACCATGGTGACCTACTGATCTTAATTTAGTGCTTCTTAAAGTGTGTTTTGGACCAGCACCATCAACATCCCTTAGGAAATTGTTAGATCTGCCAATTTTCAAGTCCCACCCCAGACCTACTGAATCAGAATTTCTGTGGGTGGATCCCAGTAGCCCATGTTTCAGCATGTCCCCAGATGGTTCTGAGGTACAGCTAAAGGATGTAAGTGTACGGTTAATGTGTGCCTTAAACACTTCTCTTCTCTGCCTGAAAAAATATGACTTACACTTCATGGCCCACCCTGAATGTTACTTCCTCTGCAAGCGTTTTCTACTCTTCCAGTTCGGAACTTTTATCAAACCTCGAGGAGCCTGTCTTACTGTGGGACTATTTCTCTTAAAATGCTTATCATAGTGTTACTTCTTGTGTTTATATCACAGCCTTTCCTAAAACTTTGGGAGTTATTTAGGGTAGAGTCCATATTTATATCCTATTCCACAAAGAGTAGGTCATAACCCACTATGTGTGAAAGCTGCTTAACAAATGTTGAATTGAAAAGATCTCTTTAAATCTCATTGAAGAAAGACTTAAGAGTAATCTGAGGATTAGCTGGTATTGAGAAAAAGAAGAAAGCTAAGTATGATAAAGGGAAAAATTTAATATCTAAAATATTCTTTTTCATATAATAGCTACCATGTAGCACTTGCTATACCCCAACACCTGAGCTAAGTGCTTTAAATGGATTACCTCATTTAAGTCATACAACAACCATATGTGGTACCTATTATTACTGTCATTATCCTTATTATTGACATGGCAACTGAGGCACAAAGTAGTTAAGTAACTTGCTCAAGGTCACACAGCTTATAAGTGGTTGTTGAATTTGAACTCAGGTAATCTGGCTGGCCACCTGGGCTCCTAAATACTTCATGCTACTACCATTGTATGGCAATATATTATCGATCCATATTATTATCAATAGGCTTGTCTTCTGTTTTACCCACAGAAACTATAGATAATACTCAACTATCAACCTTTCCTTACCCAATTCTCCCTAAGATAATGATGATATGGCAGACATTTATATACTGCTTTCTATGTGCGGGCTGTGTTCTAACTGCTTTATAAATAAATTTATTTAATTCTTCAATGATTCTATGAGGTAGGTTCACCCTACCTCACTCCCCATTTCATATACAAGATGAAGGAGGCACAAAGAGGTTAAATAGCCTGCTTCAGTCATACTAGCAGTGAATCATGAAATTGGATCTTAACCCAAGCAATCTGTGTCTGGGTTCATTGCTAAGGAGCCTGCCAAGGAGCCCTTCATTGGTAAGAGGGTTTGGAAACCATGTTCAAAGAACTAAATTGTATTGTTGTTTTGTCATATTAATGCATAGGGTTGGTGTGAGAAATATTTTATCAATAAATAGAAAGCACTCAGAGCCTAACACTGTGCTAACTGATGGTTATTACTGTTTTGAAAGGTTTAGATAGCCCATCTAGTATATCAGATCACAAGTCTGGACTCCTAAGTTCCATTTGAAAAACAGAATATCATGACCTTTTTCCTGTGGGATCCTAAAGTAACCATGGCTGGCTGTACCTGGGCGAGGGAGGCAAGCCTACTTTTGGTTTTCTTCCCAAATTTCCTGTCAGAAGTAATATGGAGTCACATGTTAAGTAAAGAACCTTGAGCCGAGACTCATCTAATGCCAAAGTATGGTCATGGGAATTACAGTGTGTACCTCTGGCACAATGTAAACAACGATTTGAACTAGTGACATACATCAGGGTATACCAATCCATGTGTGCTCAACTGCCTTTTAAGTGAAATATCCCATTGAAATCCATGACTGTAATGTTCTGCCCCATGGCTGATTAAGGCCAAGAAGTCAAGACCATCTGAGAATCACTAATGCGAGAATGGGAAATTCTCTACAGAGCATTTATCTGCCTTCAGAGTCCAAGCTTTAGGGAGGCTGGCCTGCCAGATTTTATTCATATGGTATATAACCACCAAACATCAGCACCCAATCCTTTCTTAAATTTGTCAATTTAGTGATGGATCTACTGACCCAATCACCAAATCTCCCTGTCTCTCAATCACCATGCCTCTCAACAAACAATGTTTGATTTTCACTAGCCAAAGAGAAAGACTCCCAACTTCTGTCATTTCACTGGTGCCAACTGAAACTTCCAGCTCCTCAGGCTGGTCCTTAGTCTCTAGGCTGAGAAAAACCTCTCATCTATTTGTTTCATGCCCATCTCTCCATGCTCAGCTATTCTGCTTCTCAATCTGTGCACCTACCTGTACAATATTTCACTCAAGGGAATGAGGTCTTGTAATGAAGGATGAACCTTCCTTTCTTCAGTCCATTTAAAAGAGTCCTAGGAAACAGGTGGCAGGTTATGGATACTATATGAAAATTTCCACCCCAGATCCTTAGACGAGAATTTACAACAATGATTATCAACCCTGGAAGCAAATTAGAATTATCTGGGAGAAATTTTAAGAATATGTTCCAGGGTTCCAGTTCAAGATGGCAACATAACAGGCTCCTCTTCCTACAAATACACCAAGCCTACAGCTATGCATGGAACAAGTCCCTCTGAAATAAACCCAGAAACTAGCTGAGCAACTCCTATATACCATGGATAGGAGATAAAAACCAACACCAAAATGGGTAGTAGAGATGGAGACACAATCTTGCCATAAACCCAACCCCCAGCAAAGTGACATATAATCGGGAAAGTATTCACAACTCCCAGCTTCCCCCTGAGAAACGAAGGGTTTGGACTCAGACAACTTTTAGGACTTCCACCCAAGGAATGGCCCCTAAAAACCTAGCTCTGAGGGCAATGGGGCTTGAATCCATAAGATCCACAAGGCTGTAGGAAACAAATGGGCATCTGAGGACTCACAGTGGTTACCCACCCAGGGCTCATCATAGAGGCAGCAGATAGGAATGCCCATCTCTACTCTTTTCCTGAAAAGCAAAACAAAACAAAATAAAACAAAAACAAAAAACAAAAAAAACACAACTTTTTGCTTACCCTAAAGGCACAGACTGAGGGTCAGGCTCCTGATTTAACACAAACCTAGGGGCAGACTACAATCCTCTCCAGAAACTGGTGAGACAGCTTGGTATCATCTTTGTGGTCTCCCTCTACCCAGCTTGTGCACACATCTAATCCCCTGGATCTTGCAGTTACTTCCCAGGGGATTCATCCCCTTGATCACCTGGCTTTGTTGGCCAGTGAGCTTGTGTTTGCAGTTTCAACAGGAGTGTAGCAGATAAACAGTACTTAACTGACTATCCCCTCAAGGCTTAGAACAGAGGCAGTAGTTGGAAATGTCAATTCCCAGTTTTTCTGTGTATGAGACCTATTTTCACACCTTAAAAGCTCCATCCTGAAGGTCAGCTTTCAAATTTAATATACATCTATGAACCACCTGCTGGTAGTACCACCTTTGGGCTAGGTCTTTACCCTGCACCAGGTTGTTGGTACCTCCCTAAAAGAAACTTTTGCAAATGTCTACAGCTGTCACCCATGGGACACACCTCTTGGTCATCTGGCTCAGTGCAGAGGGAACAGAAAAATACCCATCACCAAGTCTTTCTCTAAAAGAAGTCTATTTGCATACTTTAACACATGCTGCCTGAGGGTTTGGCCTCCAAACAGCCTGCATGTAGGTGCTGACTGAGATCCTCCCATTTGGGATGCTGACAGATCTTGACACAGCTCAACTCCTAGAAGCTACCAAGAACAAGGAAAGTTGCTTAGACAGTCACAAAGTTTTGAGGGACAATTACAAAAGTTTGAGAGCTAGGGATAGGCTGATTGATAAGGTTCATTTTTTATGGAAGATCATCTCCTTCAAGAAGAGAAGTGGGAGAAGTGGCTATTTTATCTGGTGCACAGAAAACAACACAGAGTCAAGTAAAATAAAGGATCAGAGAAATATGTTCCAAGTAAAAGAACAATATAAAACTTCAGAAGCAGACCTTAAAGAGATGAATATAAGTGAGTTACCTGATAAGACAGCCAAATAGTGGTCATGAAGATGCTGACTGAGGTCAGGAGAACAATGTGTGGACAAAGTGATAATTTCAACAGAGACAGAAAATATAAAAAAGGACAAACAAAAGCTCAAAAAATATAATAACTGAATGAAAAATTCAGTAGAGGAGTTCACATTAGAATACATTAAGCAGAGAAAGGGTCAGTGAACTTGAAGGCAGGGCAGTGGAATTCATTCAAGCAGAGGAGAAAAAAAGAATGAAGATAGCTTTAAGAGACTTATGGAATACCATCAAGTAGACCAATATGTGCATTAAAAGGGATTTGAGAAAGAGAAGTGAGGGAAAAAAAGAGGCAGAAAGTTATTTAAAGAAATAATGGCTGACTGGTTATGTTTTTTGGGTATCAAGTTAGATAAGTTCTTTATAGATTTTGGATACTAACCCTATATCTGATATGTCATTTGCAGTTATCTTCTCCCATTCTGTAGGCTATCTTTCAGTTTTGTTGATTGTTTCCTTCACTTTTTATCTTGATGAAGTCCAGATAGGTCATTTTTGCTTTTGTTTGCCTTGTCCCCAGAGATATGTCTAATAAGAAGTTGCTCCAGCCAAGGTCAAGGCCTGTGTTCTTCTATAGGATTTTCATGGTTTCCTGTCTCACATTTAGGTCCTTTATCCATTTTGCATTTGTTTTGCGTATGGTATAAGAAAAATAAGAACAGAGAGGAGGGGAGCCATAAGAGACTCTTAAATACAGAGAACAGACTGAGGGTTGCTGGAGAGTTTGGGGGTGGGGGATGGGCTAAACGGGTGATGGGCATTAAGGAGGACACTTGTTGGGATGAGCACTGGGTGTTGTATGTAAGTGGTGAATCACTAAATTCTACTCCTAAAACTATTATTACACTATATGTTAACTCTCTTGGATTTAAATAAAATTAATAATAATAAAATTACTACTAATAATAAAAGTGGTCTAGTTTCATTCTTATGCATGTTACTACCCAGTTTTCACAACATCCTTTATTAAAGAGACTGTCTTTTTTCAATTGGATATTCTTTCCTGCTTTGTCAAAGATTAGTTGACCATGTAGTTAGTTGTGGGTCCAATTCTAGGTTTTCTATTCTGTTCCATTGATCTATGCAACTGTTTTTATGCCAGCACCATACTGTCTTGATGACTATAGCTTTGTAACATAGCTTAAAGTCCATAATTGTGATCCCTCCAAATTTGCTTTTCTTTTTCAGGATTGCTCTATTTCAGGGTATTTTGTAGTTCTATTTAAATTTTAGGATTGGTTGTTCTAGGTCTGTGAAAAATGCTGGTGGTATTTTGATCAGGATTGCATTAAATGTGTAGACTGCTTTGGGTAATATAGACATTTTAACAATACTTGTCCTTCCAATTCATGAGCATGGAATCCTTTTCCATTTCTTTGTGTCTTCTTCAACTTCTTTCATAAGTGTTCTATAGGTTTCAGAATGTAGATCTTTTTCTTCTTTGGTTAGGTTTATTACTAGGTATCTCATTGTTTGGGTATACTTGGAATTGATTCCTTGATTTCTTTTTCTGCTGCTTCATTATTGGTATGTAGAAATGCAACAGATTTCTGTATGTTGATTTGTATCCTGTGACTTTGCTGAATTCATGTATTGGTTCTAGCAATTTTAACAAATAATCCAGTTAAGAAATGGACAGAAGACATGAATAGACATTTTTTCCGAAGAAGACATCCATATGGCTAACAGACACATGAAAAGATGCTTAACATCATTCATTATCAAGGACATACAAATCAAAACCTTGATGAGGTGCCACTTCACACCTTTCAGAATGGCTAAAATTAACAACACAGGAAACAACAAGTGTTTGTTTTGTTTCCCCAGAGAAACGGAACCTTTTTGCACTGTTGGTGGGAATGCAAACTGGTGCAGCCACTCTGGAAAACAGTGTGGAAGTTCCATAAAAAGTTAAAAATAGAACTACCCTATGACCCAGCAATTGAACTATTAGGTATTTACCCATAGGATACAAAAATACAGATTAAAAGGGACACATGTACCTGATATTTAAAGTAGCATTATCAACAATAGCCAAATTATGGGAAGAGCCCAAATGTCCATCAACTGATGAATACATAAAGAAAGAAGGAAAAAAAAAAAGAGAGGGAAGCAAACCTTAAGAGACTCTGAATTACAGAGAACAAACTCAGGGTTGATGGAGGGAGGTGGGCAGGAGATGTGTTAAATGGATAATGGGTATTAAGGAGAGCACTCATTATGATGAGCACCAAGTGTTATGTGTAAGTGATGAATCACTAAATTCTACTCCTGAAACCAATATTACACTATATGTTAACTAGAATTTAAATAAAAATTTGAAACAAAATTTGATACAATACAATAAACATAAATTCAGCACCTTTAAATAATAATAATAATAATAATAATAATAATAATAATAATAATAATGGCTGAAAACTTCCCCAACCTGAAAAAGAAACAGACATCCAGACCCAGTAAACACTGAAAGTTTCAAATGAGATGAATCTAAAGAGACACATGCCAAGACAAATTATAATTTAAAAAGTCAGAAGTTAAGGAGAGACTCTTAAAAGTGTCAAGAAAAAAACCCACCTTGCTACATACAAGGAACCCCCCATAAGACTACAGCAGATTTTTTTTTTAGCAGAGACTTTGCCAGACAGAAGAGAGTCACATTATATATTCAAAGTTGTCCTTCAGAATTGAAAAAGGGATAAAGAATTTTCTAGGAAGCAAAATCTGAAGGAGTTCTCACCACAAGACTGGTCTTAAAAGTAATGTTAAAGAGAGTTCTTCAAGTTCAAATGAAAGGATTTTAAGTAGTAACAGGAAAACTGATAAAATTATCAGGGACACCAGTAAAGTTAAATATATAGTTAAATTCAGGATACTCTAATGTTGTAATGGTGATAGACAAATCACATATAAAGACAGTTGTGAGACAAAAGTGTTAAAAATAACTATAACTTGTAATTTGCTAAGGGAAACACAAGATTAAAACATGTAAATTGTGACATCAAAAAGATAAAATGTTGGGAATGAAGTAAAAATAAGAGGTTTTGTATAAGTTCAAACTTATTATTACTAAAAACAGACAATTGTAGAATGTTTTATATAAGCCCCATGGTAACCACAAGCAGAAAATTACAACAAATAAACGAAAGAGAAAGGAATCTAAGCATACTACTACAGGAACTCATCAAATCACAAAGGAAGAGAGTGAGAGAAGAACAAAGGAATTGTAACACAGTCAGAAATCAATTAATCAAATGGCAATAGCAAGTCCATACCCGTTAGTAATTATTTTAAATATAAATGAAATAAATTCTCCAATTAAAGACACTGAGTAGCTGAATAGATAAAACAACAACAACAACAACCACAAACCCCAGCTATCAGCTGCCCACAACAGAGTCACTTGAACTTTAAAGATAGAAATAGCCTTAAAGTAAAGGATGGAAAAAGACAGTCCATGCAAATGTAAACCAAAAGAGAGCAGAGGTAGCTACACTTATATCTGACAAAACAGCATTTAAAACAAAGACTGCAATGAGATAAATAAGGTAATTATATAATGATAAAGGGGTTAATCCAACAAGAGGATATAGTATCTGTAAATATATATGCATCCAACACAGAAGCACAAAAGTATATAAAGCAAATATTAAGAGGCTTACAGGGAGAAAGAGACACTGATACAGGAGTAGTGGGGGACTTCAATAACTGCTTTTCAATAATGGATAGATGATTCAGAAAGAAAATCAATAAAGAAACTTTGGGCTTAAACAGCACATTAGACCATATGGTTGTAGGAGACATTTATAGAACATTCCATTTAAAAGCAGAATACATATTCTTCTCAAATGGAACATTGGAACATTCTCCAGGATAGCTCACATATTAGGTCACAAAACCAGTCATAATGAATTCAAGAAAACTGAAATCATATCAACCACATTTTCTGGTTTCTGGTATGAAACTAGAAATCAGTTACAAGAAGAAAACCAGAAAAACAAAACTGTGGAGAATTTATATATATGCCACTCTGGAAAACAGTATGGAGGTTCCTCAAAAAATTAAAAATAGAACCACCCTATGGCCCAGCAATTGCACTACTAGGTATTTATCCAAAGGATACAATAGTGCTGACTCAAAGGGGCACATGCATCCCACTGTTTATAGCAGCACTATTGACAATAGCCAAAGTATGGAAAGAGCCCAAATGTCCATTGATTGAGAAATGGATAAAGAAGATATGATATATATATATATATATATATATATATATATATACACACATACATACACACACATACATACATACATACCATGGAATATTACTTGGTGATCAAATAGAATGAAATCTTGTCATTTTCAGCAACACGGATAGCACTAGAGTGTATTATGCTAAATGAAATAAGTCAGAGAGAGAGACAAGTATCATATGATTTCACTCATGTGGAATTTAAGATACAAAACAGGGGGCGCCTGGGTGGCGCAGTCGGTTAAGCGTCCGACTTCAGCCAGGTCACGATCTCGCGGTCCGTGAGTTGGAGCCCCGCGTCAGGCTCTGGGCTGATGGCTCAGAGCCTGGAGCCCGTTTCCGATTCTGTGTCTCCCTCTCTCTCTGCCCCTCCCCCGTTCATGCTCTGTCTCTCTCTGTCCCAAAAATAAATAAACGTTGAAAAAAATTTTTTAAAAAAGATACAAAACAGATGAACATAGGGGAAGGGAAGAAAAATAATATAAAAACAGGAAGACAAACGACAAGAAACTCTTAAATACAGAGAACAAACTGAGGGTTGCTGGCAGGGTGTTGGGTGAGGGGGGGAAAGCTAAAGGGGTGAGAGACATTAAGGAGGACATTTGTTGGGATGAGCACTAGGTATTATATGTAAGTGATGCATCACGAAATTCTATTCCTAAAATTATTACAGTATATGTTAACTAACTTGGATTTAAATTTTAAAAATAAATAGATAAATAAATAGATGAGAAGAAGAGGAAGAAGAAGAAGAAGAAGAAGAAGAAGAAGAAGAAGAAGAAGAAGAAAGCCCAAAGTTAGTAAAAGAAAGAGAATAATAAATAGTGTCTGAATGTAAATAAAGACTAAAAGAACAATCGAGAAGATCAATGTAACTAAGAGCTTGTTCTTTGAAAAGAAACAATATTGACAATCCTTCAGCTAGACTAACAACAACAAAAAAGAGGATTCACAATCAGAAATGAAACTGAAGTTACAACTGATACGGCAGAAATACAAAAAATCAAGAGACTACTACAACAATTAAATGATTCAAGCTCAACAACTTGGAAGAAATGAGTAAATTCCTGGCAAAACATAATATTCCAAAATTAAATCATGAGGAAATAGAAAATCTGAATAGAGCAATTCTTAGTAAGGAGATTGGATTATTAATCAAAACTCTTCCAACAAACAAAAGTCCAGAAACAGATGGCTGCATTGGTGACTTCTACCAAACACTTAATTAGTAACAATCCTTCTCAAACTCCTCCAAAAACAGAAGAGGAAGGAACGCTTCCAAATTCATTTTACAAGGCCAGCATTACCCTGACACCAAAACAGACAAGGACAGGAAGAGTAGGAGGAGGAGGAGACTAGTAGTTGTAGTACAGACCAGTATCCTTGATGAACGTAGAGGCCAAAATCAACAAATGCTACCAAATTGAATTGAACAATACATTACAAGGATCATACATTATCAGGTGAGATTTATTCTAGGCATGCAAGGATAGTCCAACATCTGCACATCAATCAACGTAATATGCCACAGAACAAAACGAAAGATAAAAACTATATGATCACTTCAGTAGATGCAGAAAAAGAATTTGACAAAATCAACATCTATTCAGGATAAAAACTTTCAGCAAACTGTCGTAGAGGAACATAATAAAGGCCATATATGACAAGTCTACAGCTAACATTATTCTCAACCCTGAAAAGATTTTCCTCTGTGATCAGGAACAAGACAAGGATGCCATTCTCCCTCACTTTTATTCAACATAATATTGGAAGTTTGGCCAGAATAATTAGGCAAAAATAAGTAAATAAATAAGTAAACGAATGGATAAATAAAATAAAGTTCATCCAAGGGGTAAAAAGGAAGTAAAACTGTCACTATTTGCAGATGACATATCATATAGAGCAAACTTTAAAGACTCTACAAAAAAAACCCTGTTATAATAAATTAATTCAGTAAAGTTTCAGGATACAAAAATGAATGTATGAAAATCTGTTGCATTTCTATATGCTAATAACAAACAATTGGAAAGAGACATTAAGAACATAATCCTATTGACAAACTGCATCAAAACTAATAAAATACCTAAGAATAAATTAAGATCTATACACTTAAAACTACAAGATATTGATGAAAGAAATTGAAGATGACAGAAATAAATGGAAAGATTCCATGCTCAAGGATTGAAAGAATATTATTAAAATACACATACTACCCAAAGCAATCTACAGATTCAGTGCAATTCCTAGTGAAATTCCAATGGCATTTTTCATAACAGAAAAAAATCTTAACATTTTATGGAACCACAAAAGACCCCAAATAGCCAAAGCAATCTTAAGAAGAACAAAGCTAGATATATCACATTCCCTGATTTTGAATTATATTACAAAGCCATAGTAAGATATTGGCATAAAAATAGACATAAGTCAATGGAATGGAGAGCCCAGAAACAAACCTATGCTTATATGGTCAATTAATTTAGGACAGAGGGGGCAAGAATATATAATGGGGAAAGGATAGTCTCTTCAATAAATGGTGTTGGAAACCTGGACAGCAACATGCAAAAGAATGAAATTGGACCCCTATCTTACACAATTCACAAAAATCAAACCAAAATGGATTAAAGACATGAATACAAGACCTGAAGCCATAAAATTCCTAGAAAAAAACATTGGGGTTAAGCTCTTTGACACTGGTCTTGGCAATGAGTCTTTTGGAAGTGCTATCAAAAACAAAGGCAACAAAAGCATAAATAAACAAATGGGACTACATCAAACTAAAAAGCTCTGCACAGCAAAGGAAACCATCAACAAAATGAAAAAGTAATCTACGGAATGGGAGAAAACATTTTCAAATCATATATCTGATAAAGGGTGAATATCTAAAATATATAAAGAACTCATAGCAAAAACTTGAAAACAGTAATAATATTAAAAATAGGCAGAGAAATTGAGTAGGCATTTTTCCAAAGAAGACATACAAATGGCCAACAGTACTTAAAAAGGTGTTCAACATCACGAATCATCAGGAAAATTCAAACAAAAACTACAATGAGATATCAGCTCTCATCTGTTAGAATGCCTATCATCAAAAACACAAGAGATAACAAGTCTTAGTGGGAATGTGAAGAAAAGAAACCCTTGTGCACTTATGGTGGAAATATAAATTAGTGTAGCCACTGTGGAAAATAGTGTGGAGTTTCCTCAAAGAACTAAAAAGAGATTATCTGATGATCTAGCAACTCCATTTCTGGGTATATAACCAAAGGAAACTAACTATCTCAAAAAGGTATCTGCATCCCCATGTTCATTGTAACATTACTTATAGTCAAGACATAGATTCACCCTCAGTGTTCATTAGTGAATAAATGGATAAAGAAAATGCGACACACACACACACACACACACACACACACACACACACACACACACACGACTATTATTCAGCCATAAAAAGGAAAGAAATCTTGCCATTTTCAGCAACATGGATGGACCTTGAGGGAATTACACTAAGTGAAATAAATCAGAGAGAGAAAGACAAATACTGTATGGTTTTGCTTATATGTGGCAGCTTAAAAATTGAACTCATAGGTAGAAGAGATGGGTGGTTGCCAGAGGTGGGGAGAAGGGAGTGGGGGAAGTGGATAAATGTGGTCAAAAGGTATAAACTTCCAGTTATAAAATAAGTAAATCCTAGGGATATGATGTAGAACATGGTGCCTATAGTTAACAATAATACATTGTACACTGGAAAGGTGCTAAGAAAATAAATCTTGAAAGTTCTCTTCATAAGAAACAATTTGTAACTATGTGAGATGATTGATATTAACTTACATGGTGATCATTTCACAATATATATGTGATCAAATCTTTATACTGTATACCATGGACTAACACAATGTTTTATATCAATTATATCTCAATAAAACTGGGACAAAAATATAGATGTTCCAGTTCCCAAATCACTTAAAACAGATTCTCTGAGATCATAGATTCTTTGGCATAGCCAGGGATAAGAACCACTGATACAGGACCAATGTCGTTTACAGATGGAAGGAACCTTAAAGACCATGAGTCTACAAAGGCTTAAAGACTGTAACATAATGCAGGGCTAGTGATCTGCTTAGTCCCTAGAGTTGGAGCAGCTTGTAAGGGACAGGCATCCCTATAGATAGAATACTATGCACTAGACTCCATCTGGCATCTGTGGCCCTACTTACCTAGAAAATTTTCTCCCATGACGCTATGGTTAATCAAACAGGCCTTGATGAGCCAAGTCCTGAGGTGTATCTATTAAAATGTGTTAACTGGTTGGTTTGTGACTGTTCATTTCTTTTAAGGATATAAATACCAGAAAATATTTACAAAAAGAAGGAAAACTGGACAGAGATCCAAAATACCAGTCTCACAGTACCATAACAAACTCAAAATATCAAATAACAATTTTACTCAATTTACTCAATAAAATTAAAGAAAACTTGAATAAATGGAGAAAGTTATTATGCTCCTAGATGGTAAGGCAAAATAGGTAAGAAGGGCAGTTTCCCTAAAATTGGTAAGTTTAAAAATTTTCCAGTCAAAATCATAATGAGATATAAAAGCATGTATCTTCAATAAGTGATTTTCATTTGAAAAAGTGAAAAATAAAATACTGAAAAAGAGAGAACAAGGACAGTGAGTTTGTAGTGCCGACTTTTAATGTGTATTCTATGTCCACAACAATTAAAATTATAACAGTGAAAGAATAAGCATTATAATTGTACAGAAAAAAACCTTGTGAAAAAAAGTCCAGTGTGTTCAATAGTATAAGAGAGCATTTCACATCAGTGGAAATATAAAGGATAATTTTTTCAATATATGGAAAAAAGACAGTCTCTTCAGCAAATGCTGAGAGAACTGGGCAGCAACATGCAGAAGAATGAAACTGGACCACTTTCTTACACCACACACAAAAGTAAATTCAAAATGGATGAAAGACCTAAATATAAGACAGGAAACCATCAAAATCCTACAGGAGAAAACAGGTAGTAACCTCTTTGACCTTGGCTGCAGCAACTTCTTAGTAGATATATCTCTGAGGCAAGGGAAGTAAAAGCAAAACTGAACTATTGGGACCTCATCAAGATAAAAAGCTTCTACACAGCAAAGGAAACAATCAACAAAACTAAAAGGCAGCCAATGGAATGGGAGAAGAGATATGCAAACCGCATATCAGATAAAGGGTTAGTATCCAACGTTTATAAAGAACTTATTAAACTCAACACCCAAAAAACAAATAATCCAGTTAAGAAATGGGAGGATGACATGAATAGACACTTTTCTAAAGAAGACATCCAGATGGCTAATAGACACATGAAAAGATGGTCAACATCACTCATCACTAGGGAAATACAAATCAAGCCCACAATGATACACCACATCACACCCTGTCAGAATGGCTAAAATTAACAACTCAGGCAACAATAGATGTTTGCAAGGATGTGGAGAAAGGAGAACTGTTGGTGTACTGTTGTACTGTACTGTTGGTGGGAATGCAAACTGGTGCAGCCACTCTGGAAAACAGTATGGAGGTTCCTCAAAAAATTAAAAATAGAACTATCCTATGACACAGCAACTGCACTACTAGGTATTTATCCAAAGGATACAAAAATGCTGATTCAAAGGGGTACATGCACCCCAATGTTTATAGCAGCACTATAAACAGCCAAATTATGGAAATAGCTCAAATGTCCATCGACTAATGAATGGATAAACAAGATGTGATATGCACACACACACACACACACACACACACACACACACACTGGAATATTACTCAGCGATCAAAAAATGAAATCTTGCCATTTGCAACAACATGGATGGAACTAGAATGTACTATACTAAGTGAAATAAGTCAATCAGAGAAAGACAAATACCATGATTTCACTCATATATGGAATTTAAGAAACACAACAGATGAACAGAAGGGAAGGAAAAATAAGATAAAAACAGAAGGAGACAAGCCATAAGAGACTCTTAAATACAGGGAACAAACTGAGGGTTGCTGGAGAGGTGTTGGGTGGGGGGATGGGCTAAATGGGTGATAGGCATTAAGGAGGGCACTTGTTGGGATAAGCACTGGGTATTGTACGTAAGTGATGAATCACTAAATTCTATTCCTGAAACCAATACACTGTATGTTAACTAACTTGAATTTAAATATGTAATATCAATATTAATATATATATGGACACAATTAGTTCAATATGTGTAAACAATTTTTAATTTCTATCTCAAACCATCCACTAAAATAAAAACAAATGAGATACAAAACAGTTAATACTTAAGATTATAAAAAACAGTAAAGATGAGCAAAAGATGTAAATATACATTCATAAAAAAAGAGATATGAAAAAGTGCTAAACATTAGTCATCACTGAAATGCAAACTAAAACCACAAAAGACACCACCCATTAAAATGGATAAAATTAAAAACACTGACAACACCAAGTGTTGGCAGGGATTTAGAGCAACTGGAAGTCTTACATATTGTTGGTGAGAGTGTGAAATAATATAAATTTTCTTTAAGTTCTAGCAGTTTCTTATAAAACTAAAATACTCTTTCCCAGTGGTTGATCAATTCTACTTCTAGATATTTGCCTAAGGGAAATAAAAACATATGCCCATACAAGGACTTGTGTAAGAATTTATTTGTAAGAGCCAAGAACTGAAATCTGGTATACATCAACTGGGCAATAGTAATATTCAACACAATGGAATATCAACAGTAAAAAGGAATGAACTACTGATACTAAAAAATGAAAATTTCAGAAAGTTGAGTGAAAGAAGACTTACATAAAAGTGCATGCTGAATAATTCCATTTAAATGAAGATCTAGAATAGGTAAAGCTAACCTATAATACAAAACAAAACAGAACAGTGGTTCTGAAGGGGCATGATAGGTGATGTTAAGATGCCATTTCTTGATAGGATTTTGGGTTACACAAGCGTATGCATTTATTCAATTCAGCAAATGCATATTTTAAATTTGTGCATTTTCTGCAATACTACTTGGCAATGACGATGAATGAGATCTGGCCATTTGCAACAACGGATGGAACTGGAGGGTATTATGCTAAGTGAAATAAGCCAGGCAGAGAAAGACAGATACCATATGTTTTCAATCATATGTGGATCTTGATAAACATAACAGAAGACCATGGGGGAGGGGAAGGGGAAAAAAAAGTTACAGAGAGGGAGGGAGGCAGACCATAAGAGACTCTTAAGGACTGAGAACAAACCAAGGGTAGATGGGGAGAGGGGAAAGCAGGTGATAGGCAGGGAGGAGGGCACTTGTTGGGATGAGCACTGGGTGTTGTATAGATACCAATTTGACAATAAATTATATTAAATGAATAAATAAATAAATTTTGTACATTTTCTTGTATGTAAAATTTACAAGATTTTTAAAAACTGAGTATTTGCCTATGATTTTGCTGTAACTTGTTCATCCCAGATTCTAATTCTCTGCTCTTTCTGGAAAACCCAGTTTTGTGGTTAAAAAAATTTTTTTATGCTTATTTATTTATTTTGAGAGAAACAGAGATAGTGTGAATGGAAGAAGGAGAGGCAGAGAGGGAGGAAGACAGAGAATCCCAAGCAGGTTCTGCACCATATGCACACAACCTAATGCGGTGCTCCAACTCATGAAACCGTGAGATCATGACCTGAGCCAAACAGAGTTGGATGCTTAACCGACTGAGCCACCCAGGCGCCCCCAAAAAAGCATTTTTTTAAGCTGTAAACAAATATTATAATTCAGCTTATGCTGAACTATTTAGGGTGAAGTGTACTGACATCTGCAATTTACTTTTAAATACATCAAAAAATACAGTAAATTGATAGACAAAGATGTATAGAGAGGTAGCTATTTGGTAAATAAAGTATAATAAAGTATTGTAATGAACAGAATACGTCCACATCCTAATTCCCCTGTGAAAATTAAGTTGCAGGTGGAATTAAGTCAGCTAATCAGTTGATCTTGAGATAGGGAGATTATCTTGTATTATCGGGGGCCGGGGGTGGGGGGGAGGCTAATACAATCACCAGGGTCATTAGGAGTGGAATTGGGGGCAGGAGAGGAGAGTCAGAGAGATATTTAACTATGGAAAAAGGTTCAGAGAGACCCCAGTGGTTGGCTTTAAAACTGGAAAATGGCAGGCATGAGCCAAGGAAAGCAGCAGTCTTTAACTTAGACAGCCATCTCTATAAAAACACATGATTATCAATTAACAGGTTAGTGACAAGAAATTTTTCAAATCAGTTTGGAAAAAAGAAAACCCCTACTACAAAAAAAGGTGCAAAGAACAAGGAAAAATCACCAAAAGATACACAAATAGTCAATAATTTTGTGAAAAAAAAAATTTGCCCTTTATCTTTACTCAAATATATTCAAACTGAGATGGGAATTGAACAAGGTCTTGGCAAACCTTCACTTTTTGTTTTGTTTTGTAATGACAATATGAGTAAAGACACAGTAAAGGTATATCCTCGTGTGGTCCTGGTGAGACTGAAATATATTCAGGCTTTCTAAAGTGTAATGTTTTTATCTTAAGTGTCTCAAACATGATCTGTGAGCTGAAAACTCGATCTTCAGAAATTTCACAGGGAGGGGTGAAAAAAAGGGGTTTTAAGTCTAAGCCTACTCATTATAGTTCAAAACAGTGTAAGCAATCTGAATATTTTACAAAAGAAAGATGATTAAATTATGTTTGATACATAAAATGGAAAACTATGCCACCATTAACAGTATAATTTTTTTTACAAACATTGAATAATAGCAAATGTTACTGCTGGGTTATAAAGCCATAGATAATGTAATCTCAGTTTTTCCTTAAAACTATATGTATACATAATATATATTAGAAGGAAGCCTGGGTGACTCAATTGGTTGAGTGTCTGACCCTTGCTTTTGGCTCAGGTCATGATCTCAGAGTCGTGGGATCAAGCCCCACATTGGACTCTGCACTGAGCTGAGCGTGAAGCGTGCTTCAGATTCTCTCTCTCCCTCTGCTCCCTCACCCATTCTCTAAAAAAATCAATAAAAAAATATTAGAAAGGTTATACACATAATTGTGAGTGGTGGTTATCTCTCGGTGGTGGGGCTAAGAGGCTCCTTTTATTTTCTTTTTTAATGTTTTTTGCAATATTAGTCTACCTAACTGGAATGTAAGCTCCTTGAGGGTAAGAAACAGCTCCTGTTCACCATATCTACAGCTTCTTACCGTGTCTAGCAATAGGAAGGATGACCCCACAAACCTTGATGAACTTATAAATTGAATAGTTCTCTATTTCCAAATCTTTTGTCATCAGAACGTTTGTAATCAAATTGTCTTAACACAAATATCTTTTTTTAGAGAAAAAACAGTAAGACAAAACACAAGTAGATTTGTGAGTAAAAATTTAGCACAATTCAAATGCAAAGTAGTTATTTAAAAAAAAAAGTATTTGGTGACCATTAGAAAATGCTTATTATAGGACATTAAGGAAAAATTAGGAAATGGAATTATACATGTAATATGATCTCCATATGTGAACAAAAATCTCATAAATAAAACACTTATAATGTAAGAATAGGAACTGTACTTTTTGGAGGCTAGAACAATTGGAGTTATCTTTTCCTTTTTTATCCTTTATCTCCTTTCCAAACTTTTGACAGGAAGAATGTATTATTCATATAGTCATAAAATGTTTAGGTTAGATTCTTAAAAACTAAAATACCTGAAGGAAAAGATAGCAAAAGGAAATGGTTAAGAAAAGAAGCCAGAACCAAACTGGGTTGGAACCTGGCTGTGACCTTGAGCATTTGGTTCAACTCTGCTTCGTTTTCTGTAAAATGAGGAAAGAAATAGAACCTATCTCACAAAGTATATCATGATAGTTGTTTTCACTTGATTTTAAAAGTTATTACTAACATAGCACTTAAAACAGCATCTAGCACTCAATAAACACTATAAAAGTGGTTTTTTTTTGTTTTTTTGTTTTTTTGTTTTTTTTTTTATATATGAAATTTATTGTCAAATTGGTTTCCATACAACACCCAGTGCTCATCCCAAAAGGTGCCCTCCTCAATACCCATCACCCACCCTCTCCTCCCTCCCACCCCCCATCAACCCTCAGTTTGCTCTCAGTTCTCAACAGTCTCTTATGCTTTGGCTCTCTCCCACTCTAACCTCTTTTTTTTTTTTTTTTTCCTTCCCCTCCCCCATGGGTTCCTGTCAAGTTTCTCAGGATCCACATAAGAGTGAAACCATATGGTATCTGTCTTTCTCTGTATGGCTTATTTCACTTAGCATCACACTCTCCAGTTCCATCCACGTTGCTACAAAAGGCCATATTTCATTTTTTCTCATTGCCACGTAGTATTCCATAGTGTATATAAACCACAATTTCTTTATCCATTCATCAGTTGATGGACATTTAGGCTCTTTCCATAATTTGGCTATTGTTGAGAGTGCTGCTATGAACATTGGGGTACAAGTGCCCCTATGCATCAGTACTCCTGTGTCCCTTGGATAAATTCCTAGCAGTGCTATTGCTGGGTCATAGGGTAGGTCTATTTTTAATTTTCTGAGGAACCTCCACACTGCTTTCCAGAGCGGCTGCACCAATTTGCATTCCCACCAACAGTGCAAGAGGGTTCCCGTTTCTCCACATCCTCTCCAGCATCTATAGTCTCCTGATTTGTTCATTTTGGCCACTCTGACTGGCGTGAGGTGATACCTGAGTGTGGTTTTGATTTGTATTTCCCTGATAAGGAGCGACGCTGAACATCTTTTCATGTGCCTGTTTAAAAGTGTTTGTTAAAGTAAGTAATTAATGAACCAATTTCTGGAGAATGGAAAGAGCCACATGATAGCCATATTTATTTTCTTCTTTTGCTCCTTACTTCCCTCTCTTCCCTCTTCCTTTCTTCTGTCCCCCACAAGTTCTTTTCCCTGTGGAGAAGGACATGTATGCATACAAGGTGGAGCAACAGATTATCTAAGACAAGATGATTGAGACAGCATCAAACAAAGCTTAATGATGGGACAGAATATCAGAGATCAGAAATAATGTGCTGATGTGTCTGTGTGTAATGATAAAAAGAATTTGGGGTGGGGGGAGGTAGGAGACTAAAGACAAGATGAGCTAGAAGGTCAGAGACTCAAAGCTTCAAACCTCAATTATATCACATACCCAGTGGTGTATCATATAACCTCAATAATATCACGTACCCAGCCTAGCTTGGATCATTCCAACTGATGCTGTGAGGCAGTTCGTGGGAAAGGGATGTGCCTACTCCTTCCCAGGCAGCCCTTTTACCAAAAGAAAGTTGTATGCAGACTGGTGAGGCCCTGTCATCCCTACCCTATTTACCCAGTATCCTCAGACATTTCTCTACTCACTTGCAGCTTCTTGATGTCTAGGTTATACCTGCTCTGAGTCAGTGTGGAGAACCCCAGTGGATTTCTCACTGGGGTGACAGCTCCCTTGTTTTCTCTCCAGAATGGCACCAGCATGTGGAAAAAAGGAAAATATGTATCTCATGTTGGTTCTGCTTCATTTTTAGAGAGCTACCCTTTCCTCTTCCTGTAATAATGTGTAAGCCAGCATTATTCTCTATAGTTGTACTTGCTGTGTCTGTTTTTAACATTCCCTTTTGAAGAGTTAACCGCAAATTAATCAAATTCAAGTAAAAGGAAGATGTAAATGAAATCTGCAGTCATACACCTTCTCTAGACAAATCTCAGAAAGTTGAAAATAAACAATTTAACCTGCAAATCAGCTATACAGGGAACACTAAGGCACCCTTTCTTTAATCTTTTCATACTACATCAAAACCCTGGCTTCAGATCAGATCTGCCGAATGCTTGCACGCCAGTGAGCTTGGAACCTATTGCAAGTAAGTCACATTACTCTTCCTTAAATGTCAAAACAGCGGGTGCAGCATCTCCTGAGAACCGTAAACAGCCTGCAGAGACTTAATACCAAGATGAAGGCTTTCCAGATATTGGTTCCAACTAGTCCCCTCTTTTTACCATTTAATTAAGATTATGGTTTGGATATAGCTTGAACACTTGTCAGACCATTTTCACCAGAGTTCTTAAGCCCACCTTCCTCTGGGTCCTTTGAGGAGGACTTTGTGATGCCCCACATTTGGACCAAAAGGGTGGCAGTTGCTGCCCTGCAGTCCCCTAAGTGAGCACAAAATCCACCTAAGTGAGCAGAGAGCCAAGAATTAGAACATACACAGGTTAACTTTAAGCTCAGAGAAATTTCTAAAAAGAGTAGAGTCCAGCACAGTGACTTCCCCAGTGCAGTTCCCAAAGCAACTTTCTGTTATAAAAAGGAAAAGCTGGACCTCATATGCGTTGGCATAACCATAACACAGAGTGGACTGAGGAGGCGCAGCACAGAAATCCAGAGCTGGGGGTGTCGAATGGGATCAGGAGGCATGGAGCTGAAAGCAGTTGGATGTCTATGCCAAGCATGTCACACTCAGCCTGTAGTGAGTGATCATGGCTTTTGGCACATAAATAAACCAATTAAGCTTAATTAGCTAATTAAACTATAATCCAGGCTTCTGATTGTCTAGCAGTGGTTATGGTTCAGGATATTTAGAGTTTATCTATTTAGGGGAACTTCTTATAAACTGAAGAATAACCTGATTCTTAGCCAGTAGAGAGGGTGTTGGTCTGGGGGAAAAATACATTTTATTTTGTTGGCCTTCTTGACCCATTCCATTTAAGCCAAAGGCAGCAATTAATTGCAGAATTTCTTTTGTTGGCTCATGTCATTTACTATGTTTGTGTGAAGGCAGTATTAAGATTGATGACCAGAACTTACACAGAATTTTGTCTGGAATATGGTTCCCAGTTAGCCAGCCCAACATCAAAGCACGTGATCATAAACAAACACACACACCAAACCACCACCACCTGGATTTTACATCAAGATCACCCTACAGAGTTGACCAAGTCTTCCCTCGGGTACTTATAATCTCAATCACTCATCTGCTAGATGATACAGTTAATAAAACAAGAATGCCCTAGAGCTCTTCTCTAGAGAGCTCATCAGAAACTGTGTTAACTTACCTACACAAGTAGATTTGGGATTGATTCAACAGAGGCTGACATAAAGTGGCCCATCATTTATTCCTTTTCAGAGAAAATACAACTTCACAGTGAGCAATATGGCTGGGAGAGCTTATCAAAACTCAAAGTACCTTCCCCACAGAGACATCTATTTGGAGAAAGCATTTACTATCAGAAGGATAACAATTAAGACTAAACAAGAGGGTTTTTCTTGATGGTATTAATGATAGGTGCCCTCAAGTTTTGCCAGTCAGAATTATGCCACCTTTCCCACTATGGGCACATTCCAAAACTATGTGGGTAACCTGGAGAGTTGGGGCTCCTTCTCCTGGCTCAGTATTGAAGGTACTCTGACACATTTGATCTTTTGATCCTCTTTTCAAATTCCATGGGACATCAGCTTTCTGAGATATTCTTGCTTGTGCAATTTGGCCTCAGCTACCTGAATTCCTACATCTTTTCACGAGACAATTTCTCTAGCAGGGGGTGGGGGAGGACTACTGATCATTGATTTCATCTCTTATATGTTGGTTCTTCCAAATTTCAGTCTCTGAGAGTAAGTTTAAGCTCTCATATACAACTTTGCAATCTTTTAATTATCTTCACATCAAAAAATAGATCAAAATTCGCAGTTACAGAATTTGGACCCATCATGCAATTCTCAGTGTTAGTGTACACTGATTACGTGAGGCTGAGAGGGACTCAATCTTTGGGCCAAACAACTGAACATTTTAATTCAGAATTCACCATTCAACCATTTGTCCTTCACCCACCACGAACTTCCTGGGGGTCTTAAGTTTGGTTACATTAATCAGACATCCACTCCAATTATCTTAAATAAAAAAGTGTTGTTTTGGGGGGAGGGTTCTGAAGACTACTCCTCACAGAAACCAAAACAACAGGCCTAAAGTGAATGGAAACTGGAACATAGAATCTGGCCATGAGATTGCTGGTTCTGAGTAGTTTGATAGTTTTTCATCTCTTTCTGATGATCAAGGGCTGTGGGGTCACCTCATTCTGCATTTTCATCTCCTCTCACCTTGGTCAGTTTCCTTTAGTGTATATGGTTCAACTAGGCCATCAGCTCCAAGGCTATAGGACTTACATAAATCTACAGCTCTGTGTTCCAAAAGTAACTTAAGATGGACATCAAGATGAATACATGAGGGATGAAAAAGGACTAAAAGAAGTATGGTAAGTCTATTCAAGGGATGGAAGTATAAATACGGCTCTGAACTTATAGGGTATTTTTACTGATTTAGATAAGGATTTTTTAAATTTGCTACTTGATTTTTTTTTAATACACACACAATATATATTCATTTCGTAGTTCAGCCATAACAAAGTGTCACAAATGGGTGGACTAAAGCAAAATTCTGTTATCTCACAGTTCTGGAGGATAGCGGTATGAAATCAAGGTGTGTTAGTAGGGTTCTGCTCCTTCTGAAACATACAGGAGGCTATTTGATTGCCTCTCCTTGTGGTTAGTCAGAATCTTGGCATTCCTTGGCTTATAAATGAATCACTCCAATCCTCTCCCTTTACATAGTGTTCTCCTTCTGTGTCTTCAGATCATCTTCACCATATGCGTGTCTGTGTCAAATTTTCTCTTCTTTACAAGGACACCAGTCACATTGAATGAAGGCCCACCCTAATGACTTCATGTGGATTTGATTACCTCTATAAAGACTATTTCCAAATAAAGTCACATTCTAAGGTGCTGGGGGTTAGGGCTTATCTTCTTTTAGGGAAACAATTCAACCCTTAAATCACATAATTTTATACAAAAGTATAAATGTGATCATATGCACAGAGTTTTATTTTTAGTGAATTTTTTTTGCTTCTTTCCCCTTAAACTTGGCTCTGTGCATCCCTTCTCCCTTTTCCACTTTCATGCACCTTGATCACATGGCCTTCTTCCCCTGACCAAGGTAACCAATTTTTACAACCAAATTTGCTTCCTTCCTTACTGTTTTCTGTACTTATATCATCTCATTCAGGTACACATACACACCTCTGTCAATTCTTATCTCTCAAAAATAGAATCATTCTATGTATTTTTCTCAGTAGTATCTTATGAGGATTTCCTCCAAATCATCTGGTTTAGTCTTAATTCCTTTTTTAAAATTGATTGCAAACATATCCCTTTATGTGAGATGTATCATAAATTATTAAGCTAGTACTCTGGTAACGGGTATGCTCTTTTTCCCTGTTTTTCCTCTGACACCATGCTGCAGTAAACCTCCTTAGACATATATCCCTAAATATGCGTGTATTTGTATGGGCTATGTTCCTTGGTATGGATTTCTGGGTCAAGGGGTACATGTCCTTTTTATTTTAATAGATGTCAAGTTTCTTTCCCAGAAGATTTTAGCATATCACACTCACCAGCAAAATATGAGTACATCCTCCTACCCCCACCAGCATATGGTATTATGGCTCTTTCTGCCAGTCATAGTGTAAAATGGTGTTTTATCATTAAATTTAATTTACCTTTCTCTGACAACTGGTCAATCTCAGCATCTTATGTTTGTTGGTGTGTTGGCCATTTGAATTTATTCTTCAGTCAACTGTTCATTTGTATATTTTGGGTATCTTTCATCATCTCATTTTTTTCCTCAAATTTAAGAGTTTACATTAGAGATACAAACCTGTTACTTACATTACAAATATACTTATCCTATTGTTTTTCTATTGGCTTTAAGTTTTTAAAAAGTAAGTATAATGGTGTTGTCATTTGTAGCTTCTAGTTTTGACTTTAAATAGTCTTTCCCACCCTTAGAAAGATCATGTAGCCTACCAATTTTTAAACAATCACTTCTTTGTTATATTTCTTACATTTAAATACTTAATATATTTGAAGTGGATTTTTCCATGTAGTATAAGGTAGAAGTTCAATTTGATATTCTTCCAAATGGAGAGCCATTACCATCTATATCTTACATCTTTTCTCCATGGTTGTATACTAAATCCTTGTCCATATTGGGATTTGGTATCTGGCTCTTTCTAACAGCCAGTTCAAACAGAAAACAGAAAAGACTGGAAGGATAACTGATATTTTAGCCATGATACCATTTGGGTTGTGAGATTTTAGTTAACTTATTTATTCTTTATCTTGCACAGCTATGTATTCTGATTTTTCCTAGAATGAGCATGCTTTACTGGTATAACAAAAATAAATGGAGGGGAGAAAACAGTTAACACAACTAGTTTAATCATCCACAATGTCCTAGGACAAAAACAAACTTCAGCTGGGAAGCAACGCTACTATTCCTGGAACAGAGACCTGAGAAGGTTTCCTCCCTGTGGAGGAAGGGGAGAGGGGAGACAGGCAATAGTTTTATTCCCAGAAGACCATGGAAAATCTCTTTCAAAGCCAGTTTGTCCCAAGGAAGAGATGGATTATGTTTATGGAGGTCATTTCATTTTGGCAGTTCATTGTGAAATAGGTGGTGAGGTGGTGATTTAAAGCGTGACTGGCAGCCAACTCGTGTTCAAGCGCAATGAGTTTAATTGATTGGAAGAGCAGGTTGTTCTGAGGTGATGCAATAACCACTAGGGCTGAGTGTTCAGTTTCAAAGTGTGAAATGATGCAATAATTGCCTGTGTTAAACAGCAGCTAAATTACTAGCAGCAATTTAAATGCTGCAAACAGATCTTTGAATTGGCCATTAGAGAGCACATTCAAATTATGTGAAAGTGACCTTATCACCATAACCCCAGGGTAGAGGATCTGTCCCTAAGGTGTTAAGGGTCAGTTAAAGTTCTGTAGTCTCTGTAAAACAGTCCCATGGTGCCAATAAAACCTCTGCAGTAAATTTGCAGAGTCATGGTTGTGGATTGCCTAAAATAGTAATAACTTGTGGGGTCCCCTTCCAGGGCAAAATAACCACCACCAACACAGCCCAAGTAACCTGAAGAATCTCCCCCAGGCTTCTCCATCTGGTGCATCACCTTAGGGAAGGTCAAAGTGTGAGGGGTGGGCCAAAACCTCCTTGCAAGGCCTGGCACTTGGGGCCTCAGGGACTAGGGGTGGGATGCAAATAAACGTGTTCTGGAATTCTAGTTAATGCAGGAAGAATCCTAAAACAACCATGAGCAGTTTCTCCTAAACCTTTTTTTTTTTTTAATCTTGAGAGAGAGAGAGAGAGAGAGAGAGAGAGAGAGAGAGAGAGAATGAACAAACCTGTGCTCCAGGTGGGGAAAGAGGCAGAGGGAGAGGGGGAGAGGGGGAGAGAGGGAGAGAGGGAGAGAGAGACAGAGAGACAGAGAGACAGAGAGAGAGAGAACGTTAAGCAGGCTGCATACTCAGCATGGCTCGATCCTAGGACTCTGGGATCATGACCTAAGCCAAAATCAAGAGTCTGACGTTCAACCTACTGAGCCACCCAGGCGCCCCCAAAACCACTTTAGTAAGGGCAGCATCACATTTCTTGGCACTGCTTCTTATACCACTCCTTAGAGCATGCAAATGGCAGAACGCCAATGCTGGGCTCAATAAAATTAACTAGGTGGGACGCCACAACTTAGTGGTCCAGGTAGTCTGTTCCCTGAGGGTCTGCTAACCCAAGGATAAATTTTACAGTGTTAGAAATGCATTTCCTTCAGGTAATCCTCCTTAAAATACTACTTCTCACAACTAAGTCCTTGACAATTACTGACCCTCCATAAATTTGAGATATTTCCTGATGTATTTTTGGAATAGGGCTATCCAATGATGGTGGTAAAATGCAAAACTAAATGTTTTGGCAATCAGCTAAGGGAGGGGGGTGGAAATGACACTCTCCTACTGACAGCTGGAGGGCCTGATGAGGTCTGCATGAAAGGCCATTCCAGAGGTGATATAGGGATGGAACAATTTTGGGCTTCTTTATTATGAAACAAATCTTAAGGCTTTAGAGTTTTGCTTTATTATAATCATAATAATTTTCATCTAAAACATTTTAAAGCAGGTGTTCTCATGTATCCACCTGGACCATTAAACAAATAATAAAAATTTCAAAGCTCCTATAGTTGTTTTAGTTTAGAGAAATAAAATAGAGCTTCCTGGTGTACCTTCTAAGACAAATTGGCCAGGAGATAAGTGGCTAGTTAAATACAGGGGGAGGTTTTCCAAATATTTGGTTTTGGAACTATTTATATTAATGAGGTTTATCTCAGAAATGGATGAAACCAAAAGTTCCCTTCTAGGTAATCGCCTTGAATTATTTTTACTTCCCATCACTTAATGAAGGTGGCCAGGTTTTTAAATTATTATTATTTGAATATAGTTGACACACAATGTTACATTGGTATCAGGGTATACAACAAAGTGATTCAGCAATTGTATACAAGATGCTATACTCCACAGTGTAGCTACCATCTATCACCACACCACACTGTTACAATACCACTGACTAGGTTCCCCATGCTGTACCTTTTATTCCCATGACTGATTCATTCCATAACTGGAAGCCTGTACTTCCCACTTCCCTTTACCCATTTTGCCCATCCCTCCATCTTGGCCATGTTTTTTCACTTGAGTTTTTGGTTGCTTTTTGCTCTTTACTACTTTCTCCCCTTCTTTCATAGCTGTTTATTTGCTAGTAGATAGTCTTGAAGCTTCAGTCCCAGATGTGCCAGACCATTATGCAAGTCATACTAGTTTAAGTTATTAGCAACACCCTTGATAGCATGTGAGAAGAGAAATTCCCTTCTCAAAAAACATGAAGTAGACTTGTATAAAGTTCCAATGTGGCAGCAGGGCATTGAGTGAGTTTGTGAAGCTCCAGTTCTCTCATGTCCTAGGAGCATGGCCTGTCCTCCAGGATTGGGAATTCATTGTTTTCCTTGGAAGAATCTGATTTTCTTGAAGTGATGGGATAAAATAATCCAGTTGCCAGTGTTTCCAACTTCCCCACACCCACCCCAAACAGTTACTTGTCCTGTCCCTTCCTCAATTCTACCAGTCAGACCGGTTTTCCCATTTTGTGTACAAGAATCAGGTGGAAAAGCTGAGGAGGAGGGGAATCTTTAAGTTGAAGAGAATTGTGTTGAGGGCTGCTGTGGTATATGAGAGGGTGGAATTGGATAATTAACAGGGAACTTTAAGAAGAGCTGCTGAAGATTTCTGCATGGCCTTCATGTGGAACAAAACAAAAAACAAAACAAAACAAAACAAAAACAAGTACAGGACTTCATTTATTCTGATCAGTCTTGGAAACACAAACAGTGTCTGCTCTTTTCACCTGTCCTTCACCTACTCCCCCCTTCATTCAGTCTAGCAGCCTCATTTTCTTTTGGTAGAAGGTGGTCACCTTAGCTTTAGACTCTGAAGGTTGGGCAGGAAGCTTCAACCCCCTCTTCCACATCCCTGGTTTTAAGGCCAGCATATGACTCCAGCAGCCAGTCAGCACCCCTTTCCCAAGTCCCTGGAGTGTGCTCAAGCCACTGTGAATAGCACTGCTGCTATTGGGTGTGACCTGGGACACCAAGATTCACTTCACCACGTATCTTAGAGCCCTCCCAGTGGGGAGGCCAGTGCAGTACTGGCATAGAAACCAGGGGTGAAGATAGATTTTTAACAACACAATGGGAATCCAGGGGTGACTGAAGTCCCTCCACCCCTGGCTTCCTTAGTCATTATTAAGTTCCCCTTTTGTCTTGATCTTATTTATGTTGGGGTTCTCCCCACCCCCTGTAACAGAGCATTTCCAAGTTCAGTGCTATTTTGGCCACACCCCTTTGGGGAACAAGTCATGTGGGTGTGAATTATACCTCTTAGAGCTTTCTCTCATTGGCGTTATTCCCCTGGAACTAATAGAATAAATCTCTTCCTTCAGACAAGTGACTCCTGTCACAATCTCTCTAACACTCTATTCTTCTGGTTAACATTCCCAGTTCTTTTATATTTTGTGGTATTTACTCAAAGAACACAAAGGTGAAAGATCAGATATCAAGTTCTCTCCTCAAAAGGGTGGGAGGTTCCTCATCTCTGAGTTGCTTTTCTTTGGGAACATGAGGACTAGTTGACGCCCTCAGCATTCACTTCAATAAAGAAGAAAAGGACATTCCAAGTGAGCAGTGTCACTTGAGCCACTAAATTTTAGATTATTACCTGCAAGACACATCAGCATGACCCATATCATCACTACTTACACATAAGTTAGCAAATAATGTACTTTAAAAATAATTTTCTGTAACTTCAAAAAGATAAAAATTCTCTCTTGAATAATAGTGCTCTCATTCACTGGCCTTCCATTCTCTCTTAAGAGGGAAAAGAAGAGGAGGGTGCATCCAGGATTATAACCAGCAGACTAACGAATGAGTGAACATCCATCCATCATTTGTGCCATGAGGTAACAATGGTAGGGACCACTATACTGGATCAGGAGCCTTTTAAGGAGGGGGTTGAGTTCTATTTGTCCTTGTGTTTTCAGAGCCTGTTTCAGAGCCTGACAATGATGTATATGGATAATGAATGAATGATGAACAGATGAATGAACAAGTGTGTGCATTCCTGGGGCAATAAAGAGAGTAACTTTGTAAGAGCAAGGTTACCTTCTACCAGATTTCTCACCAGAAACTTTGCAGGCCAAAATGTAGTGGTAGGATATATTTAAAGAATAGTCTTCCAAGCAAGGTTATCACTCAGAGTTAAAGGAGAGATAAAATTTCCCAGACAAGCAAAAACTAAAGGAGTTCATCGCCACTAAACCAGACTTACAAGAAATGTTAAAGGGTCTTCATCAAGCATAAAAGACCATAACATAAAATATACAAAAGAAAATATCGCACTGGTAAAACTAAACATGCAATAAAGGCAGTGGATCAACCACTTAAAAAGTATAAAGGTTGAAAGACAAAAATGGTAAAAATCAACTGTAACCACAGTAAGTAGCTAAGGGAGACACAAATCAAGATGTAAAATATGATGTCAAAACATGAAACATTGCAGGGGTTGGGGAGTAAAAATGTAATACTTGAGTTGCTCAAGTTCAAATGCATTCTATCAGCTTAAAATAGATATACATCAATATATATGAACCTCATGATAACCAAAACCCCAAAAACCTGTGATACACAAAAAAATAAAGAGAAAGGAACCCAAAAATAAACCTAAAGAAAATCATCAAATCACAAGAGAAAAGAGAGAGAGGCACACAGAAGTACAAAAATAACAAGAAAATAATTAACAAAATAGCAATAGGTACATATGTATTAATAATTGTTTTAAATGTAAATGTGCTAAATTCTCTAATCAAAAGACATAGGGTGGGTGACTGAATGGATATAAAAAAACACAAGACTGGGGTGCCTGTGTGGCTCAGCTTGTTAAGTGTCAGACTCTTGATTTCAGCTCAGGTCATGATCTCATGGTGTGGGATCGAGCCCTGCATCTGGCTCTATGCCGACAATCAGCAGTCTGCTTGGGATTCTCTCTCTCTTCCCCTCCCACATGCCTGCTCTCTCCCTCCCTCTCTCTCTCTAAAAATAAGTAAATCAACATTTTTTAAAAAACCCCACAAGACTCATCTATCTATATGCTGCCCACAAGACACTCACTTCAGATCTAAGGACACATGCAGACTGAAAGTAAAGGGATGGTTTTCCAAGCAAAAGGTAATGAAAAGAAAGCTGGAGTAGCCATAGTCATATCAGACAAAATATATTTTAAAACAAAGATAAGAAGAGACAAAAAGAGTATTACATAATGTTAAAAGGGTCAATCCAAGAAGAGGATGTAACATTTGTAAATATTTACGCACTCAACACAGAACTTAAACATATAAAGCAAATATTAATAGACAAAGGTAGAAAAAGACAGTAACAATAATAGCACAGGGTTTTAATACCTCGCTTATATCAAGAGATAGATTATACAGACAGAAAATCATTACGAAAACAATGGCCTTAAACAATACATTAGAACAAGTGGACTTAATAGATAAATACAGAGAATTCCATCCAAAACCAACTCAATATACATTATTCTAGAGGGCACATGGAACATTTTCCAGGATAGATCACATGTTAGACCACAAAACAAATCTCAAATTCAAAACAACTGAAATCCCATCAGGCATCTTTTCCAACCACAATGGTATGAAACTAGAATTTAATCAAAAGAAGACAAATGGAAAAAAAAATACCACCACATGGAGACTAAACAACATGCTACTGAAGAACCTATGGGTCAAAGAAATAAAAAAAAAAAAAACGCCTGAGACAGATGAAAATGAAAATAACTTTCCCAAATCTATGCAATGTAGCAAAAGCTGTTCTAAGAGGGAAGTTCACAGCAATACAGGCCAACGTCAAAGACTAGAAAAATCCCAAACAATCTGACTTTACACCTAAAGAAACTAGAAAAAGAGGAAATAAACCTAAAGTTAGTAGAAGAAAGGCAACAAGATCAGAGCAGAAATAAAATAGAAACTTAAAAAATAAGAGAGAAGATCAATGGAAATAAAAGCTGGCTCTTTGAAAAGACAGACAAAACTAGGTCAACCTTGGGGTGCCTGGGTGGCTCAGTTGGTAAGCATCTAGCTCTTGGTTTCAGCTCAGGTCATGATCTCACAGTTCATGAGTTCAAGCCCCACATGGGGCTCTGTGGTGACAGTGCAGAGCTTGTTTGGAATCCTCTCTTCCTCCCTCCCTCCCTCTTTCAAAATAAATGAATAAACTTAAAAAATATATAGGTAAACCTCCAGCCACATTCACCAAGAAAAATAGAAGGTCCGAATAAATAAAATTAGAAATTAAAGAGAATTTACAACTGATACCATAGAAATAAAAAGGATCATATGAGACTACTATGACAATTACACACCAAACTGGACATCCTAGAAGAAATGGATAAATTCCTAACAACATACAATCTTTTAACACTGAACCATAAAGAAATAGAAAATCTGAATAGACCAATTAGTAGAAGGGAGATTAAAAAAATTCAAAAAACCTCCCAAACAGAAGTCCAGGACCAGAGAGCTTCACTGGTGAATTCTACCAAACATTCAAAGAAGATTTAAAATGTTTTTAATGTTTATTTTTGACAGACAGACAGAGTATGAGTGGGGGAGGAGCAGAGAGAGAGGGGGAGACACAGAATCTGAAGCAGGCTCCAGCAGCCTCTGAGCTGTCAGCACAGAGCCCAACGCAGGGCTCGAACTCACAGACCACAAGATCATGACCTGAGCTGAAGTCAGATGCTCAACCGACTGAGCCACCCAGGTGCCCCCAAAGAAGATTTAATACCCATCTTCCAAAATATTAAAGAGAAAGAACACTTCCTTTTAAACTCATTTAATGAGGCCAGCATTAGCCTGGTACCAAAACTAGATGAAGACACTACCGAAACAAGAAAAGTGCAGGCCAATATGCCTGATGAAAGTACATGCAAAAATCCTCAACAAAATATCAGCAAACCAAATTCAACAATGCATTAAAAGGATCACATACTATGATCAAGTGGAATTTATTCCAGGTATGAAAGAATATTTCAACATCCACAAATCAATCAACCCACAAATCAATGTGAGGTACCACATTGAATAAAAATTGTATGACCACTTCAATAGACACAGAAAAAAAATTTGACAAAATTTAACATTCATTGATTATAAAAACTCTCAACAAAGGGGGTATAGAAGAAATGTGTATCAACATAATAAAGGCCATATGTGACAAACCCACACCCATTATCACACTCAACTGTGAAACCTGAAAGTATTTCCTTTAAGATCAGGAACAAGAAAAGCATGCCAACTCTCCCTACTTTTATTCAACATAGTATTGGAAGTCCCAGCCACACAAATTACACAAGAAATAAAAGGTATCCAAATTGGAAAGGAAGAAATAAAATGGTCACCATTTGCCATTGATACTGCATATAGAAAAACCATAAAGACCACCAAAAAGTGTTAGAATAATTCAGTAAACTTGTAGGATACAAATTTAACATACAGAAATTAGTTGCATTTCTATACCCTTATAATGAGCTATCATAAAGAAATTAAGAAAACAATCTCATTTACAACTGCACCCAAAACAATAAAATACCTAGGAATAAACTTAACCAAGAAGGTGAAAGATCTATACACTGAAAACTGTAAGAAACTGACTAAAGAAACAGAAGAAATCAGAAGATATTCCATGTTCATAGACTGGAAGAATATTGTTAAATTTTCCATACTGCCCAAAGCAATCTACAGATTCAATGTAATCCCTATCAAAATTCCAATGGCATTTTTCACAGAACTGGAACAAGCAATTATAGAATTTGTATAGAACGACAATAGATTCTTTATTTTATTTTATTTTTTTTTTTAAGTTTTTTTTTCAACGTTTATTTTTGGGACAGAGAGAGACAGAGCATGAACGGGGGAGGGGCAGAGAGAGAGGGAGACACAGAATCGGAAACAGGCTCCAGGCTCTGAGCCATCAGCCCAGAGCCCGACGCGGGGCTCGAACCCACAGACCGCGAGATCGTGACCTGGCTGAAGTCGGACGCTTAACCGACTGCGCCACCCAGGCGCCCCGACAATAGGTTCTAAGTAGCCAAAGCAATCTGAAAAAGAAGAACAAAGCTGGAGGTATTACAATCTCTGATTTCAAGCCATGCTACAAAGCTATAGTAATCAAAACAGTATGCTACCTGCATAAAAACAGAAATACACATATCAATAGAACCAAATAGACAGCCTAGAAATAAACCCACACACATATGGTCAATTAACTTATGACAAATGGGGAAAGGACAGTCTTTTCAGTAAATGGTGTTAGGATGACTGAACAGCAACATGCAGAAGAATGAAACTGGACAACTATTTTATACCATATACAAAAATTAACTGAAACTGGATTAAAAACCTGAATGTTAATGCCTGAAACCATTAAATTCATAGAAGAAAACATTGGTGGTAAGTTTCATGACATTGGTCATAGCAATTCTTTTGTTTTTGATTTGACTCCAAAAGCAAGGGCAACAAAGCAAAGATAAACAAATGGAATTATGTTAAACTAAGAAGATTTTGCTCAGCAAAGGAAATCATCAGCAAAGTGAAAAAAATAACTTATTGAATAGGAGAAGATATCTGCAAATAATACATCCAAAAAGGGGTTCATATCCAAAATATAGGAAGAACTCACATAACCCCATAACAAGAAAACTCCCCAAACAATCCAATTAAAAAATGGGCTGAAGGTCTGAATAGACTCTTTCCAAAGAAGATAAAAAGATATTCAACAGGAACATGAAAAGATTCTCTTCACTCATGAGGTAAATGCAAATCAAAACCACAGTAAGAGATCACCTCACATCTGTCAGAATTGCTAGTATAAAAAATATATAAATAAATAACTGTTGGTCAGGATATAGAAAGAAGAGAACCCTCATTCACCATTGGAAGAAATGCAACCCCTATGGAAAACAGTAGGAGGGTTCTCTGTGTATTTCTGTTTTTGTGCAGGTAGTATACTGTTTTGATTACTATAGCTTTGTAGTATGGCTTGAAATCAGGAATACTACTTGGACATTAAAAAATAAAATCTTGCCTTTTGTGACAACATGGGACAACATGTGACAACAGAGACTGTTATGTAAGTGGGAAAAAGTCAGAGAAAGACAAATACTGCATGTTCTCACTTATATGTGTAATCTAAAACAAAAGGAAAACAAAGAAATAATACAAAACACACCTAGACTCAGATACAGAGAATAGAGTGGTGGTTGTTGGAAGTAAAGAGGACTGGGGGAGGGAGGGAGTGCAAAATGGGTAAAGGGGATCAAGAGATACAAAAACCACCAGTGATAAAATAATTAAGTCACAGGGATTCAATGTACAGCATAAAAATATAGTAAATCAGATTATATTCATTTTGCATGATGACAGAAACCACACACACATACTGCATTGATCAGTTCATCATGGATACAAATGTGGAATCACTATGTTGTATATCTGAAACTAATAGATTGTTGTCAATTATATTTAAAAACACACACACACACACATATATATATATATATATATATATATATATATATATATAATTTTGTGTGGTATATACACACACAATGGATTATTCAGCAATTAAAAAAGGAAATCCTGCCATTTGTGATAAGAAATATGTCAGAGAAAGATAAATAGCATATAATGTCACTTATATGTGGAACAACAAAAACCCCAAGTGTATAGATACAGAGAACAGATTGGTGGTTGGCAGAAGCAAGGAGTGGGGGTGGGAGAAATGGGTGAAAGCAATCAAAAGGTACAATTTCCAGTTATAAAATAAGCAAGCCACAGGGATGTAATGTATAGTATGGTGAGTGTAGTTAATACTACTGTATTGTTTATTTGAAAGTTGCTAAGAAGGTATATCTTAAAAGTTGTCATCACCAGAAAAAAAATTTATAACTGTGTATGACAACAGATGTTAACTAGACTTATTGTGGTGATCATTTTGCAATATATACAAATATAGAATCATTTGGTTATGCATCTGAGACTAACAGGTTATGTAGTTACATAAATCATACTCAGATTTTTAAAAACTGCATTCTTCAGTCAATTATTTGGAATTTGAAATGTATGTTTTCATAAGATGGTATATCCTATGGTTTGCTTTACAGTCAAGCCCAGATACTATGGTTAAAACAAAACAGGAAAGCACGACCACATCAAAACTCTGTTTCTCTTAATCAGATTTTGATGAGGCAGAAAAGAAAGAAAAAGATAATGTCAGTCCTCTTGTTTGTTTAGTTTTATTTGAGATCTGAAGAAACAGAATGAAATTTTCAAAGGTTTTAGACATTTAAGGAATCTTTTATTATGTCCATTTACACTTCTTTCTTGTTCTTAATGCTATAGTATATCAGCCATAATCAGCCCATGGGGATAAGGCTCAAAACCAGAGGGAAAAGAGTGAGAAATTTTTGAGAAAAAACTTGGCAGGAAATTAAGGATAAATGGGAAAGAGAAAAGGAGTAAAAGGGAGGGGTGTGTTGTGATAAAGAATTACTTGAGGAGTAGTTAACAGAGCTGAGAGAGGAGGAAGATGTACGCAATTACCCTGAAAAGAAGGTAGCACAGAAGTGGGCAGAAATCAAAATCCAAATGCCTTTAAGGGCCAGACAGGTAAATAAAAGAACCAGGCTGGGTATAAAAGAATTGAAACAGTATGCAGTTTGGCAAATTGGAGAGTTTCAGAAACTCAGATTTAATTTTTTGTACAAGGAAGTGTGTCCAAACAAATATATCTACAAGCTGAGTTTTGTCTGTGGGTCACCTTTCAGAATCTATGGCAAAGATATTAAAAGCAGAAGATCTGGAGTCAGACTGCCTAGGTTCACATCTCTGTTTTATTACTCAGTGGTTCTGTGATCGTGGTTTTCTTATCTGTGTAAAGATAATCTTCACGTCAATCCTATGAAGAACTGAGTAAGATACTGCAGGTCAGGTGCTTTGCACTGGCCCAGCAGACTCCTGGTAAATGCTTGATAAGCATTCACTAATGTACTAGTCAGTCTGTTTGTTTCTGTATCTCCAGTGCTTACCATAGTGCCTGGCACATAGTAGGTACTCACTAAATGATCGAATAGATGGATGAAGAGAAGAGAAATAACTATAGGGAGGAGATGCATGGTCACCAAGTTCCCCCATATGAACTTTGAGTCAGCTCAGGCTAGTGCTTGCTATGCTCTGTTTCAGACAATATCAGCAGGTCTATTTCATGAACTTGAAACCTTTAGAACTACAATGCAAGGAGTCTTGCTTCTGGTCTGTAATGTTTAATTTTATGTGCCAACTTGACCAGGCCATGGGATGTCTAGATGTCTGGTTTAACATTATCTGGATGTCTGTGAGGGTGTTTCTGGAGGGATTAGCATTTGAATTAGTGGGCTGAGTTAAGTAGATGAGACCCCTCCACCTCCAAGGTGGGTGGATATCAGCTAATCTGTTGAGGGCTTGGATAGAACAAAAAGGTTGAGAAAGTCTGAATTTGTTCCCCACTGGACTACACATGCTGGGGCATCAATCTCCTCCTGACATCAGCATTCCTGTTTCTGAGGCCATCAGACTCAGACTGGAATCTACAGCAATGGCTGTCTGGCTTTCATGCCTTTGAACTATACCACCAGCTTTCCTAGGTTTCCAGTTTGAAGGTGGTACATCATGGGACTTCTCAGCATCCATCACCACATGAGCTGATAACTTATAATACATCTCTAAGTGTGTGTGTACACATACACCTCCATATCCTCCATATCCTATTGGTTCTGTTTCTCTGGAGAACTCAGACTAATTCATAGTCTAGCCCTTTACTTTTACAAATAAGGAAATCAAGACCCATAGAGCCTAAAGCCAGGGTGTGCAAACCCGAGAGCCATAAATGAAGAAATAATTTTTTATATGTTTGTGTGCTTCAGAATGCAATTATAGGAACTTTGGCCTCTGAACAACATGAGACATCATGGACCATATTTATCCTCCCACCTGAAACTACTAAAAAAGTAGGCAAAATATTGAGAAAAAAAAGGTTTTCCAAGACTTGGACATCAGACAACTAAGGACTAACCAGTGGACGAAAAATAAAGTGAGCTCTTGTAGAACTCCCTTCTTACTGGGTGAGTTTTATACTCCACAACAGGGAACACAGAGTCCAGTAGATTCCCTGAGTTGAGAAGACAGACCTAAATCTGGGGACACAAAAGTAGCTCAAGTTTACAGGACAGAGTACTAGATAGGAGAATGCCGCCAGACAGAGAACTTGGAAGTCTGAAGAGGGTCCTCTTTGAACACTGAGCAGACTACTGACATGTATGTAAGGATACTGCTGGAGGCTAAGGGGGAAAAACCCACCTGAAATAATTAGAGGGACTCATACAAGACCTGAGATAGTGTCTCATCCTATAAGCCAGACTGGAAAATCTCAAAATTCATGGGGAACTAGGTATAGAACTCAAGAAGTCTCACCTCAGTAATGGGAAAGAATCAGCTCTAGACAAAATGCTGCTTTGGTCATGCCTTAAAAAGCTTAAGAGCCATGGACGGAGCTTGAGGGCATTATCCTAAATTAAATAAGCCAGACAGAGAAAGACAAATACTGTATGTATAGTATCACTTTTTAAAAATTCTACATCAAAATCCTAGAAACAGAGCAAAAAAGTGGTTTCCAGGGTGTGGGGTTGGGGGAAGGAGGGAGGGGATGGTGAAAGAGTGCAAACTTTTAGCTGTAAGATGAATAATTTCTAAAAATCTAATGTAAAACATGTGACTGTTTGGTTGGTAACACTGTGTTACATAATTGAAATTTGCTAAGGAAGTAGAATTTTAGTGTTCTCACCAAAAGAAAAAAACAAAAATATAAACCGTGAGGTGATGGATGTGTCAATTAACTAGATGGCAAAATCCTTTTACAGTGTACACTATGAATATCAAATCACTACAATGTACACTTTAAATATCTTATAATTTTATTTTTCAATTATAAATTCATAAAGCTGGGGATAAAAAAAGCTTAAGAGTAAGATCTAAAAGTGTTCCCCAATAACTTTGCATCAGGGAACATCAAGACTATTTATAAAACACAAAGATATCCAGCATCCAAAAAGGGAAAATTCACAATGTTTGCTATCCAACAAAAAATTACCAGGTATGCAAGTGAATAAGAAAATCTGACCCATGAGAAGAACAATCAATCAAAACCAATCCAGAGTTGTCATGTTAGCATTAGCATACCAGAACATTAAAATAGTTATCACTGTGTACCTTATATTCAAAATACTAGAGGAAAGATTCAGTACTTTAAGTGGAGAAATTAATTTGAAAGAAATTAATTTGAAGACATAGCAATAGAAATTAACTAAGATGGGGAGAGGAGTTAAGATGGCAGAGTAGTAGCGAGGAATCTATGCTCACCTTGTCCCTTGAACACGGCTAGATAAATATCAAATGATTCTCAGCACCCAAGAAATCAATCTGAGAACTGAAAGAATAAATTGCACAACTAGAGGGAGAAAAGAGGACATATCATAGAAGGTAGGAGGTGCAGAGATATGATTTGGGGGAGAAAAGAATCACAGGTGCTGCAGATTCACAGGTGTGATCAGGGAGGAGCCCTGATCACAGAGAGAGGTGAGGTGATGAGAGAGAGAGAAAGAGTATGAGCAAGTGAGCACAGCACACACAGGATTGCACAAGAAAAACACTTTGCCGAAACCATTAATTGGGAAAACAAGAGCGACTGATTATCTCAAGCTTTTACAAGCAGCAGAGCTCAAAGTCTGAAGTGTTAGAAGGCCATGCCATCGCCAGAGTGGAGCCTGGCAGGCATAGAGGTGCTCCTGTGGAGGAGCACAGAGGCCTTGGAGAGGAAAGCATGGACTGAAGATCTCCTGGTTTGTAATGGGAGAGACAGTTCCCCTTCTTAGAGTACATCTAGGAGAGGTGGCTTTGCCTCATAGGGGACAACGAGCCAGCAAAAACCATTTTTCTGCCCTGTTCATTAGCATAGGAGTAGAGGCACCTGCAGAAGGCAGCTAACCTGGACACTGGCTTTTTGTTGCACTTTACCATAATCTCCAAGCCCCTGTGCATTCGTGCAACTGCCCCTCTAGGACAAACCAGCACCAGCCTGAGCATGGCAAGACCCTCCTGGAGAAGATCAGGGTATGTCAACCCTGTGCTGGGTCCCTAAAATTTGAGTTTTAAAACCTGGTCAATGCTCCTGAGAAGAAACACAGGAGCACTACACCACCAGTGGGCAGATGGCTCAGACACAGCATGAAGGCAGGGATCTGAAGGATGCCTCGGACACATGAGGAGAGATTGTTTGCTCTTCTATGAGGGATTCCTGAACAGAAGTGGGTGCGAACTCCCATCTCCAGGTATGAGAGTGGGCTGTTATCATCTTCCCCCCTGCCCCCCATCAGTACTGATAGACTTGAGTGAGCAGCACAGTGCCAGTAGTGGAGGGCTTGAAGTACTTACACCATGTGCCACCCCCATCTCCAATGAACCCCACCCTACATTCTGCATGTGCTGTTTTTTTCCCTTGTTTTGAGAGGGAGAGCACATGTGGGAAGGTGTACAAGAGAGTAGGAGTTGGGGAGGGGCAGAGGGAGAGGGAGAGAGACAGAATCATAATCAGGTAGCATACCCAGTGCAGAGCCCAACATAGGGCTTGATCTCACGACTGTGAGATCATGTGCTGAGCTAAAGAGTCAGACCCTTAACCGATGGAATCACCCAGCCATCCCACAGGTGCTTTTTAACTAGGGCAAGTGTGCCTGAAATCCAGAGCAACAGTGGGCCCCCTCCACCAGAAGACCAGCACAAACCCCTTGCATGTACCAAGTCTATTGACCACAGAGTGCTACAAAGCTTCAGCTCTATGGGAAACAGGATCTGGCTTCTTTTAACAAGCAAACCAAAACTGACTTAGTTAAAAATCGCCACACTAGACAAGGTCCCCAAATGCTTCCCACTGCAGACAGGGAGAAATTCTCCAGAGGACTCACTGGAGGGAAAAAGCAGCCAAAACACAGCAGTGGAATGCACACAGCATGCCCCAGAAAAATTTCCTCAAGCACCAGGCCCTGGACAGTATAGGACCTCTAAATATAGCCATTACTCTCAGGAGCAGGAAATATAACAGGCTTTCCTAACACAGAGAAGACAGAGACTTAGACAAAATGCCAAGACAGAGGAACTCATCCTCAAAGAAAGAACAAGAAAAGGTCACAGCAAGGAATCAAATCAAAACAGATATAAGTAATATGCTCGAACCATAATTTAAAACAACAATCATAAGGACACTAGCTGGGCTTGAGAAAAGCATAGAAAACACCAGGGAGTCCCTTACTACAGAGGTAAAAGACCTAAAAACTAGTCAGGCCAAAGTAAAAAATGCTACAACCAAGATGTGAAACCAATTGCTGTAGTAACTACAAGGATGGAAGAAGCAGAGGAATGGATCAGTGATATAGAAGATAAAATTATGGAAAATAATGATGCTGAAAAGAAGAGGGAAAGAAAAGTATTAGATCACAAACATAGACTTAGGGAACACGTGACTCCATAAAGAATAATAACATTCGTATCACAGGACTCCCAGAAGAAGAAGAAACAGAAAGGGGGCAAAAGGTTTATTTGAGTGAATTATGGCTGAAAACTTCCCTAAACTGGGAAGGAAACAGACATCCAAATCCAGAAGGCAAAGAGAACTCCCATCAAAATCAACAAAAGCAGGCCAAACTAAGACATATCTTAATAAAATTTGCAAAATACAGAGATTTAAAAAAAATCCTGAAAGCAGCAAGGGAAAAGAAATCTCTAACTTACAAGGGATGACAAATAAAGTTAGCAGCAGACTTTTTCACAGAAACTTGGCAGGTCAGAGGGGGTGGCATGATATATTCAACATGCTGTATGGGAAAACTATGCAGACAAGAATACTTTATCAGCCAGGCTGTCATTCAGAATAGAAGGAGAGATAAAGAGTTTCCCAAACAAAAACTAAAGAGTTCATGACCACTAAACCAGCCCTGCAAGAAATATTAAAGGGGATGCTTTGAGTGGGGAAAAAAGACCAAAAGTAATGAAGACTAGAGAGGAACAGAGAAAATCTCCAGAAACAATGATTTTACAGGTAATATAATGGCACTAGATTCATATCTATCAATAATCACTCGGAATATAAACAGACTAAATGCTCTGCCAAAAGACATAGGGCAGCAGAAGTGGTAAGAAAGAAACCCATCTATGTACTATCTATAAGAGACTCATTTTACACATAAAGGCACCTGTAGATTGAAAGTAAGGGGATGGAGAACCATTTATCATGCTGATGGATGTCAAAAGAAAGCTGGAGTACCCATACTTACATCATACAAACTAGATTTTAAACCAAAGAGACAGAGGAGCCAAGATGGCAGAACAGCATGGAAGCTTTTTGTGTGTCTCATGTCCATGAAATACAGACAGACCAACACTAAACCATCCTACACACCTGAAAAACTGATTGGAAGATTAACACAACAATCTGCACAACCTGAACCACAGAATTCACCAGGTACACGACACAAAGAGCTGAACTTGGGGAGCAAGAAGCCCCGAAAGGAATTCACCCCAAAGAAAGAACACGAAGAAACGACAGCCAGGGATTTAACCAACACAGACACAAGCAAGATGTCTGAACCAGAATTTAGAATCATGATAATAAGAATACTAGCTGGAGTCAAAAATAGATTAGAATCCCTTTCTGCAGAGATAAAAGAAGTAAAAAATAGCCAGAATGAAATTAAAAATGCTATAACTGAGCTGCAATCACGGATGGATGCAGCAGTGGCAAGAATGGATGAGGCAGAACTGAGAATCAGCAATATAGAGGACAAAGGCATAGAGAATAACAAAGCAGAAAAATAGAGGGAGATTAAGGCAAAAGAGCATGATTTAAGAATTACAGAAATCAGTGACTCATTAAAAAGGAACAACATCAGAATCATAGGGGTCCCAGAGGAGGAAGAGAGAGAAATAGGGGTAGAAGGGTTATGTGAGCAAATCATAGTGGGAAATTTTCCTAACCTGGGGAAAGACACAGACATCAAAATCCAGGAAGCACAGAGGACCCCCATTAGATTCAACAAAAACCAGCCATCAACAAGGCATATCATAGTCAAATTCACAAAATACTCAGGCAAGGAGAGAATCATGAAATCATGAAAGGGAAAAGAAGTCCCTAACCTACAAGGAAAGACAGATCAGGTTTGCAGCAGACCTATCCACAGAAACTTGGCAGGCCAGAAAGGAGTGGTGGGATATATTCAGTGTGCTGAATCAGAAAAATATGCAGCCAAGAATTCTTTATCCAGCAAGGCTGTCATTCAAAACAGAAAGAGAGATAAAAATGTTTCCCAGACAAACAAAAATTAAAGGAGTTTGTGACCATTAAACCAGCCCTGCAAGAAATTTTAAGGGGGACTCTCTGAGGGGAGAAGAGATGAAAATACAAATGAATGAATGAATGAATGAATGAATGAAT
>NW_024412391.1:83030074-83040914 GCF_014898765.1 Herpailurus yagouaroundi
TAGAAAGGACCAGAGAACACCACCAGAAACTCCAACTCTACAAGCAACATAATGGCAATAAATTCCTATCTTTCAGTACTCACTGTAAACATCAATGAACTCAATGCTCCAATCAAAAGACATAGGATAACAGAATGGGTAAGAAAACAAGATCCATCTATATGCTGTTTACAAGAGACCCACTTTAGACCTAAAGACACCTTCAGGTTGAAAATAAGGGGATGGAGAACCCTCTATCATGCTAATGGTCAGCAAAAGACAGCTGGAGTAGCCATACTTATATCAGACAATTTAGACTTTAAAATAAAGACTGTATCAAGAGATGCAGAAGGGCATTATATCATAATCAAGGGGTCTATAGACCAAGAAGACCTAACAATTGTCAACGTTTATGAGCCAAATGTGGGAATACCCAAATATATACATCAATTCATCACAAACATAAAGAAACTCATCGATAGTGATACCATAATAGTAGGAGACTTCAACACCCCACTCACAGCAATGGACAGATCATCTAATCAAAAAATCAACAAGGAAACAATGGCTTTGAATGCCACACTGGACCAGATGGACTTAACAGATATATTCAGAACAGTTCATCCTAAAGCAGAATATACATTCTTCTCCAGTGCACATGGAATGTTCTCCAGAATAGACCATATACTGGGACACAAATCAGCCCTAAGTAAGTACAAAAAGATCGAGATCATACCATGCATATTTTCAGACCACAATGCTATGAAACTCGAAATCAACCACAAGAAAAAATTTGGAAAGGTAACAAATATTTGGAGACTGAAGAACATCCTATTAAAGAATGAATGGGCTAACCAAGCAGTTAAATAAGAAATTAAAAAGTATATGGAGTCAATGAAAATGATAGCACCACAACCCAAAACCTCTGGGATGCAGCAAAGGTGGTCATAAGAGGAAAGTATATAGCAATCCAGGTCTTCCTAAAGAAGGAAGAAAGATCTCAGATACACAACCTAACCTTACACCTTAAGGAGCTGGAAAAAGAACAGCAAATAAAACCCAAAACCAGCAGAAGACAGGAAATAATAAAGGTTAGAGCAGAAATTAATGCTATAGAAACCAAAAAAAAGAAAAAACAAAACCAGTAGAACAGATCAATGAAACCAGAAGCTGGTTCTTTGAAAGAATTAACAAAATTGATAAACCACTAGCCAGTTTGATCAAGAAGAAAAAGGAAAGGACCCAAATAAGTAAGATCAAGAATGAAAGAGAAGAAATCACAACCAACACAACAGAAATAAAAATAATAAGAGAATATTATGAGCAATTATATGCCAATAAAATGGGCAATCTGGAAGAAATGGACAAATTCCTAGAAACATACCCTACCAAAACGGAAACAGGAAGAAATAGAAAATTTGAACAGACCCATAACCAGTAAGGAAATCGAATTAATCAAAAATCTGCCAAAAAACAAGAGTCCAGGGCCAGATGGCTTTCCAGGGGAATTCTACCAAACATTTAAGGAAGAGTTAACACCTATTATCTTGAAACTGTTCCAAAAAATAGAAATGGAAAACTTCCAACCTCTTTCTATGAAGCCAACATTACCCTGATTCCAAAACCAGACAGAGACCTCAGTAAAAAGGGGAACTATAGACCAATTTCCCTGATGAACATGGATGCAAAAATCCTCAACAAGATATTAGCCAACTGGATCCAACAATACATTAAAAAAATTATTCACCATGACCAAGTGGGATTTATACCTGGGATGCAGGGCTGGTTCAATATCCACGAAACAATTAACATGATTCATCACATCAATAAAAGAAAGGACAAGAACCATATGATCCTCTCAACAGATGCAGAGAAAGCATTTGACAAAATACAGCATCCTTCCTTGAAAGATTTTAAACCAAAGACTATAACAAGAGATGAAGAACTACACTGTATCATAATAAAGGGGCCTATGCAACAAGATCTAACAATTGTAAATATTAATATCCCCAATTTAGTAGCACCCAAATATAGTAATCAATAACTAACATTAAGAAACTCATTGAAAGTAATACAATGATAGTAGGAAACTTCAACACCCCACATATAGCAATGGACAGATCATCTAAGCAGAAAATTGACAAGGAAACAATGGCTTTGAATGACACACTGGATTGGATAGACTTAACAGTTATATTCAGAACATTTCATCCTAAAGTAGAAGAATATATAATCTTTTCGAGTATACACAGAACATTCTCCAGAATAGATCACAAACTAGGTCACAAATCAGGCCTCAGCCAATATAAAAATATCGAAATCATACCATGCCTATTTTCTGACCACAACATTATGATACTTGAAACCAACCACAAGAAAAAATTTGGAAACACCACAAATACATGGAGGTTAAAGAACATCCTACTAAAGAATAAATGTGTTGGGGCGCCTGGGTGGCGCAGTCGGTTAAGCGTCCGACTTCAGCCAGGTCAAGATCTCACGCTCCGTGAGTTCGAGCCCCGTGTCGGGCTCTGGGCTGATGGCTCAGAGCCTGGAGCCTGTTTCCGATTCTGTGTCTCCCTCTCTCTCTGCCCCTCGCCCGTTCATGCTCTGTCTCTCTCTGTCCCAAAAATAAATAAACGTTGAAAAAAAAATTAAAAAAAAAAAAGAATAAATGTGTAAACCAGGAAATTAAAGAAAAAAATTAAAAACATGGAAGCAAATGAAAATGAAAACAAGACAGTCCAAAACCCTTGTGATCCAGCAAAAGCAGCCATAAGAAGAAAGTATATAACAGTACAGGCCTTCCTCAAGAAGGAAGAAAGGTCTGAAATACACAACCTAACCTACACCTAAAAGAGCTCAGAAAGTAAGAGCAAATAAAGACCAAGCCAGCAGAAGAGGGAAAATAATAAAGATTAGAGCAGAAATAAGTGATATAGACACAAACAAACAAAAACAGTAGAACGGGTCAATGAAACTAAGAGCCAGTTTTTTGGAAGAATTATCAAATTGTTAAAACCCTAGCCAGACTTATCAAAGAGGAAAGATAAAGGACCCCAATAAGTAAAATTATGAATGAAGGAGGAGATATCAAAACCAACATCCAAAGAAATACAATTCTAAAAGAATACTATGAAGAACTATATACCAACAAACTGAGCAATCTGGAAGAAATGGAAAAATTCCTACAGACTCACAAATTACCAAAATCAAAACAGAAAGAAGTAGAAAATTTGAACAGACCCATAACCAGCAAAGAAATTGAAGCAGTAATCAAAAATCCCCAACAAACAAGAGTCCAGGGCCAGATGGCTTCCCAGGGGAATTCTACCAGATATTTCAGAAGTTAATATCTATTCATCTCAAACTGTTCCAAAAAGTAGAGATGGAAGGAAAACTTCCAAACTCATTCTATGAAGCCAGCATTACCTTGATTCCAAAACCAGACAAAGATCCCAATAAAAAGGAGAATTACAGGCCAATATCCTTGAGGCATGGATGCAAAAATTCTCAATAAAACACTAGCAAATTGAATTCAACAGTAAGAATTATTCTGAAAGAATTATTCACCATGATCAAGTGGGATTACTTCCTGGGCTACAGGGCTGGTTCAATATTCACAAATCAATCAACATGATATACCATGTTAATAAAAGAAAGGATAAAACCATATGATCCTGTCAATAGATGCAGAAAAAAGCATTTGACAAAATGCAGCACCCATTCTTGATAAAAAGTCTCAACAAGGTAGGGACAGATGGAACATATCTGAATATAATAAAGGCCATATATGAAAGACCTATAGCTAATATCATCCTTAATGGGGAAAAACTGAGAATCTTTTCCCTATGGTAAGGAACATGACAAGGATTTCCACTCTCACCATTACTATTTAACATAGTACTGGAAGTCTTAGCCTCAACAATCAGACAACAACAACAACAACAAAGGCATCCAAATAGGCAAAGAGGAAGTAAAATTTCACTATTTGCAGACGACATGATACTCTGTAGAAAACTCAAAAGACTCCACCAAAAAAAAAAAAAATGCTAGAACTGATACATGAATTCAGCAAAGTTGCAGGATACAAAATCAATGTACAGAAATCTGTTACATTTCTAAACACTAATAATGAAGCAGCAGAAAGAGAAATCAAGGCATCAATTCCATTTACAATTGCACCAAAAACAGTAAGATGCCTAGGAATAAACCTAACCAAGGAAGTAAAAGATTTGTACTCTGAAAACTACAGAATACTTATAAAAGAAATTGAAGAGGACACAAAGAAATGGGAAGACATTCCATGATCATGGATTAGAATAACAAGTATTGTTAAAATGTCTATGCTACCCAAAGCAACATACATATTTAATGCAATACCAATAAAAATACCACCAGTGTTCTTCACAGAGCTGGAACCATCCTATGGAAACTCAAAGGACCCCAAATAGTCAAAGCAATCTTGAAAAAGAAAAGCAAAGCTGCAGGCCTCACAATTCCGGACATCAAGCTACATAAGAAAACTGTAGGAATCAAGAAGGTATGGCCCCAAAACTGACACAATGAAACAGAACATAGAAATGGACCTACAGCTGTACGGCCAACTCATCTTCGACAAAGCAGAAAAGAATATTAAATGGAAAAAAAATCTCATCAACAAATGGTGTTGGAAAAACTGGACAGCAACATGCAGAAGAATGAAACTGGACCACTTTGTTATACCATACATAAAAATAAATGCAAAATGGATGAAAGACCTAAATGTGAGACAGCGGAGAATCAAAATCCTAGAGGAGAAAACAGGCAGCAATCTCTTTGACCTTGGCTGGAGCAACTTCTTACTAGACACGTCTCTAGAGACAAGGGAAACAAAAGCAAAAATGAATTAGTGGGACTTCATCAAGATAAAAATTTCTGCAAAGCAAAGGAAACAATCAACAAAACTAAAATGCAGCCTATGGAATGAGGGAAGATATTAGCAAATAACATATCTGATAAAGGGTTAGTATACAAAATCTATAAAGACCCAAAACCAACCAAACTCAACACCCCCAAAACAAATAATCCAGTTAAGAAATGGGCAGAAGACATGAATAGACATTCTTCCAAAGAATAAATACAGATGGCTAACAGACATATGAAAAGATGCTCAACATCACTCATCATCAGAGAAATACAAACCCAAACCACAATGATATATCACTTCACACCTGTCAGAATGGCTAAAATTAACAATGCAAGAAACAACAGAGGTTGGCAACGATGCAGAGAAAGGGAAGCCCTTTTTCACTGTTGCTGAGAATCCAAATTAGTGCGGCCACTCTGGAAAACAGTATGGAGATTCCTCAAAAAGTTAAAAGTGGAACTACCCTATAACCCAGCAATTATAGTACTAGGATTTTACCTAAAGGATACAAAAATACTGATTTGAAGGGGCACATGAACCCCAATGTTTACAGCAGCATTATCAACAAAAGCCAAATTATGGAAAGAGCCCAAATGTCCTTTGACTGATGAATGGATAAAGATGTAGGGTGTGTGTGTGCCTGTGTGTGTGTGTGTGTGTGTGTGTGTGTGTGTGTGTGTGTGTGTATACACATTTTTATTTTGGGTTGTGGAATGAATCATCTGAGTTTCTATTATTTCTTATGGGGAAATTCACTTTGATATGTAAGTGTTTTAGATTACAAGAATGTTTGTAGAACAAATTATGCTCACAAACCAATGTTTTACTGTACTTAGGTATAAATGTGAAAAATAATATGTACAAGATCTATATGATGAGAACTACAAAACTCTGATGAAAATCAAAGAATTATATAAATGGAGAGATAGCCCACGTTCATGGATAGGAAAACCCAATATTATCAAAATGTCAGTTCTTCCCAGCTTAATCTACATGTTCAATTCAATCCCTATCAAAATTCCATCAAGTTATATTGTGAATATCAACAAACTCCTTCTAAAGTTTATATGAAGAGGCAAAAGACCCAGAGTAGCTGAAACAGTATTGAAAAATAAAGTTCGAAGACTGGTACTACCTGACTTCAAGGCTTATGATAAAAGTTACAGTAATTAAGACAGTGGTATTGGCAAAAGAATAGACAAATAGCTCAATGAAACAGAATACAGAGTCCAGAAATAGACCCATATAAATACAGTCAACTGATTTTGACAGGTAGCAGAAGCAATACAAAGAAGTAAAAAGTGTTCTCAACAAATGGTGCTAGAACAACTGGACATCCACAAACAAAATAATGAACCTAGACATAGATATTACATCCTGCACAAGAATTAAACTGGATCACAGACCCAAATGTAAAATGTAAAACTGTAAAATTCCTAGAGGATAACATAGGAGATCATTCCAAATGGCAAAGATTTTTGAACACAATATATCACCAAAGACACCATCCATGAAAGAAACAAGTGATAATTAATAATTGGTTGTATACAAAGGAATGAAGGGCACCAGAAATGGGTAGAAGTCCTTCTCTGTAACTTGTCTTTGGCAGTTGTGAGTTTGTAGTTTTCGTTATTCCTTATCACAAGGACCAACATCTATGTTTATATAAGTGATACACTGTACAAATATATGACTCAATCCTACCAATCATTCCAGACTTCAAAGGCTTTCTCTTTTGGGGGTGATCTTAAGGAAACTCACTGCACAATTTCAGCAGTACAGAGGGTGAACTTCTTTGACATTTTGATCTAGTAGAAAATAGTGTAGTGACTGAACCAATTCATAAGCTGAGGTATCCAAAGAGAGGTAGGCTTGGAAAGATTTAGTTCACCTTGGAAAAACATGAGCCTGACCAACCATAGGATCACATCAATCTATTTATTATGTTTTATTACATTCATGGCACCATGCCCAGTATTGTAAGTGTGGTCATCCTTTATCCACACTGTAACACAATGGACAGGCAACCCAAAACCCTTGTATTATAATTTTATTCTCAAATAAGGATAACATTGCCTAGCTTACAAAGCTGTGACCAGAATTAAACAAGGCACAGAAAGTCCTTGGCACAGTTCCTGACAAATACTAGGTATTTCACAAATAAATGCTCTTTCTAATATCAACTCTCTGGTTTTCCATTAAGCTAGACTCTTCTCCAGGAGAATGATGGTTGAAGAGTCTAGAATCTTGCTGTGCAAAGTGTGGTGTTAAGATCAGCTGCAGCATTGCCTGGGAGACTCTTAGAAATGCAGCAATTGAAGATTTAACCCAGATCTACTGAATCAGAATTAGGGGATTTGTATGCACATTCAAGTTTGAACCGATTCCTAGAAAAAACAAAAACAAAAACTGTCTTTCCCAGCACCTACCTTTCCAGCCTACACAATATCTCTAAACTCCAGAGCATTTCTACCTAGATAATCTGCCATCCCCTTTCACCCTGCTTCTAGGTCTCTGTGCTCCTTCCCAGTCATTTTCTCCAGCAGACAAGAAGAGGAAACATTTGTCCAAGCCCACAGCCTCTGTTACACTGGTTACAAAATGGCTACAATTCTTTAGCCACCCTATATCTATACCTGTTGCAATGTGACTCTGTGGCTCCTCCCATCAAGAGGTAAAGTCTATTTCTCCCAGGCCTTGAATCCACTGGTGCTGTGACTTGCTTGGACACAGAATATGATGGAAGTGATGGTGTGCTGGTTCTGAGCTTAGGTCTCTAGAGACCTTGCACATTTCCACTCTCTCTAGGAATCATGCCACTACCATGTAAACAAATCCAAGCTAGCCTGCTAGATAATGAAAGACACGTGGCCTGGTCACCCGTTGACTCATCTGACAGCCAGCCAACAGCCAGATGTATGAGGCCATCCTAGACCAGCTGGCCCATAAATAGCCAACTGATACATGTAGAATGTTTAAAAGCTGATTTTCATTCTGGTCAATAATTCTGCCTTCTATCAGACCAGAGCCTCAGTTACTTTTGTATTTTAAAAGAGTCAAACCAGAAAATAATAAAGATCTCATATTTTTCTTGACACAGACCTTGAGAAAGAATACAAAAGAATTGATCCACTTGCATAATTGATTTTTTCCAGGCTTACTGCCAATTGGAAGCAATTGGTAAGAACAGTATTAGTGTTATAGTTGCATGCTAATGAAAGACTTCACTAAAAACCTTAGTTATGAAAACCTTACCTATAAACCTGATGCGTTTTATACTAAAGAGAGAATATGCATGCCTGGAAGGCTCATTTACAAAAGGAACTTATTCTAGATACTGAGTTAATACCAAAATGACAGTATCAAGGACGTCACTATGTCTAGGCATATGATAATAAATGTTTTAGTTAGAATTAGGCTGAGTTGCAAGTAACAGAAAGCCCCCAAGCAACATGGTGCCAGGGCCCCAGGCTTCTTCTATCTGATTGCACTGCTATTGGTGGACTTGACCTCATGAACCAAGATGGTAGTATGTGCATTCTGAGCAGCAAGATGAAAGAACAAAAAGCAGCAAAAGGCCCCCACATCCAAATCCCCCATAACTCATATAGCACATACACACCATCAAACATCAGTAAAGCCATCATCTTATTAGCCAATCAGTCACCAGCCACATCTAGCTGCAAGGAAGGCTCAGAAAAAGAATCTATACTTTGAGAGGCCACGTGCTCAGCTAAATATTGCATAGCTACAGAATTTGGAAGACAACTAAGTCTCTGCCACAAAACGCTTAATGTTATCATTTTATAGATTTCTACTATGTGCCACTGAGGGTATCCATTAACTTTCAAAGGAGTTGGATTCCTAATTATTTTGTTTGTAACCTGAAAAGCAATTCCTCACAAAAAGAATGTTATTTCTAATTGTTGGGTTACCAGACCAATACAAAGTCTATTTCAGTCTACAGTATCTTTGAAAGATGCATTTTCATCTATACTCAATAACCCCCTATTCCATCATTTTAAGAAAAAAAATACATTTTTAGTAACTGCAGATTGTCTGTCCTGGTCTCAGGAGAAGAGCCCCCTGAAACAGCAAAGGCTGAAGGGAAATGTAGATGTCCTACATTTGCATCAGAGAAAATAAATCTCCCTGTCTGGGGCATTAGTTATTCTCCAAGTTGTGACATAGGGAACACAGGACCACAGTAAAAGATGACCACACTATGTCCCATTTTAACCTATTCATGCCTTGATGGTCATTGGAACTATGCTCCCGGAGACCATGCGGCCTAGACATGCTTACACAATCCGTGAAGATGGGTGCAGTGCTGAGCTAGGCAGTCCTCTGGCTTCACTCTGCCCTTATTCCAGGTTTCACCAAATTCAGCTGCAGGAACATTCAGCATCCCATGAAGGCCAGTCCTTGGCCAAGTCCACGATTGGCCTCATCTGAGGACTCTCTATGTCTATGTGATACACATATGCATCTCCAGAAATACAGAGACCAAGAAATTGAGAACAGAGCAAGACAAAGAGACAGTAAAATTGGAAAACCATGGCAGTTGAATTGTCATTTTGTAGACATGTAGGTTGTGTGGGACATAGACCATGAGGCATTTCTAACACATAGATCTTTGGAATGATTTAATCTTGAAGTTTATGTTGTTTCCTACTACTAAACACTTTGCCATTGGTGACAGATGTCTTTCATGATTATCCCTGAGAGCTTTGCTACTTTGAAAGCTGTTGATTAATGCATCTGTCTTCTCTTCCTTGGAAACCTTTACACTAGGCTGCTTGGGAGAGTTTATTGAAAAGTCTTTGTATTTTTGAGCCCTCTGAAAATTCATATTCAATTATACAGATTATATGGGGAAGAGAAATAAAGGTTTCCAGGAAAAAGTTTTAAATGGGCATAACTTTTTTGCGGCCTACTCTTTAGAAATTTGCTTTACTCACTGGTCAAAGGACATGCCTAATATTAACATAGCCTCCTTTTAACTCACTTTCCAACAGAGCAGGGCTGGGTGGCTTAGTTTGTTTATTTAAAAAAAAAAGGACAAAGGTTCTTTTGAGAGGTTGTGTTTTGATTTGACTTCAATCCCAAGAAGAGTCCCAGAACTTTCCTTTTAGTATGTACAGAATTACTTTTTTTATTGCATTTCATTATATTGGTAGCCAGTGGGACAAATCTGTCCATAACTCCTCTTGCTACTTGCTGTGGGGAGGCTGTTGTACTGTAGATAGTACCACAAGGTTCTAAGAATGGGAACAATTTAGGGGCACGTGGGTGGTTCAGTCGGTTGAGCATCCAACTTCAGCTCGGGTCATGATCTCTGTTTGTAAGATTGAGCCCCACATGGAGCTTGCTACTGTCAGCCTGACAGTGCAGAGCCCACTTCCGATCCTCTGTCCCCTCTCTCTGCCTTTCCCTTCCCCTGCTTGTGCTCTCCCAAGAATATATTTTTTTTTAATGGGAACAATTTACACCAGTCCAAGGTGACACAGAGCTGAAAGCAAGTGAGATGAGCAGTGTGAGATCCAGGCTATACATGACTTCTCTTTCAATAACCAAATAAGCACTATAATCCTGCCCAAGATATGCCTGAAATTCCCTCTTTTTCCCAGGGCATTCAATACCATATCATATCATATCATATATCATATCATATCAATACCATATCCTTGCATATCAAGGATAGCAAGCCCTATCCTTCTGTGGTTATGGTGTCTCAACTTCCTTTCCTCCCAAGGATTTTAGAGATATTAAAAAAAATCTATTCTCCAATAAGGAACTAAGGATTCAGAACATAAGTATCCTTGTATAGCATTTCTCACACACCAATAAAATTGGCTAGTTGGTTTGTCCCTTGGTAAAAAAAAAAAAAAAAAAAAAAAAAAAATAGGAATGATCAAAATATTTGACAACACATGAAACATGGCAGTATGG
>NW_024412391.1:83040924-83052519 GCF_014898765.1 Herpailurus yagouaroundi
TAGGAATGATCAAAATATTTGACAACACATGAAACATGGCAGTATGGCAGTCATCAATCCAAATGGATCTGGCCAGTATGTCAGCTCTGTACTTACCACAGAATGTTGGCCCTGTCACAAGTGGGGAGACTTCCCCCATGACTGATCTCCAGGTTGCAAGATTCTTCCCTTATTTCCATATTTCTTAAAAAAAAAGGGGGGGGGCATAGTTCTTTGTGGCCTGGGGCTCTTTATTTTAGAGGCTTTATTTTTCCCTCTTCTGGAAGTTTGAGTGACAGTCTTTAGTAACTGGTTAAGGCTGAGAATCTATTTGTAAATTCTACACACATTTGTCATTTGTAGAATGCCCCCTGCTTCCAAATGAGTCACCAAGCCTTGTCAATTCTACTTTCTAAATAGCCTCAAATTACTCCCTCATTTTGTCTCCCCCGCGACTTAGGCCAGATGTGCATTATGTCCTGTCTGGATTTCTCTTAACTAGTCCCCTGGGCATGCCCTTCTAATCCAGCATGCACACACATACAGTGAGGGTCTTCCAAGCACACATGTGATCGTGTCACATCAGAGTGTTGCTCTGAAGGAGGATAAAAGCCTCTAACATTTTCAGGAAGTTTGTGATACACCCCCACACCTCTCTCCCACTCCCCAAAGGCCAATGATGTAAACAAGTGCAACTATGCAAAGCTCCCTGAAGGCACAATTCTTTCTCTTGTCTGTGAGGGCTTGAGCTGCTCTCTCAATAGGGAATGTGGTCTGGAGGTCTTACCTGATCTCTTTAGGACTTTGTCCTCTACCATCTCAGAGCCTCACCTCGAGACTTCTATTGGGGTGTTCTTTACAACCATTACCCTGCATCTTTGTCCCAACACCTCACCCTGCAAAGTGGCGAGACCCCAAAGGGTGGCAACATTTAGGCACTTGAGAGTAAATTAGACCTTTACTTTCAGATTGAGTGGATTAGTACAAAGAACTTGGATTTAGAGTCTTAGGAGAATACTTATTACCTGGGATAAACTTGGTTAATTCACTTAGTCTCTATGAGGGTTGGAGCATATGACATTGTCATTTTTGTATCAAAAGTGATAAATAATGGGGTGCCTGGGTGGCTCAGTTGGTTGAGCTTCCAACTTCGGCTCAGGTCATTATCTCACGGTTTGTGGGTTTGTGCCCCACGTTGGGCTCTGTGCTGACAGCTCAGAGCCTGGAGCTTGCTTCAGATTCTGTGTCTCCCTCTCTGTCTCTCCCTCCCCAACTTGTGCACTGTCTCTCTCTCTCTCTCTCAAAACTAAACATTAAAAAATATGGGGGGGGGGTGCCTAGGTGGCTCAGTTGGTTAAGCATCTGACTTCAGCTCAGGTCCTGATCTTGTGGTTCACGGGTTCAAGCCCCCCATCAGGCTCTGTGCTGACAGCTCAAAGTCTGGAGCCTGCTTCATGGATTCTGTCTCCCTCTCTCTCCCTGCCTCTCCCCTGCTCGTACCCTCTCTCTTAAAAATAAATAAAACATTTAAAAATTTTAAAACAATTTTTAAATGATAAATATCAACAGTTTCATATAGTTTAACCTAATATAAACCAAAATTTCCTGCCCTGAAATGCAGCTATCAGTCCCCACCTTCCAGGTCTGCTCTGAAGTAGTTTCATAGAGTGGTTAAAAGCTTGGGTGGTAAATTCAGAACAGGGTTAGTGTTCCAGCTTGGACTACCAGCTGAGTGTGACTCTGGACAAGTTATTTGTCCCTCTGGGGCCTCAGTTTTCTCATCTATAAAAATTGGAAAACAGCGGGGCGCCTGGGTGGCTTGGCCGGTTAATCGTCCAACTTTGGCTCAAGTCATGATCTCACGGTCCGTGAGTTTGAGCCCCGTGTCGGGGCTCTGTGCTGACAGCTCAGAGCCCGGAGCCTGTTTCAGATTCTGTGTCTCCCTCTCTCTCTGCTCCTCCCCTGTTCATGCTCTGTCTCTCTGTCTCAAAAATAAATAAACGTTAAAAAAAAAATTAAAAAAAAATCGGAAAACAGCAATGTCTTCTCCATAGAGAGGTTGTGAAAATAATTTGCATGAAGAGTTAAATTGGCAGCACTTTCTAAATGGCAGTTATTATGAGCAAATACAATATCATATATGGCTCACTTTGTATAGCTTAACAATACAACTCATTTGCAATGACCATTTTATTGATGAACAAGATCTTTAGATCCAGAATACCTTCCTCACCATTTAAGAGCCTCCATTTCCACTCAGTATTGATCAGGATCCTGGATGGATGCGTCTGGATGTTGCTTCCTTCTCTCTCTTTGCCACCTGAAATGTGCTACCATCAGGACCTCAAGTGGTTGGAAGAGAACTACCAGAGACCCCAGCACCTGCGTCATCCCCTTTCTCAGATTCCCATTAACTTCTGAAAAAGCCAAAGAGGTAATCAAAAAGCAGTACTCGGACAAGTATGTTAAGAGGCTCTTTATTTGCCTCTTCACCCAAGTTTACCCAAAACAACAGCTAAACCATAGCTGGTGCCAACAGTAAGTCATAAGATGGTTATGCTACTTTGTGAGGTGTATCCTGACTTGGTCTTCATGTTTACAAGGCCATGTGGAGCCCCCAGCTTGGGTCCCCAAACTGCCTTACCCACTAACTGCACTCAGTACTCCACAGAGAAAGACACCCACAAAGTAATCTCAGCAGCACAGGCTGGGTCCAGCATCTCACCCATCTTTTACTGTTCCTTTTTCCTGACTCTTTAGCAAAGGCCCATTGGAACTAGAACGTGTGGCTCTCCTCTTGTCTACCTCAGAAATGGCCTGGTGATATCTAGGTCTTCTCTGATTTTGAGAAGAAGCTGTTATCTTTCTGAAAGTCTTCACACTGAAATCAAGTGTGTGGGAAAGAAAGACATACATTCTCTGAGGTGGCCCAAAGCGCAAGTGCAGTGGAACCACAGTACCAGGTGCCTTGAGCTTGTTCTTCTGTCCTGGGCTTCCTCTGACTGGGTCTGGCTTTGTTTGAGCCCCTGTTCTGATAACAGGCCTCTACATGGTTAAGGTAAACAGCGCCACCTATTCCCAATTCCACAAGCACTGGCTCGATCATTTGCCTGATACCTCAGGTCTAAAGGTGAACACCTGCCTAGCTCCCACCAGCCTTCCTAAGGGCCACGGCCTCCATCTTGAATCCCAACCAGAACTGAAAAGAACTGTCTGCTGTATGACATGGTACAGTGTGGGAAATGGCTGGTGTTCACTGCTTGAGACAGGAGAATCAGTGATCCCAAGACAGGGAACAAGAGGTGAGAGAAAAGTTAAGAGGAAAGAGTGGAAAAGAACATCCAGGGGGAAAAAAGAGAGGGGACCTGAGAAGGGGACATCCAGTACTGAGCTCTTCTGCCTCAAATAGTTTTGAGGGATGGAATACAACTTCATTTTACCCATTTAATTATCAGAGGAATCCAGAGCTTTGAGAGAGTGAGAGACCAAGACAGAAAGTTACACTAAGCATTCCTTCTCGGCTATTAATTTATGTTTAACACAGGGTATGCACCTGTGAGCGAGCAAAGACACTCCCAATTATTGCTTTAAAAAAAAATGTCTAGCTTTTTTCCACATCGTTGCTTCCTTTCTAACTTTGCCAAAATGCATACCTTGGAGGAGAGAGTCTTCAGCCTGGCCACAGCCACTGTGACATCTTGGTCTACAACTGGTGCCCCTAGATTTAGCAACTGGTTAAGATAGCTCTGCACTTGATTCCAGGACTTCTCCCTCTGTATGAGAACGTTCTCTTGATTGGGTCAGTTTTCTGGGTCTATTCAGGAAGCATGCAATGCATATCCTCAATCCTTTATCACAAACTTGTTAAAGTATAAATTTACCATGTTTTCTCCTGTTTCTATCACTATTTCTCCTGGCAGGATTTGCTTCCTGTAGCATTCCATTTCTTACCTCTGCCACTAATAATCCACTGAGATCTAGGTATGCTAATAATAATGACAATAGTAGCTAATATTTGCTAAGAACTTGTTATCTGACAGTAGTGGTGCTAAGGGCTTTATAGATATTATCTCATTCTCACAATCTGTAGGTGCTGCTAACTCTACACTTCTATTTCTAGCAATATGACAGAACAGAGATCTTGAGAAGCCACTTATTGAAAAATACCTAGAAATGATTTATGAAGTATAACAAGCTGACTTGTGAATATAATCTGAGCTAGAGAGAAAGAAGTATTTCCCCAGGAGTGAAAACAACAAAGAGGCTTAAGGCCATGGTTATCAGCAAGCCCTAACAGCTTCTGGCTGCCCTATGGCATTGGCTGGTCTTCCCAAACAATAAGTTTGGGTTTTAACAGCCATTTGAGAAAGGAAGACTAAGACTTGAGCTCATTCCAGGTAGAAAATTGGAACTTAAATGCCTACGTTAGAAAAGAAAGTTAAAAAAAATCAATCTAAGCACTCATATTGAGAAATTACATAAAGAACTACAAATGAAATCCAAAGAAAGTAGAATAAAAGAAGTCATGAAAAGCAGAAACTAACAATACAAAACATACACGTGCCACCTAACACTAGAGCCCTTGAAGACGCAGGTCAGTGGAAAGAGGGGATTCGAAAAAATGCTGTCTGCTGGCAAAGGGAGGCTACAAAGAAATTTGCCTATCTTGGCCTTTTTCTGGATTAAGGGCCAAAAGCTATTGGAATTCATAAACACGAGCCTCCCCTGAATCAGATCAGATCAAGCAAACAAGCGAATAAATAAGCATAAACAACGCATTAAATAAATAAATAAATAAATAAGCATAGACAAAGCCCAACTTGCCTAGAGCAACCGCAACCAGCAAAAGCAAAGGCAAGGCCTCTGACACAGGACATACCTCCAAACATGCTGCATCTACTCAGTCAGGGGAATGGGAGCCCGAAAAGCCATCACATTCGGTGGCTCCTCCAGTCCTTGGGACCCACCACCATCTCATCCTTGAAAACACTAAAAAATGTGGTGATGGGACCAGCTCCATCAGTATCACCTGGAACTTGTTAGAAATTCAACTCATGGGCCCCAGGTCAGACCCACTGACTCAACAACTCCAGCGATGGAACCCAGAAGTCTGTGTTTAACAAGCTTTCCAGGTGATTTTTATGCACTCAGTTTGAGAAAATTATACCCCTTTTTCTTCCCCAAGCCTGCCACCAAGACAAACATCTTCAATAAGTTCCAGTAAGATTGGGAATTACTGCTCTAGATCTTAAGTGTATCTTGTACCTACAAAACCTTAACAAATGCAAGTTTTAGAACGCCACAGAATTTTCGGTTTTAATTTTTTTTTTAATGTTTATTTTCGAGAGAAAGAGAGAGAGAGCGTGCGTGTGCCTACGCACATGCGGGGGAGGAGCAGAGAGAGAGGGAGACTGGGGACCAGAAGCAGACTCCAGGCTATGAGCTGTCAGCACAGAGCCCAACGTGGGGCTTGAACTCATGAACCACAAGATCATGACCTGAGCCAAAGTGAGTGCTTAACCAACTGAGCCACCCAGGCACCTTGTAGAATTTTTAGTTTTAAATCAGTCGAACAAGCAAGTCATTCTTTTCATGCTTTTTGTTCATTTTTTATTTTAAATCCAGCATAGTTAACATACAGTGTTATTCTTCCCATATTTTTTGTACAATAAAACAATAGGCTCTTTAAATATGTAGGGTTTCGGCTTAAAAAATGAAATCTTCTCCAGTGATTATTTATAATCTATTTATGTAATAATTAGCATATGACTGAGAGATACTAATTACTTTAACATGAATAGAGCAGACATTTACATATATTATAATGCTAATAATCTTCTATTTTCAGTCCAGAATTTGAGTGTATATACTGTGTTTTTACTTGAGTAGAAAAAAACCACTACCTCTTAAATAGAATGAACATTGATTCTGTTGCTCTGAATACATGAATAATTTTGAAATTAGGGCATTTTGCTTGGGACACAACTAACTCATCTGGTCACCTCTGATTCCTTTCACTCTGAGTTGTTAGTTCTTACTTAGAGTTGTTCATAGTATTTATTTCAACTTCATGCAGGTCTGAAATGGTGACAGTTCTCAGTAAAATTATAATTTTATTTCATAGAGTCTATGGAATCATGTTTTCTATTCCATATTGTTATTTCATCAGAAAATGTTTTCTGATGAAAAATCTCCTATGTCATATTGTGAAAAAGATGGAGAAGACTTGCTGCTCTGGCGACTAGGGGTCCTATGCATTGGTAGAGTTACTACAAACTAGAGTTGTAGGAATCTAGAATTGAAGTAGATAGTTTATTCAAAATTTTTTTAACATTTATTCTTTTTTGAAAGGCAGAGAGGGGCGCCTAGGTGGCGCAGTCGGTTAAGCGTCCGACTTCAGCCAGGTCACGATCTCGCCGTCCGTGAGTTCGAGCCCCGCGTCAGGCTCTGGGCTGATGGCTCGGAGCCTGGAGCCTGTTTCCGATTCTGTGTCTCCCTCTCTCTCTGCCCCTCGCCCGTTCATGCTCTGTCTCTCTCTGTCCCCAAAATAAATAAACGTTGAAAAAAAATTAAAAAAAAAAAAAAAAAAAGAAAGGCAGAGAAAGAGCGCGAGTGGGGGAGGGGCAGAGAGAGAGAGAGAGGGAGGCACAGAAACAGAAGCAGGCTCCAGGCTCCGAGCTATCAACACAGAGCCTGTTGTGGGGCTCCAACTCATGGACCGCGAGATCATGACCTGAGCTGAAGTCTGCCACTTAACCGACTGAGCCACCCAGGCGCCCCTGGAGTAGATTATTTTAAAATAATAAGGCCCTGGATATCTTGCCTAATTTCAAGATTTCTGATGAATGCAATCAGTGATCAGAAAGGTCTTTTATAACACCTCCTTCCATTCTTTCCACTATGCACAGTGGCAGGGTCTATTGGCACATGTGCAGTAGATGTAAGAGTAAAGTTATTCTGAGAACTACCATAGGTGAAGCAAATATTGCTAGGCATGCTTCCTGTTCTGTCCAAGCAGTCCTTGCTGGGGACTGAGTTTCAACCAGAGTATCCTCCCCCAACATCTCCTGTTCCTTAAAACCAGTCCCTTGTTTACCTTAAATATGTTATCTATTCTCCAGACCCAATAGTCTAGCCCTCTTCTCTTCTTGACAGAAGATATTTGGCCCAGGGCATCCAGGCAAATTCTGGCTTCTGCCATTGCATCTCAACTGGCAGAAGGATGAGTCATCACAGAGAAAAACTCCACCTCTACTACCAAAATCATATGCATCACATATTCCTTACCCTCAGCATCATCAACATCTCTTTCATGTCCCTTACCTCATCTCCAACATTAACACCCTCATCAAAACTCCAATGAGTCATGAACATCAATGCCATCATTATCATGATCTCCCATGCCATCATTGTTTTCCACATGTTAAGAAGTAGTGTGATATGTTATAAAAAGAAAAGGAGGTCTGAAAGCAAGCTAAAATACTTTCAAATTATGGCTGTAGCTCTTACAATGTGTAAGAGGTTGGGCAAGCTCCTCACCTTGAATGTTTTTCCTTGTCTGTAAATAATGGGGATAATACCTTTCTCACATGATTTTGCAAAGATTGAATGAGGTAAAGTACATAAAACATCTAACACATTAAGACTCCTGTAGGTGCTCAACAAAAGTTGGTAATTTTTGTATATTGTTGGAATTCAATAAACACAGAACATGTAACTGAACAAATTAATGGACAAAAGGAATTAATGTTCTTAAGGAACATTTCATCAAGGACAGATGTTGTCAAACAAAACCTTTGTTATTAGCTGCCTCAATTAAAGCAGGAGTGGGGGGTCCTGCGCTCCTTTTACTCAGACTCCTTTGTCCTCTTCAGTGTTTACCAGGTCAACTTTGCCCTGAGACTTCAAAAAGTACAGTGTGAAAACCACAGACCTAGGCCCTATTCTGCAAACTAAATTTTATTATACCCTTGATCGAGGTTCCATATGTTTTTTATTAGTTCTATTTTCTCTTTGTTACTAATATAAATGAAACCCTCATCATTACATCTTCTAACTTGTATTGTTGTTGATATACAGGAATGTTGCCTTTGTATATAAATAAATTCTCTTGAAAATTCTAAAAAACTGTATTTTCAATTTATTCTCCTGAGGTTTTCCAAGTACATAATCACATTGCTTACAAATGATGATTTTATCTCCACCTGGCCAATATTTTTATCTCTTGTTTCATGTTTTAGAGTATGCACCAGAACCTCCAAAATAATGTTATATAAAAATGGTCATGATATGCATCCTGGTTTAGTTCTTGATTTCGCTTTCTTATAGACCAGTTTTTCACTACTTTGTTGCAAGAGTCCCAACCCGTGAGATTTTGATTTTATTGGTCAGGGGTAGGTCTCAAACATCAGAAGGTTTTAAAAGCTCCTTAGGCAATTCTTTTGTTCAGAGAATTGAGATCTTCATCCAGGTAATTTACCATGGAGTATGATGTTGGCTGCTTATTTAATACAGAATATCCTTGTCATGTTTAGGAAGAATTTGCTGTCCCAAAATGTCTAGGGTTTGTCTGTTTGTTTATTTTAGAAATAGTGTTGCAATGATCTATTGAGATAATTACATTATATATATGTATATATATATAATATATATACATATATATTATGTATATTATATATACATACACACACACACACACACACACACTCTTATTGGATACATTAAAATGATATATTCCTAGGTTAAACTCAACTTGGCCATGGTGGATAATTCCATTATTGTTCAGAGTTCAGTTTGCATTTATATTTATAATTTAGAATGATGCCTTTTTTTTCCTTTGTGTGAACATATACATTCATTATTTTGGGTAGAGTTCTAGGAGTAGAGTTGCTGGGTCTTACAATAAGTCTGTTTTATTCTTTAAAAAGTTTCCATATTGTTTTCCAAACAATTGTTTTTAATAGATAAAGTCAATTTGTATATCTTACACATGATCATTATTTGTATTTATTTTCTCCAAAATGAAAATCTTTCAGAAATGATTTGATCAAAAAGTTAGGTCTCTTGTTTTTTTCATTAATTTCAAAACTTTATTTACAAAATTGTTATAGTACTTTAAACCATGATTTTAAAAAACTACCTCAAAAATGTGATTTGATATTAGATAATGTAAAACCCCTTAAATATTGATTTGTATAAAATTGGGATGACAACTTTTGAAGTCAATATCTATAAAGGTTCTCAAATTCATTCCATCTGAAAATATTGCCAACATTGCCAGTTTTTTTTAATTTTAATGTCTCAATTTATTTTTTTTTTAAGTTTATTTATTTTTGAGACAGAGAGAGACAGAGTATGAACGGGGGAGGAGCAGAGAGAGAGGGAGACACAGAATCGGAAGCAGGCTCCAGGCTCTGGGCCATCAGCCCAGAGCCCGACGCAGGGCTCAAACTCACCGACTGTGAGATTGTGACCTGAGCTGAAGTCGGACGCTTAACCGACTGAGCCACCCAGGCGCCCCAATTTATCTTTTTTTTTAAGTTTATTTATTTTGAGAGAGAGAGAGTGTGCATGCAGAGGAGGGACAGAGAGACAATCTGAAGCAGGCTCTGCACTGTCAGTACAGAGTCTGATGTGGGGCTCAAACTCATGAACCTTGAGATTATGACCTGAGCCAAAATCAAGAGGTGGCCACTTAGCCGACTGAGGCACCCAGGTGCACCAACATTGCTGAAATTTTCAGCAGCTTTTCTTCATGAATGATTTGTCCATTAGCAACCTTTTCATATTTCAAATACTGCTTAGAACATTGAAAGAAAAGCCAAAGGCTCTACTTACATCAGACAAAATACTTTAAAACAAAGACTATAACGAGACAAAGAAAAACACTATATAATAATAAAGGGAATAATCCAACAAGAATACACAATAATTGTAAATATTTATGTACCAAACATGAAGCACCCAAATACATAAAACAGTGAACAACAAACATAAAGGAACTAATCAATAATAATACAATAATAGTAGGGGACTTTAACATTCCACTTACATCAATGGACAAATCATTTAAACAGAAAATCAACAAGAAAACAATGGCTTTGAATGAAACACTGGACCAGATGGATTTAACAGATATATTCAGAACATTCTATCCTAAAACAGCAGAACACACATTCTTTTAAAGTGCACATGGAACATTCTCCAGAATAGATCACATATTAGCACACAAAATCAGCCTTAACAAACTCAAAAAGATCAAAGTCATACACAAGAAAAAATATGGAAAGACCACAAATACATGGCAGTTAAATAACATGCTACTAAACAATGAATGAGTTAACTAGGAAATAAAAGAAGAAATGAAAAAGTACATGGAAAAAATGAAAATGAAAACACAATGGTCCAAACCTTTGGGATACAACAAAAATGGTTCTAAGAAGGAAGTTTATGCAATACAGGTCTACCTCCAGGAGCAAGAAAAGTCTCAAACAACCTAACCATACACCTAAAGAGCTAGAAAAAGAACAATAAGTGAAGCCTAAAGCCAGGAGAAGAAATGAAATAATAAAAATTAGAGCAGAAATAAATGATATTGAAACTAAAAAGCAATAGAACAGATCAATGAAACCAGGAGGTGGCTCTTTGAAAAAGTCAATAAAATTGATAAATCTCTAGTCAGACTCATCAGGAAAAAAAGATAAATGACTCAAATAAAATCACAAAATAAAACAAACGAATGAGAGAGGAGAAATAACAATCAACACCACAGAAATGCAAACAATTTTAAGAGAATATTCTGAAAAAACTATATGCCAACAAATTGAACAACTTAGAAGAAATTAATAAATTCCTAGAAATATAAACTACCAAAACTGAAACACAAAGAAATAGAAAATTTGAACAGACTGATATCCAGGAAAAAAAATTGAATTATTAATCCCAAAACTCCCAACAAACAAAAGTCCAGGACCAGATTAATTCTTTTTTTTTTTTAATTTTTTTTTTTAACGTTTATTTATTTTTGAGACAGAGAGAGACAGAACATGAACGGGGGAGGGTCAGAGAGAGAGGGAGACACAGAATCTGAAACAGGCTCCAGGCTCTGAGCTGTCAGCACAGAGCCCGACGCGGGGCTCGAACTCACGGACTGCAAGATCATGACCTGAGCTGAAGTCGGCTGCTTAACCGACTGAGCCACCCAGGCGCCCCAGGACCAGATTAATTCTACCAAACATTTAAGGAATAGTCAATACCTATTATTCTCAAACTATTCCAAAAAGTAGAACAGGAAGGAAAACCTCCAAATTCTTTCTGTGAGGCCAGCATTACCCTGATATCAAAACCAGAAAAAGACTCCACTAAAAAAAGAGAACTACAGGCCAATATCCCTAATGAACATCAATGCAAAAATACTTAACAAAATACTAGCATACTGAATCCAACAATACATTAAAAAAAGTATTCACAATGATCAAGTGGGATTTATTCCTGGGTTGCAAGTGTACTTCATTATTCAGATCAATTAACATGATACAGCATATCAATAAGTGAAAGGATAAGAACCACATGATCATTTCCATAGATGCAAAAAAAGCATTGAACAAAGTACAACAT
>NW_024412391.1:83052529-83136282 GCF_014898765.1 Herpailurus yagouaroundi
CATAATAAAGGGCATCTATGAAAAACCCACAACTAAAGTCATCCTTAATGGGGAAAAACTGAGAGGTTTTCCCCTAAGGTCAGGAACAAGACAAGGATGTCCACTCTCACCACTTTTATTCACCATAGTACAGGAAGTCCTAGCCACAGCATTTAGATAACATAAAGAAATAAAAGGCATCCAGATCCACAAATAAGAAGTAAAATTTTCACTATTTGTAGATGACATGATACTCTATATAGAAAACCCAAAAGATTCCATGAAGAAACTGTTAGAACTAAAGAACACAGGATACAATCAATGAACAGAAATCTATGGCATTTCTATACACTAATAATGAAGCAGCAGAAAGATAAACTAAGAAAACAATCCCATTTATAATTGCACCAAAATAATAAGATATCTAGGGATAAACTTAATCAAAGAGGTGAAAGACCTATACTCTGAAAACTCTAAAACACGGATGAAAGAAACTGAAGACAACACAAAGAAATGGAAAAACATTCCATGCTCATGGATTGAAAGAACAAATAATGTTAAAATGTCTATACTACCCAAAGCAATCTATATATTTAATGTAACCCCAATCAAAATACCAACAGCATTTTTCACAGAACTAGAACAAACAACCCTAAAATTTGTATGGAACCACAAAAGACCCTGAAGAACCAAAGCAATCTTGAAAAAAAAAAAACAAAACTGGAGGCATCACAAATTCTAGATGTCAAGTTATACTACAAAGCTATAGTTATCAAAACTGCATGGTACTGGCACACAGTAGGCACATAGATCAATGGAACAGAATAGAAAACCCAGAAATGAACCCACAACTATCTGGCCAATTAATATTTGACACAGCAGGAAAGAATATCCAATGGGAAAAAAGCATTCTCTTCAACAAATGGTGTTGGGAAAACTGGACAGAAATATGCAAAAGAATGAAACTGGACCACTTTCTTACACAATACACAAAAATAAATTCAAAATCAATTAGAGATCTAAATATGAAACTTGAAACCACAAAAATCCTAGAAAAGAACACAGGCAGTAATTTTTTTGACATTGGCCAAAGCAACTTTTTCTAGGTATGTCTCCTGAGACAAGGGAAACAAAAGCAAAAATAAACTACTGGGGCTGCATCAAAATAAAAAGCTTCTGCTCAGCTAAGGAAATAATCAACAAAAATAAAAAGCAATCTACAGAATGGGAGAAGATACCTGCAAATGACATATCCAGTAAAGGATTAGTATCCAATATATAAAGAACTTAGAAAACTCAACACCCCAAAACAGAATAATTCAATTAAAAAATGGGCAGAAGAGAGGCACCTGGGTGGTTTACTCCATTACACATCTAACTTTGGCACAGGTCATAATATCATTGTTCACGAGTTCGAGCCCCACGTTGGGCTCTGTGTTGACAGCTCAGCACCTGGAGCCTGCTTCGGATTCTGTGTCTCCCCATCTCTCTGCCCCTCCCCCGCTTGCACTCTGTCTCTCACAAATAAACAAACATTAAAAAAATTTTTTTAATGGGCATAAGACATGAACAGACACTTCAAGGAGACATCCAGATGGCCAAAAGACACATGAAAAGATGTTTATCATCACTTACCATCAAGAAAATGCAAGTCAAAAGTACAATGAGATATCACCTCACACCTGTCAGAATGGCTAAAATCAACAACACAAGAAACAACAGGTGTTGGCAAGGATATGGCAAAAAAGGAACACTCTTGCACTGTGGGTAGGAATGCAAACTGGTACAGCCACTGTGGAAAACATCTGAGGTTCCTCAAAAAGTGAAAAATACAATACCTTAAGATCCAGCCATCACACTACTGGGTATTTACCCAAAGAATACAAAAATTATAATTCAAAGGGATACATGCACCCTGATGTTTATACCAGCATTATCTACAATACCAAGATATGGAAGCAGCCTAAGTGTCCATCAATTGATGAATGGATAAAGAAGATATTGTGTGTGTGTATATATAACGCTAAGCAAAGTAAGTCAGTTAGAGAAAGACAAATGCCATATGAATTCACTCATATGTGGAATTTAAGAAGCAAATGTGAAAAAAAGACAAGTCAAGAAAAGACTCTTAATTATAGAGAATAAACTGATGGTGGGGAGAGGGGTAGGGGAGGTGAGTGAAACAGGTGATGGGGATTAAGGAGTGCACTTGTCGCCATGAGCAGTGGCTGTTGTATGGAATCGTTGAATCAATATATTGTACACCTGAAACTAATATAACGCTTTACGTAAAAAAAAAATTAATTAAAAAAATAAATCGGGGCATCTGGGTGGCTCAGTCGGTTAAGCATGCAACTTTGGCTCAGGTCATGATTTTGCAGTTTGTGGGTTCAAGCCCCACATGGGACTCACTTCTGTCAGCATGGAGCCTGCTTCAGATCCTCTGAAGCATAAAATACATAAAACATTTTTAAAAAATAATAAAATACTTAAAAATAAGTTAAATTAAATTTATGAAAAAAGAAAAACCAGACTTTAGAGTACTTAATTAAATTACTGGATTTTCTGATATTTTAGGTACCAGGAAATTAAATTTTGTGTGTATATGTGAATTATGTTTTTTTTATGTATTCTGTGTCCTGTTTTAGTAATAATAGCAATAATAATAGCATTATGTTTAAGGGGTGTTTGCTACATTCCAGATATTGTTCTAAACTCTTTATATGATTATTATATTCATTTCTTAGTCTAACATATATGAGAACTGAAGCACAAAAGCATTAAAAATTGTGCCTATGGTCATACAACTAGTATATGGTAAGATGGGATGTGAACTTGGGTAAGCTGGAACTAGAAGACACTATTTCATGCCACCTCTCAGTGTCATCACATGCCACCTGTGTGACCTTAGGAGCAGACAAGTTCCTTAACCTCTGAACTTCTTCAATTTGCTGATCTGTAAAAGGAGGATAATGGTAATCCCTCCCTCACAGGGCCCTTCGGAGAATTACGTGGATTACTTGTGAAATGCTCAGAACCACACCTGCAATGAGTAAGAACGAAGTTAAGTGTTAGTTAAAAAGATCCCAGCCAGGGTGGCTGGTCCCCAAGTCTTACCCGTTGGCTCTGGTGTCAGGGTTATGGGGTTATGCTAGTTTTAAAAAATGACTTGAGTAGCTTTCGTTCTCTTGCTACTACTTTTTCTTAAACCAGTTGTAGTCATTTACATTTCTCCCAAGCATTCATTTTCTATTGGCATAGGTACATATGATTTTTTTAAATAACAAAAAGCTCTATACTGTTACCATGTTTTACTTTTCTAATTTTGTGCGCTTGAATTTTCTGTCTACACACACACAAACAAGTTTTATTTTACTGATTTTTGTCTCGGTTATTTTTTTTTAAGAAAAAGTCCTTGTATTTAAGGAAAACATTTAACACTTTAAATTTGCCTGTGTACAGCATTGATCATATCTGACAATTACTTATTGGTGCTATTCCTAATCAATCTGCTTTTTGGGTGTTACTCCAATCACTTTGTTCGGTGAGCTCCTTTTTGGGTCACATTCGTTTCTTCTCCAATTGCTCTCTCAGACTGCTGTCACCTCAGGGGTTTCTCTCCTAAGACAGACAGTCTCTTGACTCAGTTTATCTCCTTCCAACAAATGGCAATTATACGTAACTGCAATGAAGGAAGGGAGATCAGATTTTCATGAGTCTTCCTGACCCAATATATGATCCAGGCTCACAAAGTGACAACTGAGAGTTCTCCCATACAAACAAGAAATAATTAGAAATACAATAAAAGAATTGGTGCCATTTGCCATAACAGAAGAAAAAGGAGCAGGAAGAGGGACGGAGGAAGGAAGGAAGGAAGCAACTTAATAAAAAACAAGCAAGAAATATATAAAGAAGACTTTCAGGGGCGCCTGGGTGGCGCAGTCGGTTAAGCGTCCGACTTCAGCCAGGTCACGATCTCGCGGTCTGTGAGTTCGAGCCCCGCGTCGGGCTCTGGGCTGATGGCTCAGAGCCTGGAGCCTGTTTCTGATTCTGTGTCTCCCTCTCTCTCTCTGCCCCTCGCCCGTTCATGCTCTGTCTCTCTCTGTCCCAAAAATAAATAAACGTTGAAAAAAAAAGAAGACTTTCAGATAACTTTAAAACTCTTATGAGATTTTTTTTTAAAAAGAGCTTAAATATAAATATAGAGCTATTCCTTGTGTTGGAATAGGAAAAGTTAATATTGTAAGAATGTCAATTATCTCTAAATTAATATGTTAATTTGTTGCAGGCCCAATAAAATATTGATTTTTTAAATCAGAGCAGCTGGTTCCAAGATTTTTGTATAAATATCAAAATTCAAGCTCAGCCAGAAAAAATTTTCTGAAAGGGAAGCATATGAATTAGGCAAGTTCTACTAGATAATAAATCATGTTATAAAGCAAATGTGGTTAAGCTCAATGAATGAATCATCATAGAGAATCCAGAACTAGACTCCAAAGCATATGCAAATTTAGTATAACAAAGGTGACATTTTAAAGCAAATGCATTGTTCAAATAATAGTAATAATAATTCTATTACATAAGGTTTTAATACTTTTCTTATGTTTTAATTTTTATTATGTCATATTATTATATGTTATAATATTTGTTACAGATGTTATACATTTTCTTATAAAAACGAATCTGTAAAATCCTAGGAGAAAACAGGAAAGTTATTTTTATATTCTGGATTGGGAAAGGCCTTAATATTTACTAAGCATTTGTTGCTAAGGAATTTTTAAGCACTTTACATATTTGTTTATTTCATTTCCACACTATTGATAATGTCCATTTGACAGAATAGAAAGCAAAGCACAAAATAGGTAAGAAAACTTGTTTTTTTCCCCATAGCTCAAGACAGAAGTACATAATCAGACAGTTTTACTCTAGAGCTTGTGTTCTCAACCGTGATGATAACAACTGACAAACCCCAAAGAAAAAAGAAACAACGATGGAGCCCAGGGGCAGGTCCTGGGCTCAATCCCTCCTTGGCCTTAAAAGGTAGGCAGTATCTGACTGCATATGTCCACAGATGGGTCATTGTTAGCACCGGCATAAAAGCGTCTTGGCATTATTGCCTAACCTGTGAACAGGTGGCAGGATGGTCCTGGTGGCAGAGAAAGGTACTGTGCCCACCACCAGGAAGTGATGTGTGAGAGGCAGTCTTGCAACCTGGTAAATTAGTTATGCTGGACCTGGCAGGACCTTACCCTGGAAATACAAAATGCCATTGTAAACGACCTATGTGTTTCCCTCTAAGAGGAAGAAAAAGCCCAGGAGGCAAGCTTACCCAATATCTGCAAGTGGGATGGCTCCCGGCATGCTTTGTTTAAGGTGTATCTATTATGTGGATCAAAGTAAACTACAACTTATGTAGGTAGGATTTTATGTGTCAGAGGGTTCATTTTTGTCAATGCTCCAACACAGTCATCTGCAGAATCGCTGCAAATCTTACCTCACTGTCTACCCAAGTTATATTCCAGATGGAGAAAATACTTTTATGTAAGTCAATCTATAAAGTCCTAGGAGAAAACATGGGAGAATTGTTTTTATAATCCAGAGTGAGAAAAATCTTTCTAAATTAGGGCTGGACATTAAGCTCAGATGTTATAATAGAGAAGGATCATTTTTACTATATTGAAATTTTTTACATTTTGTACAGAAAAAGTAAAGTCAAAAAAACAAATGAAAATTCGGGAAAATATTTGCACCACCTACAGAAGACAAAAGGCTAATTTCCATAATCCTTGTATTGCTTTTTTTTTTTAAAGATACGCTGTAAAACAAAACAAAAATCCAATAGAATGAACAGAGGACACAAAAAGGAAGTTCACCAGAAAACAAGCATAAATGGCTTTTTTAAAAAATGTAAAGATGTACAATCTCAATTTTAGGAAGCAATTTAAAATAAAAATGAAATACTACTATTCATCTGTTGGACAAAAATCTTTGGTAACGCACAGTATCAATAAGGGAAGAGGAAAAAGACATTTCAGAAATGTAATTGGCTAACTGGTACATCTTCTTTGGAGGACAATTAAAGATGATAATGGTAATAATAATAACATATTTATTGAGTATTTGCTATGTTAGGCAGACACTGGTCTATTTTAGATATTTTAATTTAGTCATTCCTCATAACAACCAAATGAAGTACTTTCTATTATGATTCGTATGAGAAATCAGAGGCAGAAGAAGATTAAGAAATGTGTTATGAACAGAGTAGCTGAAGTTCAAACTCAGCTTGCCAAGCTGGACAATATCCATAAAAATTCAAAATATTTATACCTTTTATCTGTATACATTCATTAGGGTTAGGTTTGGCTGGACAACACAGAAAAGAAAATAACTATGATTTCAACAAGGTTAAAGTGGATTTCTCTCCTGAGTAAATGAAATCTGGAGGTATGCAGTTCAAGACTGATAGGACAGCTATATTCTATGAAGTGCTCAGAAATCTAGTTCCTTCCAGCTCTTGCTGAAACAATCTCAGCTCACTTGCCATCCAAAGGGTGTGGCCCTATAGTTCAGGGTCCAAGGCAGTATGCAAAGCACATCAAAGAATAAAGGACAAAAGGCATGCATCAGCTGTCTCTCAAGTTTCTCAGAAGCTGCCAAATGACATTTCCTCTCACATTACTTTGGCTGCAAGAGAAGCTGGGAAATGTAGTCCTAATTCTGAGTAGCCATAGGCACAGCTCAGCACTGGTAATAACCATGAAAGGAAGGGGGTGAAGGAATGGATGTGGAGGAGGTTCTTTCTGTCCTACTGATACCACAATTGCAGTTCTAAGAAATTTTCCAACATTTGTACAAAAACATAACAGATCTTCCTCAATTTAGGATAGAGTCCCCTCTAGATAAAACCATTGTAAGTTGAAAATATTCTAAGTTGAAAATGCATTTAATACACCTAACCTACTGAACATCATACCTTAGCCTAGCCCACCTTAAACGTGCTCAGAATACTTGCATTAGCTGACAGTTAAGAAACATCATCTAACACAAAGCCTATGTTATATTAAAGTGTTAACTGTCTCATGCGTTTCACTGAATACTGTGCTGAAAGCACAAACACAATGGTCGTGTGGGTACAGAATAGGGGAAGGGGACTAAGAGGTACAAACTTACTGTCATAAAATAAATAACTCACAGAGATGAAAAGAACAGCATAGGAAATGTAGTCGATATTATAATAACATGATGTGACAAATGGCGATTACACTCATAATGGTGAGCACTAAATAATGTATAGAATTATCAAATCACTTTGTTATACACCTGAAACTAATATAACACTGGATGTCATCTATACTTCAATAATAGAAAATGAAAAATTAAAAAAAAAAGCGTCTATTACAATCGTTATTCAGGAAAGAAAAAAAAAGATTACGTTAAATGTCTGATTGTTGTTTTAGACTGCATTATGAAATATGTTCAGATTAAGATGCTGCATCAAAACGTTCTTGTACCCGTGGGGAAGGGGAAGACATCTAGGTATAAAACAATAGGGCATATTAAGGAAATCGCTGATAGTTGATCATGTGAGAGCCTAGCAGCATGAGCAATTGGCCCGGGACCAATAAGGATGCAAAGGTGGGGGCAGGGGCTGGATGGGAAAGGCCTTTTCTATCATGCTGGAGTGTGGGGGAACCACATCTTGGAAGGCAGTGATGTAATAAATTGTGCATGTTAGAAAGATCACTCTAAGGGGAGTACAGATGTGAGATCTGTCATGAGACTACTGCACTGATGCTAAGCAAAGATAGAGAAGGGTGAGGCATACAGGAAATGCTGAATCAACAGCCATAGAATCAACAGAAGTGAGGTACTAGTTGAATCATGTTAGTGAGGGAATGAAAGGAATTATACTAGGATAAAGAATAAAAAATGGAGAATGCAATTTGGGGAAAATGTGTTAGTTTGAGGTTATTTGTGTGATGGCCACTTAACAAAGTCTAGGACACAGTCAAGAATCAGAGTGACCCAGCTTCCTATTTTTATTTATACCCTATATACAGTGTCACCTTCCCTGCCCTCTAATCCATGACCCTTTGTCTCCTTCCCACTCCAACATTGCCTAATTAACACCCACTCACCCTTTAAGGATTAGCTCAAGACACCACCCCATCTGAAAAGTCCCTCATGACACTTCATCTCCTTCCCCTGAAGGCTGAATTAGGTGGCTTTTCCCCTCACACTCTTATAATCCTCCATGCATATTTTGATCATTACACCATAATATCTGTCTCCCCTATATGATTTTAAGCTCTTTGTGGGTAGCACCTACATTTTCATCTCTAATATCCCCAGCATATAGCACAGTGCTTGTTAGGATGCAGTTGGCTCTCAGTGATTGTTGAATGAATGAATGAATCTAGAGTGGGAATAGGAACGTTTTTGTCTCTCAGACTGGGGTTGAGGTATTGGAGGGTGTTGAAGGTTGTAATTATGGGGTCTGAGTGAGAGTTTGAAGATGTCTACAATCTAAGTTCTATCTATGAAATATGAATCATTTCCCAAGAAAAGGTGAAAAAGATAGGTTGAAGGAAATTATGGAGGTTTGGAATAGCTGCTGTGAGGAGTGGAAATGGGAAATGACCAGACCCCTTTAAGATTGGCAAGGAGCCTTAAGGGTCAGCTGACATTGGCAACCATAAAATTACAGTGAGTAACCCTAGTGACTGTGATTCCCTGTAGCAGCTCACTAGGTTGAGTGAAACAGAGGAAGGGGTGACAGAGTAGGGGACTCATCCAAGATTCAAGGCCACCAAGGCAGATGCAGCAGAGGACAAGGAGGCTCCAACACAAAGTGACACACTGTGGGGTATACACTGGATTAGGAAAGGAAATAGAGCCATGAGGGACAATATACAGGGAAACGAAAAGGAGGGAGTAGGGACCGCAAGGCTGAAGAAGAGAAGTTGTGAAGTCAAGGAGTGGAACACCCGGTCAGGGGAGGCTCTTTTGAGAGATCCAGCAGGAGACATGTTAAGTTTGAGATTTCAGCGGGAGACATCTGGGTGATCATAGAGCCCAGAGCACCACAACAGAAGTTAGCTACCGAAGGAAACTGGCAGTTAAGGTTGTGGGAGTCTGAAAATTTAAAGAACACTGAAGCTACATTGCTGGACCAGTTATACTAGGATTCTGAAATTGTCCACAACAGAGGCAGGAGCAAGGTGAGAAGAAAGAAGAGTAGGAAGGAATTCCAGAGAGTTCCATAAAAAAAGGGTGATGCTCTGGGATTGAATAGATGGGCTAAGGAGGATGGAGGCAGGAATTTCAGGGGAGTAGAAAGATCATGGACTGGAGGTGGTAACAAGGGGCCTGTACATCACCGGCCAGCCTCTCCCTTAACTCTGAAGGAATTTTCTCTCTGCTGGAGCAAACTCTCCAACCTCTAGAACCTAGACAGCTTTTATCTTTGTTCTCCATTCTGGCATCTTGATTCTGCTTTCTGAGACATCTCTTAATTTGAGTCTCCAGTCTGGTGCTCTTATTTCGTTTTTTCATGGGCATCACTATATGTCCCAGAATGTTATGATCATCAAAACTAATCTGGCCTGTTTTTCATTCCTTCGTGTGACCAATAGGACCAACTCTAGTGGACATAAGCTGAGTTTCACTACAGATGATAATGGACCAACATGCCACTCTGCCCAAGAAATATACTTGCATCTTAGAAGATCTTCCCAGAAATAACAGTTACACAACCCACCTGACAAAGGCAGCAAGTAAGGCAGCCTTCTAGGGATACTTCAAAATGCAACAGCTATGTGTTTTCTAAGGCTGCTTCTTTTCACATGTAAGCAGGTAGACCAAAGCCAATGCTGTAAATTATTTTAAGTTAGGGAATGAAAGGAAGATAAACTGTCATAAAGGTATTTTAAACTGTTGGGAAGAAGGGGTATAATATGAGTGTTCTAAACTCACAGTCATTTGTGCAGGACATCCTATGTTCCCAGGATTTTAAGGTAAGCAACATGTGGTCTTCATAGTAGAAAAAACTCCATTCTTGACATCCTCTTTATGCTCTGCCAATACATAGCCACCATGAAAGCTGCCTGACATCTACTGAAAAACCCAATTAATAACAGATGATAATTGACTACCCATAAAATACCATGGTAGGCATGTGTGGGCAAAGGCTATGAAGTATAGAACATGGTCCCTGCCCTTAAGAAACTTGAAAGGTAAAGGAAAGCGAAGTGAAAACAATAAGAGTCAGAACTGTGTTAAAATAACACTACTTCTAGTCAGCATCAAGAATCAGAAATTTTATTGCTTTGGAACTATTCACATTGCCACTGTGTTAGAAAGTTCTCTTGAGTTTTAGAATGTTGTGGAAGGTTGGCCTTTTCTGAGTACGGGCAATTCCCAAACTTGTGCATTGTGACACCAGCCAGTCAGATCAGCAAGCTCCTTACCCTCTGCTTCCTGCAGGATGAGCTGGCAGTTTTGTCTGTCTACGACACCACCTGGCTTAGCAAAGTAGGTCACATTAGGGCTCTTGGCTCAGAGACAATGAGAGTCAGTGGAACATGCTGTAACTGAAAGAGACTATGATGATATCTTCCAAAGAGACTTTTAAGAGTAGAAAGGCCAACAAAAAGATTATAGCTATAATCATTCTTTTTTATTTTTAACTCATCCTTCTCTTCCTTTGTTATACAGCCTATCCTCTAGCAAAATATATAAATTCAACACATTTCTATTACTTTGGCACAGAGTGTTGTAAGAAACAGTATGTTATGTAGTGCATTTTTACAAAATCCTTCTGCATGTATGAACTCTTGATCTTCAAAGCAAACTCTATAGAAGTGAAAATTGACACAATTCACATAAGTTCATGTGGAGTTTAGGGCCCATTCACTCCACTGCAGGTGAGTTAGCAGTTACTTTTTCCACCCTCATGGCAGGAGATCCCCTCCTTATAGAGCAGCTGAGTCTGGTTCTAAATGTCACCACTCTTTCTTTTTCTAGACCCTGCCTATCCTACCCGCCAACTCCTTCGCTCATTCTCTCCATGGAATTAGATTCAATTCAATTCAATTCAATTCAATTCAATTCAATTCAATTCGATAGGCAATTAACAAAGGCTAACCATAAGCCAAACTGTATACTAAGAATTGCAATGGCCAAATTGACACCCTCAAGGAGTAGCCAAATGAACTAGGGAGACAGGGGAGCAAATTATTATAATATGGCAACGATTACAATAGAGGGTTGCATGTGGTACCACAATAGTTCCAAGAAAGGGAGCAATTAACTCTGCCTGGTAGGCTTAAGTAAGTAATGGTTGAGTCAAAAGTTGAAAGATGAGTAAATAGGGTAAAGAGGGCATCACAGACAGATACAACCTTACCTGGGCAAAGGTAAAGGAGTGGGGAACTGCAAGAAGTTCAATCTAACTTCCTATTCATATTAACACCCAATGTAATTGGAGAAAAACACACAAAAGTTACTTGAGGATCACTGACCTCAAGTGAGGTCACAAGACTACTCACCCCTAGACTACTACTTTACAACTTCTTTTTCTGCAAACTTCCACCTGTTCCCAATCCTTTCTTCACTCTGGTCTTATAACTTTGTCTATTACTGCACTGAGAAAATCAGATCAGTGAGAAGAGAATTTGCAAAATCACCTATCACATCTATCATTCCATCTACATCTATTCCCGTGTGCTCTGCTTTCACCAACATTAATATGAAGGATCTGTTCATCCCTCTCTGAGTCAATTATGTTTTGGACACTAGACTCAAGGCACTCTTGCTCTCTCAAGAACATTGTTATAAGCAATTCTCCCCCACTCTCCCACATCATCATTTCCATCAGCAATATGGAAAATACAGAACACTTATTTCTTGAATTTTAAAAAGAAAAAAGAAAGTCCTCTCTTGACCCTGCTTCCTTCCCTTCCCACTACTGCCTCATTTTTCTCCCTCACTTTGTTACAAAACTCCTTGAAAGAATTGCCTTATCCACTCTCTACAGTCCTTCTCCAATTCTCTGTTGAACCCACTCCAATTAGGCTTTTCCCCAGTGCTACTGAAATGGCTCTTGTCACTTGTCAATGAACGCCACTTCACAAAATCCAGTGATTACTTTTTATAATTTTTGAAGCCTATTTATTTATTTTTAAAGAGAGAGAGAGTGAGCAGGGGAGGGACAGAGAGAAAGGGAAAGAGATAGAATCCCAAGCAGGCTCCACACTGTCAGCATGGAGCCTGACACAGGACTTGAACCCACAAACCATGAGATCATGACCTGAGCTGAAACCAAGAGTCAGAAACTTAACCGACTGAATCACCCAGGTGCCCCTGGTGATCATTTATTTGACTTCATCCTATTTGACTGCCATCAGCACTTGACCCATTTGATCCCTCCCTCCTCAAAACACATTCTTCACTAGGCTTCCTGGACTTGAGGTCCTCCTCCTGTCTCTCCTCCTTCAGTGGCCACTCCCTCTAGTTTCCTTTGTTGGTTTCTTCACATCTTTCAGAACTTTAAGAGTTCTCTAATTCTAAACCCAGAGCTCAGTCCTTGCACATCTTCTCTCTCTTCCAAGGTGATTTCATGCAATCTCTTAGCTTCAATACTAAGTAATCCAGCCATGAGTCCTGCCTGCACTTCTCAGTTCTAACTCCAGATGCCTATATCTAACTGCATGCTCAAAATGCAGCTTGGATGTCTGATAAGCATCTCAAAGTCACCATGTTAAAAAAGCAACTCCTTATATTTCCTCTAAAATCCATGATCTCTAACACACAAATTAAAACTACCTCCATCCTGTGGTCCAGGCCAAAAAATCTTGGTGTCATCTTTGATATCTTGTTTTTCTCATACCCTACATTCAATCCACAAGCAATTCTGTTATATCTACCTTTATAATATATACATGATCATAATCCCTCTTTGTCCACTTCTTCCACCCTGATTCAAGCTACAGTTACTTCTGGATTACTATAATAACCTCCTTATTTGTTTTACTGCTTGTACACTTGCCTCCCACTCCATCCTACTGCCCAGTAGCCAGAGTGATTTGTTTAAAATGTAAATTAGGGCCACCTGGGTGGCTCAGTTGGTTAACCATCTATCTGACTCTTGATTTGGGCTCAGGTCATGATCTTAGGGTCATGGCATCAAGCCCTGCATTGGCTCTGTGCTAGGCGTGGAGCCTGTTTGAGATTCTCTCTCTCTTTCTCTCTCTCTCTTTCTCCCTCTTCCCCTGCCCCTGCTTGCACTCTCTCTCTCACAAATAAATAAATAAATAAATAAAATGTAAATTTGATCTGACCACTCAACTGACTTTCCATCTCATCTAAAATAAAAGCCAAAGTCCTTATAATGACCTTTACATCCTTCATGATATGCATCCCCACCCATATCCTCTCTGACTAAATAAATGAATGAGTAAATGAGTGAATGAATTATAGAAAAGAGGAAAATAGGATAAGAGTAACCCTAGAGAGTTAGTCAGATGATGAACAACCTTTTAACCAAGCCAGGAAGTGGCTTCAGATTTATTTGAATATAATGGGTAGTCATCAAAGGTTCAGAATTCTAGTACAATAACTATCTCCTGTAAACTGTTTCTAGGATCTAATTCATATGTCACCTTCTATACCAGTCCTGACTCTCTACCAATTGCCCATTGTCCCCAGAAATCCAGCCACAGGAAACTTTTTGCTACTCCTTTAATGTGTCATCTTTTCAAACTTCCATGCCTTTGCCTTGTTTCTTCTGCCTGGAATGCCCTTCCTTACTCTGTCTATTTGAAATCTGTCTACTCTAAAAGATTCACCTCAAGTGAGTCTCATTTTTGTAAATCCTCCCTGGCTGCCCCAGAGAATCATGTGTTTTCTTCTTTGGACTTCCAGAGTACATTTATCCACCTCTATTACAGATGTTATAAACTCACTATAGTTAATTTGTTTACATAGTGGCAAATCCCTAGAGGACAAGGTCCATGATTAGTTCTAGATAAGGCCTCTGCTCTTTGCATACAGTGTCTACAACCTAGTACATGCTCGATACATGTTTGATGAATGAAAATGAGGCAGAAAAACAGAACAAAAATTAGTAGAGGGAATATATAAGAGAAACCAGGAGAGTGAAATGTCATCAAAAACAAAACAAGAGGTATTTTCAAGAGGTAAGGAGAGTTTTGTGTTTTGTTTTGTTTCAGAGTTTTGTTTTTTTTTCAATGTTTTTATTTATTTTTGGGACAGAGACAGAGCATGAACGGGGGAGGGGCAGAGAGAGAGGGAGACACAGAATCGGAAACAGGCTCCAGGCTCCGAGCCATCAGCCCAGAGCCCGACGCGGGGCTCGAACTCACGGACCGCGAGATCGTGACCCGGCTGAAGTCAGACGCTTAACCGACTGCGCCACCCAGGTGCCCCTGTTTCAGAGTTTTAAATAAGCTGACAGATATCACTGTACTTAACAAGTAGGAAATATGTGGAATAAAAGAGTCAAGGTTCAGTAGAATATAACAGAAATTATCTTCTATCTAAGCAGTGATTTAATATGAGGAATTGGGTGTTCAAAACACCATGAGAAGGGTTGGTTTAGTGGGGTATAGACTGCATTTTCCGAATCCAAGGACGACACTGCAGAATTGTCTTGCCAGAATAACCCCAGCCTCTTCTGCAATGAGAAAGCTAGAAACAAGGAGGCCACCAGTGGAACTGTTGGCTCCAGAGCCACTACAACTGCTAGGCCTGCACCAGCCGAAGCAAATGTCCTATACCCTGTCCCCTGATACCAGTGACTGGCCCCCAAATCTCCGTTAATGCTACCACAGGAAAACACATCTCCATGACTAAGTGCATTAGTTTTTAATTGCCGCGTAACAGATTACTACAAATTCTTAAAACAACACTCGTTTATTATCCTAATTCTGTAGGTCCAAAGTCCAAGCAGACTCACCTGGGTTCTCTGCTCAGGGTATCTCTATGTAGGAGTCAAGGTGTCAGTAGGTTGGGTTCTTATCTGGAGGCTCCAGGGAGAAATCTACTTCTAAGCTCTTTTGGGTTTGGCAGAATTCAGTTCCTTGCAGTTACAGGACTGAGGTCTTTATTTTCTGACTGTGGACCAGGGGTCACTTTCAAATGTAAGAAGGCCATTCACAGTTCCTTCCACAGGCCTTCCTACAGACCCTCCCATAGCATCACAGCTGGGGCAAGACCCTTCTGTGGAATCTCCCTCACACTAACTCTTCTGGCTTCTGTTACTGCCTCCAGCCAGAGAAAACTCTCTGCTTTTACGTGGGTTTATATGATGAGATTAGGCCCACCCAGACGATCTCTCTATATAATACAACATGACTAAAGAAATCACATCTCTTCATATTCATGGGTTCCCACGATCAAGGTATGGAACCTTGGGGGGCTATTTTTTAGAATTCTGCCTACCACATTGTGTTTGCCAAAAAGTAAAAAAAATAAAAAGCTGTAGAACCAATAGATATGTCTTTCACCTTCTGAATTAGTCAATATTCTCCAGAGAAACAGAAGCAATAAGATGTATATATATAGAAAGAGATTTATTATAAGAAATTGGCTCACATGAGTGTAGACACTGACAAGTCCCAAGATCTGCAGGGTTAGCAGGCCAGCTGGAGACCCAGGAGAGCTGATTGTATATTTCTGGTCCAAAGGCAGGCAGACTTGAATCTCAGGAAGAGTTGATGTTTCAGTCTGAGTCTGAGGAAGAGACCAATGTCCCAGTTTAAAGGCAGTCAGGCAGGCAGTAGGAATTCCCTATTATCAATGAGAGAGTCATCCTTATTCTATTCAGGACTTCAATTGATAGGATAAGGCCCACTACATTAGGGAAAGTAATCTGCTTTACTCAATTGTACAGATTCAAATATTAATCCCATCTAAAATACCATCACAGAAGACCCAGAATAATGTTTAAGCAAACATCTGGAACTCTGTGGCCCAGTAAAGTTGACACACAAAATTAACCACCATATCTTCCAAATTTCATGCAAGTACATGAACTGGATGAACCTAAGCCCTATCCAGAACCCCAGCTGCAGAGGCATTAGGCAGCTTGGGAAGGTGCATTAGGACAGTGTCTTTCAAACATTTTATCCCCAATCTACTATAAGGAACACATATTTCACCACAACCCAGTAAAAGCACACACATACACATACATATAAATAAATGAAACAAAATTTCATGAAATATTGGTTAGCTCTACTAAGTGTAATGTACTTTTATATTTTATTTATGGTTCTATTTCATTTTAAACCATGCTGATCTTGATTCACTAGCCAATTTCATGACCTTCCAAAAAACAAGGAAGGTTTCCTTCATTAGGAAGGCAGACTGATCTTGAGGGTCAATCTTTGGGAAGTAATATTCCTTCAGTTACATGTTTCACAATGTCTGATATGTAATACTCTATTTGTTAAGTTGAATACAATGGGCTTTCAATTCAGTCTCAAGACATACTACAAAAATTCTGAATCCTTTTACAGGGGTAGGTCCACAACTATCCAATAAAATGAAACAACAGATACCAAGGGATGCCCTTTTGCTGTCTCCCACCCTATTCAGGAAGGCCAAATTCACTCTAATACAGGGGACTTATTTTTCAGGGAGCAAATGACCAAGGGAGTGTTCATGCGCAAAGTGCAGACATGATGAATTATTATAAAGAGGTGTTGGAGCACGTAGAAATTGTCCACTTCTGTGCCACTTATAATAAGTGCTTAACTCCCTTGCATTATTATGTCAATGCATAAGGCACAGTTTAGAGAACATTATTACTCAACAACAGCAGCTCTTGGGTTTCATGTTTCTGTTACACACCCCCCTAGAGTGAACTGTGTCTCTGCAATAGTTAAGGTCCTAAAGAAGAATTCACCCACTTTGCACCGCTTGGTCTCCCTAATTATGCTGTTCTCCATGGAAATGACTTACTTATTTAAATGCTTGGCTTTTGTTCCTTGGATAAACAGTAGACATATTTCTGAGTGCAGAATTTCTATTTAAGTGTACTTATGCCCTAAGCAGATTATAGGGATCCGCTCAGGGAGTCAACTTGAATTGATCCTCTTCATGTCTATTGCCACATCACTGGCAGAGTTTCACACAGTCAGATTTAATCCTCTCTGACTGAGAAAAAATGAAGAATTTGGCCTTCTTCAACAAAGATCATATTATGGAGTCATCTTTGTTCAGCTGCAAAAGATTGTGAATGAGGAGACAGGGACATTATATGATCCAGGAAGTGAGGTTGTAGGGCTGCCTTGTGGTGGTTGTAACAAAATCTCAACATTGCATAAAAACTAGAAAACCTTGAAACCACTGAAACTGTGATGGTCTGGGGACTCTTACCATATGGATTGTCAAAAATCTGGATATATGCTCTATACAGAAGCAATAAAATTCATTCATTTAATATAAATTTAATGAGCATATATTATATGATATTTAGAGCTCTACTATAAACACAGAAATGATCAAGACAGACCAAATCCCATCTTATATAGTAGAGGGAGGCAGAGGAGCACTAACTGGTAGACAAGTTATTAACAAATGGACAAGGTAAATGGAGTACTGGGATTCAGCCAGCTCCAAGTTGCCTAAAGCAAACATATGCTCTGTCACCCATCTCATCTATGGACCATAGTTCTAAGAGTTGTGACACATTTATAACTGCTACACGTGATAACTGCCAGGGTATTTCCCTTTTTCCCCAGTAACATTTATTTTTAAGAAGTGAGGTGAGTTATTGAGAGATACTGGGGATTCTGAGAATCAGTGGATGCTGGTGGACCAGGCATGAAATAGCAGTCCTGGAGGTCAAAAGGCACAATATCTAACCATGTTTTCTTTATAAACAGCTTAATTAAGGCATAACTGATATACAATAAACTGTACATATTTAACATACATAATTTGCGGGGCACCTAGGTGGCTCAGTCGGTTGAGCATCAGACTCTTAATTTTGGTTCAGGTCATGATCTCAGGGTGGTGGGATCAAGCCCTGTTTTGGGCTCCATTCTAAGCGTGGAGTCTGCTTAAGATTCCCTCTCTCTCCCTCTGCCCCTCTTCCCCACTTATGAATGCTCCCTCTAAAAAAACCTAACAAATAAATAAATTAATTAATAATAATAATAATAAACTATATAATTTGGTAAGTTTTGATGTACATATACACCCATGTATATATCACATCAAGGAATATATCTGTCACCTCTAAAAATGTCCTTGTATCCCTTAGGTATCCCTCCATCCCCCCACGCCTCCCCAATTCCCATTCCTAGGCAATCCCTGGTTGTTTTCTGTCACTATACATTATCTTGCATTTTCTAGGGGTGGGGGAGTTGGCTTCTTTCACTTAGCATTTTGAATTTTATCCATACAATTGTGTGTGTCAATAGTCCATTACTACTTTGTTTATCCATTAACATGTCAGTGGACATTTGAGTTTTTTCCATGTTTGGCCTATTTATTTCTTTTCACTTGAGAGAGAGAAAGAGAGAGAGAATGAGTGAGAGAGGGCAGAGGGAAAGAGAAAAAAGAATCTTAAGCAGGCTCCATGCTTAGTGTGGAGCCCAATGTGAGGCTCAATCCCACAACCCTGGGATAATGACCTGAGCAGAAATGAAAAGTCAGATGCTCAATGAACTGAGCCACCCAGGTGCTCCTTAACCTATTGTAAACAAAGCATCTATAAACATTCATGTAAAATTTTTTGTATGGACATATACTGTGATCTCTTTAGGGAAAATACTTGAGAGTAGATTTGGCTGAGTCATATGCTAGGTTGCATGTTCAACTTTTTAAGACTATCAAACTGTTTTCCAGAGTAGTTTTCTCACTTTTACATTCCCATCAGCAGTATATGAGAGTTCCAGTTATTCCATATCCTAGCTAACACTTGGCAGCCCAGTCTTTTGACTTTAGACATTCTAGTGGGTATGAAATGTTATCTCATTGTAGCTTTTATTTGCATTTCCCCTTATGATGATAAACACCTTTCCATATATTTATCTGCCATACATATATCTTTTTTGGTAATGTGTCTTTTCAAATATTTTGCTCATTGTTTTTTGGATTATTTAGCTTCATAATACTGAGTCTTGAGAATTGTCCAAATGTTCTAGATATAAGTCCTGTGTCACATATATGATTTGTAAGTAGTTTCTCCCAGTCTCTGTCTTGTCATTTCAAATGTTAGTTCTTTGAAAAGAACTCAGTTTGATAAAGCTCAATCATATTTTTTTCTTGTAATGAATCATACTGCTGGTGGGGTAGCTAAAAAATGTTTGCCTAATCTAAGATCATAACAATTTTATCCTTTAGGTACTTTAAAAATGCTGTCCTACTGTATTCTAGATTACATTGGTTCTGATGAGACATTTGCTTTCATTTTTATCTTTTTCCTCTGTATCTCTGGATTGAAGCAATTTGATTATGATGTTCCTTAGTGGAGTTTTTCTCATGTTTCCTGTCCTTGAGGTTCATTGACCTTAGTGGATCTATGTGTTTATAGTTTTCATCAACTTTGAAATTTTTTGTCCATTATTTATTCAGTTAGTTTTCTTGCCCATTCTCTTTGGAGATCCAATTACATGTATATTAGACCATCTGAGGTCTTATTTTTTCCATGTGTTTCATTTTAGATGGTTTCCATTGCTGTGTCTTTAGGTTCACTAATCTTTTCTTCTGCACTGTCTATATGCCATTAATCCCATTTACTAATCATAGACCAGATTTCTAATTTTAGTCATTGTTTTCATCATTAGAAGTTTGATTTAGCTCTTATTTGTTAGTAGCATGTCTCTATTTAAAATGTTCATTCTGGGGCGCCTGGGTGGCGCAGTCGGTTAAGCGTCCGACTTCAGCCAGGTCACGATCTCACAGTCCGTGAGTTCGAGCCCCGCGTCAGGCTCTGGGCTGATGGCTCAGAGCCTGGAGCCTGTCTCCGATTCTGTGTCTCCCTCTCTCTCTGCCCCTCCCCCATTCATGCTCTATCTCTCTCTGTCCCAAAAAAATAAATAAACGTTGAAAAAAAAAATTTTTTTTAAATGTTCATTCTGTCCTCTAATTTCTTGGATATATGGAGTATAGTTATAATAACTATTTGAATGCTCTTATCTATTAATTGTATCATTTGTGTAATTTCTGGGTCATTTTCAATTAATTGATTTCCCCCTTTATTATGGGTTTTATTTTCCTGCTTCTTTGCATGCCCAATCATTTTTTATTGGTTGCCAAACATTGTGAATTTTCCCCTGTTGAATGCTGGATATTTTTAGATTCCTGTAAATATGCTTGGTTTTTGTTTTGGGACATAGTTTACTTACTTAGAAATTGTTTGATCCTTTCAGGTCTTTCTTTTAAGATATTTTAGGCAAGGCAAGGGCAGCACTTAGTTGAGGGATAATTTTTCCCCAGTACTGACACAAGACTCAAGTATTTTCCAAATGGAATGTAAATTATGAGGTCTTCCACACTGGCTATCAGGAACAGGCATTATTAGTGACCCTGTATGACAGTGGGTATTGTTCCTTCTAATCCTTTTGAGTTTTTCTTCCCCTGGCCTCAGATAGTTTCCTCATACACAAGAATTGATCAATGCTCAATTTAATACTCAAGGCAGACACCCTGTTGATCTCTGGAGTTCTCTGTGAGCAACTTTCTTCTCTTTGATATTCTGCCCTGTGAAATCTAGCAGCCTTCCTGTACTAGTGACTCCTCGTCCACAATTCAGGGAAACTGCTGGGCTTTGCCAGTTTCCTCCTTTCTATACCAGAGCCTCAAAACTCCACCCAGCCAGTAAGCTAGGACACTAGGGATCACTTTGTTTATTCCCCAACATCAGGGATCACTGTACTTCATTGCCTGATGTCTGATGTCTTGAGAACAGCTTTTTCATATATTTTGTATACTCTTTTAGCTGTTTCCAGAAGGAGTATAAATCCAGTCCCTGTTATTATATTTGGCTGGAAGTAGAAGTGTTAACTCCAAATTACATTTTAATATTGAGTCTTACTTCTCTGGTTTTGTTTTTTATTTTTTTTTTTCTTCTTCTTAGATGGTAGATTTAATGCGGACATATGGAGAATGACAATTGCTAGACATGGGGAGAAACTAGAAGGGACGAGCTGGCAGATGGGAAGTATAGTTAGAAAAAAGGGAAAAGAATGAGAATAAGCAGTCAAATCTTAAAAAAGGCATTGATGGAGATTATCAAAGCCATTTGAAATCCCAGCTCTCACCTTTAACACACGTAATATGTGGCTGAAGGAGAATTCAAACTACTGTCTTCAACTTGGAAACTTGAATCTGCCAGTGAGATTTACTAATTTTTACTGGTCTTCATAACACAGCAACAAAGGCAGAGCTTGAGAATTTGTCCTCTATTTCTCAGAGAGAAAAACACTAAAGGCACCCAGAGAACAGTGCCTGGGTGAAAACTAGAAGTTTTAAATGTATCTTTTTACTGCTTTGTTCACATGATTATTTAGCAGTGTTCGCCTTGGGAGAGAGCAACACATAGCACAGAAGAAAACACACTGGATGTGAAGGATATAGGGTTATGGCCCAACACAGTCACTAATGAGCTATGGGTACTTGAGGAAGTCATTTCACTTTCCTAGGTCTCAATTTCCTCAACTGGAAACTGGAATAAGGACTCCCACATGAAGGGTCATTGTGAGATTAAATAAGATGATGCATGTCAAGTTTTACAGAGCCTGAAACTTAATATTACATGTAAGGTTCTGTGTATTACCTCTTCTAGAGGGATTTTCATTCTTTTTTTTTTTTTTTTTTTTTACTGGAAGGAGAGGAATCTGCAATTGCACTGTCAAATAAGAGGTGGTTAGAGGACTGGCTTACTGGTCCACCTCCTTCTACTCATCCAGCCATCCTGGCCTGGGTTCCCTCCAAATTAAAGAATCAATGTCAGAAGACCTGAGATTCACGCCTAGGTATCTGACCCCAGACAGAATATTAGCCTCTCTTAGCTGTTAAAATGGGGATAATGATAGCTGTCATCTGTGGAGCACTTGTTCTTTGTTTTCAGGTTCTGGATTAAGCACTTTGCACATACTATCATTTAATCCTCATGACCCTTTGTTATTCTTTATTTTACAGATGAGGCAACTAAGTTTCAGAGATGTTAAGTAACTTGTCCAAGATCACACACAAGTGGTGAGACTGGGATGGGCACGAACTCTGCTCCTATGCCAACATGCATGCTGTCACCCATGTTACACTGCCTTCTCATTAGTGTGTTAAGGATTTGGTGAGTTAAGGGCTACAAGTGTAAGGTAATATGTAGCATGTTGGTGCCCTAGCTAAGATCTTCTTCCCTTCCCTTACCAAGAACATTTTCATATTAACTGAAACACCAGTCCCTACACAACACAACTACCCTCAAATTTCTCTCAAGGCAAAAGTTGGTCACCCTTGCATAGACTACCCATCTCCTACTTCTTAGAAGGCAAGGTGGGCCTTCACATAGGGTTTTGCTGCCACATCTAGACTGTGGCTCCACCACTTTGAATCACTTTGAAAAACTCCTGGAAGACTCATGCACCAGCTGACAGTCTTCATGCTCCATCTGCCTATCTTCATCCCTGTAATCTCCTGCTACCCAAGCCACACACATGTACTCATTAAAAATGTTAACACCTTACTCCTGGGCATTCTCTGCCCAGATTCCTATCATCACCTAGATAATTTCAACATCTTCACTGATGATCCATCTAACACTTAAGTTTCATGGTTCTTAGGCTTACTTCCACTTCAGCGCATTGCCTGCATTGACTGCAATTATATACTGCTCAGAATATAAAAAGCAACTACGTTAGAACTTAAAAGTTAACAATAGGAGGGGCGCCTGAGTGGCTCAGTCCGTTGAGTGACCGACCTCAGCTCAGGTCATGATCTCATGGTTTGTGAGTTCGGGCCGCACGTCGGGCTCTGTGCTGACAGCTCAGATCCTGGAGCCTGCTTCAGATTCTGTCTCCCTCTCTCTCTGCCCCTCCCCCACTCGCACTCTGTCTCTGTCTCTGTCTCAGAAATAAACATTTACAAAAATTTTAAAAGTTAACAATAGGAGGTGAATAGGGGAAGGGAATCAAAACTTGAAGAATGACCCTGTAATGGTTATTACATTTCTACTTGAGTGGGCCATGGGGTGCCCAGACTAAACATTATTCCTGGGGGTATCTGTAGAGTGTTTCTGGATGAGTTTAGCATTTGACCTGGTGAACTCAGTAAAGCAGACTGACCTTCCCAGTGTGTGTGGGCAGCATTCAATCTACTGAGGTCCTGAATAGAACACAGGGCAGAAAAAGGAGGAATCCATGCCCCACCCCTAGTCCCCACCAGTTCTTTCCTCACTGCATAAGCTGGGACATCAGTCTTCTCCTGCTTCCTTGGATTTACGCCATTTTCTCCCCTGTTCTCAGACCTTTGAACTTAGACTGAATCATACCACTGGCTTTTCTGGGTCTCCAGTTTACAGACAGCACATTATGGCACATTATGGGACTTCCCAGCCTTCATAATTGTGTGAGTGAATTCCTCATATTAAATCATATACTTATAGTCTCCTATTGGCCCAATTTCTCTGGACACCCCTAACTAATCCAGACTTATATGACAAATTTGTGTTTTCCCTCTTTTGTCTCCAGTGATTGACCTGAGGGCAGCTCTAATGTGAAACTCTGAAGTGGGTAAAGGCAACAATATGTAGAGAAAACCTATCTTCCTGGCCAGAGTCTCATATTAGCCAGAAAATGTAGAGGAAATCTCCTAGGTTTTTTTTTCTCTCTTTTCTTTTCTTTGCCTTGCCTCAAGAATATGTTGCCTGAAGAGCTACAACCTAGTGAAATGGGCACCAAAACCCTAAGAGAAAAACCCCATTTTTCTGACCAGAGATACCAAGAAAAGCAGTCCTACAGCACAGAGGATGAGGGAATCCTATTTATTTAGCTATTTTTTTTGCCACTTTGCCCCCCCCCCAAGGGAAACTGAGTGTAGCAGAAATGTGCAACAGCAGGCTGAATAAAACACCAAAAGAAATCCTCGCTTTCTGGCCAAAGGACCAGATTTGGATTTTCTTACTTTTTGTTTTTCATTTTTTTATTTGAATGCAGTTGAAATACAATGTTATACTAGTTTCAGTGTACAACATAATGATTCAACAAGTTTCTACAGTATACTATGCCCACCACAAATGTACCTACCGTCAATCACCATACAACATTATTACAATATCATTATAATGTGCCTTTTATTCCCATGACTTATTCATTCCCAGACTGGAAGTCTGTATCTCCCTTTACCCATGTTGCTCATTCCTCATTCTCCCTCCCCTTTGGCAACCATCAGGTTGTTCTCTATTTACAGGTTTGATTCTGCTTTTTGTTTCTTTATTCTTTTTTTTTAATTCCACAGATGAGTGAAGTCACATGATATTTGTCTTTCTCAGTCTGACTTACTACACATAGCATAATACCCTCTAGGTCCATTCATATTGTCACAAACGGCAAGATCTCATCATTTTTGGCAAGACTGTATAATATTCCACCACACACTTATACCACACCTTTATCCATTCATCTATTAGTGGACAATTAGGTTGCTTTCACATCTTCACTATTGTAAATAATGCTGAAGTACACAGAGGGGTGCATATCTTTTCAAATTAGTGTTTTTGTTTGGGTATATACCCAGTAGTGGAATTATTGGATCATATGGTATTCCTATTTTAAAATTTTTGAGGAACTTCCACAGTGTTTTCCACAGTGGCTGGACCAATTTACATTCCCATCAACAGTGTACAAGAGCTCCTTTTTCTCCGTATCTTTGTCAACACTTGTTATTTGTTGTATTTTTGGTTTTAGCCATACTGACAGGTGATATGTCATTGTGTTTTTGATTTGGATTTTCTTGATGATTAGTAATGCTGAGCATTTCTTCATGTAGCTATTTGCCATCTGTGTGTCTTCTTTGGAAAGAAGGTCCTCTGCCCATTTTTTAATTGGATTGTTTGGTTTTTTGGTATTGGGTTGTATAAAGTCTTTATATTTTTTAGATATTAATCTCTTACTGGATATATCATTTGCAAATATTTTGTCTCATTCGTTAGGTTGTCTTTTTATTTCGTTAATGGTTTCCTTTGCTGTACAAACCCTTTTTATTTTGCTGTAATCTTTTTTTTTTTTCTGGTTTGTGAAATAAACATGATTTATTTGTGACACTAATACCCTCTGACTTCCTCTATGCATTTTAGTAATTGTGATTTGTTCTGTGTTCACAAGTAAATGAAGAAAGTAACTAAACAAGCTGGAGCCCAGAAGCATTCCTGATACAGGTGAGCTGTGTTGGCAGATGAACAGGAATAGATGAACTGAGTGTAGCAGATTGTATTTTCCAAAGACAGCTACCACAGTATCTCCCATCAAATGTGCTCTTCTGCAATGTGATCCTGCCATTTCCCCATCAAGAAGTGAAGTCTCATTACTCTACCTGAGGGTGGCCTTTGTGACTTTCTCTATTTTGCTGTAATCTTAATAGTTCTTTTTTTTTTTTTTTTTTTTTTTTTTGGCTTTTGTAACCCTTACCTTAGAAGACATATCTAGAAAATGTTGCTGTAGCTGATGTGAGAGAAACTACTGTTGTTTACCCTTTAGGATTTTTATTATTTAAGGTCTCACATTTAGGTCGTTAATCCATTTTGAGTTTATTTTTGTGTGTGGTGTTATAAAGTGGTCCAGTTTCATTCTTTTGCATGTAGCTGTCCAGGTTTCCCAATACCATTTGTTAAAGAGACTTTTTCCCATTGTATATTCTTGCCTCTTTTGTTATAGATTAACTTACCACATAATCATGGGTTTATTTCTGGGCTCTCTATTCTGTTTCATTGATCTATGTGTCTATTTTTGTGCCACTACCATACTATTTTGATTACTTACAGCTTTGTAGTACATCTTGAAATCTGGGGTTTTGATACCTCCAGCTATGTTTTTGTCTTTCAAGATTATTTTGGCTATTCAGGGTCTTTTGTGGTCCCATACAAATTTTAGCATTATTTGTTCCAGTTCTGTGAAAAATACTTTTGGTATTTTGATAGGGATTACATTGAAACCATATATTGTTATGGGTAATATGGACATTTTAACAATATTAATTCTTCCAATCCATGAGCATGGAATATCTTTCCATTTGTTTGTGTGATCTTCAATTTCATCATTGTTTTTATGGTTTTCATAGTACAGGTCTTTCACCTCTTTGGATAAGTTTATTCCTAGCTATTTTACTCTTTTGGTGCAATTATGAATGGTGTTGTTTTCTTAATTTCTCTTTCTATTGCTTCATTATTATTATATGGAAACACTACCAATTTCTGGGTATCAATTCTGTATCCTGCAACTTTACTGAATTCATATATTACTTCTAGTAGTTTTGGGGGTAAGTTTTAGGGTTTTCTATGTATATTCTTATGCCCTCTGCAAATAGTGACAGTTTAGCTTCTTTACCAATATAGATGACTTTAATTTCTTTTTCTTATATGATTGATATGGCTAGGACTTCTAGTGCTACATTAAATAAAAGTGGCAAGAGTAGATATCCTTATCTTGTTCTTGATCTTAGAGGGAAAGCTCTCAGTTTTTTACATTAAGATGTTAGGTGTGAGCTTTTTAACATAAAAAAAAAGTTTTACAAAATAGTATTTTTGTTATGTTGAGGTATGTCCCCTCTAAGCCTACTTTGTTGAGAATTTTTATCATGAATAGATGTTAAATTTTTTCAGATGCTTTTTCTGCATGTATTGAGATAATCATATGATTTTTACCTTTGTTTTGTTGATGTGGCATATCATGTTGATTGATTTGAGAATATTGAACCATCCTTGATTCCCTGGAATAAATCCCACTTGATCATTTTAGTGTGTTGTTGAGTGGGGTTTGCTAATGCTTTATTGAAGACTTTAAAGTCTATATTGTTTGATATAGGTATTGCTACCCTGGCTCTGGGGTTTTGTTGTTGTTGTTTACTTTCATTTGCATGGTAAATGTATTTCCATCCCTTCACTTTAAGTATGTGTGTGTCTTTAGGTCTGAAGTGATCTCTTGTAGGCAGCATTTAGATGGGTGTTGTTTTTTATCCATCCTGTCACCTTATGTCTTTTGATTGGAGCACTTAGGCCATTTATATTTAAAGTAATTATTGATCTGTATGTGCTTATTGCAATTTTGTTCTTTATTTTCTCATTGTTTTTTGTAGTTTTCTGCTTCTTTCTTCCTTGCTCTCTTTCTTTGTCATAGATGAGTTTCTGTTGTGCTATAACTGGCTTTCTTTCTCTTTATTTTTTGTGTATTTTTGTGTTTTGAGTTTGTTGTTATCGTAGGACTCACATATAACATCCCAAGAATATAACAGTCTGTTAATTTGATGGTCATTTAAGTTCAAACACATTCTAGAAATTTAAAAAGAATAACATTTTTTTACTCCTACCTCCATATTTTATGTATATGTTGTCATATTTTACACCTTTTTATTCACAATTCTGTAATATCTAATTGCACCTATTTCTTTCCCTTTTAACATTTCTTACATGGCTGATTTAATATTGATCAACTCCTTTATCTTTTGTTTGGGAAACTCTTTATCTCTTTTTCAAATCTTAATGATAATCTTGCCAGGTAGAGTTTTCTTGGTGGTAGGTTTGTCCTTTCAGCACTTTGAAGATATCATGTCACTCTTTCCCACCATGCAAAGTTTCTGCTGAAAATCAGCTGATAGCTTTAGGTGTTTTTTGTTTGTTTGCTTTTGTTTTTAATCATAGGTAAATTTTTGCTTCTCTCTTACCACTTTTAAAATTCTTTCTTTATCTTTAAACTTTGACATTTCAATTATTATGTATCATGGTGTGGATCTCCTTGGGCTCATCTTGTTTGGAACTTTGTGCTTCTTGTCCTAGACATCTATTTTTTTTCCCTAGTTAAGGAAAGTTTTCAGTTATTATTTCTTCAAATAATTTTTCTACCCCTTTCTCCTTCTTTTGGAATCCCTATAATGTGAATTTTTGCTCACTTGATATTTCCAAGGGATCCCTTAACCTATCCTCATTTTTTAAAAAATTATTTTCTTTTTGCTGTTCATCTTGGTGCTTTCCATTAGTCTGTCTTCCAGATCACTGATATGTCCTTCTGCATACCCTAGTGTACTGCTGATTCCCTATAGTGTGTTTTTTTATTTCAGTTATTGTATTCTTCAACTCTGATTTATCCTTTTTTATATTTTCAATTTCTTTATTAAAGGTCTCACTTAGTTCTTCCCCTTTTCTCTGCAACCCAGTGAGCATCTGTTTTAGTTCTTTTCTGGGATTTTTTTCTAATTCCTTCTTTTAGAGCATATTTCTCTGCCTCCCATTTTGCTTGGCTTTCTGTATTTGTTTCTATAGATTAGGCAGAGCAGCTACTTCTCCTAAACTTGAATGAATGGTCTTGTATATGGTTGTCCCCTGTGTAGACTGTGTGTGGCAGTTGGTGACTTTTGCTGGCTGGCTGAAGCCATGACTGGCCTGGACTGGGGATCCTGGGGCTCTCTACATATCAGGTGCCCTGTCAGGATAGCTAAAGCTGAAGTGAGTGCAGGCTGGGGTGTCCTGGGATTCTGTGTATTGAGGATACCCTGGCAGGACAGCTGAAGCTGAAATGGATGCAAGTTGATGTGTCCTGGGGAGCTCTGTACAAGGGGGTGCCCTGGCAGAGTGGCTGGAACTAAAGCAGTCTGTGGGTCAGGAGGTCCTTGAGCTCTCTACACAGAGGGTGCCTGGGCAGGATAGCTGAAATTAAAGTGGGTACCAGCTGAAGGGACTTGGAGCTCTACATGCTGAGGATACCTCGACAAGATATTTGAAGCTGAAGTGGATGTAAACTAGGGTGTGCCAGGACTCTCCACCCAGAGAGTGCCCTGAAGGGGCAGCAGGAGCTGAGGTGGGGTACAGTCCAGACATGGATCTTTTACATGCTAGTTGCTCTTTGAAACTGCAGTTTTTTAAAGAAAAAAGAAAAAAAAGCATGGCTTGTGTGTGTGTGTGTGTGTGTCCCAATGCAATTGGAACTGGTGTGCATTGTGGGCCTGGGGCTTACTGAGGCAGCAGGCCAGCTACAGAAACTGGATCCTGCTCTGGTCCTTGCTTTTAAGGCAGATGGAAAATGTGGGGCCTGAGTGGCTCAGTCAATGGAGTGGCTGACTTTGGCTCAGGTCATAATCTCATGATCTCGCAGTTCATGAGTTTGAGACCCACATCAGGCTCACTGCTGTCAGTGTGGAGCCCTCTCTGGATTCTCTGTATCCCTCTCTCTGCCCCTGCCCTGCTTGTGCTCTCTGTGTCTCAAAAATAAATAAACATTAAAAAAAATGGTGGATAAAAAAATGTAAACCTGTCATTCTCCAGTCCCTGTGACCCAGAGAGTGCTCCCATGGCTCCTCTGTTATTGTTGGCAGAATTCTAGTCCTCTCTTTTATACGCCAGTTGCTCTTTTTAAACTGCAGCTTTTTTTTTCTGTGCCCAAGGACAGAGGAGTCTGTTCCTGGTCTCTCAGTACTATCTCTCCCCACTTCCCTTGGCGACATTAGGGGTGAGGATTCCCTTTGTTACTGTCTGTTTCTCTTGCTGTTGTCTTTTGATATTCTATATTTTGTTGGGCAGAAGCTGTTCAGTCAGTCCCCGGTTCTTCAGGAGGAATTGTTCTATCAATAGGTATAATCTTGAGGGAGCTGGACAAACTGGAAGTACAGCTCCTGGCTGGCTCACCAAATATGTAGCCAAGGAGTTAGGGTGCAAAAGCACCTAGCTCCAGGGGACCCAAAAAGACCAGGTTTGTCTACTCACCACTGACAAAATCCAAAGGCAGAGGAACTAGTGGAGATGAAACAAAGAGGGAATTTATTCAGTGAGGCCAACACCAGGAAGATAGCAGACTAACATCAAAGACTGTCTCTAAAGTACCAAAAATACTTCCAGGAATATGTAAAGAAAATGTGGGACAAAGGTGGGTGGGTACATGCAGGTGGGCCGTAAAGGTCAGGTTGGTCATTGTCTTGGAGTTGATGGTGGAGTCTTATTGGCTCAGGGCAGTCCTTATTGTTTGAGGGATAGTTTCAGTTCCCGTCAGGCACGTTGCTTTGCCCTCAGGGTCTTTGGCCTGAATTAAGAGACAAACTGGAAAGAAGAACTTAATCAACTAGAAAGTTAAGGTCAATATGGAGGTAGTTGAAGTCCTCTTTCACATAGGAGGAGGTGAGTTAAAGGTCTTCCTATACTACCACCTTGGACTGGAGCTAGAATAGGATCCCTTTGAATGTGGTAAGTTTGGGAGAAATCCAAGAAAGGAGAGAATCAAAGAAGTGAATCTCCCAATTCTGTGTGCAAATTGTCATAAATACCAGTACCTCCCCTGAGCACAAGCATGGCATGGACAGAAAAGGCATTAAAAAAAAGGTTTTCAGATTGGAAAAAAAAAAAAAGAAAGAAAACTATCTCAACTCTTTTATTTTTTTAATTTTTATTTTAGAAAGAAAGAGTGAGCAAAGAGGGTGAGAGAGAGAGAGAAAGAGAGAGAGAGAGAGAGAGAGAGGGAATCTTAAGCAGGCGCCATGCTTAGCACAGAGCCCAACACGGGACATGATCCCATGACCCTGGGATCATGACCCAAGCTGAAACCAAGAGTCAGACACTCAACTGATTGAGCCACCCAGGCACCCTGAAAACTATCTCAACTCTTTTTTTAAATTTTTTTTTCAACATTTATTTATTTTTGGGACAGAGAGAGACAGAGCATGAACGGGGGAGGGTCAGAGAGAGAGGGAGACACAGAATCGGAAACAGGCTCCAGGCTCTGAGCCATCAGCCCAGAGCCTGACGCGGGGCTCGAACTCACGGACCACGAGATCGTGACCTGGCTGAAGCCGGACGCTTAACCGACTGCGCCACCCAGGCGCCCCGTCAACTCTTAAATGATGTAATTATCAACATCCTAAGAATCCAAAAGAATCCTAAGGAGTATACATCAATTTTCTAGAACTCATAAATAATTTAATAAGCCCCAGAATACTAGGTCAATATATAAAAATCAGTTTTATTTTGATATTTAGCAATGAACAATTAATATGAAAAGTTTTTTAAGTACCATTCAAAATCATACCAAAAATTGAAATACTTAGATTTAAATCTAACAAAACATGTACAGGATCTGTATGCTGAAAGCTACAGAAGGCTGATTGGAGAAATAAAGGAAGATATAAATAAATGGAAAGATATGTCATGTCTATCCATGGAAGCCTCAGAATTGTTAAGATGTCAATTCTCAACTTAATCTATAGATTCAACATAATCCCAATCAAAATTCCAGAATTTTTTGTGAATATCAACAAGCTGATTCTAAAATGTGTATGAAAAGACAAAGGAACTAGAACAGCCTAACAGCTTTGAAAAAGAACAAAGTTGGAGAACTCACTTTACCCCATTTTAAGACTTACTATAAATCTACAGTAATCAAGGCAGTGTGGTATTGAAGAAAGATGGACAAATAGGTCAAGGAGACATAGCAGAGAATCCAGAAATTGAGGCTATACACGAGCATAGTCAACCAATTTCTGACAATGACACATAGCCAATCTAATGGTAAAGGGGATATAGTCTTTCATCAAATGTTACTGGAACAATTAAATATTCATAGGCAAAATAAATAAATAAGTAAGCATTGACCTAAATTCAAAACTTGTATAAAAATTAACTCAAATGGATTGTGGATGTAAATGTAAAAGTGTAAAACTGTAAAGCTTTTATAAGAAAAAAGGAGGAAGTGTTCAGAAAGTAAAGTTAGGCAAACAGTTCTTAGACATGACATGAGAAAGCATGATCCATACATTTTTTTAAAATAGTAGTTTGGGCTTCAACAAAATTAAAAGTCTCTGCTCTGCAAATGACACTGTTAAGAGAATGAAAAGGCAAGGTACAAAATGGGAGAAAATATTCGCAAATCACGTATGCATCAAGAATATATTAAGAATTCTCGAAATGCTAAAAAAACAAACAATCCAAATAGGAAATGGGCAAGAGCTGAACTGGCCCTTCACCAAAGAAAAGGTACAGATGGTAAGTAAGCATGTGAAAGGTTGCTTACTAGCATTAGTCATTATGGAAATGCAAGTCAAACTACAACTTTACACCCACAAGGAAGGATATAATAAAGTAAGACAAATAATAACAAGCAAAGAGGTGGAGAATTTAGAACCCTCATGTATTGCTGGTGGAAATACATTGCTGCTTTGGAAAAGTTTGGCAGGCCTTTAAATAGTTTAACGTAGAGCTACCCTATGACCCAGCATTTCCACTCCTAGGTATATACCCAAGAAAAACGAAAACATATGTCCACGCAAAAACTTGTACACAAATGTTCATAGCAACATTACTCATAATAGCTAAAAAGTAGAAATAAAGCACAAATGTGCGTTGCTGGCGAATAGATAAACAAAATGTAGTATATCCATAAAATGGAACATTAGTTGGCAGCAAAAGGAAATAAAGTACTCATATGTGTTACAACATGGAAGAAGTTTGAAATCATAATACTGAGTGAAGAAACAAGTCACATATTGAATGGTTCTATTGATATGAAACACCTAGAACAGGAAAATCCATAGAAAGAGAAGAAATTAATTGTTTCCTAGGGCTGGGAGGAGGGGTGAATGGGCAGTGACTGCTTAATGGGAACAGGACTACCTCTTAGGTGATAAAACATCTTGGAAGTAGACAGAGGTGATGGTTGCACATGACTGTGAATGTACTAAATGCCACTGAATCTGACACTTTAAAATGATTAATGGTTAATTTTATGTTATGTAAATTTTACCTTGATTTGAAAAAAAAAAACAAACCTGAAATCTAGGGCCAATCATCTTAACTACGCTCTCATGAGCACTCATAGTTCATTTACACTTTTTGTCTTCTGCTCCACTGGCTCTTACAATTTCCTGACCATGGATTAGCCTATCCACTGATGAAACCCTAGTGGTTCTTTGACTGTCAATCTTTGTGAGACCCTTACCAATACCAGTTGCAGAAGTTGTTTCAAACTTTTACTGCCCTTCTAAGCTGTAACCATACCCCTCCTCCCAAATAGTGTTCATCTTATACATGCAGAGTAAGTAAAACTATAAATCATATGGTACTTAGGGGGAGCTCAATAATCCACTGAGTAGATGAATGAGCACTCTACTCTCCTACATGTCACTACCACCACTAGCAATATCTGTATCCTTTGCTCCCTTTCCTCTTGTTCTAAAAAGGAAGTATTTCTCAACATGCCTCCTTCCCAAACTAGTCTGCCTGTCACCTTCCATGCTTCTTAATGCCCCCAGGGGGAGCCCAGATTCCTTATGGGACATTTCCAGCCTCAGTTTCCTTCATCTCCTGTCACAGAGACTGTTCTCCCTACACCCTCACCCATCACTGCCCTTTCTTCTACCTTGACTTGTATACTCAGAGTCAGCCTTTAATACCTACCTCAATGCCCGTGAAGTCTTCCCCAATACCTTTAGCTAAATCCCTACCACAGGATTTGACATTGATTGGGAGGTTATTGGTAACAAGCAAAAACCATCAGGAAACTTCAGGAAGACAGACTCAGTGCAATAAGTTACTACATTTTCACTCTCACTCATGAGTGGATGGTGGAGTCTTCCAGAAGCTACACAGACTGAATGGAGATGCAGATATGAGAATCCAGCTATCTTTTATTAAATCAATCATTAAAGAGATTAGCACAAATGTAAAACAATGCTCATCTTCTCACTGATTTCTTTTGGAAAATATTGTTATTTTTCATAAAAATATGTTATTTGTATTAACGTATTGATTTTATTGCTATTTTTAAATGATTTAAATATTTTTGAAATTTCTTGATTTTAATTTCTAATAAACATCAATATATACGATGCACATAAACAAAAGTTCTTTGGGATCCTTAATAATTTAGTACAAAGTGGGTTCTGGACCAAAACTACTGAGAACCTATCTATTCTAGGATTGCTAAGCAGAGCTGTGGGCCTGCATGAAGCTGAGTATTACATATGTGCGATGGAGCTGGTTACTTGCTTTTCTTCAACAGCGTCTATTGGTTTTGGAACAGGAGGCGGAACAAGGAAAATGTACTTTTGAGTTGATCCACTACTGAGGTTTGGCAGAGTTACTATGGGCAGACTAGGTCAGGCTGTCTTGTTCTTCTAGATAAGGTGGATAAATCCTGTCATCTTAATAAATTATTCCTCACATTTTGCAAGAATTAGGAAGATTAAGAGGTTCCTTAACCCTGAATTTCCTTTCCTTCACAAATCCCTTTTGAATCATTTTAATCTGGTTAATTATGTACTCAGAGCAGTTTTTCCAGCTTCTTATGGTCTAGCTGTTATGTTCAGTGACATAAACAAATACCATCTATTCAATTTCATTGTTTGATCTGTCTCTGAGGATATACTCTGAGGGGGTTACTTCAAGTAATGGAGTCTGTTAAATTATGTACCCAGTTGCTCTGACTGGATTATAAATTTCCATACAGCGTGGATATTCAATAAAGGATTCCTGAAGGAGATGGGATGTTGATGATGATTATGACAACAGTGATGTTGATTCATTGATTCATTCAACAAATATGTTTTGAGCATTTAGAATGAGATGACACAGTCTAGACACTGAGGATTCAACGGCAAACAAAAGGAGTGAAGATCCCTGTGCTCTTAGTGCTTAATAGTCCAGTGGGGGAGACTGACAAAGATAATGGAAATAGAAACTATGGTAGATAATAACAAATGCTAGAGGCAAAAAGGTAAACAAATCTTGGAAACGATATAAGAATTGGGGTTAAGTGTGTGAAATACTAGATAGGGTGACCAGAGAGGGTCTTACTGAAAAGGTGACATTTGAATAAAGACCTCAAGGAAGTGAGGGAACTACATGGTGACAGGAAAGTGATCTAGGCATAAGGAGCCACAAATTCCCAAAGGCAGGAGAGTAAACTTGTGTACTGATGGGAAGCAAGGAGGCCAGTGTAGCCAGAGAAAAGGAGGAGGAGAAGAAGGAGGAAGAAAAAGGTGGGGGCTAGGGGTTAAGTAGACAAAAGAAGAGGACGAGGGAGAGAAGGATGCCAGCAATAGACAAGGTGCACAAAAATTTGCTCATGCCAGCTCCTCCCCCTCACATTACCTGCTGTAGTTCTTTTTCCTTTTTAATTGAGATACAACTGACAGTCCTTACCCTGTTTTCTACACCTTGCAAAGCTCATTCTTTGCACCCAATGGAAGCAAGTAAATGGAAAACCCTAAATGATCAACAGTAGTGTTTAAATAAGTTATGGCATGCTATGTGACCTTTAAAATTCATAGCCCTGCAGAACATTTATGACTTAGCAAAATGCTTATACAACTAGATGACAAAAGGGATTCAAAGCTATGTAGCTAATTTTGTTTAAATGCATGTACATATACTTCTTCCCAGAGGATTATACCACAGTGTTAGAAGTGCTTACCTCCAAGTGGGGTGGCTCAGTGGGTTAAGCATCTGGCTCTTGATTCTGGCTTAGGTCATGATTTCACAGCTTGTGGGCTCAAGACCCATGTTGGGCTCTGCACTGACAGCATGGAGCCTGCTTATGATTCTCTCTCTCTGTCTCCCTCTCTCTCTCTCTCTCTCTGCCCCTCTCTCACGCATGTACACTCTCTCTGTCAAAAATAAATAAACTTTAAAAAAATATTTAGAAGTGCTTACCTCCAGATGTTTGAATTATGAACATTTTTCTTTTTATTATTTTCTAACTTTCCTGCAATAAACTTATATTACTATCATAATCAGAAAACAACATTTCAAAGTAAATTAAATGATTCAGTCCAGTATCAGCTGAATCAATAAAATGTTTCAACTCATAAATTTATTAGGTACTTTCAAGACATCAAGGGTGGTTTAAAATAGTCCAGTGTTGGGGCGCCTGGGTGGCGCAGTCGGTTAAGCGTCCGACTTCAACCAGGTCACGATCTCACGGTCCGTGAGTTCGAGCCCCGCGTCGGGCTCTGGGCTGATGGCTCAGAGCCTGGAGCCTGTTTCCGATTCTGTGTCTCCCTCTCTCTCTGCCCCTCGCCCGTTCATGCTCTGACTCTCTCTGTCCCAAAAATAAATAAACGTTGAAAAAAAAATTAAAAAAAAAATAGTCCAGTGTTAACCCTGCTAAGGTCTATATTACAATGTGAGTCTGGGGGTACCTGGGTAGCTCAGTTGGCTGAGTGTCCAACTTCAGCTCAGGTCATGATCTCATAGTCCATGAGTTCAAGCCCCACACCGGGCTCAGTGCTGTCAGCACAAAGCCCACTTTGGATCCTCTGTCCCCCCTCTTTGCCCCTTCTCTGCTTGTGTTCCCTCTCTCTCAAAAGATAAACATTAAAAAATTTTTAATTTTTATTTATTTTTTATTTTCTTAATGTTTATTTATTTTTAAGAGAGAGACACAGAGCACTAGCAGGGGAGGGGCAGAGAGACAGGACAGAGTCGCAGAATCTGAAGCAGGCTCCAGGCTCTGAGCTGTCAGCACAGAGCCCAACGCAGGGCTCAAACTCATGGATTATGAGATCATAACCTGAGCTGAAGTCAGATGCTTAACCAACTGAGCCACTCAGGTGCCCCTAAAAGTTTTAAAAAAGAAAAACCAATGTGAATCTGTAAGATATTACATTTGTTTGCAAATCATATAATTGGCTTTATACCATATGCTATTTGCTTTAGAATAGACTTAAATGAACAGATTTCTTAGACCCCCATTTACTGTAATTAATATATTAACTTCCAAAATATTATCTTAAGTAGGTCTGTCTCCAAGACTGCATCACATTGAAAAAAACAAAACAAAACAAGAACTAGTAGCAAATCAAGACCCATAATGATAAATGACACCGTAAACTTTCATTATTATTATTTTTCACCAAAGAGCTTCTTCCAAAAGATTATATTGTTTGTTAATATAGTTGAATTTCTTTAATTATTTCAGCATATAGATTTGAGGTCATACTGAAATGATAAAGCAAAACCATAATTTTATGTTGTATAACCTTAGGCTTCTAACTTTGCAAAGCTCCAAAAATAGAACATTATCAACACCATGAATTCTCTCCCTGTCATCACTCCCCATTCCTGCCCCATCTCCCTCCCCAAACGTAATCAATATCCTGACTTTTAACAACATAGATTAAATTTGTCCATGTTTGAATCTTATAAAAATATAATGGAACAATATACATTTATTTAGGTCTGGCTTCTTCCAATCAACATTATGAGGCTCATCTATGCTGTTTTGCATAGTTATAACTCAGCTATTGGTACTGCCATATTGCATTCTCTTGTGTGAGTATTTAATGATTTAGTTATCCATTTAGTTACTTTTGATCGACATTTGGGTTGTTTCCAGACTGGACCTATTGTAATGAAGGCTGTTATGAACATTTCCACTCCACTGTGCTCAGATTGAAGCACATCTGCTATAGCGTGTTAATGTTTAGTTAGCTTCCTTAGTCTTAAACCCTGGCTGCACATTAGAATCACCCTGGTGCCTGGATGTCAGTTCCACAGAGCATTCTAATTTGAGTTTGGGTTAAGAACCACTAGGGTAGATGTTGAGATCCCCAGACAAAAGGAGGAGAGGAATCCAGTTCAAAGAATTCTGAATGGTTTCCAGAAACAGGACAATAAAATGCAATGTAAAAATTATGTTGTGTCCATATTGACATTGCTTTCCTTTTTTTTTTTTTTTTTTTTTTAACTTCAAGCTCCTAAACAAAAAGACTACATATACTGGCTTTATGATACTATAAATGGCTTCCAGATTATTTTGAAAATTCCCCAAATTCTCAAAGAAAACAACTTTAGACATGCTTTAAAGATATGTGTGCTATGATATGGCACACTTGGGTTGGGGGTTAGGGTATCAAAAATCTAGACAGACACTAGTTTGGTATCCCAGCTTCATAAATATTGAGACTTGAAAAGGCAAGAGTTAATTTTCCATGGTCCAGATCACAGACCAGAATTAAATGAGATCTGCTTAATAGTTATTGTTACAACTGAAAATTTGGTTGGTGCTATTTAATTCCCTGGTTTCTTGAAACTGTTTTTTGGATCCATGCCCAGAAGCTGTCTTGATGAATATATTTCAGAGAATGAAAAACAAAAACAAACAATGTGACTCTAGAATGTACAGCACAGATAGCATTGAAATATCACAAAGCTCTAAAAAATATGTTCTTCAAGTTCAGTCTCCAATATGCATTGATAGGTAGGAGAAAACAGAGGCCATGACATAACTCTTTTGTGATATGTGCAGATATGTGCAGAAACTTAATATTATTTATGTGCCATCAGGTAGTTGCTTTTAGTTTGTAGTGTAAACATTGTTTTAAGGTTGTACCTGACCCAGAATATTCTCTTCAGCAGGCTCCCCTCCCACCTTACTTGACCAAGAAACATTTTTAAATTTTGACCATGTGTGAGGATTTATGAAAGTTTCTGGAAGCATAGAAAGACCTCATCCTTGTCTTCAAGAAACTTACAATGTAAGTGAGTAGAAAAGACCCATACTCATACAAAGAAAACTAAGATTTCAAGGTCAAGTTTGATGTGTCAGAAGAAGTCAACTGAGCTGATTGATCCATAAAGGCTTCTCAGAGGCAGTAGCATAAAGAATCTTAAAGGATGATCAAATTTCTACTTGGCAGGCAGGAAGGAGCAGGGCATTGCAGACAAGAGCAAAGGTGCAGGAAAAAAAAACAGGGCAGATGTTCAGAGAACAATGAGAACAACCCTGTTGGAGTCTGACATTCTTCTAAAGCAGTGGTTATTAAAGATTTGCAACGATGACTAAGACTGGGTAGAAGATGATGTACCTAGACAACCCAACAGTTCCATACTCTTATGTCGAAGGTCTTGTTGCCAGCAAAGAATTGGAGACCATCAACTAGACAATCAAGATGGTAACAACTAGCAATTTGGTAGAAACAAAACAATGAAAAAAGAAAATCCTAAGCAAAATTCTCTAAGTATATAAATTAATACCCAATTAATAAGCAATTGAAATCCATGACCAACTTAAGACCACTCTTGTGATGCTCTGTTAGTGGGGCACTGTTTTCAGTTACTCAAGCAGGAAAGAGAACTCATTGTCAGTCCTTCCCTCCTCAACCTCTTTCCTGTGATCCATCCAGCAGCAGGTGCTCTCAACTCTGCCTCCAACTTAGGCCAAGCCAGTGGTTTCTCACCACCTTCTGCCTAGTCTCCCTGCTTTCTTTCTTAACCTCCACGCTTCCCTTCCCACCCAAATCCCAGCTCATTCTTTTCACTGCAGCTAGAATGTCATCTAAAAATCCTGAATCTGAGCAGTTCATTCCTCCACTTAAAATACTTCTATTATCTCCACTGTACACAAAATAACATGTAGACCCTGTAACATGACCACAAGACCTTGGCGGTCCTGCCCTGTCACCCCTCTAATGCCATCTTTCCTCATGCTCCTTTTCATTAGGTGATTGGGACCTTCTCTTCTCCTGGTTTCTCAAAATAGATCCACTTTTCCCAGGCTCCACTTGGAATGCAATTTGTTTTTGTTATTTTCCTGACCAGCTCTTGGTATAGGTCAAAGCTTAAATAAAAGACATTTCTCCCCAAGAAGGCTGCTTTGACCAATCCTCTAAGTTTTGTTCCCTGTGTTATTCCTTCTCATAACCTTTAGTCCTTTATTTCATGGCATTTACCACAATTTGTAATTACACATATAATTTTTGTATTTAAGGTTTGAAACATCATGAAAATATGGAGCATGTATGTTTGGTTATCACTGTGTACTTAAGCCTAACAGCCCCAGACACCTAAGGTGTTCAATATGTATATCCACAATGCATGAAATGGGGGGATTTCAACTACTTCTCTGTGTGCTAGACTACAATATAGATTAAATATAATCTATATTCAATAATGTATGTAATCAAAATCTCTACCACCAAATTTTAGTATTCATATATAAAAAAGGGAAGGGTAACATCCTTCAAGCATAGAAGAAAAATTTTGCATTGGTGATAGCTTATATGGTGAAGCTGACACTTTGACCTACAAAAGGCCCCACCCTTGAGATACAGTACATATGCATGTAGTGGGAAATATGAGGAAATCAAAACAAGGATACAGTGTTTATTGAGTGTAATGTTTCAGGCTGTCTTCCACATGCTTTACAGGCATTACCTATGATCTCACACTATCCTGAACTTAGGTATTATACTCCCCATTTACAAATTGGAAAAGTAAACTCTGAGAGATTATTTGCCCATAATCTCAGATCTGGTTGGCAGAAGAAATTGGTAGGGCAAGGTCTTTTTAAAAATCCACAATTATGCCCAGTGTAATCTCTATGAAATTAGAAAAATAGTGTGGAATTTCCACCTCTGTAGATATTTCCCCCTTTGTTTCAAATTCTCATCTTATTTTTCTCAAGAACCATAAATGCATTTTGAATAATAAAAAATACCATTCAGGAATAAACATTTTCTGAACCCAAAGTTTTGGCTGGAGAAACTTTAGGATATTTTTAAAAATCTAATTAAGATAAGTTTATAAATAGTATGTATCTGACCCAAATGATAAAAAATAGCCTTTGACCCACATACTTGGGAAAAGCATGTGGCTCCCTGGTATGTGCCAGCGAGTCTATGGGCTGGGTGAGCAAACATTTAAGCATGAGTAAGAGCAATAATGGTTCCTTTGGAGCTCCTAAATGCATTAGCATGTGCTAAAACCATAAATATTCAAGGAGATGCAGCGCTGGAAAAGACAGAAACCCAAGGTGACCTGGCACGAAGCAGGAGATGGACCGAGAACTTCGAAACTTCTTCAGACTAGGACATTCTGAGAATCCTGGAAAGGAGATAGTCCGCAAAAAAAAAAAAACCAGGAGACCTGCCAGGTAATACTGACTTGAGGAATACAATTAAATTCCTTTCTTTACAAGTCTTAAACCAAAGTTGTAAATACCATAGACTATTTTACAGAGAAATGCTACATTCTTGTTAAATGGAAAGGTCTTCCTATAAGAATTAGGAGAAAGAGAACTACTATATGCAGTTTTATATATTTTGTTTATTCCCTATAACTCTCTGAAGGTGGAATTATTTCTCACTTGCTAATGAGGAAGCTGTGGTCTAGACAGTTTAATTAATTAACCCATAACCACACAACTTGTAACAGGACTGGGATTTGAACATAAATTTCTTGACTTCAGATAGATACCTCTTTCTCTGGTAGTCAACTGCTGAGTATGGCTAGAGGAAGATTGGTGGATTTATCATGTAATGGGGAAAACTACAGAATCACAAGATTCTGCGGTTAAAAGGTATATAATTTCAGCATTGTGTCATATTTACCTTTACATCCCTTACAGTGCTGAATGCCCCTGTACTCAATGTGTTGGTAGGATGATGGATGGATGGATGGATGGATGGATGGATGGATGGATTCCCTTATTCCTGGGCTATTCTGATCCCTGTCTTTTCCATATTGAGAGACTATTTCCCAGAAGACAGCAGGCAAGTACCAATAGTATAATATTGTGTCTCTTCCTCTGGGCAAAAGCACAGAGGTAAAAGAGAAAACAATTTGTCACTGATTTTTTAAACCACTTTTCCGGTAAGTTAAATACTTGTGTAGATTATCATAGTGGTTTCCATCCTGTGAAGAAAAGGAGCATCTCTCCATTTAATTTAAGGAGATGAACTATTCCTTTTTTGCAGCTGCTATGGTCCAGTGAATATAGAGAGTACTGCACCTCTTTATGTTAGGGTGTTCCACTTCCCTTTCTGGTGTCCTTTTTGCAAAGTAGTACACCTACCATTAGTCCAAAAGAGCTAGTTTTCCTCTCTCTAACTCAATGCCACAGATTTAATTCTTGCTAAAGTCAGTTTCGAGGTGCCCAACCAATTTTTAAGGTATCTAAAGCAGGCTTCACGTCACCGTTGAGGCTAAAGAACACTTCAATGAGATTCAGGCAGTATCATTTTTTCCTAGTCCTGGCATTGTGTAACACAGAGTGGGTACAAACAATGGGGAGAGGAAAGTAACTGAGGCCATGATTAGAAGAGCCCCATCTTCATACTGGTCTTGGCTCCCTTGTGGTAAGTGGGGAAGGCATTCTTGTGAACTCTTGTGAACAGGCTGACATCATTAGGCTTGTGCAAACATGTGTCCCACTCTCTCTCTCTCCCTCTCTCTTTCAATTTCTCTCTCTGACTTCCACATCTCATTGCCATCCTTATTTCTCCCAGAAGACTTTGTTTCCTTGTTTGATATTTATGTTTGGTTTCTGTAGACTATTCTCCCTTGGCCAAGGAGAGTCTTATTTTACAATCTTTTCCAGGAGGGAGTTTTAAATTCTGTTCAGGAAGCACTTGAGAATGGTAATAAATCTCATCTCCCAGTCTTTTTTTTCTTAAAAGTTTCCAAGTATCAATTTGGGATTGTGTAATCAGTCATTCTTGTTAGTTACTAAGTAGAAACTGATATTCACATGCAATGTAGTAAATTCATCAAATGGCAAAGCCTGTGGGTCAGGAGACTGAAAACTAATCATACCACTCTAAATAGCTCCAGCATCCCAGCTACTGTCTCCTGCTGGCTTCTGAGCAGGAGAAGCATGTGGCCATAGCTAAAGTTGGCAAGAGGGTGGGGGTGGTCAAGGCCTTTTCACCATCACATTCAGGAAAGGAACATGGTGACAAGAGGCAATTCCTTGCCTTAAGGAATATGGGAGAATGTGTGATTTTGAAAAATGTGGGAGACATTCTTTGAAAAGCTAAGTCATTTGTCCAATTCTAGGTGAAGATGGAGAATGGAATGTCTTGTGGAAAACTGAGAGGAATTCACTTTAGAAAATGGGAAAATTATTTAAAGTAGAAAATTACAATACAATTGTGTGTGTGGGCATGTTTCAAGGGGGGGCGGGGAGAGAGAGAGAGAGAGAGAGAGAGAGAGAGAGAGAGAGAGACTCTAAATTCTCATTAACAACAAATACTCTTCAGAGCATATGACCTAACTTTAAAGTCAGAAGGAAGCTATTTCCCAATTTGTTCCAAATAGCCAATTATCAGATAGAGCTTTTTTCTAGGTCACCACCTCAGTGGAACAACTGCTACAGATGTGACCCGCCTGTCGGGCCCCATCATGGGTGCACAGTCACTCCCAAAAGATAGATTTAAGTCCTAACCCCTGTACCTAGAAATGTGACCATATTTGGAAATAGGAATTTTGCAGACATAATTAAGGATTCTGAGCTGAGGTCATCCTGGATTGAGGGCAGGCCCCAAATCCAGTGACTGGTGTCCTTATAAGAGAAAGGAAAATGTTATTTAACACACAGACATGGGTAAGAAGAACTGTGAAGATGGAGACCAACACTGGAGTTAGGCCAGAAGCCAAAGAATGCTGAGGGTTGCCGGGAGCCACCAGAACCTGGAGGAGAGGGTGCGGAACAGATACTTCCTCAGAGCCTTCAGAAAGAACGGCCCCTGCTGATCCTTTTGGGGGTCTGGCCTCTAGAACTGTAAGAGAATAAATGTCTATTGTTTTAAGCCACCCAGTTTGTGTTCATTGGTGGCAGCAGCCCCAGGAAACTAATGCAGGCCCCAAACCTCAGGTCTGACTCCATAGAACAGAATAAGAAATGATGTATAGAAAATACTATGTTGAGCTACTGCAGGAACCTGTTTTACCAGGATTTATATGATACTTAACTATGAATAATTTCTATATTAGACAGAAGGATAGGTCTAAATTCTAGCAATCTGGTCTGAAATCTCTATGACATTAAAGCAAGAGGCCAGAGGAAAGACCTATGTTCATATCCTTGGTTGAATTCAGAATCCCTGAGTAGGCCCATTAGGGTTTTATCTGCGGGAAAGCCCTATAAGGCTCATGCAGACAGTGGTTGGATCCATGGCACTGGTAGTCATCCTGCAGGGCGAATGCTTCAAGTGGGTGGAGACTGAGGGTCACTCCTTCACTTCCAGGACTATATCCAGGCTGGGGAAAGTACTTACACTAGAAGAGGAGGAGGGAGCAAGGGAGACCAGGCTTAGGCTGCAAAGGGGGACAATGTGGGAATGTAGCCCAGGTTTGCACCTTCTACTTTATTTTCTGGCCCTTCTCCTTGTGTCAGGTAGAGAGGGGGCAGAAGTAGACTGAATGCAAGTCAAATGATTGGTTCAGAGCCAGTGCAAGTGAGGCTATGAGTGTAAGGTTCTGTTGGGGACTGATGGGCAGTGGGAGAGGGTGATTACCTCTCATGGCTTGATGGCTATCAGAACAGAGCAAGAAGTAGCCACCCACCAATGATGGCAGGGGTGGCCATTTTGAACATTAGTTCAGCAACAGAGGCATCCACGTCTAGAAGAAATATCACAACAGTGACCAGGAAAAAGCAGGGGCAAGAACAATGGTGTAAGTCACTTCAGAAAACTCTACGGAACCCTCAACTAAAAGAGACATTAGCTGCTTCTAGCTAATGAAAGCTGGAGCAAAAGGCCACAGTGAGCTCTCACCTCATACCCTTTAGGATGGCTACTATAAACACACACAGACAGACACACAAAACAAAACAAAAAAAAACCCCAAAAAACAAAGTAACAAGTGTTGGTGAGGATGTGGAGAAATTGGAACTTGTACAGTATTGGTGACATGTAAAATGATTCAGCCACTGTGGAAAACAGTATAGCACTTCCTCAAAAAATTAAGAATAGAATTACCATATAATCCAGCAACTCTACTTTTGGGTCTACACCCCAAGCAATGGAAAGCAGGGTTTTGAAGAGATATTTGTACACCTATGTTTATAGCAGCATTATTCACAATGACTGAAAGGCAGAAGCAACCCAAGTGTCCATTGCGAGATGTGAATGGATAAACAAATGTGATATATACATACCATGGAATATTATTAAGCCACGAAAAGGAAGGGAATTCTCACATATATTATAATGTGCATCAACCTTGAGGGCATTGTGCTAAGTGAAGCAAGCTAGTCACAAAAAGATAAATATTGTATGGTTCTAGTCATTTGAGGTACATAGAATGGTCAAGTTCATAGAGACAGAAAGCAGAATGGTGCTTGTGAGGACCTGGTAAGAGTACAGAATGAAGAATTATAATTGAATGGGTACAGAGTCAGTTTTACAAGATGGAAAGAGTTCTGGGGATGGATGGTGATGACAGGTGCACAACAATGTAAATATACTTAATACCACTGAACTGCATGTTTAAAATCACTAAGACAGTAAATACAATATGTTGTCCATATTTTACTACAATTAAAACAAAAAAAAAGCCATTACTTCCTTCCCACTTCTACCCTGAACACCTACACACACTTCACAACCTTATCCCCACATCCCCTAGCCCATGTAAGGCTAGGATGACCTGAAGAAACACAGTTCACATTCCATGCTGCTGAGCGAAGCCTGAGGATATCTGTTCCTGTATGACTAAATCTATAAAATAAATTGTCCTTTAATGTTAGGGCCAGATGGGTATCATAAGCCATCTGGAAAATAAAAAACCTGGAACTCAATTTGACTCCCTGTCTCCTTTGTACCTATCACCCCTTGGCCAGGTCTTATTCTTTCTGTCTCCCTGGTATGTTTTAGATCTATCCCTTCCTCTCTATTCATGACTCTAGTTCAAGTCTTCCAGTTGTGTTTGCAACAGCCTCCTTATTCATCTCGCTGCCTCCAGTCTCACTCCTCCTAGACTCTTTCCCAGGGTTACCAGAGGGATCCTACAAAATAGCAAGTCTGAGCATGTCCCCGCTCTGAGAATCTTCTAGCCGTTGTCAGATGGATCCAGGATGTGCTTCCCAAGGTTTGAAAGGTTGAGAGGTTCTCCCCACTCAGCCCCATTCTTGGGACCAACCTTGCTTCCTACCTTCTGCCAATTCCCAGTTCCTGACACTATCTTCCAAATGTTGCCCTCCAGCAATATTAATAATCTTCTGAACATGCTATCTCATGTCTATGTTTTTTCACATGTTTTCCCTGGGTCTGAAAATACCCCTCTGACTTGCCAAACTGACAAACTCTAGTTAGCTTTCTAAACTGAGCTAAGACCAGAGACTTCTCTTATCTCCCTATTACACCTCCATCCCACCCTGAATAAATTTAACCTCTCCTCCCTCACCAGTACCTCTTTCATTTAAACATAATTCTATCTACATGTCACATGGCTTGAGAATTCTTACTTTTTTTATATGCTTCACTTCCCTACAGAACTAAGGTTTCTAAAGACTACTGCATACTCAGTACATGATAAATGTTTGCTAAATGAAATCTGTTAAAGAGTTCAGCCCATTAAATTGTCACAATAAGATTTCAGACATAATTATAAAATTAGATCACAATTTTATTATAATTAGTGACCATAAATATTACTTTATTAAAATTAAGTGACCATAATTATAGAATTTCTTGTCAATCAAGGAATTTTTACATTTTCAAGGAATTCCAGACCACACCTAATCCTGTTTCTCAGCAAATTATATTGAAATATCAGGATTTGGGGCCTGGGCATCAGTATTTTTTTTAAAGCTCTCTAACTGGAGGAAAAGACTTCAAAACCACTGGTAGCCATATTTAAAAAACTCTGACCTGATGTATTCACCTATGAGTGGGCAGTAACTTCTTACATCCATCCCAGGAAGACAGACATCTCATTACTTTTTAGTTTATTTTTTTAACCTCTGGGGACACAATGCTAGAATCTCCCTTGCCCTATAAAATAGCATTCCTCTTTAAAATAAATAAATAAAATCAGGAGTTAAAAGAAACTGGTAACTATCAGACTTTCTCAAATAAGAGACTGTTTTTATAATTTTAAAACAGTTCTGAAGTCCTTTTCTGAGCATCTGATCTTTTTATCCCCCGTGTGGAATGATGTTTTCTTGATTTGCTATCTGTTTGAAAAATAGTTTCAGCATTAGTTTCCTAAGAAGTGTGGGGTCATGACAGAATGAGCTGGCTAGCAGAGTTTATTTTTAGCTTCATGATTCTGATCCAAGCTCAGAAGCTAGTGGTAACATTCAAGTTCTTTTTCCTGACCTGACACTTTCTATGCTTGTGGGCAAATCATCCTTTGCAGGGAACATCCCACCTCTGAAACGTTTGCTTGGCTACAAATATTTCTTAGTTCCCAAGCCAAAGTGAAGCCTTTAACACCCCTAGATACAAAATTCTGAGAGGTCCTTTCAGCACTGTTGTGGTCTGTATAATGAACAAGGGCATCTGTAGGAGGCCATCTGGAAGGAACAATGATTAGGAAGATTCCCTTGGGAATGTTCTGAATCTGAAAAACTGCATGTAAATCCTAAATTCTGTCATTAATTTAAGAAAATATCACCTTTTTCCTACAAACTTAAATCATGTTTATTTAAAATTTCAGGCCCAAACTGGAATTCATCTGTCTTTTACAATTATCTAAAAAACACGTGCCTGTAACAGAGCAGAAGCAAAGAGTATTCTCTGACTTCCCATTTGCCCTAAGATGCACCCTCACCCATTTCTGGATGATCTTTCTTATATCCATCCTTTCCTCCATTTCTCCATTGCCCCCCCCCCCAACTGCCCCCAAATGTTATCTCCATCTCTCTACTGTTTCCTTCTCTTTGGCATGACCAGGACTCACCCTCCCAGCTATAGTAACAAGATAACTAGTTCTCTTTCTTGCTTTCTATGGCTGCTTTGCCAAATTAACCACAAACTTGGTGACTTCAAACCATACAGAGTTATTCTCTTATGGATTTAGGGGGTCAGAAGTCCAAAATGACTTTTTTTGAGTCTAACATAAAGGTGTGGGTATAGCTGTGTTTCTTCTGGAAACTCCACAGAGAATCTATTTCTTTTTCACTTCTACCTTCTGAAAGCTGCTAGCATTCTGTGGCTCATTGTGCCTTCTCTTTCTTCAAAGTTCATCATTCCTGTGTCTGCTTCTGTCATTCCACCTTCTTCTGCCTTTGACTCTCCTGTCTCCCTCTTATGAAGACCCTTGTGATTATATCGGGCACACCCAGATAATCAAGCATAATCTCCACATGTCAAAATTCTTAGCTTAATTAGATCAGAAAAGTCCTTTTTGACATATAAAACAAGACATTCACATATTTTAGAGATTAGGATGTGAATGCCTGTGGCAGAAGGAGCATTAATCTGTTTACTTCATGCCCTAAAGCTTTCTAACCAAGTACCATTTTTGATTACTTTCTCCGTTCACTGCTAAAACGGATGGAGTTGAATTGTACCCCTCACCCCTGCCAAATTCATGTCCACCTATGACCTGAGAATGTGACCTCTTTTGGAAATAGGGTCTTTGCAGATGTAATCAGTTCAAATAAGATGAAATCATACTACATGGGAGTGTGTCCTAAATCCAATATGACTGACATCCTTATAAAAAGAGAAGATTTGGACACAGAGACACAGGTAAGAAGGTAGATAATGTGACAATGAAGGTAGATACAGAAATGATGAAGCTACAAGCCAAGGAATACTGAGGATTACTGGCAACTACCAGAAGCTAGAAAGAGCCAAAATGGGATTCTTTTCTAGAGGCTTCAGAGGAAGCATGGCCCTCCCAACAGCTTGATTTCAGACTTTTGGTCTCCAGAAGTGGGGGTGAATAAATTTCTGTTGTTTCAAACCTCCAGTTTGTGGTACTTTGTTACAGTGGCTCTAAGAAACTCACACAGATGGGTTGAAAAAGAGGCACCCTATTTTTTTCACGTGCCAAGCTGACATGTCAGCTGACCAATCCTTAAACACTTTCACTGTCCCATTTAAATGTACAAGGACCTTTGTAGATGATTGGCTCTGTGCCAGGGGCCTCTTCACTTGAGGACCACCGACTGTTTTCTAGCACACAGGGAGTTAAGAGCATCTAGGTCAGGGGTCAGCAAAGAATTTCTGTAAAGGGACAGATAGTAAATATTTTAGGCTTTGTGTACCAAGAAGCAAAATCAAGAATGTTACATAGACACTTGTATTTAAGAAAGAAATTCCCACACTTTTTTTACTGACAAAATTCAAAACATAATCATAATAATTTGGTTCATTTTTTGTAATAAGTCTATAATGTAATTTTTTGCATAGGTCTATAACAAGAAGAAAAAAAATCCTTTTGGGGTGATAACATTTCACTTAATTGGGGCTCAAATGTAATTGGTGCATCATCATTGCTAATGCTCAGCTGTTAATATGGGTCTGTAATGAGATTTTACCTCACTGAGTATTTCAATTCAAAAATGAATATCACATCTTTGGAAATGTCTTTTCACACAGGAAAGTACTGCCAAATACTGATATCAATTCATGAGCATATAATTTTAATTGAGCATATTGATTGCTTGGAAGGCATTTATAGAGTTCTATTAAATTTTTCTATTGATATTTGTCTTTTAGCATATCATTACTTTGCAGATTAATCACTTTCAATTGAAGGTTAGATGGAAACTCCTCTATTGCTCAGTTAAATGGATTTTAAAATATGGAAATCTTTTTTGCACTTGCATTTGGGTCCAAAAACTGCTGCTGGAACCAAAGTTTGAACTCAGAAAACATATCCACTGCAAATTTGCATGGAAATGGAGATCTCACTTCTTGCTTTATCTTTTGACACCACTGTAAGAGTATAAGGCTGAGACTCAATGTAAGTTGTCAAAATGACTTACAGCAGTGTAAGTTTTCTCATATGAGTGTTGTTTAGCCTTATGATGTTAGTTTGAATTCATTAAGAGGCACCAAGAATGTAGCAGAAACCAATTTTCAGAGCCCCTCAGTGTTCCATAGTAGAGGCTAAAGGCAGTTATTATTGCAAAAAATTTCAGTCTTAGCCCTGAGCTCAAAAAAATCACAATAAAATTTTACCACTGCCATTTAACTGCTGTGTGGCTCAAGTCAAGATGTTCAGTTTCTTTTTCTGGCAAAAATTCATGGACCCAACTATAGTTACATCCATGGGAGCAAATGAGTTCACCAACGGAGCTACTGGATTGAGCTACACATGATAGATTCAGATATTTTTGGCAAAGTACCTGCTAATGAATAACACAATAAATAACCACAGGCTTTAAACACTTTACATTCATTACGTTTCACTGAAAGGCGAAAAGTCTCAACCAGTTTATTTTCTCTGGACACATTTCTTTGTCTGCTGCAATCAATCAGGATTTTGTTAACTCACCATTGGTAAACAGCTTCCCTTGCTTGGCTAACAAGTGGGTCACTCGGGTTCTTTGGGCACAGGCTCGTTTTTATTGTCTTATTTTTGGAAGAAATTCTTCTGCAATGAGACATTGTTTTACATTTTTCTAATTTTTCTAACCATTGCTTTTCTGTGAGCTAGGAATATTGTGATGATTAATATGGCTGACATATATTGTATTCTTTTAGCATAACTACCTCATTGCACAATAAGTAGAATGCTTTGCCATCTAATTCTAACAAAATAATCCACACTCCATCATGTCTTTTACTCATGACCCTGAGATCTAGACCTGAGTCGAGATCAAGAATCAGACACTTAACCAACTGAGCCACCCAGGCATCCCCTCCATTGTGTCTTAAGAGCATGATTCAAAGCCCACTTTTCCTTTCTTGTTTTGACTTAATAGATATTTACTGTAAAAGTAAATAAATAAATGAGGGGAAGAGAAAGAAAGAAGGAAGGAAAGGAGGAAAGGAAGGAAGAAACAAACAAAAGAAGAACGGAAGGTAGGTGGGAGGGAGGAAGGAAGGGAAAAAGGGAGGGATGTTATCACGTGACATTTGAAATGCTGTTGAATTAAAACTACATCACTGCAATTTGCAGTATCCCAACCGTTAGTCCAAAGTGATGAGAGTGCCATATACAGTCTTACAGGGGAACTACTCAATAGTGCCATTTTAAAAACAAATGAGTATGGCTAAGTTCCAAGAAAACATTATTTGTGACAGTGAAATTTGAATTTCATGTAATTTTCATGTGTCATGAAATATTCTTTTTTTTATTTCCCAATCATATAGAAATATAGAAATCATTCAGCCTGTGGACCGTGTGAAAACAGATGGTATGCAAGATACGGCAGGTCAGTTATAGTCTGCTGACTCCTCTGTAGGTTCTTAGGTTATTTCCAAAGTTCATCCTGCTCAATGTCATAAGATGCCCTTGAAAGAGTAGTCCTCTTAGTCACTTCCTTTGCACAGGACACCTGTATACTACTGTTTACTTGAATATTTCCAAGGAAGGGCTATGAAAGTTATTTTAAAACTACACTTTGTTTTTTACCATTTTGTCAATTTTTTTCTTTTGTGAAATTTATTCTTACTTTATTTTCCTTCTGTTCACTAATTGTTTACTTTTTTAAAAAAGTGACAGCACAGAGTTGGAGGCCATAGTGTACTACGTTACCTGGGATTCACACAAAGGAGGTTTGCTTTTTGACCTATTCATGTCCTAAAATATATATCCCATGACAGTCCGAGAAGGTTCCCAGTTCCAACATGCAAAGAATTTTGAAGTCATCACTTTCATCCTCACAACAAGATAAAAACTGAACAAACTGAAAATCAATGACTTCTTAGATTCCATCAGAAAACTGAGGTCACAAAGTACCACCCCAATGCTAGAGAGACAGGAGAATAGAGAATCAAGGTTGAGATTAGTTTACTGGGAGCAGAAGCCACTGGTGCTAGTAACTGGTAGGAACCTTTAAACCATAACTGATTTACTCCTGGGGGTGAGTGTGAACTAATTTCAGACATAAAACCCCCAAAGGCTCAGTCTTAGGGAACTTCCCACTTTTATGGGTTTTACCTCTAGAAGCCCATCACACTTTCAAGGTAAAGATTGGAGAAAAATTTCTCTTATCTATCCTTCAGGCCCAGGGAGGGAAAAAGTAAACATTTTGAACTATATCCAGATTTTTTCCATAAGAAAGGCCAGCCATCAAGGAAACTACCAGAGGCTTAGCCAGCCTGGTGGGAGGATAATTAGAAAACTCCAGTCCCCTCTAGCCTTCCTATCTCATATAAGAGGAAAAAAAGGCTAAGAAATGTTTCAGAAGGTCATAACCTAGAAACTCAAACCACCAAAAAAATTGAGATTTAATATAAGATTATAAAGTATTCCTGCTCTCTGTCCTACCACCACATCAACTGGGCTCTAGTATAATAAAAGTAGATTATAACAGAGAAACATAAGACACGAATTCTGTTTTTTATGAAAAAATTCTTAGGGAAACCCAAAGACAACAAGGGGAAGAAAGAAATAAGCTTCTGGAACCTATAGCTACAGAGAGCTAAACACAGACAGGATCCTAGCCAAATTAACATAAAAACTCATTCTAAAAGGCTGATTATTTCAGGGGCGCCTGGGTGGTGCAGTCGGTTAAGCTCCGACTTCAGCCAGGTCACGATCTCGTGGTCCGGGAGTTCGAGCCCCGCGTCAGGCCCTGGGCTGATGGCTCAGAGCCTGGAGCCTGTTTCCGATTCTGTGTCTCCCTCTCTCTCTGCCCCTCCCCCGTTCATGCTCTGTCTCTCTCTGTCCTAAAAATAAATAAACGTTGGAAAAAAAAAATTAAAAAAAAAAAGCCTGATTATTTCACTTCCTATTAACAGACATACCATGTCTGTTAACATACCAAAATTACAAGGCACACTAAAAGGCCAGAAGAAAACAGTATAGGAAGACAAAATAAGCATCAGAGCCTGAATTAAAGATGACACAGATTTTGGAATTTAAAGATAGGGGGTTTAATTATGATTAATATGTCAAGGATTCTAATGGAAAAAGTAGACAGCATCCAAGAACAGAGGGGTAATGTAAACAGAGAAATGAAAATTGTAATAAAGTAAAAAAAAAAAAAAACACACCTTATCTATAGAGAAAAAAAGATAAGAATTATATAGGATATCTCTTCAGAAACTATACAAGCAAAGAGAGAGTGTAGTGAAATATTTAATGTTTATTTATTTATTTTTGAGAAAGAGAGAGAAAGAGAGAGAGAGCATGAGAACACAAGTGGTGGAGGGGCAGAGAGAGAGGGAGACACAGAATGCAAACAGGCTCATGCTCTGAGCTGTCAGCATAGAGCCTGACATGGGGCTTAGACTCACAAACCACAAGATCATGACCCCAGTCAGATACTCAACCAGCTGAACCACCCAGGAGCCCATTTTGTAATGAAATATTTAAAGTGTTGAAAGGACAAAAAGCACCAATGGAGAATTCTATATCCAGCAAAATTATATTTCAAAACTGAAGAAAAAATAAAGACTTTCTGGGGTGCCTGGGTGGCTCAGTTGGTTGAGCATCTGACTCTTGATTTCTGTACAAGTCATGATCTCATGGTTCATGAGATTGAGCCCCACATCAGGCTCCATGCTGACAGCACAGAGTCTGCCTGGGATTTTCTCTCTCTACCCCCCCCCCTCCCTCCCTCCCTCCTTCAAAATAAATAAATAAACATTTAAAAAAAGAGATGTTAGGCATGGAAGTGTTACTCTTCCCAAAGGCATCTGAATTTTACAATACCTCCCATTCTAAAAAAAACAAGAAATACTTTGTCAGACAAAAATGGAGGGACTTTATCACTAGTAGACCTGCCTTGCAAGAAATTTGAAAAGAGGGTCTTTTGAGGGCCTCTGTGAGTCAGTGGTTAAACATCTGTCTTTAGCTCAGGTCATGATCTCACCATTCATGAGTTCAAGTCCCACATCGGGTGAGCTCAAGCCCCACTGCAGGTGAGTACAGGCCAAGCTTTGGGTGATCCCCTCCCCTTCTCTTTCCCTCTCTCTCTCTACCTTTCATGGGATTCTTTCTTTCCTTCTCCCTCTCTTTGCCCCTTGTTCATTTGCACCCTCTCTGTCTCTCTCAAAAGAAACTCTTCAGAAAAAAGGAATATGATATAGATTATAGATCAGAATTCAGATCTATATTAAAAAAATAAGAGTATTTGAGTAGGAATAAAGGAAGGTAAAATAAAGTCTTTTATTTTTCTCATTCCTAATCAATCTAATAGATAACCATTTGTTTAATGTGATAACAGCAGCAATATATTGAGTGATCATAGCACATGGATAAGTGAGGTAGATGACATCAATGTTAGAAGGGATGGGAGGGAGGAATTGGGAACACTGTTATAAGGTACCTGCACTACCTGTGAAGCAGTATAGTGTTATTTGAAAGTGGACTTTGATTAGTTATAAATGTGTAATGCAAACAAAGGGGAAACCACTACAGCTTTTTAAAATAGAAAAGTATAATTAATAAGCTGAGAGAAAGAAGAAAGTGGAATATGCCAACTGCTGAATTAAAATCACAGAAGGCAGAAAAGGGGGGAAGATTGAAAAGAAGCAAAGTATAAGTGCAGTGAATAGAAAAAAGTTACGAACATGGTAGATATTAATCCAACTATATCAATACTCACATCATATGTGAATAGTCTCAATATACCAATTAAAACTCAGAGATTGTCAGAGGAGGTCCCAAAACAAGATCCAACTATATAAGAACTATGTAAGAAATCCACTATATCCAACTACATAAGAAATTCACTTGAAATATAAAGATACAGATAGATTAAAATCAAAAGGATGAAGAAAGATATATCATGCTAATACTAATCAAAAGAAAGCTGGAATAATTATATTAATTTCATGCAAAGCAGACTTTTCAAACAGTGAAAATTCAGAGAGATAAAAGAGGGTCATTATACAATGACAAAGGGGTCAGTTCTGTAAGAAGACATAACAATCACTAACTTGTCTATTCCCAACAACAGAGAATGAAAATACTTGATGGAAAAACTTTTAGAACTTCAAGGAGAAAGAGAAAAATCCATTATTATAGTGGAGACTTCAACACCTGTCAGTGATTGACAGATCCAGGATATATAGTTAAGGATACAGCTGAACTAAACAGTAGCATCAATCAACTAGATCTAACTGATATGTACGGAGTACTTCATCCAAAAGTAGTTGAATAAACATGTTTCTCAAGTTCACACAGAACATTCACCACTGCAGACCACATTCTGGGCCATAAAACACATCTTAACAAATTTAGAAGAACAGAAACCATACAAAGTATGCTGTCAGGCCACACTGGAATTGAACTGGAAATCAATAACCAAAAGATAGCTGGAAAAATCCCCAAATATTTGGAGATTAAACAACATACTTCTAAATAACACATCAGAGAAGGAATCTTGAGAGAAATTTAAAAGTAGTTTGGACTAAATGAAAATGAAAATACGTCCTATCAAAATGTGTGGGAGGCAATGAAAGCATTACTTAGAGTAAAACTTATAGCATTGAATGCATTTATTAGAAAAGGGGAAAGATCTTGGGGTGTCTGGGGGCTCAGTCGGTTGAGCATCCAACTCTTAGTTTACACTCAGGTCATGATCTCATGGTCATGAGATCAAGGCCGTGCATTGGGCTCTGTGCTGAGCCTGGAGTCTGCTTCGGATTCTGTGTCTCCCCCTCTCCCTGCCCCTTCCTTGCTCACGTACATGCTTTCTCTCTCAAAATAAATAAACTTAAAAAAAATAGAAAAGGAGAAAGATCTCAAATTAGTAGCCTAAACTTTCACCTTAGGAAAATAGAGGAGGAGGTATAAATGAAGGCTGAAGCAAGCAGAAGAAAAGAAATAACAAAAAATGAGAACAGATATCAATAAAGTAAAAGATAGGAAATTATTGGAGGAAATCAACAGAGAGATTAAAAGATGGCTCTTTGAAAAGATCAATAAAGGTAATAGACCCCTAGCTACGCTATCCAAGAAAAAAAAGAAGGCACAAATGGCTAATATCTTAAATGAAAAAGAGGTAACCGCTACTGATTCCATGATCATCAAAAGGATAATAAAAAATATCATGAATGACTCTATGCCCCCAAATTTCATAACTTAAGTGAAATAGATCAATTCTATAAAAGACACACACTCTGGGGCCCCTGGGTGGCTCAGTTAGTAAGCGTTTGACTTTGGCTCAGGTCACGATCTCCCGGCCCATGAGTTCGAGCCCCATGTCAGGCTCTGTGCTGATAGCTCAGAGCCTGGAGCCTGCTTCAGATTCTGTGTCTCCCTCTCTCTCTGCCCCTCCCCTGCTCCCACTCTGTCTCTCTCTCTCTCTCTCATAAATAAATGAACATTTTTAAAAACTTAAAAAAATAAAACACACACTACTAAAACCCACACAAGGAAAAATAGATTATCTCGACAGGCTTATATTTACTAAATAAATATAATCAAGATTTAATAACCTTCCAAAAAGAAAGCATTAGGCCCAAATGGTTTCACTGATGAATTCTACCAAACATTTAAAGGAAAAAATGATGCTAATGTCCTATAATCTTTTCCTGAAAATAAAAGCAGAGGGAAAATTTCCTCATTCTAGGAGGCCAGCATTGACAAAACAAGAGAAAGACATTATAAGAAAGGAAAACTGGAGACCAGTATCTTCCATTTACATAGACACAAAATCCCCAATAAAATGTTAGCAAATCAAATCCAGCAATGTGTAAAAAGAATTATATACCCATAACCAAGAGGGATTTAGTGCAAGTATGCAAGACTGCTTCAATATTCAAAAATCTATTAGTGTAATCCATCACAACAGGCTAAAGAAGAAAAATCATACGATCTTAACAACAGATGCAGAGAAAGCATTTGGCAAAACCTAACACCCATTCACAAAAAAAAAAAAAAAAAATTCTCTCTGCAAACTATGAATCCAGGGAGACTTCATCAACTTGATAAAGGACATTTGTAAAACAAGCAAAAAAAAAAAAAAAAAAAAAGCCTACAGCTAATATCGTAAAATTTTCACCATTTTTAGTGGTGAAAAATGGGACACTTTCTGAAATCCTACTGTAGCTTATTATGAAGAGGCCTAATAGATGAAGACACCAGGCACGATAGCCTTCCCTGGAATACCTTCATGGGCTTACTTACAAAACAAAATACCTTTGTGTATACTATCATTTCCTAGAGTGGGATCAATAGCCCCTCAGTAAATAAGTTCCTACTCTCATCTCTCAAATCATTTCTTTGGACACTCCAAGCAGAGATCCCTTCTTAAATAATCTTTTCACCTACCTGTGATGTGACACACCCCCTCCTCCTAAACCTTCAGCCTTCAAAGTCCACACTTCCCAAGATGCCCTCTTTACCAGTTTCCCTATTTCACTTACGCTCATTCCCAAGATACAATCTTATTATGTGTCTCCTCTACATAAAAACATAATCTGCCTGATTTTGAACAAAAACAACTCAAAAGCAGGATATTTGCTCTACCTTCCCTATCCTCGCCTCACAGTGCAGCATTGTAGAGCCCATAGTAACGATGAAGACAATGATATAGGAGCACGCTCAGAACAGGTCTGTTTTGTTGAATTTTTGCTGGTTCTGCTACAACACTAACTGTTGATCAATTAATAGTTTGTGATCCCCATCTTTAGCAGGACCAAGTATTTCGAATATAAGCATCTTGTGACACTGAATGGTACATTCATGTTGTCAGAGGGAAGTCATGCACCAGCCCAGAGCTACTCAGTTACTAGTGAAATACTTGGAGCCAAAATAGTCCCTGCAAATGGCATTTCTGTTTTCATATTCTGTTGCTTTTTTTGCTGCTTTTTATATTGGTTTTTTTTTTTTTTTTTTTTTTTTTGCAAATCCAGATGATGCTACAAATCTTAAATTTTTAGTCCTTTGTTTAGATGTGATTTTTCAAAACCACGGCTGTCTAGTTAACACTGGCTGGCTGCAGGGAGTTTCCAATTTCCATAAATGCAAATTAATAGAGTCAGCTAAGGAAACAAACTTGAAAGCCTGATGTTGCTGAAACCCCAAGGATAAGCCATCATCTGGTTGAGAATCAATGAGAACAAATTAGCTTTACATGGTTCGTAAACAGGAGCTTCTTAAATTTAGCTTCAATATACACTCCACATAATAAATAAATGGCAAGAAAAGTAAAACAGAACCCAGCAATGACAGCAATATATGCAGTAGAGAAGACCCTCAAAGAGATAATACATGTTTGTACAAGTTGTACACTTCACAGCTTTGAGGGTTACCATTCACACTATAGTCCACATAAATCATGCCTCCTAGAATTGTGCAGTGTACAACTTGTGCAACCATAAGCAACAACCTGAAAACATTCAGATGCTAGTATAGAATAGCAAATGAATGAATAAAGAGTACAAATTTATGTCTGAAGTTATAAGGTTTATAATTTGGATTTACTTAAAAGAAAAAAATCAATAAATTGGGCTTCATCAATATCAAAACTTTTGCTGTTAAAAGACACTGTTAAAAGAACAAAAAGACAAGCTATGGACTGGGAAAAAATATTCCCAACTCATATATCCAGCAAAGGTCTTGTATCCAGAATATCATATATTTAAGTACACGAAAAGATGCTCAACAATGCTAGCCTTTAGGGAAATGCAGATTAAAACCGCAATGAGATACTACTACACACCTAATGAAATGATTTTTTTAATGTTTATTTAATTTTGAGGGAGAGAGAGAGACAGAGTGTGAGCAGGGGAGGGGCAGAGAGAGAGAGAGGGAGACACAGAATCCAAAGCAGGCTCCAGGCTCTGAGCTGTCAGCACAGGGCCGGACATGGGGCTCGAACTCACAAACCATGAAATCGTGACCTGAGCCGAAGTCGGACACTCAACTACTGGGCCACCCAAGCACTCCTGAAATATATATATTTTTAAAGACAATGCCTAATACTTGCAAGGACTAAGAGTGACTGCAACGTGCATGCATTGCTGGTGGGAATGCAAAGTGTTACATCCACTTTGGAAAATAGTTTGGCAGTTTCCTGTAAAGTTACAACCAGACGCTTATCATGTGACCCATTAATCCCACTCCTACGTATTTACTCTAGAGAGGTGAAAACTTATGTTTATATAAAAACATGCACACAAATGTTTTATAGCAGCTCTAGTCATAACTGACAAAAACAGAACACCACAAATGTCCTTCAGGAAATGAATGGTAAAACAAACCCTGGTATATCGATACAGTGAAACACTAAGAAAATGATGTGTTGTAAAGGTATTATGTTGAATGAAAGAAATCAGTCTCAGAAAGTTAACGACAATAAGTGTCCATTTATATGATATTAAAGATGGAGGTAGGTGGTTGTCAGGCCTCAGCGATGGGGGAGGGGGTGACTCAACATGAGGGAATTCTGGGAGGTGATAGAACCGTTCTCTTTTTTTCTAAAGTTTATTTATTTATTTTGGGACAGACAGCGAGTGTGAGTGGGGGAGGGGCAGGCAGAGAGGGAGAGAGGGAGAATCCCAAGCAGGCTCCAGGAAGTTAGTAGTGCGCGGAGCCCCATGTGCGGCTCAAACTCAGGAACTGTGAGATCATGACCTGGGTCGAAACCAAGAGTGGGATGCTTAACTGACCAAGCCACCCACGTGCCCCAGTGACTGAGCTGTTCTGTATTAGGATTGGGGTGGTGCTTACACGAGTCTATACATTCATTAAAACTCACAGCACTATGCACCAAAAAAAGTTATCTTTATAGAATGTTAATTAAACAACAAAAGGCATTTAAAAAAAAATCCTAGATCTGTCCTCATCTCATTTCCCACCTCCACACCAATTTCTGTCATTTTCACATCTCCTGGCCAACTGCAGTGACTCCTTACCAGATTTCCTCCCAATTACAATCTTCAAATTTGTGTTTCTAATTAACTTATTATGAAATATTGCTGTTGTACAAAATGTTATAAAGAAAAAAAAATCAGCCAGATCTAAAAGCTGTACCCTCCTTAGATTATGCATGTACACCACTCCCTATGGTATTGCTAATACTGGGACCCAATGTGAAATTAAAATAAGCAGCCAAGGGGAGCCTGAGTGGCTCAGTTAGTTGAGTGACCAACTCTTAGTTTCAGCTCTGGTCATGATTTTGCCATTTGTGGGTTCAAGCCCCAGGTCGGGCTCTGCACTGCCAGCACAGAGCTTGCTTGGGATTCTCTCTCCCCTCTCTCTCTGCTCCTCCCCCTCCTCACACACACACACTCTCTCTCTAAATAAATAAATAAACATTAAAAAATAAAATAAAATAAAATAAAATAAGCAGCCGAAATAATATGGGTTTGTAGTATGTTACACATTTATCCCATAGTTCAAACAAAAGCAACAAAAACTTGACTGTAGTGCTGGAAATAGGTTTTTTTCTCTTATACCCAGCCCATTTTGCTCACTTGTGGTTCATTTCTGTTTCTCCTGCCCTAAACCCTATGCCCACTGCCCCCAGCAGGTGCTAACCTAGTCCTAGTTGAATTGAATTTCTAGCTGTTTCAAGTCAGTACCTTCTTTATCCTGTTGCCTTTGTCATGTGGACCTGGAACAAAAGTCAGTGAAAGAATGAACACCCCAGGCCTGGCATGACAACACTAATGCCTGGAAGAGTGCAACAACCTCCCAGAGACAGCAACTATTAAACAATTAATTGTCTATTTAGGAAACATGAGCCAGAAGATGGAAGAAATAGAACTTCCCAAAGGGATGCTTAAAAAAAAAAAAAAAAAAAAAAAGCACTGGCGTTAAAAAGTGAACAAAAAGTAAAACAAAAGAATTTTATCTCAATGTTATTGCAGGTGTTTCTGGATGGACTAGATGAATCTAAAGCAAATGATTTCCAAATAACAAAACAGTGTTTTAAAATATGCATTGGTAGAATTTAGCAGGTAATCAGAGCTGCAGAAAACTACCTTTATGTGGGAATAATTAGGATACCCTAGCTATTCAGAGGAGCCACACTTATTGCTAATAACTGATGCTCAGGTGGTGTGATCATTCTATCACCCAAAACTAATTAAGGGTCTTAAAAAGGAGGAGAGAACCCACACAGGGCAACAGAAATGGCTGAACAGATGGGGTGGCTCAAGGGCTCAGTGAAACAGGAAGCCTTCATCACAATTAGCCTGAAAGGCCGGTGAACAATTAGCCTGAAAAGGCTGGTGATTCAGGCGGGCACACAGGCCTCCAGGCCCCCTGACAGGAGTGCTGAGAATATAAGGAGCAAAGAGATGAACTGACAGCTACTGAGCACTTCCTGTGTTACAAGCACAGTACCTGATAGGAGCCTCCCAATCACCCCTGTGTGCAGAAGAAGGAATTGAGGCTTATGGAGGCTTTGTCATTGCTCAAGGTCACACGGCTCAGAAAGTTATGGAGATGGCCTTTAAAACCAAGCACTCTGACTCCTTAGTCCATCACCTGCTGTCTCCAGTATGCAAAACCAAGCTTCAGTAACTCTTTTACCATCTTTGATAACCAGTTTCACAAACACAAGTCTTGGCCTGTGTTCAGAAAATTTCTTTTTTTGTTTTTTGTTTTTTGAGAGGGCAGAGGGACAGAGAGAATCCCACACAGGCTCCACCCTCAAGCAGAGTCCCATGCAGGGCCCTATCTCACCACCTGAGCTGAAACCAAGAGTCATGAACTGAGCTGAAACCAAGAGTCAGGTGCTTAAATGACTAAGGCGCCCTGGTGCCCCTATGTTCGGAAAATTTCTACTTGCAACCCTCTCTCTCGACCCCAAATCAGAATTTCTTGTTCTCAGAACTCTGGTCTTTGAGCTGGGATAATATGAAAAATAAATTTTAAAATGAATAATTGGTTAACATACTTATATGTTTTCCCTTGATCTTGACAATGTGTTTACAACTATCAGAAAAATAGAATGTTATAATAAAGACATAGATAGCTCTAGTTTCACTCATGGAGACCAGACCCTGGAGGAGAAGTTTTGGGCCCAGAACATGATTTTTAGTCATTCATCCCCATAAAGCCAAAAAATAGAAGAATGGAATTAAAGATGAAAAAAAATAATTTTTTTTGGACTGTGTTAGGGTTGCTAGTTTCTTTTAGGTTGCAAGAAGCAGAGACCCAATCAAGTTGTCTTAAGTAATGGGGGTTTATTTTAAGGGTGGATGTGGAAGTAGAAAGCATAGGATTTTCAGCTTTTGGACTAGACCACATGGAAAAAGAGGAACCACAACAGAGCCAGGCTGTTTTATATTGATATATATTTATATATTATATATACATTTTATTTTATATATATAATAAAAGTATATTAATATATTATATATACATTTTATTTTATATATATAATAAAAGTATATTAATATATTATATATACATTTTATTTTATATATATAATAAAGGTATATTAATATATTATATATACATTTTATTTTATATATATAACAATATATTATATATAATATATATAATATATTATAATATATATAATAAAGGTATATTAATATATTATATATTAATAAAAGATGTATTCAGAAAAACTGAATGCCCATACAGCAAAAAAAAAAAACCAACATAAATCTCAACTTCACTTCAGATCATACACAAAAATTAATTGAAAATGTATCACAGAAGCCTAAAAGCTAAATTGTATAGATTTAATCACCTAAATTGTGATTTGGGGGCAAAGACTTCGTAGATAAGCCACAATGATAAACCATATTCACTGGTTGTCACAAATGAACCATATTTACATTAATAAGAAGGAAAGTGGGTTGAGTGTATGTGAACTTTTTGTGTTATTTTCACAATTTCATTTATAAACCTAAAATTATTCCAACTGAGAAGTTTATTACAAAAAAGCATTAACCATAAAATTAAAAATAGCTAAGTTGGTAAATTGAAAACTTTTGCTCATTAAAAGAAATTTAGGAAACTGAAAAGACAGGCTATAAACTGGGTAAATTATTTGCACATCACATATCTGACAAAGGAATTGTATATAGCATATATCTTCAAAACTCAGTAATACGACAACTCCAATTTTAAAAGATTTAAATAGAGATCTCACTAGAGAAAATGTACAGATGGCTTAGAAGGACATGAAAATATACTTAACATTAATTACTAGGAAAATGAGATACCATTACGCACCTATTAGAATGGCTGAAATTTGAAAACAGGCAATTCTATGAGTATAGAGGATGCAAACCAGTTGGAGCTCTCATTGCTAGTAGGAATGCAAAATGGTACAACACTTTGAAAAAGAGATTAGCAATTTCTTAAACTTACACTCACCATAACACCCAGTAATCCTCCCACGATGTCTACCCAAGAGAAATAAAAATGTTACATCCTCTACTCAATGGTTCACAATCATCTGAAACTGGAAACAACTCAAATGCCTATACCAATGTAGCAGTGCTCCACAATAAAAGGAGTGAAATACTGATGCACAAAATACAAATGAATCTCAGAGATGAAGGAAGCCAGATGCAAGGACAACACACTGCACGATTCCATTTATCTGACATTCTGGAAAATGCAAAACTATAGCTCGCCAAAGACCAAGAGTAGAGGCAAAGTATTGACTACAAAGGGCAAGAGGAACTTTTTGGGGTGGTGGACTCTATGTCTTGGTTGCAGTAGTTATTGAATGACTTTACACATTTGACAAAACTAACCAAAGTGTGTACCTGAACATGGAAAATCTTATTGTATGTAAATCATACCTCAAAGGATTTTTAGCTATTTGATTAAAAGAAAACTAGAAATATATCTTCTATGTTATATATTCCTTCTCTTTTTCATTTAACATCAGAGCACTAAATGAGCTATAAAAACATGACTTTAACAACTACATAAAATTTCATTGTGTGGGTATATTGTAACACAATTATTCTCCCACCACTGGACATTCTTCATTTCCAATTTCCTTATGTATGTTGTTGCATGAACACCTCTGAACACCAGTTTAGTCTTTCATCTCTGATTATTGTATTAGAACAAAATTCCAAGTGTGAAATTACTGACCCAAAGGGTATGAGCAGATTAAGGTTCTGAGTATTTATTACCAATTTGCTCTCCAGAAAAGGTGGAAACAGCTTACATGCCCATCACGATAAGAATGGATCTATATTAGAAGTCTTAAATGCATCTTTTTGAAAACATGATCATACAAGAAAAGACTTACTGTAAGTATTTGAGGGAGTCAAGTTGGAGTTAGAAAACACCAAACTAAAACATCAGAAAAATATCTATGTGTAGTGAGAAAATGAGCAAATCTACAGAAAAGAGGATCTTCTGTGGAATTTCCAGGAACCCTTTATAAGCAAGGTTTTCTTAAATAACAGTTTTCCTAAGAAGAAAGACTAGTTTTGGGGTGGCTGCGTGGCTCAGTTGGTTAAGCATCTGACTTCAGCTCAGGTCATGATCTCACAGTTCTTGAGTTCCATCCCCAGGTCAGACTCTGTGCTGACAGTTCAGAGCCTGGAGCCTGCTTTGGATTCTGTGTCTCCCTCTCTCTCTGCCCCGCCCCCACTTGCACTCTATCTCTCAAAAATGAATAAACCTTCAAAAAAAATTTAAGAAGACAGGCTAGTTTTGGGGTGCCTGGGTGGCTTAGTCAGTTAAGAATCTGATTCTTGATTTTCGGCTCAGGTCATGATTTCACAGTTCGTGGGATCAAGTCCTGCCTCAGGCTCTGCGCTGACAGTGTGGAGCCTCCTTGGGATCCTCTCTCCTTCTCTCTCTGACCCTCCCCCACTTGCACTCTCTCTCAAAATAAACATTTAAAAGAAAAAAATACAGGATAGTTTTTTCCATTTATAATACATTACTTTGTTTAACAAAGATCAGTTAGCAAAGTAATTCGTCAGAATCCTATTTACACTTCTATTTTCAAGAGCAATCATGAATTTCAACCAAAATATCTCTCTCCTTTTAGCCATCAGCGCCACTTGATAAGAATGTTGGAATTTTGACAATCATCTTTCACCATAACAAATACCATATTCCACAACAGAATCCTAGGCTCACAATAGTTTTTCCATGTGCTGGTCCCTATCTTCAAATCATAGTTTATGTTAATAGATGACTCTCCTTTATATTAGAAACAGAAAAACCTTATGCATTAATTTTCTAGTGTTATCCCTATTCAGACATTAGCCTTGCCATAACTAAGATAAACATTGCTTACCAAACACTTTAACTAAAAAGTGACCAAAACAGAAGAACCAAACCTGGGCAATGTTCAGTTTCAAAATGTCCTCATGGTGAATGAATTGCATTTCTGAACCTCGGCCACATGATCCTGGGGTTCTGATCATCATTTTCCATCACTGACTTAAAAGATAAAATTTTTTTTTCAACGTTTTTTATTTATTTTTGGGACAGAGAGAGACAGAGCATGAACGGGGGAGGGGCAGAGAGAGAGGGAGACACAGAATCGGAAACAGGCTCCAGGCTCTGAGCCATCAGCCCAGAGCCCGACGCGGGGCTCGAACTCACGGACCGCGAGATCGTGACCTGGCTGAAGTCGGACGCTTAACCGACTGCGCCACCCAGGCGCCCCACTGACTTAAAAGATAAACAATGTCTGCCCGAATAATTCCATCGGAAGCCCTCTTTTCTCAATGGCTTATGCAGAAAGGATTCTGATTGTATGGAATCCATGTAAAACTTTAACCTGCATCATGAAGTTGTGAAATAGAAAGAATCCTGATTTGCTAACATCCTCACAGTGTGCTGGTAGTTGTGCTATGAACTCAGCTTCCAAACCTTTTACTCTCTGTACTCACCCCATTCTGCCTTGCTCTCTGCTCCACATTGACTAGAAAAATTCATTTGACTGTGCATTTCAGGTTTCTCCTGCCAGAATGCTCAGTCTGTGAAATGAATAAAAAAATCACACCAATAAGGAATGCCTGGGTGTTTCACTTGGTTAAATGCCCAACTCTTGATTTCGGCTCAGGTCATGATCTCATAGTTCATGAGTTCGAGCCCCACATTGGGCTCTGCGCTGACAGCACGGTGCCTGGCTGGGATTCTCTCTCTCCTTCTCTCTTCACCCCTCCCCTGCTCACACTCACGCTTGCTCACTCTGTCTCTCTCTCTTAAATAAATAAACATTTTTAAAAACTCACACCAATAAATACAGAAAACAAAATGGTGGCTGCCAGAGGGGAGGGGGATGGGAGGATGGGCAAAATGGGTGAAGGGGAGAGGGAGACACAGTCTTCCAGTTGTGGAATGAATAAGTCACCATGATAAAAAGCACAGCATAGGGAACATAGTCAATGGTACTGTAATAGTGTTGTGTAGTGACAGATGGTAAGTATGCTTGTGGTGAGCATAACATAACATATAGAGTTGTCAAATCACTATGTTGTATACCTTAAACTAGTGTAATATCATGTGTCAACTACACTCAAATAAAAAAAAAGATCATACCCATGAAGGTGCCATTCCAGACCATCTTTAATACTCCACTACATCTTCCAGAATTCAGAGACCAAAGCCAACTTCTCAAATGAAAGAAACATATTTAGAAAGATTTTTTAAAATAATGGACATCAACTTTTGGATCTGATTTTATTATTAATGTTATTAGTATTAATTTTAGGACCTACTTTTATTTTTAAGGAAAATGCCCCATGATTTGAGTCATTTGAAAATGATTTGAATAGGCAATCAGGATAAATATCACACTCCCTTACTGGGATCCTCTCTTTCTCCCTCTCTCTCTCCCTCTCTGTCACATACACACACACACACACACACACACACACTCACACACACACACATACCTACTTCCCACGGACTATCAGGAACCTCTCCAGGGTGCCCCTACCCCCTCATGGCCACTGCCAGTACATGAACTCCACCAGCACTCAGGACCAGACATCCTTACTAAGGCCTGCCCAGAACAAAATGGAAGGAAACAGAGCATCTCTCAGACCCACTCTCCTGCCGCTCCAGTGTCCTCCCTCCTGCCAGGTCTCCCTGCCTCCCACCCCACCCTACTGTCATAGCCCCTTCTATAACTGCCTAAGAAACCTACCTTGTGTTTGATTCCTGCAGCAAAACACAATAAAGGTCCAAAAAGGTCTCAGCCCTTCCAGACCAATGAGTCGGCAGAAAAAAACACTAGACCAAGAATCTGACTATGAGAATTCTCATCCCAGCTGTACCGCTTCCTAGCTGAAGACAGACAGTGAGGCTCTCAACCAACAAGTCTAGCTCCACATTTGGAGGCCTATACCCAACTGCATTTCCTCCCAGGTTTGGGGACTCACCCAATGACTTTGTCTTTTGAGCTCCTTCTGGACTCTTTTTGCTTGGTTTAAAATATCTAGCTCTAGAATCAACTAGCTTTTGAAACACAAATATGCACGATTCACCGAGATAATAGACACATTCAGGAGTCTGTTCACTGCAGTCATCCATATCCCCAAAGCACTGAATTCTACCCTGTACATAATTAGAGAGAAAAAGCAGGCAGACATCTGCCCAATGACAATGAAAAAGAAACAGAAGGTGATGGAGTGACCCACATGATGTAGTAGCTGCCAAGCCCAGAAGTCAAGAATCACCCACCAGCATCACCAAAGCAGGGGTTTACCTCTAGAACAGAGTCTGGCACACGGAGGCCCTCAATCATTTTTTGTTGAGCGGGTGAGTAAAGCCACAGGTGGATGAATGAACTGAGAAGCAAGCGAGCAAAGCCTGGCAGAGGAAAATCTACCTGTTCTACTGGGTTGTAAAGAAAATAGGTGCTTTTGGCAATACCAGCCAGAGGGTAAACATTATAGGGCAGGAGAATGAGTGAATTCTGTGGATGGAATTTTCTCTCCTGATTGCAGGGAGCAACTGATCCATCCTCCAGCTGTGAAGCCTATGGCAAGTGGACACCACGTGCTGGGGACAAGAAGTTCAGGCGTAAAGGAATGCAAGTAGCAACTCCCCACCTTTGCTAGAATGTCAGCTTCCATTTACAGACCCTCCAAATGCCCCCTTGCCCTTCCTTACCGCCCCCCGCCCCCGCTTACTCTCACATATTCTGTCCTTACTGCAATCCTGCAATCCCTGGTTCCGTATCCATCATTCCATTTTGTTTTGTTGTGTTTATCAGCTCTGTCGTTTATCTACGTAAAACCTGGGAATTAAAACCTTAAAAGGGGTGGGGGTGCCTGGGTGGTTCAGTCCATTAAGTATCCGACTCTTGGTTTCTGCCCAGGTCATGATCTCACAGTTTGTGAGTTCGAGCCCTGCATCAGGCTCTGTGCTGACAGCGTGGAGCCTGCTTGGGATTCTCTCCCCCCACCCCCACCCCCGCCCCTTCCTGGCTCGCTCACGCGCGCTCTCTCTCTCTCTCTCTCAACAAACAAACAAACAAACATTTAAAGGAAAGACTTTAACAAAGGTGTTTTGGAGGTAAAAGGGAATTGGAATATACTCAGAACCTAGCCTACGCCATCATCTGTAGCAGTCTAGAGAGCTGACATTGTTATAAATCAGAAGAGGTGCCTGCCATGGGGCACACAGGATTCTAACACAGAGAGGCTGTAGGATGGCACCTGCGGGGTGGGAAAGAAGGGTTTCAAACTACATATGACTCCCGCTGCTTACGTTTGTGGGCTGCTTTTGTACTGGCCTACAAGTAATTTGAGACAAATGTTATGTGAAATAACCTTCTCTTTCACCTGCCATGACAGCTCTAAAGGGAAGCACATCCGATGGCTTAAGATGTAAGCCAGACTTCCCCGAGATCCTCAGCCAAACTAAACAGTCTAATCGTAGGAGCATAGGGATTCACACTTCTGTTCATTCATTCATAAACTTACTCATTTCACAAATATTGAACACTTAGGCTATACACTCGGAGAAATACAACAGCGAGCAAAATAATATTCTTAAGTTGATTTTTTTCCACCTTGAGATTTCATGGTCCTACAGTATCCAGTTCTATACCATGCAGGGCATGATTAATTTATTTCACTTCTTCCAAAGATGTTTCTAAAGATTAGCAGAGGGAGTGGGATGTGACAGACATGGGTTCAAATCCTAGCTCTGCCACATAGGTGTGATATTTGACAAATTTCTTAACCTTTCTAAGCATTAGTTTAGTTAGCTGTCTGTTAAATGGGAATAATAACATGTATCGCACAGGACTGTTAGTTTTGCTTGAGAGAAAAACAAGTGTGAAGTGCAGAGAATCGTACTGGTGTATGGTAGGAACTAAACCAATGTTAGTTTGTTCCCTCTGATATCCTATGGCTTTCTGGTCATCTTGCTATTGGTTTGTACCAAGGGCAAGTCTTGTGCCTCTCTGTTCACTTGAACACCCTCTAGCACTCAACCACCGTCAGTGATTTTGACCTCATTCTCCCAAGTAAGTCTGACTTTGACATGGTGCTTTATAGAGTACACCTGTTCTTTGCTTTCAACACGGCTAATGTGAAAATTTTAAGTAAGCAAGCAGAGGCTTTGTAAACTTTTTTACATCACTACTAATAAAAGCTAATGTTTATTTGACTTGCAGCTAAGTGAGTTCCAGGCACTATTTATTCTAAGCATTTTTACCTGTGTTGCCGCACTGAATTCATGTGAGAGCTCCATGAGGTTGGTGTTATGCTCTGCCTTTTTTTTTTACAGCTGAGGAAAGTGAGGAAAAAAGAGAGGAAGTAGCTTGTCCAAAGGTCTGCTGCTAGAAAGAGAGCAAGGTAGGATTTTGGAACCCAGGCAGCCGGGCTCCAGGGGCCACCCTCTTAATCACTGAGCTGTAGTGCTTCTTGTTAAGGGACTTAGGTAGTGAGTTTTAAGTGGTATTGGGGTGCAAATAAGATTGTAAAAGGTGGCAAGATTTCCAGCCAATTCATTTGATCACAAAATGGTAAGAATTAATCGAAAGTTTATTAAATAGGTGTTTGTAAAAAGAGAGAGAGAGAGAGAATCTCCAGTAGAGATTGCTTCTATTACGCATAAAACTGAAGTGACATAGGGAGTTCTTCTGTAAAAATTGGCAGCCGAAACTCCATAAACACACTGCATTCATTCAATATGTACTGGGTCCTTTGCACCTGGCTGGCACTATAGTAATGACGCACAGATGAGAAAAATGAGTCCTTCCGTGAGGAACACATGGTCTAGGAGGGGAGCAAAGGCTACCTAAGGGGGTTAATGACAACACAAATAGTGTGAAGAAGAATCATGGACACACAAAGGTGAAGGAGGCACCCCCCAAGACCCTTTCCTTAATAAAAAAAAAAGGAACAAGTTCCCTTAGAATTCTAGAGGGATCCTTCACGTGGGCTCCCATGAGTGTATTTTTCACTAAGTCCATAACAATTGAGAGCTGAGCCCTGCTGAGCCAACCTCTTCCAAGACAGAACCTTCCTCTGCTCAGTTGGCTTCAAGTAAACCTGGGTATTCTGCACTTCTATGGTCTCCCTCTCCCATCATCCAACCTCCGGCCCTCTCAATGCCTAGATTTCGAGAAAAATCAACGTATAAGGTCTAATCAGACAGTTCCTTCCAGAGACAGGGTCTCCACCATGCTATGGATTATTTCAATAAAACCCCGCCCATGGTCTGGACAAGGAACTCCAAGATAAAAATTCAAAGTCTCCTCAAAATGCTTGGTTTTATGAGAAGTTAAATCCACTGAGCTTGGGTTAACAATAGTCAACATCATTCCCAATCTCAAAGCTGGTTTTGTACAAAGGATGAAGAGAAAAAGAATTAATACATAAAAGACTTTTAAAAAGCTCAGCTTTAAAATGGCAAGAAGAAAATATGGGGGGAAAATGTCTTTTCATTTCATATTAAGAGACAAGGAGAAAACATTCAGCTTTGAAGAACAAAGGAATAAGAGCAGTACACAAAGTAAGCTTTAAAGATAAGTTTTATAATCTTATTAGTAGCAACTTTTTAGAACAAAATTTACAGATTATGGTATTTGTCTAACTCCTTGCTGCCCTAGGGAAAAAATACTTAATTGCCTAACTTTTACCTGAGTTCATGGCTATCTTGCCTTTTATTTTTTAAAGCACAGCTTATTTTAATTAATCAGATAAAAAGTTTATCTTTTTTGGATGACAGAAATATGATTTACACTCCTGACCTTCTTATTCCCCCTGGCAGGTACTCAGCATGCTGCCTTGCACATGTATTTACTTACGTGCAAAAAAGAAAAAAAGAAAAAAAGAAAAAAGAAAAACAAAAAAAAACCATTGGTTTATTCATCTTCCACAGACAGAACCAACTCCTACCGGAAATAATAAAATATTTGGGCACTGAACATGTCAGTGCTCTTAAATGTTCATATATTCAATTTGAGGAAAAGTTTATTTGACAAGTTTGGTCAAATGCCCAATAGAATGATGCAAAAAGTAAAGAGAGCTCTGGAAAAAGAAAAACCAGCATTGAAAGGTAATGAAAACTTGGAGACTAGGATCCAGATCTCAAAATAGCTCTGAGTGTATACTCACAAAGACTTAAAGAGTTTTGATAACCAGGTTAAACACAGTACTTTGAAAGTCCAAAGAGCTATAACATTCTAAGGCAGGGTTTCTTAGAGTATGGTCTGATACCTCTCCCCAGTCAACAGAACCGTGGACTGCTTAGTTAGTAAAGGTACAGATTCTGAGATCCCACCCTTATATTTTTAGGTGATTTGACAGTTTTTCAAACTGCAAAGGACACACAAGGCCCACTTTCTTTAGCATAAAGTTTAGGTTATTTTGATAAATGGATGAAAGTGACAAAACACAGCAGTCCGCAGGGAGAAATGGAGCCTTGAAGTGCTTGAAAAGCATACTGTCCCCTTTCTCAGGCAGGGCACAGACACTGCTCAGTGGCCCCAAAACCAGGTGCTTCTGTCTGAACCAGTCCTGCTACCCAGGCCACAGTCAACCATAAAGATTATCCAGAGAAATGACCTCTATCTATATCTGCTAGAGACTCACTGACTAACCAGATTCTCACTGCTGCTGGGGCTGGGGCTGGGGCTGGGGCAGGGGCAGGGGGAGCGGGGAAGAGGTAAAGGAGGGGGGTGGGGGGAGCAGGGAGGAGAGAAGCAGACAAACCCAAGTGGCCAAGAACTGGATGGGATCCACCCTAACTGCTACCACAGCCACGTCTGAAGTTTCCAGAACTGATGATGCTACATTTGGGGCCACCATTGTTCTGTGATGATATTGCAGTGGTTATATGATGGTAAGAATTAAACAAAATGAAACTTGTTAACTTAGTATGCATTGGAAAATGTCAACAAGAAGACAAAGAAAATCCTTGGCTTTCCCTTCATTGGTAATTACTAATAGATATGAAAGCTACAGTGCCTCCTAGGAGGCAAGTTTCTTGCCAACTGAAGTACAACGCTAATACAGGAGCACCTTCCCACGGTCCATTCTGAGAGTATACTGAACAGCAGGGATCTTTAATGTGATTTGAAAAGTCTGGACTTGTTTCTTCATTACCCACAAGTATCAGATCCCAGAATTCTTAGAAGTTTGCTTGATGCATTGATAAGCCATTTGCTTGATGCGTTGATAAGCCAAGGAGACCTAGTAGGGGTTTTGGTGAAGCCACATGCCCTAGAAATACGACAGCTAATTTTTGACTTGGAGAAGAAGAAAAGGAATGACTTCAAAAAGACATCAATCATTCCACCTCACAGATGCGCTGTGAGCCTGACATGCTCATACATATCATGCATCTTGAAGAGGGTAAGTGGTAAAAATATTGGTATTATTAGTGTTAATGCCTGCTCACATTTTTTCCAAGATTTTGTAGTAGGACATAAAGAAATTGGCAGCTCTGCTATTCCATGCAGCTTGCTGCCATGACATTGCTGCCTTAATGGAGTGCAGTGTACAGCCTGTTTTGTGAGTAAAACTCTCTTTGTTTATGCCACTGGTGGCAGCCTTTCTGGAACAGCTGAACACGTCCCTAACTGATACTACTTGCATTTACTCAATGCCATTAAAATATAGTCTCGCATTTTATTAGCACAAATAACATCAATAACATCACCCTTATTGAAGGTGAAATAATTAGCAATAAAATTGAACCTGATGACATTGGAGAAAAGATGCCAGAAAGGTTTCCTAAATGAAGTAGAGTCTTGGAGAATCCCAGAGTTCTGTGTCATAGGCATACCCCCACAGAGTAAACTGTGGGGCTCTGTTACAACATAACTTGAAGTTTAGGAGTATTGTTTCTCATCAGTCTTTGAAGAAGCTCAGGGTAGAGAAGAGTTTACTTAATCCCAGGGTGTAAAATGAAAGAGGGCTTTGGACCCACAAACTCCTACAATCAGTAAGTAGGCTGAAACAACCATAAGGCTGCAGACACAGGCTACCTTTCATGAGAAGGAAAGAATGACTTAGCTCCTAGCAGGAGCTAGAGCCACGGAAAATCGTTCCCAGGCCTTGAGACCCAGTGAAAGGACTGCCTACCTGTGCCAGCTGAACTTCAGAATTGCTATGGACCAGTGACTCATGAGAACCTCCTTCGTTCCTTTTCCAACAGCAGCATTTATTCTGGTTATCACGTGCCCGTGTTGGTTGTATGCTTAATTCATAGGTCTTCAGATTGAGAGAAAGTGTAGTCAAAAACCAGTGCACCCAAGGAGACTCATCCGCACCTGGACCTAATTTAGATAACAATATTCTGGACTTTGAGCTGATGTTATAAAGGGTTGGGGCTTTAAGAGGGAGGATTCTTGGGATGGGGTGAGGATATTTTGCATGCAGGATGTAAGTAAACAATTTGAGGCCAGCAGGCAGACTGTGGCAGTCTAAAATATGTTCATAAATTCTCTTTTAAGCCCTTCATAAGGTATACCTTCATTCCCTTTGCCTTAAGCATAGGTTGGGCTTAGAGAATGATTTTGAAAATAGGAGAAGGTGAAAGTGATGGTGAGTCAGAAACACTATAAAAAGTAGATATGGTAGTTCCAATGGTGTTGTGGTCGGGGGACAATCTAAGGAAGGGGCATCTGGCCTTTACAACCTAGAATTCTACACCTATCAAAATTATCAATTAAATTTGAGAACAGATTAAAGATATCTTGAGACATGCAAAGCCTCAGAACATTTGACTCTATTCATTCTTTATTAGGAAGTTATCTGAGGGTGGACTCCAGCAAAACAAGGAAAGAAGAAATAAAGAAAAAATATAATTAATAACAGCTAACATTCTCAGAGTGTTTATTTTTGTGCCAGGCACCGTTCCCAGTGCTTCTCACATATTATTACATTTAGCCATACAACAATCTTATAAAGTATATACAATTACTATTATTACCTTATAGATGAAGAAATAGACTTATAAAGAAGCCAAATAACTTATCCAAGGTCACACAGTTGGTAAAAGGTGGAAGTAAGAGTCAGGCAGTCTGGCTCAAAAGCCCAGGCTTTTAAATGCTCCCTACTTTCTCAGAGAGTCATATTACCATCAAACCATGGAAACAAACTGGGACAGTAGCAAAGGAAAACCCCAGGATGAAAGCTATGAAGCAGACCTACTGAGTTACCGGGCTAAACTGAGGCAGGAGGAGAGAAGGGTCCAGTAAGACAACTCTGAGGGAGAAACAAGATGATGTCATAAATGGCATGATTTGAAAATGCTGAAAGAGTATAAGAAAACAAATAAGTGCAATCAGAAAATTAAGGAGAACCAAAAAAATATCCATAAGATGGTCTTAGTCTGGATAAGCCAATGGAAATATGGTGTGGTTTAAAGCACTGATGGAGTACAAAGAAAAATAATCCATTTCACCTTGATGCCAGAGCTGTCCTCGTTCAAGAGGTCCAAGAATTCCAAGGAGTAGTAATTCTAAGATTTGCATACTATTTACATAATCACAATAATGTAAACCATTTATTGGTTTTCAAGTTTTAGAATCAACCTATGAACAATCTAAAGAGACTTGATTGCAGAGCAGAATACCAATGTTAACAACAATGACAGAAGTCCAAAGCTGATAGGAGAGAAAACGTGCAGAAAGGATAAGGAAGACATTTATCTTACAATGTAAGATGCGAAAAATGATAGAACAAGTAAGAAGTAAGAAGTCTCTAGTTTAAAATTACATCTTGTGGGGTGCCTAAGTGGCTCAGTTGGTTACGTATCCAACTGTTGATTTTGGCTCAGGTCATGATCTCATGGTTCATGAGATTAAGCTGAGCATCAGGTTCTGTGCTGACAGCATGGACTCTGCTTGGAATTCTCTCTCTCTCTCTCTCTCTCTCTCTCTCTCTCTCTCTCAAAATACATACATACATACATAAAATTATATCTTGTGATGGTTAATTTCATGTTTCAACTTGACTAAGCCACAGGGTGCCCAGATATTTGGTTAAACATTATTTCTAGTGAGTCTGTGCTGACATTTCTGGGTACAATTAACATCTGAGTCAGTAGACTAAGCAAAACAGATTGTCCTCCAAAACACTGGGGGGCCTCATCTAATCTATTGAAGACCTGAATAGAACAAAAGGCAGCATAAGACAGAATCCACTCTCTCTATCTGTCTTCAAGTTGGGATATTCGTTGTCCCCTGCCTTCAGACTCAGACTTGGAATAGAACATACATCATAAGCTCTCCTGATTCTTAGACTTTTGGACTCTGCCTGGAACTAAACCACTGGGTCTCCTGGATCTGCCCTTCTCAGCCTCCATAATCCTGTAAACCAATTCCTATTGATACTGAGTCTCTGGAGAACCCTAACTAATACACATATGTAACCTCATCCATTATGTCTTTTTGCCCTCAGATCCAGTTCCTGGACTTCTCTTACAGACTGTGTTTCCTGGGTTCCTTGCCAATTGGCTTCCAGAGTGGTTTCACCAATGGAGGCTTGACTGGAGAAAGGGAGGAAGGTATAAGCTCAGATATTTTTCTCTCTCCCACTCCATTTTCTAGCAGTGATTTTATCTCCTCAGAGATTCTAGCTCCTTTCCCAGCAGCCTCTTCTTCCATGTTCTCAGTTCCTGCTAGGCATGGTTCTGAGTTTCTCCAGCCCTGGGGGTGGAAACAGCTTTCTGATGATACTAATTCCTGATTGCTTCACCATCCTCTGTGTGGCTTCTGGGATGTCCCATCATGTGTGTAACTGTTTAAAATACCTATAGTGACTCATTGGCTGGCTGGACCTGACTAAAACAGTATAAAGACAGGAATTCAGTAATATATCAGAAGGTAAGGAGAGAGAAGACAGGTGGCTTAAATGACCTATACGTTATCTTCACTTAGGAAGTTAGTAGACGGTGCTTAAAATTGATAAATCAATAAGAAGCAGTATAGTATATTATTTATATTTATAAAGACAAACAACAAAAGAATGAAAACCTGGAACAGTTAAAAGTGTTGCCTCAAATAATGGAGACAGTAAAGAGACCTGTGGTTGCCAGGGACTCAGGGGGGAAGAGAGAGATGAATAATAGATGAAGCACAGGGAATTTTTACAGCAGTGAAACTATCTTGTAAGACAGTGAAATGCTTAGAATCATGACATCGTGCATTTGTCAAAACTCACAAAACTGCACAACACACTGAATGCTAAGATAAACTTTGGACTTTAGTTAATAATAGTCTTCATATTGGCTCATCAGTTGTAACAAATGCACTGCTCTACTGTGAGATGTTTACAATAGGGGAAACTATGTGTTGGGGGTGGGGAGGGGGGGGCAGGAGGGAGAACAGGGGAACTCTCTGTACTTTCCAGTCCTTTTTTCTGTAAACCTAAAACTGCTTTAAAAAATAAACTCCCTTAATGAAAGGAAGGAAGGAAGGGAGGAGGGGGAGGAGGGAGGGAAAGAGGGAGGAAGGGAGCTGTCTAAAAGCCATGGAGGAAACTTATATGTGTATGACTACGTGAAGGAAGCCAATCAGAAAAAGCCATATGCTTTATGATTCCAACTATAATGACATTTGAAAAAAACAAAACTACGGAGATAGTAAAAAGACCAGTGGTTGTCAGGGTTTAGGGGGAGAGAGGAAGTGGTGATAGGTGGAGCACAGGGCATTTTTAGGGTGGTGTAACTATTCTGTATGATATCGTGATGGGAGATACATGCCGTTATGTATTTGTCAAAACATGTGAAACTATACAACACAAAGAGTAAACCCTAATGTTAGTTAATGATAATGTGTCAACCAATAGTGGCTTATTCATCAGTGATAATAAATGTACCCACATTAATGCAAGGTAGTAATATCTATAGAAACCGGTGGGGGTGGGGAAGCTCTGTATTTTCTGTGCAATTTATCTCTAAACCTAAAACCGTCCTTAAAAAAATAGTCTGTTTTAAAAAACCCTGACTTAAAAAAAAAAAAAAGTGTTGCCTCTAGGGGAGAGGTGTTTGTGGGTAGAAGAGAGCCTTTTGTTTTTTATTGCAAGTCGTTATCTGCAATTTAGATGTTGTGGGTTTTTTTTTTTTTAACCATTTGTATACAATACTTGGAGTGAAATTTTTCTATTAAAAAAAAAATCTGTTCACCTGCCAGAATAGCTAAAATGAAAAAGACCAAAAATAGCAAGTGTTGCCAAGCCTGTGAAGTACTCAGAACTCGCAGGCACTACTATAGAAAAAAGTTCACGCAAATTGGTATAACCACTTTGGAAAAGTGTTTGGAGGTATCTTACCAAAGCTGATCATTTGGATGACATGTGACCCAGCAAATTCACTCCTAGATAAACACTATTTTCAAAAATGTCCACCACAGGACATGTCCTAAAATGTTCACAGAAGTTTTATTCATAATTGCCCTAGGCTAGAATCTACCTGAATGCTCATCAAGAGTTGCAGAAACATTGTAAACTATTCACACAATGGAATTCTATACACCAATGAAAATAAAGGATTTATAACTACATACAATAACATGAATATCACAAACATAATTTTGAGTGAAAGAAGCAAGGTATACGGCACATAATTCCATTTCTATAAAGTCTAAAAACAGGCAAAAGTTATTTATGCTGTAAGAAGTCAGAATAATTGCTATCCTGAAGGGGAGATAGACAGTGGCTAAAAGAGGCATATGGGGTCCTCTGGGGTACTGGTAATTTTTTTAATGAGTACTGATTCCACAAGTATATTGAATTTATGCAATTTCATCAAGCTGTGCTCATAATACTTTTAATAAATATATGTCCTTTAAATGTATGCTATGCTTCAATAATCTTACTTAATCTGAGTGCAGACCTCTAAATCATACCCTTTTCCCTCTACTTATCCACTAAACATTTAAAGAATACATACTTGAAAAAATCCTAGAAGAGAGAAATGTATATACATTTTACATAGTTAATTTCAGTACTTGGAAGAATCTCAAAGTTAACATTTCTATGAATACCTTCAAAAGCAAGCAAAGTTCAGTTTTGAGACCACTAGAATATTTACTAAAACTTGCTTGGGAGCCATACTGTCTTGTGTTGTTATGAGCACTGCTTTCCAGTTGGGCTCTGGATATGTTCATGTAATAAATTACAGTTTAGGGTGACTTTTACCAAGACAAGTGAGTGCTGACAGTGAGAAGTCATTGCTCTTGCGGAATCTGCAATCAGGCTCAGTTTTGAGCTTCTTACCACTGGATAACTTCCATCTAGGGAAATTCTTTTTGTGTTAATTTCAGCTACTGCAACTTTGGCTTGCTCACCAAATTAGAATAGATTGTTATTCCTTGTGGGGGGCGGGGGAGGGGTGGTATCAGAGCTAAATTACAGGCATTAGACCCAAAATCCAAAGATGAGTGTGTCAATGCTTCAAATGTGAGGATATCTTCTTTTGGTAATAACTTTCTGCTATTTCAAATCTAACTACTGCACTCATTTGTTTCAACACAGGAAGTACAAAGCTCACACAAATTGCTTCTAATTTAGTTTTGTACATGTAAATTCACATGGCTTTGAAGCAAACCTTACTGAGCTTACTTGAAGTGATAACTTAGTGTTGAAATTTGGCAAGTTCTTGATCAGTAACTTTTATTACTTTTATATATTCTCAGGTAGTTTAATATCCCTAACAGCGTATTTTAAATATCTTTCAGAGAAATGTAAAAAGACCCCAAATTTCTAAGGAAGTCTAGAAAACCTCCAACAGTGAAAACTACCTAATAAATCAACTTAATCTAACCTCCTGCTGTCTGTCTTCAATTTAATTCACCCACAAATTACCTTCTCATCATTTGTCTTTTGCCTTTCCCAGACCACACTCTATTTTCAGGATGCCAAACTCCCAAGGACCACTCAGCATATACACTTATTCTCAGTACATATGCCTCCAATTAATAGCATTTATTAAGCATTTCCTATGTGTTCACCCATTAACGCCCTTTTTAATCCTTTCAATAGCCCAATAGTTTCTTTTACTAACCGCATTTGATTCTTGAGGAAGCTAAAGCACAAAGTTTCTGTAACTTACCTAAAGTTCGGATGGTTGCAAGTGGCAAAGCTTTAATGCCATCCCAGGCAATGTGATCCACAGCTATTACACTGCTGCCTCCAATTATTGATAGGAACTCAGATACGAAGACATATTCAGGCCACATAATACTATGAATCCTGACCTTCCTAGCACTGCACTTCTACCCTCTAGACTGTAATGAAAATTCGGGCTTTACTTCTGTAGAACAGCCTTTACTGCTGCTACTCATATAGAGCACGCTTACTTTCTTTTACAATATAAAAAAACGTGAGCGTGAGACCTTGTATCACCACCCCAAGAGGGTTGGGGTCAGGAGTCAAAGTGAATTCTGATGCATTTTTAAAGTCTTTATTAAGCTGGCAAACTGGGTAATGGTTTGGGCTTGGGCATGAAGCACTGTCTCAGAGATTCACTAGATCATCAGAGTTGATACTGATATACTGTTGACTCCCCAAATAGCATAAAACACATATCTCAAGACTTCCAGGATTCTGAAGTTCACAAAAGAAGTCAAAACTTCTCACATCGCCTTCCAATTCACATGCAAACATAAAATCCCATTTCAAAAACTCCCCAACATCATTAGAAAAGCCAGACACTGTATATTCTCTAAAATTTATTTACAGTTAATAAATTAAAAAGAAAAGTACAACCAGATTGTAAATCTTAATCATATGCGCACATCAAACTGTCCAAGAAAACAATTCAGTTCCATTACAAACAATTGCCTTCTAATGCACTTAAGACATAACAGTCTTATCAAAAAATATTTTAAACACAGCAATAAAGTAAATATTATGTATATATGTCCATTAAAAACACCAATTTAAAGAGTGCTGTGGCAATCCTTGAAACAACAAAAAAATTTTGAGTTCAAAATTGCTCACGTTTTTTTGTATCCAAATATTTTTAATGCATTTTTATTGAATAGTTTTCAGGAAGATAGTACTATTGCTTGCACACAGCAAATCAATACGTGTCAGCCGCCAGCTTAAATTACACTTGTCCAATCGGGTACTCAAACTTGGACAAAATAAATACACACCACCACAGCGACACTTTGCACTAACAACAATGAAGTTTGCCCTCAACAATCATAACATTACTGAGTTCCGTAAGGAAAAATAAGTTGCTGGTTGACAAGTTGAAGGGGGATAAAAATGACATCAGGAATTCAAAAGGTTATTTCAGGTGCCGGTCACCACATTTAGGCACTCAAGCATAGCAAGGTGATAAACTTCCTCCTTAACTTCCCCCTTTACTTGTGCCATATGAGATATAAAGGTAAGAGAATGAATAAAGATTATGGGATTTCTTTCAAAAAACTATGTACAAGCTAAGCACAGACTCACTTTAGAAGACAGTAAATGAATGCCTCATCAAAAAGGCCACCGTGCCAAGTTCCTTTTCACATTCTGCCCAAAAGTATCCATAAAATACTTTCATTTTCCTATTAATATACGAATCAACTATATTAGTTGTTTCTTCACATTGTATAAGTTGTAAAACAACCAACTTCAGCAAGGTTTTGCTAAAGACAACTTGGCAAAAATAAAGATTTTTTTACATCTTGTTTTGCAAACTAGAAACGGCAAGATTTTTTAAGAGACCAGGTAAATAACATTAAATTTAGGATGGGCAATCAGATCCAAACTGAAATCAGATAGCCCGGATAACCCAAAGCATTAACGCAAGTTCAAGTGCACTAAAGTAACAAGGCATAGGAAGAAAAAAAAATAAGATTCTCAGTTAAGTTTAAATAAACGCGTGGTGTCAATGGTTATGTTTCAATTTTGTGCTGAGCAAAGTTATCCTCCCAGCTACATCTAATTTCAAAATCCTCTGGGAAGCTATCTAGATAAGCTATATGTTGAAATTACATTCTAATATGGCCATTGGATTTATTTTTTAATTAATATAAAATTATATACAATAGTGAAGTGGTACAAATATGTATTTTTTCCTCAGGTGCTAATTAGCTAAAAAAGGTAATGGGGGGGGGGGGGAGAAAACCCTATGTATTTGAAATACAATTGGCAATGGAAGCTAATAACCAAAAGAATATATATAAGCTTCCTATCACACAAATATAATTTAACACTCTCCATCTTCTAAGTAATTATTCACTTTTATTTACTCATGTGACAGTATTTGTAGCAACACATTATCATTGAGTAGTGAATAAAAGAATATGAGGCTTACTGGGTAACTGGCATAAAGTCATATATATATAGATATATCTTTTTTTTCCTTTTTTTCTTTTTTACAAAACAAGAACACTGAAATTAAAGTCACAAAACTCCTACTATGAACTATTAAACTTGAAAAATTCATTTCAGAAAGCTATGCCATTTGAATTCTAAAAACACAAGAGTCAAAATTGCAACTCTCATTATTCCCCTAAGAAGCTGCCAAGCAGAGAGAAACCTTAATATTGAAGATTTCATAGGTCATGTTCCAGCCTGGTATGGATGGTTCCATGGCAGAATACTCAAATTTGAAATAATAGTGGTACAAAATCACTACTTGACCCTTTAGATATTGCAGTAAAATCTGGCTGCGGCACCACTGGCTAAAAACCATTAAGTCTTGCTGCCACCAATGACCGAAGGCACTTGGATAATCAAGAATTCCACACTGGGCCATAGGATATAAACACTATTATAAAAGTGTAAAAGAAGGGTCAGTACTCTTGTGGCTCGCCTGTTTGATTCCTGTGGTCTTCGGCTGTCAAACAAAAGACCAATAACTGCAAACATACTTATGAATGGCAACGAGATAATAAAGGAAACTCGTGAAGCAAAACAGTTAACTAATTGTCATGATGTTTATAAGAGTGACTGATAGTAATCTGGACATTTCTGTTACCCAACAACAACAAAAACAAGGGAGGAAAACCTATTTTGCCCAAAGTTAACTTCAACCAGTTATCTGATACCAAGAAATGCCTCCACCCCTCTAGATCATTAATACTTCTGAGAATTCCAATGGGTATTCTGTTTGGCATTTTGGTCACCGCGCATACGCATACTCATTTTTCCTACGCGATTTCCATTTTAAAATAAATTATCCTTGAAATATTCCCAGATCTGTATGTTAGACTAGTACAAGGAGGCCAAATCATTTCCAATCGGATTCCATCCATCTCTTTAACCAACACCAGTTCTTTGTAATTCACTCATTCTTTTTTATCACAAGCCATGTGGTTTCAATGCACTTTAATTTTATTCACTTAAAAAGAATTTTCACAAGTCAACTTTTCCTAAACAAAACTTCATGAGTTTCTGCCATTTCCTTTAAGAGCTCAGTAAATATAAACATTAAATTTCAATATAAAATCTTTAGAAACACCTTAAAAATGTTTAAACAGTTGAACTTTGCATCTCTTTGTTTGTAATCACTGAGCCCATGAAATTCAAAGCCATACAAATCCCTACATTATTAACAGTCATACGCTTGAATTTCTTAGAAAATATCCTTGGTCAAAGCTTTGGAATCCAGTTAAAATTCGGAAACGAGTGGGATTCAGAATACCCTGAGCACAAACTAGTGCAACACCTTTCAACACATATTCGATCTTTCGTCCAGAACGAGGGGTGGCAGTCAAAAAAGAAAAAGTGGGGCGGGGGAAGCGGGGAGGTGGATGAACAGCAAGTAAATTCTAGCTTTATTACACAAGCACGAAACCAAATTCCTTTGGAAAAAAGAATGACTTCTTCGGAGGGCTTCCAGACCAGTGAGGTAGAGTCCAAAAGGGAGAAAACGGATCTGCCCCTATAGTCCTGGAGACGTCTCAATCTGGGGTTAGGAAGAAAGGGAGCCACCCTTGCGGGTCCAGCTGTCTCCTCCCTCCGCAGACCCGGTACTGGGAGGCAGCAGAGGGCACACCTGCCCCGGAGTCCCAGACGGCGGCGCCGCATCCCGGGGGCGCGGGCCGGGACCATCCGGTGCTTCTTCGCCCGTAAAGTGCACTAGGGAACGCGGTCCCGGCCGGCTCTGTAAACACTCGACTGTCACTTGTTCATCCCTCCAGGCGGAAGCCGTCCCGGGGCGGAGGGGGCCGAGTCTCGCGGAGGGGGCCGAGCCTCACGCCCGGGGCACCGGGAAGCGGCGGAGCCTCACCACGGGTTCCAGGTTCACTCGCAGGACTTGGCGCGCCCGGCGCCGCGCCGCCGCCAGGCTGCGCTCGCCCCACACGTCGCCGCCGACGCGGATGGTGGGGAAGGTGGTCAGCGTCGGGGTGGCCGCCCTCCAGATCTCCTCCAGGGTGCGGCCCCCGAAGCAGGGCCCGGGGGCCGCGGGCTTGGGGGAGCGGCTGTCCTCGGGT
>NW_024412391.1:83136682-83145856 GCF_014898765.1 Herpailurus yagouaroundi
CTCGTCGCCGCCGCCGCCGCCGCCCCCGCCCGCGTCCAGGTCCGCGGCGGCGGCCGCTGCTGGCGCCTCCGGGCCGGCGCGTCTCTCGCTACTTTTCTCGCCTCGGCCGCCGCCCCTCCCCCTCCGAGGGCGGAAGACGCGGGTGAATATCCTGCCGCCCGGTACAAGATGGCGGCCGGCGCCCACCCCTGGGCTTTGTCATTGGACGGCGCCTCGCCCCCTGGTTTCTTTCTTCTCCTCTCTAGCCTCCTTTCGCCCTCTGCCTTTCTTTAAATGCGCCCGCCTCAGGCCCCTCCCACCACAGCCCCGACTCCACCCATTGGGTGCTCTCAGAAGAGGGGCGGGGACTAATGGGGGAGAGGCCAGTTCCTGGAAGATGGTGCTGGGGTGGGTGATGGTGGTGGCCCTTGAACGCCAGTCAACAGTTGGGTGGGTATATGGAGAGGCTGCCATGTCTACGGTAAGGGGTGGACTTCATATCCACCTTGGGGAGGGACCCTTTCAGAGTGAGTGGGTGCATTTGTGGATTGAGCTGGGAGATCTAGCAGTCTGCATAACAAAGGGAGACCTGCCCAAAGGCTGCCCCTCCTATCATAGCAAGAGGATTGGGGGGTAAGTCTAGAGGGAATGGACCTTTCAGGCATCCCTTCTAAACCTTCAAAGATCTCTTTTGGCACCTTCATCCAACTCTTCCCTCTTTTGGCCCCAATCCATTTCAACCAACCACTAATAATCCAGAAGCACTCAGGTAATATGGGCAGCATTGGTGGGACTATCTCCTTTTAGACAATGGAACCATCTTCATATTTAAGAGATACTCTGCTTATCAGGAAAGCAAAGGCTATTAAACCTATAAAACAATACTCTTTGCTCCAGTTGATCAAAGATCAATTGCAACAAAGCCATTCTCCTTAATGAAAGTCTCTGTGTCTTTAAATAGTAGTCTTTCTAAATGAGTACACTTCACTTTTCATTTAGCTTCAATATGTGCCTTTGCAGCACCATCTTTATCACTTAGAATGTGGCATCACAATCAAAGAGGTTCCTTTGATAGCAACACATTGTTAAGAACACATTCCCTCCTGTATTTGAGGGGAGGACTATAAATGTTTATAGAGTAGTGGTCATTTGCTAATCGTTTTTTCTAGCCTACTTGGCACTCTAGTGGGCCACTCAATGTTTGCTCAGTAAATCAATAAAATACTGCTAATTATTTGCAATGAACTGAGAAAGAACGATATAGTGAAATCGCTTAGAACAAGACAATTTTATATTTTACATTTATAATGCAATTTTCTCTCAACTCCCTTAAATTTTTAAGGCTAAAAAAAATCTCTTAATACTTAGAACTTTAAGGTATGCATGCAAATTTTACCCTTCAGTGAGCATCTTATTTTGCAGTAGAAAACTGATAAAGCACAGAAGTTTTGTGATTTGCATACAGTTGCTAATGGTTCCCTCCAATATTTGAGCTGAAAGATACCAAGTTCAATCTCCTTATTTCACAGATGAGGAAATCTGGACCCACAGAGGTTCAGTCATACAACTTGTTGACAGCAATAACGGGACAATATAGTTTAGGTTATTGGGTTCCTAACCTAGTGATCTTTACATTTCACTGGAGGCTTTTCAAATGCTGCCGTCCAGACTCAGAGGTTCAATAGAAAATGCTAAATGCATGAGTGAAGTGACAAGGGTCAGAGCTGTACCCCTATTTCTACTTCCACTCTACCCAGAATTGAGTTTTTATCAGTCTTATATTGGACTTAACAGATATTTTGTCTGAACCAGATAATACTTTGCTCAGTTTCAATAAAAACTAAACCAACCAAAACTATTCTGAAAGCTGTTTCTCTAACACCAGAATGCCTTCTCCACACAATGGGTTTATGGCAAAAACAGAACTTCCTATATGGAGACCAGTTCTCTACCTACCAAAATCATGGCAACTTTCTGAAGAGAAAATCATTTTCCTAGAAAAGCACATCTGATTGCAGATCAAGATTAAGGAGCCAGTTCCCAACTTCCTAAGTCCTTATAAAGAAATGATCTTAAAACTTTTTACATCACAATTGTTCTCTTGGTAATTCTGGGAACACATAGTAATGTGAAATTTGAATAACTTCCATTGGAATGCCCCTGCAGACTGACAGAAAATTGTACAGAGTGAGCCAGCTGAATGATAAGGGGACTTCATAATAAAAGAAGAAGGTAAAAATAAGGATTTATGTACTCCTGGCTTCTCATCTTGTTATTCCCTTCCTTACAAGTTAACATAAGTACTTTTAGGGTCTTTTGCCAAATAAATACATAACAGGCATCCCTACAAACTTATAGAGTTGATTTTGATTAAGAGGATGAATCTCTTTTTGACATAATTTTGACTTTAAGAAAACATAACATCTCAACAAATTGCATAGTATTAAACAGTTCTTTTTTAATATACACTCATTTAATTTACTTAAAATGAAACTTTTTATGAAATATTTTTAGGAACTAGCATCATGTTAAATAGTTTAAAAAACCACATACTTTTAAATTTGATATTATTTGCTCTATTCTTCTGTTTTCTTTTTTTCTTTTTATATTTCTTCTTGACCTCTACATTTTGATTAACTCAAATCCTTATCCATTCTCTATAAGTAAGTAAAGTTTACTCATAAAGATAACAATACATTCCTTCTAATTCCTGGGACTGTCCTGAGACATTATAAAGTTTATGGAAAGTTGTCAAATTAAATTTTTGTTCTTAAGGAATGACTGTCTGAAATCCTGAGTTTATTCCATTACCTCTCAAGGGGAATGATGCTCCCTATAACAGAATACTAAATGGTGGGTGGATAAAGAGAATAAACAGAAAAAAAAACAAAAAACTAGCTGTAGCTGTACATTTTCTGAATATATGTTACACAGTTAAAAAATAAATCCAAGCAGAATAAAGTGATTGGAGAAAACTAAAAGACATCACCTAGCTACCTAGACCTCTCCTTTAAGATTCCATACCTATAAAATAGTTTGCTTATTGAAAAGTGGCCAAAAAATAAAAAGTATATGTAAGAGTACATAGTTAACTAATCTATGATAAAGGAGGCAAGAATGTATTATAATAAGGAAAAGGCAGTCTCTTCAAGATATGGTGTGGGAAAACTGGACCACTTTTTTACTATACCGTATACAAAAATAAATTCAGAATGAGTTAAATACCTAAATGTGAGACCTGAAACCATAAAACTCCTACAAGAAAACATAGGAGCACCTGGGTGGCTCAGTCAGTTGACTGTCCAACTCTGGCTCAGGTCATGATCTCATGGGTTGTGGGTTCGAGCCCTGCATTGGGCTCTGTGCTGACAGCTTAGAGTCTGGAGCCTGCTTCAGATTCTGTGTCTTCCTCTCTCTGCCCCTCCCCTGCTCGCATGCTCTTTCTCTCTCTCTCTCTCTTTCTCTCTCTCAAAAATAAATAAACATTTAAAAAATTGTAAGCTATTTTTTAAGAGTATATATAAGTAGTTGCAAGCATCAGTTTTGGAATCAAATAGATCTTTATTTAAAAAAAGAAAACTTCAGGAAAAAAAATATCCTCAGACATGGTTTTTAACTTTTCCAAGCCTTACTCTCCTTATCAATAAAATGTACATAATCTCTAATTTAATTTACTGTTTTGAGGATTGGATGAGAGAACATTTATAAAACATTTACTATAGTGCCTGGTTCACCGTAAGTATCCAATAAATAATAGCCATCCTTAGTTTTCTTGTCTAATCATGAGGATTTTATTTGACTTAACAAACATATTTCAAACCCTGTATTTCAGTGGGAGTCTAGAGATTTTTTTTAACAAGTAATAAGTTGTTGAGGGGTAAGTAAAATGCCAGTGCTAGAAGGAAGTTTAGATATCATCTAATGAGCCCAACACTCTTAATCCAGATGAGAATACTGAGATTGCAGTAAATCTGCTCAAGTTCACATGGCTGGATAGTGGAAGACTATGAACCAGAATGTAGGTTTTTGTTGGTCCAGAGATGTTTCAAACATTCTTGTATTTAGTCTGAAGAGATAGCATTAATTTTTAGTTTGAATGAAATTAAATAGAGCATGATTCATCAAAAAAAAATTTTCAGCCTTCTCATTAGAGCCATTCTAAAGTAATTTAGATTTTTCTACAAGTTATTTCAAAGCTCTGTTATGCTCTAATTAATACTGCTAATGTGAAATACACAAAGACCTTATAAACTGAGAGACTAGGACTTCCACTTCCAGGAGGATGAAATACACTTATTTTCCCTATTCCTCCTGCTACTTACAACTTTAAACTCTGGACATAAAATGAACATTAGAAGACTGAAAAATGGAGAGGAGAAAGCAAACAGGCTAGGGACCTCAGAGCCCAAAGAACAACACAGCAATGAGTTCCCTGGGTTTTCATTTCTTCTCTTTTCTACACACATCTCAGACTGATTGCTGGAGAAGCCAATGACCCAGAAATGCCAACAGATGTAGATACAAAAAGCCCCAACAGAATCTTGTTCTTTCTAACTATAGGATCAGGAAAGAAGTAACCTAGCAAGACTAAAAACTTTTAGAAAATAATAATCTACTATAGCAAAACACCACCCAAAGAAACCTGTGGCTTTTACCCTCCCCAGGCTGTAACACGGCACCCACTACTCATGCTGGATGGTGTCAGAGAAGGCTAAATACTGCCCATCCCTGATGGGCAGTAAAGAGGCAATTCTTTCCCATAGTGTCAGTGGAGACAATTTGGGGAGCAGTAACAATACACTCTACCCCTTACCAGCCAGGGATCTATCAGCAAAGGTCTGGTGGGGTGCTAGCATGCCCACCTCAATGCAGTAGTAATGAGAAGCCTCTTTCCCCGACTTAGGTGTCAGTGGAGCCAGAGTGGGAAACCTGGACTCCTACCTTGCAGTATTGTGGCAGCATCCCTCCCATTCCCTGTTGGTACAGTGTTGGAGAAAATCTGCTAAAACAGTGTAAATAATATCCACAGTCTCCTAACACAATATCCAAAATGTCCAGGTTTCTATTAAAATCATTTATCATACCAAGACCCAGGAAGATCTCAAATGGAATGTAAAAAGACAATCAATAGATGCCAACACTGAGATGAGAAAGATGTTAGAATTATATAACAAGATTTTTAAATAGTCATCATAAGGACTTTAATAAGCAATTATGAGCATTCTTGAAAGAAGCAAAAATAAATAAATAAATAAATAAATAAATAAATAAATAAATAACTGCTGTAAAGAAATAAAACATCATAGCAAAAAACAGGAAATATAAAGAAAAAACAAATGGAAATTTTAGAACTTAAAAATGTAATAATTGAAATAAAGAGCTTAGCAAATGGTCTGGTCTCAACAGCAGAATGGAGAAGACAGAGGAAAAAATTGGCGAACTTAAAGATAGACCAATAAATATTACCCAATACGAACAACAGAGAGAAAACAGACTGATAAACCAAACAGGACAGAACCTCTGTGTCATCAGAGGCCTAGAAAGAGAGGATAAAGAAGGTGGGGCTAAAAAGCATGTGAAATAATGGCTGAAAATGTTCCAAATTTGGCAAAAGACACAAACCTACAGATTCAAGAAGTTGAACAAACCTAAACAATATAAATCCAAAGAATCCACATCAAGACACATCACTGTCAAACTTCTGAAAGACAAAGACAATGAAAACCATCTTGAATATAGTCAGATAAAAATGACACCTTAACTGTAAAAGGAGAAACCATTTGAATGACCAGATTTCTCATCAGAAACCATGGAGACCAGAAGGAAGTGGCTCAACATTTTTCAAGTGATGAAAGAAAAGAACTGCCAATCCAGATTCCTATGCCCAGTGAAAATATCCTTCTACAATAAATACAAAGGCAAGACATCCTCACATGAAGCATAACAAAGGGACGTTTTTGCTAGCAGATCTATTCTACAGTAATGGCTAAAGGAAATTCTCTAACAGAAGAGAACCAATAAAGAAGGAACCTTGGAACAACAGGAAGAATAAAAAACTACAATAAGCAAAAATATGTGTAAATATGATAGACTTTCCTTTTCCTATTGAGTTTCCTAAATTATGTTGGATGGTTGTCATGGACTGAATGTGCTCCTCATAAGTTGAAGCCCTAATCCCCAAGGTGGCCCACCCCCCACCCAGGGTCTCTGAGCAGGTAATAAAGGTTAAAAAAGGGTGAGGTCCTATTCCTGTAGGGCTGGTATCCTTATAAGAGGAAGCGAAACCAGAGCTCTCTTTCTCTCTACCATGTGAGGACACAGAAAAAGGTTCTCAGTAAATCAGGAAAAGGCTCTCACTAGGGACTGGATCAGATGGGATCTTGATTTTGGACTTCTCAGGCTCCAGAACTGTGAGAAAATAAATTTCTGTTGTTGAAGCCACTCTGCTGTTAGTATTGTGTTATGGCAGGCTGAGCAGACTCATACAATGGTTGAAGTAAAAATTATAACATTTTTAAATGTGGTTCTAAATGTATGTAAAGGAAATATTTAAAACAAATATATTAGAAACAGGGAGGATAAAGAGACATAAAGGGAGGTTAGGTTTCTATACTTCACTGGAACTGATGAAATGACCCCAGTAGAGTGGAATAAGTTATATATGTATGGCATCATACCTAGAGAAGCCACTAAAAATTGATAGAAAAAGATCTGCTCAAAAACATAGATAAGTTGTGATCACTGCAGCAGCACATATACTAAAATTGGAATGATAGAGGGAAGATTAAGAATGTACAATGGGACCAATTTCTTGCATTATACACAGAAATAAACTCAAAATGGGTTAAAAACATAAATTTGAGGCCTAAAACCACAAAACTCCTAGAAGAAAACACAGGCAGTAATCTCTTTGACATTAGCCATAGAAACACTTTTCTAGATATGTGTCCTCAGGCAAGGGAAATACAAGCAAGATTAAACTATTGGGACTACACCAAAATAAAAAGCTTTTGTTTTTGCCCAGCAAAGGAAACCATCAACAGAACAAAAACACAACCCACCAAATGGGAAAAATATTTACAAAGCATATAAAGGGTTAATATCTAAAATATACAAAGGATGTACACAACTCAATACCAAAAAGAAATCTAATTTAAAAATGCACAGAAGCCATGAATAGATAATTTTCCAAAGAAGACATACAATGGCCAGGAGACACATAAAATGAGATATTACCTCATACCTGTCAGAATGTCTAGTGTCAAAAAGACAAGAAACAAGTGTTGGTGAAGATGTTGGGGGAAAAAAACGAACCCTTGTGCACTGTTGGTGGGACTGAAAACTAGTGCAATCACTGTGAAAGACAATATATAGGTTCCTCAAAAAAATGGAAAATAGAAGTATCATACAATCCAGTAATTCCCCTACTAGGTATTTACCCAAAGAAAATAAAACATTAATTTGAAAAGATATATGCACCCTATGTTTATTTCAGCATTATATACAATAGCCAAGATATGGAAGGAACACAAGTATCTACCTATAGATGAATGGATAAAGAAATGGTATTTATATTATATTATATTATATTATATTATATTACATTTATCATATTATAATTATTATTTTATTATATATTGTATATAATATACTTTTCAAAGATATATATTATATATAATATATACCATTTCTTTATCCTTTCATCTATACATACACAATGGAATATTACTCAGCCATAAAAAAAGAATGAGATCTTGCTTTTTGCAACATGGATGGATCTAGAAGGTGTAATGCTAACTGAAATAGGTCAGACAGAGAGAGACAAATGCCATATGATTTCATTCATATGTGGACACTTGAAAAAAACAAAGCAAACAAACAGAAAAAAGAGATAAACAAAAAACTTAGGCTCTCAAATATAGAGAGCTGGTGGTTGCCAAAAGGAAGGCGGGTGGGGGAAAAGTAAAATAGGTGAAGGGGAGTAAGAGTACACTTATGCTGAATGAACACTAACATACAGAATTGTTGAATCGTTATATTGTACAACTGAAACTGATATAACACTGCATGTTCATTATACTTTAATTAAAAAATAAATAAATTTTTTAAATTATAGATGAATCAAAATAGAATTCTAAAAAAATGTTTAAAGAAGCCAGAGGAAGGCAAGAAAGGCAAATAAAGAAATGAGAAATAGACAATAGGCAGAAATCAAAATAAGAAGTTAAATCTACAACATAACATTGTATATTAACATTTATTGATGAATGATTGATCAAACCAGAAATTGTCCAAATGGAAAATGGACCAAGAAACTGGTCAGACTTGAAAATAGCCAGGCCTGAAATTAACCAAAATTCTTTGTTCCTCGGGTCTAGTAAAAAGATTTCTCTTATGCTTAAAGTCTACTTTCAATTTCTTTTTTACCCATTGTCAGTCTTCTAGAGCTTCATAGAACCAATCTGAAAAGTAAATTTTAGATTATCAAAACTTCAAATTAAGCAACTTCTTCATACTGTTAACTCAAATTTAAAGTCAAATAAAAATCTTAAATCTTTGTCCCACATGAACTTCTCCAAAATTATGTATGCTTTGTACTGTACTGGGAAGACTTTTACACTTATCCTTATTAAATTTCATTTTGTTAGTTTCACTCTAATATTCCTGATTGTGACACTTTGGGATCTGGATTCTGTTATGTCCAATTTTGATTAATCCTTTCAAAAAATTAAACAAGCGTCCTTCCACCTTAACAAAGTCATCAATTAGCACAGCTCAATGAGAAAAGCCTATGTCATATAAAAATGACATTTTTATATAGAAAAATTATATTTTTACATATAAAATATAAAATTTAAAAATTTTTATAAAATTTTTATAAAATTTTTACATATAAAATGTTTACATGTAAAAATAATCAGTGAGTTAGGGACTATTAGTAACAGATTGGAAAAATATTAACATTTAGAATCATAAATGTGGAAAAAGAGAACTGAGTATTAAAATGAATACTAGGCGAGGGATGCCTGGATGGCTCAGTCAGTTGGGTGTCTGACTCGATTCTTAATTTCAACTCAGATCATGACCCCAGGGTTGTGGGATTAAGCCCCATGTCAGTTAAAATCTCGGCATAGAGCCTGCTTAAGATTCTCTCTCTCTCTCTCTCTCTCTCTCTCTCTCTCTCTCTCTCTCTCT
>NW_024412391.1:83145866-83156830 GCF_014898765.1 Herpailurus yagouaroundi
TCTCTCTCTCTCTCTCTCTCTCTCTCTCTCTCTCTCTCTCTCTCTCTCAACCCCTCTTCTCCGCTCATGGTCTATCTCTCTAAAATAAAAAGAATTAAAAAAAATTTTTTAACGAACAGATGAAAAGAGTCAACAAATTAGTCCCATAAATTTAAAAACAATATTGCTTCTTAGACACATAAGTAGGTTGCATGAAGCCCAGTAAAGGTAATTGTTCAGTTCAAGGTTAAAATGATAAAGCTGGTTCCTGAACCAAAATTTTCTGATTCAAAGACTAGTATTCTTTTCCATACTGTTTCTCCCTGCTCATAGTAAAAACAATCAATTATTTTGAAGCAAATCTTTTAGTATCTAAGATAGAATCTTCTTTGGCTATCTTTATAACTTTTGCCTTCCTGTTCTCATTTGATTCTAATTTTAGCCTTTAGTGACATGAATAAGCTAGATAACCCTTTAAGACAACATCAATGTTCAAAATCTTTGAACAAAAGGGATAGAAAATAAATTACTTTTCAAAGATGAGAACACATAGAAAGTAAAACATTATGGGCCAGTGGTTTCGACTAGTTGGGGCAACAAGCCCATGCAGCTGATGCAGTGGCCCAAGGTCCATGGCCAAGGGCCCCTAACAACTGTATCCAGTATGGGAGGTGCCAGACTGAGTGAACACAGAAGGCTCCTCAACTGGGACAAGAGCTTCTATAGCAATGGCTTCATTCGGCAGTGGCTGCCACATCCAGCCTGTGCACTGGAAAATTCTCAGGGAATAAAATGTTTTTATGACTAGGAAAAAGGAAAGAAAGGGAGAAATTAGACTGATACTAGTTTGTAGGCCTTTGAGAGCTACCAAAGAACCCTAGGCTATAAGCTCAAGCCTGTGCTGCCTTAGACACTATTTGCCTGCCATTCAGTGGTGAATTAAAACAAAACCAAGAATAACCACTTAGCCCTCTCATAGCCTCTCCCCTCTAAACCTACCCCACACAAGAACTAGTCCCTGGCTAGACAAACTCACCTCCTCTGTTGGAGGAGCTTTTTATTAGCCATGCACAGAGGGCAGTCCACACTAGAATTTGCTTAGAAGCTTATTCTTACTACTTCACCATTATAATCATCATTTTATCCAATTCAACCCAACCTCTAAGGATATGACACACTACTTGTTTTTTCTGCTTTGTACTCTAGAGAGGGAAACCAGGATGGTTGAACTTCTTGTAGCCATCTTGCAACTGTGAGGCAAAATCATGGGGATGAAACGCAAGTGGAGGATGGTGGGAAGGGCTAGAGTCTAGATTCTCAAGGACATTGTTGATAATCAAGTCAACCCTGAGACTGCCCACCTCCAGATATCTAGTTAAATATCAGTAAATGTCCTTGTGACTTCAACTACTATGTGAAGCCAAACACATCCTGATACAGACCACCTGGTTATTGTGACATGCGTTCCATCCCCCACCCCCACAGATGTCAAACTGATAGTAATGGGGGGGGGGGGGGTGGTGAAACAGGTGATAGGGATTAAGGACTACACTTGTGGCGAGCACTGTGTGTTGTATGGAATTGTTGAATCACTATATTGTACACCTGAAACTAATATAACACTGTATGTCAACTAACTGGAATTTAAATAAAAACTTTTCAAAAAAGAGAAACAAAACAAGATGAAATATGTGGAAATTTCCCTGTCAAGAAATTCCCCTACATTAAGGTAGAAACTCATAATAAATAATCACTGTCTCAAGCAATACATGATTAATCTAGGAAATATGTTAGACAAGAAAATGCCAGAAAGACCACAGGGCTATGTCATGTGTAAAATATTCCATTTAAATTACTTAACTCTGAATTTTAGAGATTTGTAGCAAGATTTACTGGAACAGCTTTCCCCAAATTGTGTCCAGGAAGACACTGTCACCATCCCATCAACCCTTTCCCACTCTTTGTCTAGCAACTAGGCTATAACTCAGTGACCCTTCCTTTCTGCACAGGTGAAAGAGATCCAGGGTCCTTCCCTACATGTTTTTTTTCTAGATTCTACCACATTGCCCCCACCAATAACTTTTCAAACTACTCAGTAAGATATATTTTATATGGTAGTGAATTTTAATATAAAATGCATTTATTTTGAAGACAATATTACAGTAACATTGATTTTAACTTTTTAAAAAAATTTACTCAATAATATCAATATTCAATTATCTCTTTTCATGTTTCCTTAGTTCTGCTCCATTTCCTTAGTTCTGCTCATATAGCTTTTCCACTTACCATCCAATTATTTCTCCATAGTTTTACATATTTAATACTTAATGCCTCCAGTTCTTCATCACAATATATTTATTTCACCAGGATGTTAAAATACAATATTTGTAGGGTATTTAGGACATGAGGATAATGTTTTCAATTTTTTAGGATTATAAAGTATGTTCATATGCACCTCTTCAACATTTTTCTTCTTTCATTACTTCCCTAGGATAAAAATCCTGGGTCAAGAAGTAAGAAAAAATTTCACACTCCTTAATACATATCACTATAGTGATTGCTTTTTTATTTATTTTGAGAGAGAGAGAGACAGGGAGACAGAGAGTGTGAGAGGGGAAAGGGCAGAGAGAAAGGAAGAGAGAGAATCCCAAGCAGGCTCCATGCTATCAGTGCAGAGCTGACACAGGGCTGTATCTCATGAACCATTAGATTATGACCTGAGCCAAAATCAGGAGTCGGACACTTAACTGACTGAGCCACCCAGGCATCCCATCATATTGATTTCTAAGAAGATCATACCAACTCATAATACTTCAGCAACAGAGGAGTATGGTTTTATCCAGCCTTGGTAGCACTACATGTTTTATATATTTTGAGCATTTTGGCCTATAATTAATCATTAATTATTTAATTTGTATTTCTTTTATTACTAGTAAGAGGAATATTTTATATTTCTTAACTTCTATTTATTGTTATTCTATTTTTCTCTTTGTGATCTTTTACAATTATTTATTTATTGTGGTCTCTTGGTGGTAAACATTTAAAAGAAAATAATTGGTCTATTATGCTGTTAAATATTAACTCTTTTATTACATATCATTGTATGTATTCCACAGTTATTAAAATTTTCACTGAAATTTAGAATTAAGGTCTACAGAGGTAATATTTTCTTTAGAGATTAGTTTTTTATTATTACACCTATATAGGCATATACCTTGCTTTAAAGTTTCTGTTTAGGTAGTGAACAAGCAATTTCCTACACTCTGGCTTTTACTGTTTTCAACATTTTAATCTGTGATTTCAGTAAGATGATAGGTGGCAGGCTTATCAGACAGAGATCCATGAAGTGATAGGACAACTAACACCTCCTTCTGAACTATGTGAAACAATGAACCAGCTCTAAAACATGTAATTTCACAGAAATAAGTATAAAGTTTAAACCTGAGGTCTAACAACTCAACTGTAGAAATAGAACATAAAGGAACTATTTCTTAACAGCAGCACATGTTTAAAGGAACTAAGGGTTCAGTTGGCAGCAAGCTTACTATGAGTCCACAGTAGACATTTACTGCCCAAGACCTTATCTGATCCTACAATTATCCAACAAATAATCACTTTGCTCTGTACTCCTTAGACCATTCCTGGAGTATTGTGTTTGGTTCTGGGACTTTGGTACACTGAGCCTATTTCCCAGAAGAATGATAAAGGAAGATGAAGTGACTCAACACTAGGTCATGGAAAGAATGGGAAGTTGGCTTGGGATATTTTGGCTGATGACTAGAAGTCTCATGTAGGAGGTTATTACTGACCTGCAAATATTTTAATGTTTCCATGTCCTCTGAGGATCTAATTAGGGAAGAAACTAGCCATGGAGCCATCGTCTGATTAGAGAAAAGCATCCCCACTAGAGATGAATTAGAGAAAAGTGCCCTCTTCTCTGGACAAACATAGTGTCACACTTTGGTACAGAGAATGGCAAAGGGAGTGTGGCTACATTTCAGTCCCCATCTGTTACCTTGGTCACTCATTTTTGTGTACAGATTATTTAATTTTATACAGTGGTCCTGGTGCTAAAGAAGGGTCAGTAAATTATGGTCATGGACCAAATCCAGACTGTTGCCTGTTTTGGTAAATAAAATTTTGTTGAGGGGCACCTGGGTGGCTCAGTCGGTTGAGCATCCGACTTCGGCTCAGGTCACGATCTCGCGGTCTGTGAGTTCGAGCCCCGCGTTGGGCTCTGTGCTGACAGCTCAGAGCCTGGAGCCTGCTTCCGATATCTGTGTCTCCCTCTCTCTCTGCCCCTCCTCTGCTCATGCTCTGTTTCTCTCTCTCTCTGTCAAAAATAAACATTAAAAAAAAATTTTTGTTGAAGACAGCCGCACTCACGTGTATTGTCTATGTCTGCTTTCCCACTACAATGGCAGAGCTGAGTTGTGGCAAAGCGCTATAAGGTCTGAAAAGCCTAAAATATTTACTGTCTAGCTCTTTACAGAAAAAGTTTACCAACTCCTGCTCTATAATGCTTTCTAATTTTCTTCTCTTCACAAATACCAGAATTTGTGGTGGCCACTAGGGACTTTAAGGGTGAGTGCTTATTTTTAAGAAGATTTTGGAAGAAAAATTGTTGAATCTTCCTGATTATTATGCTATTTGATCATCCTTCAATGAAATGTTGTTCTTAAAGTATGTATGTGTTAGATGCTTCCACTTGTGAATAACTGAAATTCACTTGGCTTTAAGCAGGAGGAGGTTATTGGAAGGGTAGCTTGATATCCATGAGAATCTCATGGCGGAGGTATGGCTGGGTCTCAGATAAGGACCAGAAGCATGGACTAAGCCTTGTAAGTCCTTGATCCCCATTTCCTATATCTCTGCTTCCCTCTGTGTACCCAATTTCTTTCACTTCTAATAATTTTTATATGAAATTTATTGTCAAATTAGTTTCCATACAACACCCAGTGCTCATCCCAAAAGATGCCCTCTTCAATACCCATCATCTACCCTACCCTCCCTCCCACCCCCCATCAACCCTCAGTTTGTTCTGTTTTTAAGAGTCTCTTATGCTTTGGCTCTCTCCCACTCTAACCTCTTTTTTTTTTTTCTTCCCCTCCCCCATGGGTTTCTGTTAAGTTTCTCAGGATCCACATAAGAGTGAAAACATATGGTATTTGTCTTTCTCTGTATGGCTTATTTCAGTTCCATCCACGTTGCTACAAAGGGCCATATTTCATTCTTTCTCATTGCCACATAGTACTCCATTGTGTATACAAACCACAATTTCTTTATCTACTCATCAGTTGATGGACATTTAGGATCTTTCCACAATTTGGCTATTGTTGAGAGTGCTGCTATAAACATTGGGGTACAAGTGCCCCTATGCATCAGTACTCCTGTATCCCTGGGGTAAATTCCTACACTTTTGATAATTTTTTAAATGTTTATTTATTTATTTCTGAGAGAGAGCAGGAGCATGAGCAGGGTAGGGGCAGAGAGAGAGAGAGAGAGAGAATCCCAATCAGGCTCTGTACTGTTAGGGCAGAACCCAATGCAGGGCTTGAAGTCACAAACCATGAGATCATCACGTGACCTGAAATCAAGAGTCAGATGCTTAACTGACTGAGCCACTCAGGTGCCCCACTTTTAGTGATTTTTTAATCAAATGTGTACTTAAAATTTTAAAACTCTTTGTTGTATAAGACCAATGAAGAGCAGTGCCTACCCTGCTGTTTCTCACTCCTTGATTGTCATTTCCCAGAAGCAACCCAGAAGGAATGTTTCTGGCATTCCTTCCACCCATGTTTCTAAATAATGTGCCTATACTGCCGTTTCTTGATTCTTCAAGTTTTAAATATTATTTATGTACTTCTTACTATGGAAATGAGGATTCTCCTTCCCTCTACCTCCTAAGATATTTATATCACATATTTTTGCTAATCTTTAGGTATCTGATGTTTACATTGCCATGACTATGTGAATAAAGCAAACTTGCTAACAGTAAACCCTTCCAAAAATGGAAGAAATAATCTTGTGAGCTTACTGAGGTCTTAAAAACTGTATCAGGAAGCAGATATTTTCTTATCTTTATATCTCCAGTACCTTCTACAATGCCAGTATATGTGACGTAATCTTTAGATGAGAATGTATATTGTGAAAGAATTTGGCATTTAATATTTCCCAAAAAAGCATCAAAGTAGTTATTGTGGGGATAAAGATCATGTGTTCACTGAATTAGCACTTTTATTTTCCTTCAAGAATTTTTCCTTGCATTCACCGCTTGGCTGCCTGGTGCAAGAGGCCTAGCTATTGACCCATCTTGACATTGGACATGGCTTCCTCACTAAACTTAATCATTTCTAGCTTTTGATTGAAAGTGAAAGACCTGGGACTCTTCCTTTCACGTACTTAGAGGCCACTGAAAGGTTATTAACTGGCTTATTTCAATACTGCTGTGTCTCAGGGAATGAGGGACCCAAAAAGAGAGAGAGAGACTGGGGAATGGCCCATCAGTGGAGCAGTCAGACACGCTCAACATTTATTAAGCTCACCATCTTATATGGGTGCAGATCATGGCACCCCAAGACAATTACAGTAGTAACATCAAAGATCACTGATCACAGATCACCATAACATAATAGTAATGAAAAAGTTTGAAATATTTCCGTAAGTACCAAAATGTGACACAGAGACACCAAGTGAGCAAGTGCTGTTGGAAATGTGGCACAGATTGACTTGTTTCACACAAGGTTGCCACAAACCTTCAATTTGTGGGGGAGAAAACCCACAAAAATTTAAAAAAATGCAATATCTGCAAAGCACAACATAACAAAGCACAGTAAAGCAAAGTATGCCTGAAGAGAGTAGTAGATAAGAGGAAGAGAACCATAACCCTTTCAGTGTTTCCAGCTTCCAAAGGGCATCCTGATGTCCTGAATGTGATGTCCTGAACCTAGCACACACATTTCACAGTGTAAGGATATGTTGGTTCAGTAACAAGGATTGAGATGAAGTCCGGTTTAGATTTAGGATATTTTTATTTGTATCTATTGGGATACCATACATCTATTAAAAAATGCATGAATTTTTGTTACAAAAAAGCTTACTAATGTTCAGACAGAACTAGGGGCAGAGCAGGAAATGGGTTTCTGTGTAGAACCAGATAAAATTGCATGTAACTGAGAGGCATACAAAAGTCAAGGCCTTTATTTAACTTTCAAGACTATCAACTTGACCTACAGTTGACCTTTATGATCATTATTATTACTGGGATTTTATGTTATAATTATTCACTTTATTTTATAATAACGATGAATCTTTCATTCACCTGAAATGACATTGACTTCATGTATCAATTTCTTAGTATAAAGTGGGGGAGGAGGAAAGGGTGCTATCTTTTGTTAAGCAGAGTGCTAGCTTCCGAGTGGGATGCTTTATCATATTGATTTAAGTAAAGGTTCCATAAGAACCAAGAAAAAAAAACAATCAGAAACTTTATCTACTTTGAGCTATAGAGTTGGTCTTCAGTGAAAGGACATGGACTTTCCCAAAAAGATTTTCCCAAAGATGAATTCCTGTTTTGATATAGGAATGGTAGCTTTTGGTCAAGAGTTGCAAATCCACAGAAACACTTCATTAAAACTTGCACAGAATTTTAATAAGTATGAAAACTTTAAAAAAATTATGGATCTCTGCCTATTCTTGAAAAATTGTTACTTCTGTCATCACTGGATCCTCAATCAACATGGCCACAAGGGCTGGACCTGAACAGGTTTTGTAACCTGTGTGTCCTCAGTAATATTTAAATTTACAATTCTTGGACTCTGAAATCTCAAGATTATCAAAGCTCCTGCCCTTAATACTGGTACTATTTCACCCCCCTCCCTTCACTATTTATCATATCTTGGGTAGCATTAGGGGAGTGAAGTTACATCTTGGTGTTTTGAGGAGAGCTTTTACGTGGTCCAATGGATATAGCTTTGTCATGATGATGTTTAGCAATTCATATTTTTTATTCTGTCTTCTTGAAACTGGTCTTCTGTTTTTGTTTATTTGCTTATTTGCAAAATTTTTGGACAATATTTATGAAGCCAAAGTTCCTATGGGCCATTGATTCATTAAAAGGTAGGACAGAAAACACGGAAAAAATATTCTTTTGATAGAATACCAATGGGGAAGATATTAAGTAAATGACTGATTAATGTTAGAAAAAATGGTACCATATTACAGTAGTACCATATTACAAGACACCATTTCCCTGAATTCCCTGAGGATCTTTCTAAATCACTAAAGACACCTCACTTTGAAAACCAGAAACTACAATTCAGAGTCACCTCAATAATAGTGTGTCACTGCCTCTTGCCCACCCTGAAGTCAGGATATCTACAGTGAACAATCTGAAGACTAATAGGTAGAAGTTATACTTTAATGTATTTTAAATGCCACATAGAAAACTAAGAATTAGTTCCATCTGAAATAGGTAGAATTATAGTTTAAAAAAAGAATTTTCTTGTTTTGTTAAGACTATTAGCACTGCTCTTTATGTAACTTTAAAAAAAATTAACATTTATTTTTGAGAGACAGAGAGACAGAACAGGAGTTGGGAAGGGGCAGACAGAGAGAGGGACACACAGAATTCAAAGCAGGCTCCAGGCTCTGAGCTGTCAGCACAGAGCCAGATGCAGGGCTTGACCCCACAAACTGTGAGATCATGACCTGAGTTGAAGTCGACACTTAACCAACAGAGCCATCCAGGCGCCCCTCTGTAACTTGTTAATCCACATCTGAATGTTAGTAGTTATTTTATAGTTGCTTACAGTTTCTTTTCTTCAAAAGTCTTGAAGACACAAGTTAAGTCCAACTTCCTTTGAACCCCCAGCTTTTAACAGAGCACTTAGGTGTTCAGTAAATATTTGATGAATGGATAAATATATCAATTCACTAATTATACAACAGAAGACTTTTGGGGTAATTACTATTCAAATTTTAAAACTTGGGTTCTAAAACAATTAAATGTTTGGTCTCTTCTTTAGTTTCAAGTCTGTGTGTATGTGTATGTTTTCCTTACTATCTTCCTTTTACTTGTATCTTCTAAAGATGTTTATGTGGCTGATGTCATCCCACAGAAGACTGGATCTTAGGCTTGACAAAATGCCCAGCTAGGCCCATAAGCTTATAGAAGTTACAGTTCATTTCAGTAAGCATAAAATGTAGATTCTTGGGGTACCTGGGTTGCTCAGTAGTTTAAGTGTCCGACTTTGGCTCAGGTCATAATCTCACAGTTTGTGGGTTTGAGCCCTCCATGGGGCTCTGTGCTGACAGCTCAGAGCCTGGAGCTTGCTTTGGATCCTCTCCCTCCCTCTCTTTGTCTGCCTCTCCCTCCCTCCCTCTCCTCCTCCGTCTCCTCCTTCTCTCTCTCTCCCTCTCTCAAAAATAAACATTTAAAAATTTTACTTATTTTTAATTTTTTTATATATGAAATTTATTATCAAACTGGTTTCCATACAACACCCAGTGCTCATTCCAAAAGATGCCCTCTTCAATACCCATCATCTACCCTACCCTCCCTCCCACCCCCCATCAACCCTCAGTTTGTTCTCAGTTTTTAAGAGTCTCTTATGCTTTGGCTCTCTCCCACTCTAACCTCTTTTTTTTTTCCTTCCCCTCCCCCACGGTCTTCTGTTAAGTTTCTCAGGATCCACATAAGAGTGAAAACATATGGTATCTGTCTTTCTCTGTACGGCTTATTTTACTTAGCATCACACTCTCCACTTCCATCCACGTTGCTACAAAGGGCCATATTTCATTCTTTCTCATTGCCACATAGTACTCCATTGTGTATATAAACCACAATTTCTTTATCTATTCATCAGTTGATGGACATTTAGGCTCTTTCCATAATTTGGCTATTGTTGAGAGTGCTGCTATAAACATTGGGGTACAAGTGCCCCTATGCATCAGTACTCCTGTATCCCTTGGGTAAATTCCTAGCAGTACTACTGCTGGGTCATAGGGTAGGTCTATTTTTAATTTTTTGAGGAACCTCCATGCTGTTTTCCAGAGTGGCTGCACCAGTTTGCATTCCCACCAACAGTGCAAGAGGGTTCCCGTTTCTCCACATCCTCTCCAGCATCTATAGTCTCCTGATTTGTTCATTTTGGCCACTCTGACTGGCGTGAGGTGATATCTGAGTGTGGTTTTGATTTATATTTCCCTGATGAGGAGCAATGTTGAGCATCTTTTCATGTGCCTGTTGGCCATCTGGATGTCTTCTTTAGAGAAGTGTCTATTCATGTTTTCTGCCCATTTCTTCACTGGGTTATTTGCTTTTCGGGTGTGGAGTTTGGTGAGCTCTTTATAGATTTTGGATACTAGCCCTTTGTCCAATATGTCATTTGCAAATATCTTTCCCATTCCGTTGGTTGCCTTTTAGTTTTGTTGATTGTTTCCTTTGCAGTGCAGAAGCTTTTTATCTTCATGAGGTCCCAATAGTTCATTTTTGCTTTTAATTCCCTTGCCTTTGGGGATGTGTCAAGTAAGAGATTGCTGCGGCTGAGGTCAGAGAGGTCTTTTCCTGCTTTCTCCTCTAAGGTTTTGATGGTTTCCTGTCTCACATTCAGGTCCTTGATCCATTTTGAGTTTATTTTTGTGAATGGTGTGAGAAAGTGGTCTAGTTTCAACCTTCTGCATGTTGCTGTCCAGTTCTCCCAGCACCATTTGTTAAAGAGACTGTCTTTTTTCCATTGGATGTTCTTTCCTGCTTTGTCAAAGATGAGTTGGCCATACGTTTGTGGGTCTAGTTCTGGGGTTTCTATTCTATTCCATTGGTCTATGTGTCTGTTTTTGTGCCAATACCATGCTGTCTTGATGATGACAGCTTTGTAGTAGAGGCTAAAGTCTGGGATTGTGATGCCTCCTGCTTTGGTCTTCTTCTTCAAAATTACTTTGGCTATTCGGGGCCTTTTGTGGTTCCATATGAATTTTAGGATTGC
>NW_024412391.1:83156840-83223470 GCF_014898765.1 Herpailurus yagouaroundi
GCAATCCTAAAATTCATATGGAACCACAAAAGGCCCCGAATAGCCAAAGTAATTTTGAAGAAGACCAAAGCAGGTGCAATCACAATCCTAGACTTTAGCCTCTACTACAAAGCTGTAATCATCAAAGCAGCATGGTATTTGCACAAAAACAGACACATAGGCCAATGGAATAGAATAGAAACCCCAGAACTAGACCTGCAAAAGTATGGCCAACTCATCTTTGACAAAGCAGGAAAGAATATCCAATGGAAAACAGACAGTCTTTTTAACAAATGGTGCTGGGAGAACTGGACAGCAACATGCAGGAGAATGAAACTAGACCACTTTCTTACACCATTCACAAAAATAAACTCCAAATGGATAAAGGACCTGAATGTGAGACAGGAAACCATCAAAACCCTAGAGGAGAAAGCAGGAAAAGACCTCTCTGACCTCAGCCGTAGCAATCTCTTACTCGACACATCCCCAAAGGCAAGGGAATTAAAAGCAAAAGTGAATTACTGGGACCTTATGAAGATAAAAAGCTTCTGCACAGCAAAGGAAACAACCAACAAAACTAAAAGGCAACCAACGGAATGGGAAAAGATATTTGCAAATGACATATCGGACAAAGGGCTAGTATCCAAAATCTATAAAGAGCTCACCAAACTCCACACCCGAAAAGCAAATAACCCAGTGAAGAAATGGGCAGAAAACATGAATAGACACTTCTCTAAAGAAGACATCCAGATGGCCAACAGGCACATGAAAAGATGCTCAACATTGCTCCTCATCAGGGAAATATAAATCAAAACCACACTCAGATATCACCTCACGCCAGTCAGAGTGGCCAAAATGAACAAATCAGGAGACTATAGATGCTGGAGAGGATGTGGAGAAACGGGAACCCTCTTGCACTGTTGGTGGGAATGCAAATTGGTGCAGCCGCTCTGGAAAGCAGTGTGGAGGTTCCTCAGAAAATTAAAAATAGACCTACCCTATGACCCAGCAATAGCACTGCTAGGAATTTATCCAAGGGACACAGGAGTACTGATGCATAGGGGCACTTGTACCCCAATGTTCATAGCAGCACTCTCAACAATAGCCAAATTATGGAAAGAGCCTAAATGTCCATCAACTGATGAATGGATAAAGAAATTGTGGTTTATATACACAATGGAATACTACGTGGCAATGAGAAAAAATGAAATATGGCCTTTTGTAGCAATGTGGATGGAACTGGAGAGTGTGATGCTAAGTGAAATAAGCCATACAGAGAAAGACAGATACCATATGGTTTCACTCTTATGTGGATCCTGAGAAACTTAACAGGAACCCATGGGGGAGGGGAAGGAAAAAAAAAAAGAGGTTAGAGTGGGAGAGAGCCAAAGCATAAGAGACTGTTGAGAACTGAGAGCAAACTGAGGGTTGAGGGGGGGTGGGAGGGAGGAGAGGGTGGGTGATGGGTATTGAGGAGGGCACCTTTTGGGATGAGCACTGGGTGTTGTATGGAAACCAATTTGACAATAAATTTCATAAAAAAAAAAAAAGCCTAGGATTTTGTTTTCACAGCTTAATCTATAGAAGGGACAGACCTATATGTCCAAAGGGGAAAGGAGCCATGAGGGTTGAAATAAAAGATGAACACAAAGTGCCATGGCCTTCAAGAGGAGGAAAACGCAAATTCTGAGAAATGAAGAGGGATGCTACGAGGGGCACTGCTATATTTCTCTCAGAGTGGCTGGCAGTAATCAAAACAAGACTTCATAGCAGAAAATAAAGTCTAAGATACTGATTTCTGTAGATTACATACTATCATCAACATGTGTAAGGTGGTTAAAGCCACGGAAAAGGGTGAGCTTACTCTGGGTTACCTTACTTAGGGTGAGAGGCAAAAAGGGCTAACATAATGGGAAACATAAGTGTTTAAGGAATTGACAATGGAACAGCAAGAATCTGAAAAAGAATGTCTAGAGAGGCACGAAGAGAAGCAGCAAAGAGCAATGTCATGGAAGTAAGGTAAAGAGTTTCAAGAAGGACATGACCAATATGGTCAAATACTGGAAAACAAGTTAATTAAGGTAAGGATTTTAAAGGATTAGAAAGTCATTAATGACTTTGCTAGAGCCATTTCACTGGATTGATGGCAGAAAAGCCTGATTATAGAGAGCCATAACATGAATGAGCAATGAAGAAGTGCAGGGAATGCACTTTATATTCTTTTATGAGGTTTAATAATAAGTACAAAAAATACAGGGTGATCTCTAACAGAGATTACAAGTTTGGGGAAGAGAGTTTTCCTTTAATACAGTAGAAACTTTGGCATGGTAAAAGGCTATGGAGAAGAAACCTATAGTGATAGAGAAATTGAAAAAAATGAGAGTAGAGGTTAAGAAGGAATAACTGAAGCATCAGAGGGAAAAACCAACAGAGAAATCTATGATATTGGAAGATTGTAAACCAGTTGCTTTAAAAACTGATAAAACTTAAGGGCAGAAAACAGTTTGCTGTATTTGTCAACTAAGACACCAATAATGGCTTTTTTTGAGAAAACTTGACTGTTGGAGGCAGAAGCAAGAGTGCAAGGAGCTGAGATCTAAAGGGACTATGGGGAACTGAGAACAGAAACTTCAAGATTATGTTTCAAGACATTTGGCTGTGACTGGAATAGGTAAATGTACTAAACCTGTGTATCATCTCGGCTGTGCTCATGGTCTCCATGAGGTCTCCAACCTTGCTTTGCTTATTGGACTGGGGCAAGTACTATTCAAGGGAAATGAACTTTACAGGCACAGATATCAATCAAGGTGGGGCATCTAAAGTAATACATGTTTGCTTCCTTTTGGTGGAAACCCTTTCTGAGGGAAATTAAAAGTCTATTCATGGTCCCAGTGACACTACTGAAAAAGATCCTTATGTTCTTGGAAAAACACCCCTCTCTTTTTTCCTGAAGATTAATTGATCTCCAAGGTACTTAGCTGTCAAGATAATGTTCAGAAGCACAGTATCTGTTGGATTGCCCTTCAGAGATCACATCTTTCCTTTTCCATATTTCCCATTATTTTAAGCCATGAATACAAAAGTAAAGGACCATCGAGGACCTAGAAATCAAATACTTTTATTTACATTATCATGATCTCCAAATATCTAAGTAATCAGTCAATACACACACACACACACACACACACACACACACACACACACACACACACCAAGTAAATTAACAATCATTGATGAAGTCTGACTTGTTTTTGTACCAACTTACTCATTCTGTAAGCATGGGTACTTGTAATTATGTCCTTAAAGCTAGCCAGGATTTTCAAAAGTCAAGTATAACCATGGGCTGTGGCTTTTATTAGTCACAGCCTCCAGAAGTGTTGATTCAGCTGAGCAGGAAGCAATAGGAGGATTCACTCATAGTTAGTAGTCATGTGTGGGGGAAGGGTACTAGGCTGGGTAGAAGGTAAAAAATAATATAAGCAAATGTTTTTTAAAATTACATTTAAAAAACACCTTTTACTATGATTAAGAAAGTAGCATTTTTTAATGCTTGTAATGTGTCACCTTCATAATGAAGTTTACTACAACATTTTAATGGTATCTGAGCAGAGGAAGAGCAGGAAGGAAATTACTGAGCATGAGCATAGGCAATTGGTGACAAATACTTTTGCACCATTAAAAATATTTAACACCCTCTGCCTTTATTGTGTAAGGGTATACTACCATTTCATTATCATTTTTTAAATGTTACAACTCAAATAATTGAGCTACCATGTCTGAGCTGTTAGAGATGAAGAAAACAAAACCATCATTAGTGAAAGATTCCCCAACAAATTAATGTTCATCAATCTGGAGACACCTGCCTTTCTGAGTACTTGAGAACATTCTTTAAAAATTTTTAAAGCATTCAAACAAAAGCCAAAGCTAACTCAAGATAAACATTGTGCTTGCAAGAATTGTTTGGGTATGGATAGACTTAATCTTTCTGAGAGAAAAGGTCTTTTTGGCCCACTCTTGAAACCCCACTTCCACCCCATCTCTCCCACTCCACAACCTAATACAGCGCCTGATGCATACTTTTTCGAGAAATATTTATTGAGCATTTTTCGCATGGCAGGCATTTGCTAGGAGATGGGGACATAGGAATAAGTAAGGAAATACCTACTTTGTATTAGTCAATATATGGCTAATACAAAAAAAAAAAGGAAAAGAAAAGAAAAAACAGCTTCATGATGTATTCTATACACTAACACCTAAGTTTATAGATGTTGCATCATAAATTGACAGAGGATACACAGAGGGCTGCCTATGCAGAAATGTCCAATGGGTCAGGAAAGACTTTATAAGAGGTATAAGCTATATTTGGTTGGAAGATTTCTCTCTGGGGAAAGTGATCAGACCAGGAGAAGAGACATTTAGATAGTGAGATAGTTCAGTCCCATAGTAAAAAGGTCTGGGTCCTGCCTGAGGACCCAAGAGCAAAGCCTTCCATCAAAATGCCCAGCCTCTACACACAGAGCCTTCAGTCAGGTTTTAGTATCTGGTTGCAAATATGGGCAGACAGTCAAAGATCACCAAACATTTGAGGAAAGCCTCCAATGTGAAAGACAGAATCCAAAACAAACCACAACAACTCAATAGCAAGTTGAGAAGAAACACAAATTCAGGAGAAATAATTTCTAAATATCATAACTGATCTTCTTAGGAAAATATCAGAAAAAATGATGCATTCACAGACAGAGACAGAAAGGTATGGAGAGGGGCATTTGGAGAACAAAAGAAATTTAAAAGCAATATTAGAAATATAAAACTTATTAGAAGAGGTGAATGATAAAATTGAGGAAATTTCCTAGAAAGTAAAAACAAAAGAGGATGATTATAGATAATCCAACATTCAATCATAAGAGTTCCAGAAAAAAAGAACAAGGAAGGAAAGTAGCAATGAAATAATTCCCACAATTTAAAAATAAGTTTCCAAATTATAAGTGTCCACAGAGGGCCTAGCAAAACATGACAAAGTTTCAGAATCCAGGAACAAAGAGAAGCTCTAAAGTCTCTGTGGGTACTCAGTGGGGGATGATTACATCCAAGTAATCTAGAATCAAGATGCCATCAGACTTCTATTGCAAAACTAGTAGCAAAAAGACAATGAATGGACAATGCTCCCAAAAACGTGAAGGAAAATTTACTTCAATCTAAGATTCTATACTCAGACAAAGTATCAATCAAGTGGTACCGACTAGAGACATTTTAAGATATCCAAATTCTTGAAATATTTCTTCTCCAGCATCCTTTCTGAGGCTGCTACTGGAACATGTGCTTCAGTGAAACAAAAAAATAAGCCAAGAAAGAGGAAGGCATGTGACCCACAGGTATCAGAGATCTTACAGAAGAGAGGTGACAGGAAAGCCACAGGGTGACAGCAAATAGAAATCTCAAGATGGCGCTTGATACAGGCCCAGAGAGCACCAGTCCAGACAGGAACAAAACAAATCACACTGAAAGAAAATAGAATATCTCAATATCTGAATGTATTGAGAAAAGATACAGATTTTCCAGACAGCTTGAACATGAAATAATGAAAATGAAATGAAAAAATTTGATTCAATTTTCAATAATCAATTTCATTCAATAATGAAAATGAAATCAGAAAATGAAATCAAAACTGAGGGAGATCATTAAAACAAAAAATTGTACAAGAAAGGAAACAAGTTGGTAGTAGTACACGACAGAACTCAGGTATGAATACTGGCAATATAGCTATAATATTGTAAATGGTGAATACTGACCTAACTAAAAATGTAACGGTATTAGGAGGAGAAGAAAAGTGGGGAAGATGTATATGATGCCTTGAGAAGTGAAAGATGGTAAGAGAGCGTGAAATACTTATTTTCTATAACCAGAAGTCAATATATATAGGTCTAACTGGGGAAAAAAATCACAAGAAAGCAGTATAAGGATACTACTTAGAGAAAAAGAAGCAAATACCAACAGAAACATCTAAAAGATTTGAAAGTAGCTGCCTCCAAGAAGCAGAAATGGGGGTGCATGCCTAGAAGAAAACTGATTTTTATTTTTTAAAAAGCCACAAAACTTTGAGAAGTACACATTTCACTGGATCTCAATGTACTCAGATGCACTATTTTATGCACCACTAAGAAGAAAGCTGATGGGGCGCCTGGGTGGCTCACTCAGTTAAACGTCCGACTCTTGATTTCAGCTCAGGTCATGATCACACACATGGTTGTAGGATCAAGCCCCACATCAGGCTCTGTGCTGATAGCATGGAGCCTGCTTGAGATTCTCTCTCTCCCTCTCTCTCTGCCCCTGCCCGTTCCTATTCTCTCTCTCTCAAAACAAATATTAAAAAAAAAGAAAAAAAACTGAAAAACTAGGACAAAATGCTCTCCTATAGTTTAGAATTTTTATACTGATTGAAAGGGATATTTGGAGATTTTGTAGATTTTTTTTATCCTATCTCACTCTTATACATATATAAAAAAGAAAATGTAAATAAAATAAATTGGCCATAGAATTTCTAAAACTTCTTCCTACCAGTCCCAAATCTTCTGAGCTCTCTTGGATTCAAAGTGGTTGATCGCTGTATTTTTCCAGACAATATTGATCTCTGTGCTATCTAGAGCATTAGCAACATACAGCATCTATTAAAAGAGTGCTTACTTTGCCTTCCTAAGTAAGCCACTTAATACTTTAATATTGTCTTCAGGTTTTCTTCCAAGCTGCTGAAAACCATTCTGTAGCTTCTGATGCTGTCATGACTTGAGTTTACCAGAAGGTGTCAATAAAAGTTTATCATACAACAAATGGTCCTTCCTCAAATAGTCCTTGAACAACTGTTGAATAAAACACCAGGGGGTTGTAGTTGTCCAGTGATATCACCCCAAATAATAATCAAGTTTGTGCAAGGAGATGATGATCATTATGTTGGAACAGCTTCATGGCTGACCGCAGGTAGAAGACACTAACAACTGTAAGATGTATCCAATATCAGACATGTTAAAATATAAGAATACACCAAAAACACAATTACTTTAATACACATTTTAAAGCCTAGAAGAAGAAAAGGAGGGATGTAGAGAAAAAGAGGAAGAAGAAAAGATTCTATATTCTATATATTCTATAGTCTATATATTCTATAGTCTATATATTCTATAGTCTATATTCTATAGATTCTATTTTAAGAATCCAGACAAGAACTAAGGCACAAGCAATGGGGATGAAGAGAAGAGGGACATATTTAGAAATTGGAATCAACGGGTCTTGCTGCTGATGGAAAGTTGAGGAAAGGAGCAACAAAGGAACAGAGAATGACTCCAATGCTTTTAGGATATATACCTGGATAGGAAGCAAAAAAAAACAAAAAAAACAAAAAAAACAAAAAAAAACAAAAAAAACCTATTGGGGGAAAAAGTAGTTAAATTTTGGATACACTGAATTAAGGTTTCATTTGACATTCTAGATAGACAAGTGCAGTAGACAGTTGGGAATATAAATCTGGAGCTTAATAGAGTTGCCTGGTCCACAGATATAAAATTAAGAGGAATCAATCTATGGTACTAGATAACATTGTCCATGGATAACCTATTGAATTTAAAACAAAATAAAACACCCACTACTCTATTAGTCGTTACTTACAAAGTATATACAGAACAAAGAATTCACTGTGGCTAGGTTAAGAGGAAAGGAATGTATTACAGAATATTAAGAAGGCCTACTTAAGAAGCCTAATGAAAAAGACTCCATGCAAAGCCACAGTGCAGAACTGAACAGCTGAAGAAGCTGCTGCCTGTAAAATGATCAGGGATCTATAAAATCAGGGAACTGTCTGATACATTAGAACTAGTATTATAGGTACTTGCTCCAAAACCACATTATGACCACTTGAATCTGTACCAGCAAAAAAAAAAAAAAAAAAACCACTCCCATGCCCTGACTCTGTATTCAGATTAGCTCTAAATCTAAATCTCACACAAATGTTATCTGATTGGCAGAACTTAAATAACATACAGAACTCTAGAGCATACGAAGAATGTTTTGCTTTGTTGATTTGTTTTGTGGGGTGGGGGTTGTTTGGTTAGCATTCTGGCTTCCACGTGTTAGAAGGAGGCTGGTCTGAAAAGCACGATGAGCGAGCCAAAGCACATTACCTACCATAAAGATCAAAGACAGAATGCTGGGGAAAATGAACACTAAAAGTGTGAGAAGTCAGTTAAGGAGCCAGAGAAGGCATGGTCAGGATGGTCAGCACCATAATGGGCACACTGCAATGAAAGCCAGGGAATTTTTAGAAGAAGGGAAAAGGGAATTTTTAGAAGAAGAAATGAGTGGTAAACAGTGTCAGAAGCTGCTAAGAAGTAAAAACTTTAAACAGCTAGATAAAATCTTCAGTTAAGTACCTGACTTCGGCTTAGGTCATGATCTCGCAGTTGATGAGTTGGAGCCCCACGTTAGGCTCTGTGCTGACAGCTCAGAGCCTGGAGCCTGCTTTGGATTCTGTGCCTCCCTCTCTTTTTCCTCCTGCCCACTCACACTCTGTCTCTCTCTCAAAAATAAATAAACATTAAGGTTTTGTTTGTTGTTTTTTTTTTTTTTTAATTTGAACAGCTAGATAAAATCTAAAGACTGTCGGATGGAGTTAGCAGAAAACAGTATCCTTTGGTGACACAGGGAGGAGCAATTTCAGGGATGTGGTTAAGAAGAATATTTGAGAGGGGGTAAAAAGTAAATGGAAAGTACAGGCTGTGACTTCATGGAGTTTAGCCTTGTCTTAAATAGGAAGTAACCTCTGGTGGGGGGGGAGGGGAAAGGAAGTGACCTGTAAGAGCCTGAGGTTCCTCATCTGGTGAAATGGATTTGTAAACACCTTGGTAGGTTTGCTCTAAGTATAACTTAGTGTGGCCAGGCCTTTACCACTATAGTGAAGATAAAAAAAAAATAATAACCTCACTTTTGCACCTGGGACTTCCCCATGTACTTTCTATTTGGGGTTTCAGGAAGCTCAATCCTTTACCCCCTTAGCACTTCCAGCTTCTTTCTCCATAGGTCATAAGACCTGTAGGGATCAAAGTATCAACTTTTTTAATGGTAAACCTGGAATGAAGAGCACACCTTGGGCTTGAGGCTAAACTGAACTTGCAACCCCATCCAGGGAAAGGAGCTAGACCCTCCCTGGTATGTTTGCCACAGCCCTTACGCATCTTTGAGGCAAGGAGCAGGAGGGCAAGAACCCTGAAGAGCAGTGACTCTGGCAGGAAAACAGGAGGGGGAGCCAAGAAAAGGATGGAGAGAACAATGAACGTTTCCTCCATGGTACAATCCAAAGATGATAAAAGTGTCTGTAGAAACCATAGAGGAGAAGAGAAAGGTTCTGTCCACCTGAACACTGGGGGCATCTCCCACTGCCCATGAACAAGACGGCTTCCATACTATCACCCATGCGTGGTAAAGGGGAGGCCTGGCCAAGGTGGAAGATGGCTCTCCTCCAGTTGGTCCTTCATTTGCCACAAAAGCTCACAAGGAAATGAACAGGAGGCAGCCTGACCAACAGCCTTCACTATGCCAGACATTCCAGACTAATAAGTAGGTAAATTCAATTCATTAAATAGGACAGTTAGGAAACATAAAGCAATACCGACATACCCAAATTCCCCTTCCTGACCAATGGCCAAGAGTACAAACAGCAGACAGCCTCCAGCTGACATAGTTTTCATAGAGTCTGAGTCACCTCAGAGAGCTTCGTCACCTGACCTCACACCATTCCCAAGCAGCCTGCATCCAGTGACCAATTAAAGCAGGGGTATAAAATCCTGGCTTTTTTGGTCTGATGTGAGACAACTCTGATGTGCAATATTTGGTCCAGGGCTTCCACGCAGCTTCCCTGAGGCTTTCCTAGGCCTGTACTGCAGTTCACTTTTGGCTCGTCTTGCTTTGTCTCCCTTTCTTTCACAGATGTTGATCTTTAATAAGTGTTTTGCATCCAAAACTCCATCCCTCTATCAGCTTCTAGACAACCCCACCCTCATCAACAGTGTAGGGAAAATCAAAATTAAATTAATAGCAAACATGGCTATTCCCTTTCACTTACCCAGAGAAGAAGCCTTCCAGACCAGCTTCCACAAAGAGGCTGCTCCTCTCTGCTTGCTAACCTGCACCCCAACCTTTCTGCCTCACTTCGATTTCCCATCCCCCCATGACCCAGTCTCCCCTTCACAATTCTCAGTGTGGTGACTCAACTCATCTCCCTGACATAAATCCATCTCATCACTCAGGAGGCCGTGCCACTCCTGCTCACATTCCATATCTGCTATCATATGCAAAGCCTCAGGACTTCAGTAAGAAGTTTGTGGAAGCTTTCCTCCGTTAGCACTGATCTCTGAAGGTGCAAAACAGAAGGGCTTGGTTTCAAGCTGGGAGCAAGGGGGATATGAGTGCTTTAAGCCCAACTCAGGGTTTCTACTGGAAAGAACTTTGACTCACATATATATATAGTAAAGGATTTGTATCTGGATATATAAAGAACTCTTACAACTCAATGTTAGGTAACTTATTTTTCTTTTGAGAGAGAGAGAGAGAGAGAGAGAGAGAACTTGCACCAGTGGGAGTGGGAGGAGGGGCAGATGGAGAGAGAGAATCTTAAATTTTTTTTTTAACGTTTATTTATTTTTGAGACAGAAAGAGACAGCATGAACGGGGGAGGGGCAGAGAGAGAGGGAGACACAGCCCAGAGCCCGATGCGGGGCTTGAACTCACAGACCGTGAGATCGTGACCTGAGCTGAAGTTGGAGGCTTAACCGACTGAGCCACCCAGGCGCCCCGGAGAGAGAGAATCTTAAGCAGGCTCCACACCCAGTGTGGAGCCCAACTTGGGGCTCAGTCCCACGATTCTGAGATCATGACCTGAACCGAAATCAAGAGTCAGTTGCTTAACTGACTGAGCCACCCAGGCACCCCCAGATAACCCAATTTTTAAAAGGGCAAAGGATCTGAATAGATATTTCTCAAAAAAAAGATGTACAAATGACCAATATGTACATGAAAAAATGCTCAACATCATTACCCATCAGAGAAAAACCATAGTGAGAAAAAGACAGTTTTCAAGTACACTATGATTGGCCTAAGCATTACAGACATAATAATTTCATACCCATTATAATGTCTATAATCAAAAAGTCAGAGCATAACAAGTGTTGACAAGGATGTGAAGAACCTGGAAACTTCATACACTGCTGGTGAAAATGTAAAATAGTGCAGCCACTTTCTCAAATAGTTAGAGTTATCATATGACCCAGAAATTCCACTCTTCAGTACATATACCCAAGGAAAGTAAAAACATATGTCGACACAAAACCTTGTACGTGAATGTCTATAGCAGCATTGTTCACGATAAGGTGGATGCAATCCAAATGGCCATTAAGTGATTAACAGACCAAAAAAATGAGATATATTCATATACTGAAATACTATTCAACCATTAAAAATGCATAAAGTACTGATACATGTTAAGATGTGGATGACCCTTGAAAACATTAAGCTAAGTGAAAGAAGCCAGTCATGCTGGGCCACATACTACATGATCCTATTTATATGAAATGGCCAGGACAGGCAAATTTACGGAAAAATAAAGTAAATTAGTGGTTTCCCAGGGTTGGAAAAGGGGAGAATTGGGGGTGGGGGGAGAGCAGTGACAGCTAAGGAGTTTTTCTTTGTGGTGATGAAAATTTCCGAAAACATGGTGGTGGCATTTGCACAACTCTGTGCATATATTAAAAACCACAGAATTGTACACTTTAAGTGGCTGAATCATATGGTATGTGAATTCTATGTCAATAGTGAACTTCTTCTGAAACTAAATAAAAGAAGTGAAAGAGGTTGCAAGTATAGATAAGTTCACTGGTTGGGGTCAAAAAATTGAAATTCCTCACTGAAAAACCTCAAGGTTTTTGTTGAAATGGAAGGTAAAGCCACATTCTAAGGAGTGGAGAATGTGTCCAAGGCCAACACTACAGAGGTGGTCCAGTTCCTTGAAATCAAGTTCCAACACGTGTCATAAGAGTGAGTGGCCCAGGTGGAGTGGAGAGACAGGTGTGGAGACCCAGGGGAGACCTGAGGCTTAATGCACCTGGAAATTATTCATTTAATCAAATCAAAACCACTTCCCCTGCTAGCCCTGTATGAAACAGCATCAAGGTGTCATTGTCACCTTAAAAATATTAGAAATTGTCACTACCTTTGCCCTAGGAAAATCTCATTTTCATTCTACAAAATTCAGGGATGTTTGTATGAGTTTGGTTGGAGACCATACTCAGGTTATCTTTCTTCTGTGGAGGAGAAAAAGAAAAGGTTTTTCAAGTACACTATGGTTGCACGAAGAATTCAAAAACTATTCAGGAGAATAAGCTTCCCGCTATTTAGAGGCAAAACAACACATACAACAGTAAATAAAATATAAACACCTTCATCTACTGATGGAAGAAAGTCATCTGAGACCCTCTTCCTTTAGCACTCCAAGGTAAACAGAGTTAGAGGGAGGTATCTGGGAGCCCTAAAGGCTTTTCCCCCTCACCTTACCCCTAATTGAGAACACCTTCTTGGGTCCCATTTGATTTTCAGATCCCTGTGATCAGCCAAGTTTCTTTCCATAGAGACCACCATGCTCTCTCACTTGTGGGGTCCCTACACTCCCCCATCTCAAAATAAGGCTTGGAGTTGATATAATGTCCACACTTCCCTTGCCCCCAAACCAACATTCTCCCCTTATTAACATAAACACACAATAACAGTACAGGGTCAGGGTTTCAAGAGGGACCAATCTAGTTATATTAAGCACAAAGGAATTTAATCAAAGGAATTGAATGTTTACAAGTTAACTAGAATGGCTGGAGGAGCAGCCTCTAGGCTGAGCCTCCAACAATAACTTCCAGAACAATGCAGAACTGATCAGCCAGGCAAACTACTAGCTCTGCACCAATCTGGACGGTGAGCAATCAGTAAGCAGATACTGGAACGATTGATTTCATGAACCATGCGGTTCACAACCATAGCTGTGATGCAGGGATCAGAAAGGAAGAATTTCAGGAAGCTACTGCCAACACACCACAATGGCCTCTTAACACCCATGAAGTTAGTGGCTGCGCATTAGAATACCACTTCAGAAAAACCTCCAACCTCTTGTTCACCAGCAGAGAAGTAGCCAAAAACTAGAAGAGTTTGTGCTTTAATTTTGCTTTCTACGGGTAAACCAAAATGTATAGGAAAAAATTCACCCCAGAAGAGTCCAAGCAAATGTGGTTTCCTGCTTTCCAGCCTCTGCAGTACAGAAAGACACCAAAATGAGATAGAAATGGATCCTGAGTGCCAATCAGCACTATACATCTGTCTCCCTCCCTGTCTCTCTCTCTCTCTCTCTCTCTCTCTCTCTCTCTCTCACACACACACACACACACACACACACACACACACACTACTCATGATGGTGAGATTACTGGCCTTTTTTGTTAGGCGAATTTTTCTGATAACCCTCACAGGAAACATACCAGAAATATAAATGAAAAACATGGAAAATTTTAAAAGTTCCAACATTTCACATGAGCTTGAGCTATATAGTCCTGGCCTATAAAGTCCCTGTGACTGATCTCTTCTAAGGGATTAAGGAGATGTCTGATGAACAGTCTTGTGCTTTTAGTACCCTCAAGGTCCAGGCTCACCAGGGCTCTCTGGTACTCTGTAATAGGGAGTCTGGTGCCATTTTTAATATTTGATGGCTGACAACATTCAAGCCCTGCTATTCCCCCTTCCCCTTTTGCCCCACATCTGGGAAGTTGATAAGAAAACCCATGTGCTCCCTCGTTTGGCACTGGGAAAAATTTAGATCATGCAAATCTTGGCCAGTGTGAGGCAAAGGACTCCTCACCCCAGCCTTATCTTCTAACCATTATAAACCTAAGTCAGTCACCCCTCTCTGCTCTCTCAAGCCCTTTTCAAACCTACTTGGGAACTTGCCCTGCTGTCCCAAAAAAAGCCACATCATGTGAATAATAAAACTTTCATACCCTCTTGGTCTGCATCATCCATCTTGACATCAGAAACAATTTCATGTGGGAGGTCCATCTTGCTCCTCAGGGATGCCCACAAAATACTCCACCACATACTACACCATACATACTACAACTCTCCCACACCATACATTTCTGACCCCATCTTTGCTTCCCAATGGTCCCTATTTCCATCAAGGCAGAATGATGTCTCTTTGCCTTAAGTGGGGAGTCTTATCTGCAGGACAAGATTGCATGAGTCCCAATTAACTAGGGCTCTGCTTTGCCCGGGAATATTCTTTCCAGAGCACATCCTCCCAGGGACCACATTACCTTTTGACCCATTGCCAAATCCAGATTAATGCCCCTTGCCCACATGAAACTCTCTTATTTCATAATTTCATTCACAGTCACTTGCTGCTGTCATCTATGTCTATTGTTCAGTCTGCTATGTTCCTTGGGAGCCTGATACCCAGTTTAGCACCTTCACCACTTCAAGACTCTTTTCAGCTTGGAGCATGTGTGACACTACTCTCAAAGTTCAGACACATTTAATTCCAATGACATTTACCTACAACAACTAATACCAACATCCTGCCTTTCATCATGGTTATCCCTCACTGCCAGCCCAAATTCAGACCTCTCTAGCCTCCTGTCTTCTGCCATAGTTACTTCTTAATACTACTCACTTTGCCTTGAATAAAGTGCTTTTACACCTTCATCTGGATAACTCCCTTTCATCCTGCTTGACTCTGTTCGGAACTCTCTCTTCTTTGCCAGCTAAGGCTGCCCTTCCACTGTCCCCACTACAAAGGTAAAATAAATAAAAGATAACAGGGATTGCAAGCTGGCAACTTACAGTCTGATGCTGGCAAGAAGCAATATTTTATTTGGCCTACAGAGGTTTGAAAAAAACAACAATACTTTATTTCAAAAGAACTCAAAGCAGGATCACAAAGAGATATTTGCACACTCATGCTCACTGCAGCATTATTCACAATAGCCAAGAGGTGGAAGAAGCCCAAATGTCCATCAACAGATGAATGGATAAAGAAAGTATGACATATAATAGAATATGGCATAAAATAAAATATTATTTATCCTTTAAAAAGCAGGATATCCAGGGGTGCCTGGGTGGCTCAGTCAGTTGAGCGTCCAACTTTGGCTCAGGTCACGATCTCACAGTTCATGGGTTCGAGCCCAGTGTCAGGCTCTGAGTCAGCTCAGAGCCAAGAGCCTGCTTCATTCAGATTCTGTGTCTCTCTCTCTGCCCCTCCCCTGCTCACGGTCTGTCTCTCTCTCTCTCAAAAATAAACATGTTTTTTTAAGTGGGAAATCATGTCACATAGATAAACTTTGAAGACATTGTTAATACTGAACCATATTTAAATTGTTTGAATAAAACTTGTTTTGTGGATATGGTTTCTTTAACATTTTGTTATTTTCTCTTTTCTAATTTTTATTTGTATATATTATGTATATAGTTTCATTAAAAATTGGCATGTAGTTTTTGTCTTGATGCTATTTTCTCAAATTTTAGAATAAATTTCATGATGTCTCCTTTCTCTCTTAAAGAGCTTAAAAATTTTTTTAAATCACTTTGTGAACATGTAGAACAACTTACCTATAAAAACTTCTGAACATGGAGGCATTTTTTTGGATAAAGCTTTACATTTTTCCAATTTCTTTTCTAACGTATTCACATTTTACACTTCTTTTGTAGTAAAATTTGGAACTTTTTATTTTCAAATTTATCAACAAAGAATTTTATCTACTATTGTCTCACTTTAAATATTGTCTTTTTCATGAGGATGCAAACAGCCAAATTAAGAATGTGAAAAATGGGGTTCCTGAGTGGCTCAGCTGGTTGGACAGCCGACTTCAGCTCAGGACAGTTCATGAGTTCAAGCCCCACGTTGGGCTCTGTGCTGACAGCTCAGAGCCTGGAGCCTATTTCAGATTCTGTGTCTCCATCTCTCTCTGCCCCTCCCCTGCTTTCTCTCTCTCTCTCTCTCCCTCAAAAATTAAAATAACAAAATAAAATAAAATAAAGAATGTGAAAATTTTAGGGGACATAGAACCTTGTTTCTTTAACAAATAAACAACATGTGGGGGGAAAGGAGTGGATAGCTATCACAGATTGAGCAACATATTAACCAAAGGCAGTATATGAACCTTGTTTAGATACTGACTGGAATAAAACAATTGTTAAAAAAAGTTTGAGACCATTAGAGAAAGTTGAATACAAACTGGGTATTAGATGATATTAAAAACTATTAATTTGTTCAATGTAATGATGTCATGGTTAAAGTATACATTTTCAAAGTCCTAATTTGTTAATGATATATACTGAAGTATATGTAGGTAAGATGGTATGTTGCATGGATTTTCCTAAAATACTCCAAGGGAAAAAGAAGTGGGGAGAGAGAAAGAAAGAGAGGCATAAATAACAAAAATGACGATGTTGATAATTGTTTACACTGACTGATAGGTACATGGGGGTTCACTGTACTATTTTAAATATGTGAAATGTCTAAAATTTCTCTCTGTATTTATAGGTTATCCCTGTATGTATTTGTTATTTGTATTGTATATGTTATTTACATTTTCTCTATTTCTTCCAGATTAATCTTCTGGAGATATTTTCATTTTGTTGTGCTTCTAGAGAACAAGATTTTATATTTTTTTACTCATTATTCTGCTTTAAAAGTAATTTAAGTTTTAATCCAAAAAATTAATTTATTCTATTTTTAAAGTTATTTTTGTTCATTGTACAGCTTCTTGAGGTGAATACAGTAGTTAGTTTATTTTCTTTTTCTGGTTACTAATCAAAGTAGCGAAGGCTATGATTTTCCCCATGAGTACAGTTTTAGGGTATCCCATAAGTTTTGACAGGCACTATTTTTGTGTGTGTGTAAGAAGATAATGTGCATATGATAGATTAGGTCTCAGTATTCATGCTACTGTTTTTGCTTTTGTTTTTGTTTTTAATTCAAGTTAGTTAACATACAATGTAGTCTTGGCTTCAGGAGAACCCAGTAATTCATCTCTTACACCTGATAGCCAGTGCTCATCCTGAAAAGTGCCCTCCTTGAACAAACCCTCAGTTTGTTCTCTATACTTAAGAGTCTCTTATGGTTTGCCTCCCTCTCTGTTTTTATCTTATTTTTCCTTCCCTTCTCCTATATTCATCTGTTGAGTTTCTCAAATTCCAAATATGAGTGAATCATATATCTGTCTTTCTCTGACTGACTTATTTCTCTTAGCATAATACCATCCACATTGTTGCAAATGGCAAGGTTTCATTCCTTTCATTGCCAAGTAGTATTCCATTTTTCCATATATAGATATGTATACACAAACACACACACACACACACACACACACACACACACACACACACCTTCTTAATCCATTCATCGGTTGGTGGATCTTTGGGCACTTTCCATAATTTGGCTATTGTTGACAGTCCTGCTATAAACACTAGGGTGCATGTGCCCCTTCAAATCAGCACTTTTGTATCTTTTGGATAAATATCTAGTGCAATTACTGTATCTAGGGTAGTTCTGTTTTTAATTTTTTTGAAGAACCTCCATAATACTGTGCTTCTGATGTGCCTTCCTGAACTGCAGAACCCGGAAAGCTAAAACTACATTTCCCAGATTCCCTAGAAGGTAGGGTTTTGAATGGGATTTATTTTGGCCAATCAGATGCATCCATGCAAGTTTGGGAAGACAGAAGAAAGGCAGAGGCTGCTTCTGCTGTTGAGCATAGCTGGAAGTGATTAATTTTTCTGCAGCTGAATTAGCAGAGGCTCCAGGGCTGAGCACTAATTTTATGAATATCACATGGCAGGCACAGGGCATCATTTTGCTGGTGCAGAACACAGCAGAGGCTATGTGGTTCTAGAGACTGTGGTAGTTATGACAGTTTCCTGTTTGTGGTACCATCCTCCTCAGGACAGTACGTTTCTGTAGCAGTGGCTTTATGATGTGGAAGATACATAAGCTGCTTTGGTGACACCATCTGCAGTGTGGTTTTCAAAGTCATTTCTGAAAGCTCAACCTAGCATCTGGTCTTTAGCATACTCAACATTTCTACAAGCCACTTAATCTCCTTTAATAATTCCCTTCCTAAACTGGCCAGAATGAATTCTATTCCCTGTATCTGAACCTTGGCTAGTATAATAAATGAAATTAGCAGTGTGGCTTTATACTATTTATGATATAAGAAGAGTTGCACTTGACAGACCCAAAGTAGCAGTGACTTTAAAAATTAACACTGTATTTCTCTCTAATATAAATGTCTGAGCTGTTATGGCTGTTGTGCTCTGCAAAGTTTAGGCCTTTTTGTATCTTTTTGCTCTAATATCCCTCTGCTGTTGCCCTTGTCCACGTGGTCTGAAACAGCTCACCACTATGTGTGTCCAGCCAGAGAGAAGAGAAGAAAGAACTGGAGGGACCATCCTTCCTTTTAAATGGGTAAGCCAAAAGATCCTCACATCTCATTGGCCAGAACTATATCACATGGCCACACTCGGTTGCTAGGGACAGTGGCCTTTTTAAACTGGTCTCTCTGCCTCTTGATATCTTGAAATATCTTATCATGATTACAAAACTCAAAAAAATTGGCATGGCCTACAAAGAGGAAGCATCCTTAATTGTGCCATATCCTTTACTGCTTATAATTTTATAAATATGTTGAGGTACTAGTTTCCATCTCTTTTTTCATCCAAGAGTTGTTTAATACCTTGCTATTCGAAGGGTGCTCTATGGGGGTCATCAGCAGGAACATCACTTGGGAGCTTACTGAAATGCAGGACCTCAGGCCTGACCTCAGACCTGACCTCAGACCTACTGAAACAGAATCCACATTTTAACAAGAACTATTGGTTTCAGAGTCAGTGATCTACTGCCAGACCTTGAGGTAGTTGAAGCAGCAAGCGCCCCCCCCCCCACCGCCCCGCCCTCCTACCCTTTTCCCCACCAACTCAACCCATCCTACTCTGGACGAAGGCTTCAGGGAAACTGTGTTTGATGCAAAGTCAATTTACCAGGAGCCCCACCTTGTGGTGAAAATAGCAATAGAAGACAATGAGGTGTCACTGGAATTTGCTAGGGTTCAATTCCAGCCCTTCTCTGCACTCACTCCACCAGCTTTTTCTATAATTTTTATCAACTAGCCTTTTTTTTCTTCCTCCCTTACCATTCCCTCACCCTTCCTCACCTGCTCTCTTCTCTCTCTCCTCCTCACCTCTTTATTTTAGGGGCTGTGACTAGTTAGTTGGCCCAGAGCCTGGGTTCACATTGTTTTGATTACATGTCATATTATTTTAAGAAAATATGAATTTGAATGACTCTTGATAAGCACGTACTCAGGATCACACCACATTCCCCACCAATCCCTACAATCCTGCACCCTGCCCACCCAATTTAGTAATTTACATTACTTCCCTGACCCCTAGGAACATTCCTTTTTGTTGGTGAATTGACCAATGGTCTTTTTTCATATGCCTCTTGGAATCCCTCCAGGTTGTTGGTGGGAATGCAAATTGGTGCAGCCGCTCTGGAAAGCAGTGTGGAGGTTCCTCAGAAAATTAAAAATAGACCTACCCTATGACCCAGCAATAGCACTGCTAGGAATTTATCCAAGGGACACAGGAGTACTGATGCATAGGGGCACTTGTACCCCAATGTTCATAGCAGCACTCTCAACAATAGCCAAATTATGGAAAGAGCCTAAATGTCCATCAACTGATGAATGGATAAAGAAATTGTGGTTTATATACACTATGGAATACTACGTGGCAATGAGAAAAAATGAAATATGGCCTTTTGTAGCAACGTGGATGGAACTGGAGAGTGTGATGCTAAGTGAAATAAGCCATACAGAGAAAGACAGATACCATATGGTTTCACTCTTATGTGGATCCTGAGAAACTTAACAGGAACCCATGGGGGAGGGGAAGGAAAAAAAAAAAAAGAGGTTAGAGTGGGAGAGAGCCAAAGCATAAGAGACTGTTGAGAACTGAGAACAAACTAAGGGTTGATGGGGGGTGGGAGGGAGGAGAGGGTGGGTGATGGGTATTGAGGAGGGCACCTTTTGGGATGAGCACTGGGTGTTGTATGGAAACCAATTTGACAATAAATTTCATATATAAATAAAAAAATAATAAAAAAAAAAAGGAATCCCTCCAGGGTTGAAGAGTTTACCATCCCCCACTGTAAAAGGATCAAAGCACTGTTGGTGACCAGTTCCTTTCAATTTATTTCCCTCATTTTTTTTTTTTTTTTTTTTTAGTTTTACATTTGGGAGGTTTTTTTAATTAAGGTTTTTATTTTAATTCCAGTATAGCATTACTCAGTGCCCATCATAAGTATACTCTTATTTCCCTCGTTTTTATTCTGAAATTCCCCACATCGGTTATTTCCTTTCTCTCTCTGAACTTCTCATATTACATCATTTCTAGCTTAGTCTCTCTATACTGTATCATGTCCTAGGAATGTGAACCTGATAAGCTAGTATTACTGGATGTGAACTTTAAAATAGTCTGTAACTAATAGTTTGTAACCTTACTCAATTTTAATCATCACTGACCTTATGAGACCCACAGGAGCATTATTTCCTTCACCATACTTTAGCAGTAGGTTGTTCCTCATTCTTTTAGAAATCAGTTCTTTTTAATATTTGAAATCCATTTAAGAAGCATAGAGTTACCCTATGACTCAGTAATTCCAGTCCTAGTTATACACCCAAGAGGAATGAAAAAATGTGTCTATATGCAAACTTGCATACAAATGTTTATAGCAGTATTATTGATGATAGCCAAAAGGTAGAGAAACCCAAATTGTCCTTCAACGGATGAATGAATAAATAAAAGTGGTATATCCATGCAAGGAGTATTATTCAGGTATAAAAAAGGAATGAAGGGGCGCCTGGGTGGCGCAGTCGGTTAGGCGTCCGACTTCAGCCAGGTCACGATCTCGCGGTCCGTGAGTTCGAGTCCCGTGTCGGGCTCTGGGCTGATGGCTCAGAGCCTGGAGCCTGTTTCTGATTCTGTGTCTCCCTCTCTCTCTGCCCCTCCCCCGTTCATGCTCTATCTCTCTCTGTCCTAAAAATAAATAAACGTTGAAAAAAAAAATTTAAAAAAGGAATGAAGTATTAATATGTGCTATAATGTGGATGACATTTGAAAACATTATGGTAAGTGAAAGAAGACAGTCACAAAGGGCCACATGTTATATGATTCCATTTACAGGAAATGCCCAGAATAGGTAAATCTATGGTGACAAAGGGTTTATTAATGGTTGCCTAGGGCTGAGGGTAGTTTGAAGGTGGAAGGTAACAACCAAGGTGTCTGGGGTTTCTTTTTTTGAGGAGATAAGATATTTTAGTCTTTTAAGTTTTATTTATTTAAGTGATCTCTATATCCAACATGGGGCTCAAACTCATGACCCTGAGATCAAGAGTTGGATGCTCTAGGGGCACCCAGGTGGCTCAGTCAGTTAAGCATCCAACTTTGGCTCAGGTCATGATCTCATGGTTGGTGGGTTTGAACCCGGCATTGGGCTCTGTGATGATAGCTCAGAGCTTGGAGCCTGTTTTAGATTCTGTGCCTCCCCACCCCCTCCTCACTCTCTGGCCTTCTCCAATTCACTCTCTGTCTCTCTCTCAAAAATAAACATTAATTAAAAAAAAAAAAAGGAGTTGGATGTACTACCAGCTGAGCCAGCCAGGTGCCCCAAGGTGATAAAATATTTTAAAACTCATTGTGGTGATGGGTGCACAACTCCAGTACTTAATGAATATACTAAAAAGCCATTGAATTATACACTTAAAGTGGGTGAATTATAGGGTGTTTGGGTTATATCTCAATAAAGCTATTTTTTAAATCCATATATGAAACATTACAGATATAGTCGAATGATTTTTAATCAGGGGGCCAAGCCCATTCAGTGGGGGTAAAGGATAGTCTTTACAATAAATGTTGTTGGGGAAACTGGGTATCCGTATGCAAAAGAATAAACTTGGATCCTTACCTTATACCACATATAAAAATTAACTCAAATGAACCAAAGATCTGCAACTATAAAACTCTTAGAAAAAAACATCGGGTAAAAACTTTATTGCACTGGATATGGCAATGATCTCTTGGATACCACACAAAAAGAATAGGCAACAAAAATTAAAACAAATTGCACTACATCAAAATTTAAAACTTCCATACTTCAAAGGACACAATCAGCAGATTGACAAGGCAACCTTCAGAATAGAAGAAAATACTTGTAAATCACACATTTGATAAGGGGTTAATATCTAGAATATATAAAGAACTCCTATAACTCAAAACAAAAAACCAACCCGATTAAAAAATGGGCAAATGACCTGAATATATATTTCTCATAAGAAGATACACAAATGACCAACAAGTATATAAAGACATGTTCAACATCATTAATCATGAGGGAAATGCAAATCGAAACCACAATGAGATATCATCACATACCCATTAGGAGAGATGCTGTCAGGAAAAAAAAAAAGCAGAAAGTAACAGCTGTCAGTGAGGTTGATGTTTATTTATTATTTTTGAGAGAGACAGATACAGAGTGCAAGTGGGGAGGACAAAGAGAGGAGACACAGAATCCTAAGCAAGCTCCAGGCTCTGAGCTGTCAGCACAGAGGGGCTCAAATGCACGAACTGTGAGATCATGATCTGAGCCGAAGTTGGATGCTTAACCGACTGAGCCACCCAGGCACCCCACAACTGTCAGTGAGGTTGTAGAGAAAATGGAATTCTTGTCCCGCTGCTGGTGGGAATATAAAATCATACAGCTGTTGTGGAAACCAGTGTGACAGTTCCTCCAGCAATAGTACCTCTGGGTATATATCCGAAAGAATCAAAAGAAAAGGCTTGAACACCCATGTTCAGGGCAGCATTATTCACAATAGCCAGAAGTGGAAGCAACCCAAAAGCCAATCAATGGATGAACCAATAAACAAAATGCAATATGCAATATTATTCAGTCTTCAAAAGGAAGGAGAATCTGACACATGCTATAATACAAATGAACTTTGAGGACACCGTATTAAGTTAAATAAGCCACTCACAAAAAGACAAATACTGTACTCTACTTTCATAATATATCTAGAGCCAGCAAATCATACAGACAAAAAGCAAAATGGTATTTGCCAGGGGTTGAAAGGAGGAAACAATGAATATATCAATGGATACAGAGTTTTAGTTTTGCAAAATAAAAAAGTTCTAGATATTTGTTGTACAACAATATGAATATATTTAACACTACTGAATTGTATGTTTAAAAATGGTTAAAATTAGGGTGCCTGGGTGGCTCAGATGGCTGAGGGCCCGACTTTGGCTCAGGTCATGATCTCACAGTTCACAAGTTTGAGCCCCATGTCGGGCTCTGCGCTGACAGCTCAGAGCCTGGGGCCTGATTCAGATTTTGTACCTCCCTCTCTCTCTCTGTCCCTCCCCAACTCGTGCTCTGTCTTTCTCAAAAATAAACAAAAACATTAAAAAATAAAATAATAAATTTTGAATAATAAATTTTATATTTTACTACAATCAAAAATAAAATAAATAACAAATCTATATACATTGACATGAGTTTAGGTAAGTGATCTCTCATTCACTAGCTTGACTGTTACTTTAAAAACAGAAAGAAATTAGTTGCCTCACACAGAGCAGGTGCTTCCACTGGTTCAAGGTAGTTTTGTGTTTATTTTTAAAATCAGGGCACCTGGGGTGGCTCAGTCAGTTCAGCCTCTGACTTCAGCTCAAGTCATGATCTCATGGTTCGTGGGTTCGAGCCCTGCATCAGGCTCTGTGCTGACAAGTCAGAGCCTGGAGACTGCTTCAGATTCTATGTCTTCCTCTCTCTCTGCCTCTCCCCCACTCATGCTCACTCGCTCACTCTTGCACTCTCTCTCTCTCTCTCAAAAATAATCATTAAAAAAAGGTTTAAATAAAAAAATCAGAATATGCAGCATGCACTATCTGCTAAATTTAATGTTTTCTTGGGGAGGTTTCTTCTTAATTAAAAATAGTTGCAATACCATTAGTATTCAGGAAATATCAACAAAGGTACTCAAAATGAGTACTTTGATTCTGGGGCATAGATAGAAGGTAGGAAGTACAGTACTTGATCCTCTCAATCAGACATAGGTTTTTTTTTTGGCTCCAGAATCCCTGTAGCCTGAAAAGATTCCTTCTACCTGTCAACCTATCCAAATTTAGCTTAGCTTCCTATCTCCCCATTTCCTTGTCCCAACTGCCCCTTTCCCTCTGGTCTCGGACAGCACACCAGGTATAGGCTAGTACAGTAATTCTGTAGCCTGATGTCCACATCTCTCAGAAGTGAGAAGTTGTTGACTAAAATCTCCTAGAACCCATCCCTGATTATGCAGAAAATTACTAGAATCTTCCTCGTTGGTGGCAGAAGGTCAACAAAGAATCAAGAGCTCCTGGTTCCAGATTCTCTACCTCCATTCTTTCAGTGCTCTTGCTTGCCAATTTCTCTGCACACTCTATGTTCTCATGACTTTCCTGGCACCTCCCTTGCTCTGGCTTATTTCCTGTTCGTTTTCCCCTTGGCCTCCTGATCCTTTGTTTGGGGTTATCTGCACATTCTGCTATGAGCAGTGGTGATAGGTGAACCCCAACTCCAGATTATGTACCTGATTCTAGATGCTTCTAGCTCTTCTCCCAGGCCACCTCTTTATGAATGGTTGGAGGCCACAGGTGTTTCCTAACCCATGGCTGCCAGTCATTGGTACACATCAGAATCACCAGTGTGAATATTGGGAGTTAAAAATATATATATATGGATGCCTTCTGAATTAGTAGTTCCAGGTGTGGGGCTCAGGATTGTGTCTTGTTGAAAAGACCCCAGAGATTTCTGATGGCAGGTATAGAGCTGGAAATCAGTTTCCAACTCCATCTTTTTCTGATTGGCCTTCAATTTTCTGATTGGCTCCACTGACTCCCATCCCTTTAAGCCCCTGAAATTAGTCTTCCTTTATACGGGAGCAGGTATAATAAAATAATATTTGGTTTAAAATTAGGGTAATTGCTTTTTACCCCATGGCTTTTCCACCATTAAAACTAGATTATGGGGCTGAGTGATGCTTAGAAAGGCAGATCATGGAGAACAAAAGACAGATTTGGCCTCTCAGTTTCTAAAATAGGCTCTTGAATAGACTGGAAAGCCAAGGAATTCAATAGCAAGAGTCTGTTCTTTTAGGGGTCTATTCAGATCTGAAAAGGAAAGGACTCAGTGCACAAGGTTTATGCCATAAGCAAAATAGCTGGGGAGATTCCTCGACTGAGGAAGAGCCAGTGTTCCTGCTTCAAAAGAATTAAAGTTAGTCTCACATAAGGGATTTAGTTACTGGGACGTTGTGCTGTACCTCCACTCAGCATAACCACAGGAGGGGACCCAAGGGAAACCCTATAGGTTTGAGTCATATCCCAGCGATTGCAGGGAGGCAGCAGACTTCCCAGAGCCGTCCTTAGTGTCAGCAAGGAGCAGCAACCATGTGACAGATAAGGCACCAACTATGTCAGCTAATCTTCTAAGTCTTCCTTAGATCCAGAGGGACAAGGCTTCCCAAGGTTTCCCTTGCTCTAGGAGGGTTGCAAAAGTGGCAGAAAGAGGAGTGATGGATGTGAAGGGGCTCTGAGGGTGTCAGGAGAGGATGCCATTGGAAGGAGCGGCCTGGATGACAAAGGCTGGCATCCACAGCCAGACCCCTGGTTTCTGCAGAACAGAGGCTGCCGACCAATGACCAGAGAAACAAGTTACATCTCAGGATAAATTGGAGAGGACAGAGAAGCATTCAGGATCTGACACTCTTCCTCATGGGTGCCTTAGGCTCCTTCCCTCAGCTGCCCCTCTCCCCTATAGACACAGAACTCAAGGGAGACCAGGAGAGATGGTTCTCTGAATTAACTGGGAAATCTCTGAGGTGACTGAATCTGACTAGAAAGGACTGGGTTACATTTTTGCTGTCAACAGAAATGGGGGCTTGAGGTAAGATTAAATTTAGTAATGGGGTGGGGGGGTAGTTATATGCCTGAGGTTGGCTGATTGCAATCATTCTTAGTTGATACACAGGAACCTAAAAACAGCACTGAACTGCATACATTCAGTAATAATAATGTGATAATTCTTAATTGTACATTTTGTTGGACACTTTGGAAGATTCAGTTGGCAAATATGCTGACAGAGGTTCTTTGGGCAAGTCTCAGTCCCAAAGGAAAGGGAGTGCTGTTAGGAATTTATAGAAGCTTTCAGAAGACTGTCCTAGCAACTGAGAGAGCAGTATGTTCTGGGATCCTGTGGTTTATTTTTATCTGAAACCAAAATCTGTAGAGAGATGTCATTAGTGCTGATTAATGATTTTCAAATGATTATTCCAGGCTCTGATTTATCAGACAGTGTGGCAGTGATTGTTAAATTTCCAAAAATTAAATTTTCAAGTGTGGCTTTTAAAGCCAGTATGGCAGATCATATAGGATCTAGAGCTGTGGTCTTCAGACTTCTCTATCAGTAAAATAAGTAAATAGCTAAATAACTCTGAGCATGCAGCCCCAAATCCAGCCCCACAGCCCCTAACTTTAGGGGAGGTGGGGCTTTGGTAACATTTGCCAATCCTACCACATATCCTCGGTTTATTCACTTTCACTATCCTAGGAGATTATTGTCACCCCTTCTTCACAGTCCTTAAACCTTTACTTCTCCTCAAGCTCACTCAGCTGTTCACCTTGCTTTTTACCCTATTGAAAAAAACTTAGCAGTCTAAAGAACACTTCCACTTCCTCCATCCCCACATCTACCAAGACACCCACTCTATGCCATAAATTCTTGCCCTCCAGTTACTAGGAATGAACTGTGTGCTCAGATAAGCCAACTGGTCCCTTCTCACCTCCTCCATGACATGTCTCCAAGTGAGTGTGCCTCCTGAAATTCTCCACCCATGCTGCCTTGCTTGCCTCACCAAGTCCTGGCTCTCTACCTATTGGCACCACCTTAAATAATATATGTGGCATTGACTGCTTCTTACCATCTCTACTGCCACTGGCCTTGGCCTCATTTAAACCATGACAACAGCTCCTGTAGCTAGTGAACTAGCTCGTCTCTCCACATTGCCACCCTTGCTGCCTGTTCTCAACCAGGTAGGCCCAGTTCTTTTAAATGTAAGTCACATGAGGTCACTCTTCTCTCAAGGCCCCCACTGCCTTTCCCTCTACTCAAAGCAAAAGTCAAAGTCCCAGCAGTGGCCTGAAGGCTGATGTGAAGACATCACCTGGAGCTAGCTACGTCTCTGACCTCAGCTTCCATCACATGGCACTCTACGCCTCCACCCTGCGCCCAGCCACCCCGGCCTTCCTACTAGCCTTTAGCAAGCATGCTGCTTCCCTTGCCTAGAGTGCTCTTTCCCCACATATCTTCATGGTTTGGGCCCCTTTATTGACATCTCTGTTCAAATTCATTCCATTATCAGAAAGACTTTCCCTTGACCATTCTACCTAGAAGAATGATCCCCTTTATCCTGATGGATTGTCCTCCATCATCTTATCAACATCTGACAAATTTCATTCTCTCTCTTTCCTCCCATTTCCACCCAAGTAGAAGGTAAACTATATGGCACCTTGTCAGCCATTTTGTCCACTGCAAATGCACATAGTAGGCCCTCAATAAATAGGTCTTAAATTAATATATGCATACTTATTTATACTTATTTTCATGCAGCTCAACTCTTATAAGCAGAATTAATAAATATTTCTTCATTTTAGGACAAAATTAAGTTCTAATATTCCCCTTTCTCTTCACCCCATCTTATTCTATTAAGCTTCCTTAGCAGGACCACTATGCCCATCCCCACACCACTCCCTGAGAGTCCTTTGTCATGGTCACCCATTATTCTGCAATGACTGGTGTCATACTTTCCAGCATGCTTGGGAGAAAAGTAGGATGAGAACTACTGGTTCAGAGTTTACTCTCTTATTTTTACCATAACATTTCAGAAATGGTCTACTGCTTCTATCAAGGAAATACAGCTGTTCTCTAGAATTCCATTTTTAAACCACAAAAACATCTTGACTTCCCCCAGCCCAATCACTCAGTGATGATGAATTTATTCAAATCTAAATTAAAAATTAGGAAAAAAAAGTCACATTTATATATAAACGTATTCATATTGGTATATAATGCATGTGTAGACAAAAATTTTCTACTTCTGTAAATGCAGATACATGTTTACCAAACTATCAACTATGCATATATGCTTCCCTTAAAAATATAAGGCTGTTATTAAAAATTTACTGTAAAAAGCTATAAAAATTAACACCAACTGTTATTGACCCAAATAAAGTGTTTTTAACTTTTTTTTTTAATTGAGAGACAGAACATGAGCATGAGCATGGGAGGGGCAGAGAGAGGGAGAGACAGAATCTTAGGCAGGCTCCAGGTTCTAAGTTGTCAGCACAGAACCTGACATGGAGCTCGAACTCACGGAGCACAGGATCATGAGCTGAAGTCAGACGCTTAACCGACTGAGCCACCCAGGCGCCCCCCCCAAATGAAGTGTTTGGAAATGTAATCTGGGTGTTCCAAAATGCAAAGCTTCAAGGGTGGTGTTCATCTTAGTCTAGAGCCATAACTCCCCTGAAGTTGACCAAAGACACTTTTTTCTCTTGTGGTTTCCTTAAGTGGAAATAATCAGAGTCCTGGCTATCCTTTCCCCACCTCTGCTTTGTGACTGGGGACCTTTTTATCTCCCCATTTTTTGGCTACATGGACAATGCAAGGAACAGTGAGGACAGTGACCAGGAGGAGCAAATGCACTGGGTTCCACTCAGGGAGGGAATCCAGGTAGACGGAGGGGGGTGAGGGCAGCGTAGGGCTTGATTTGCTCAGAAAAAAAGAGATGATGCTTATGCTTCTCCATGGAGAGGTTGTCCCGAGAGGTGCAAAGTCAGTGCAAATGGAGATTTCCACAGGGGGAGTGGGTGGCAATAAATAGGCATGCAGGGAGAGGAAAATTGCCTCTAATTTTTCTCCTGCTTTAAATTGCGTCCAAGGGCACAGATGACCTGATTTTAGCCTGTTTTCCTTTGCTTCCTAAAGGTAGCACCAAAGGTTAAGCACAGCCAGAGCACAGTCATATGCACTGGAACACTTACATAATAATAAAAGAGGAGCTATTGAGACATCGATTCTGAGCAGACAGACTTTACTGGAATTGAGTACAGGTGGTCCTGGTGTTGACTTTAATTCATTTCATCAGTCTGCACCTCAAATACGCATCTCTGCTTCCTAACTTCCTGTACCCAACTGTGTGGGCAACAGGCCCTCAAGGTGCTAAAGCTTAGGGGCAAGTGAAGGGGGTGGAAATTGCTCTAACTGTTCCATTTTTAAAAAACCAAAATGGAGGCTCCTATCTGCAATAAGCCCGTGGATAACACTCCCCACCCTACCCCTCTGGCGGGCAGCGAGGCTGTGCAGCCACCTTCTCGGTGCTTCCACACTTACCTGGCCACTGCCCCCTCCAACTTCGCCTCTTCAGGCCTGCTTGCCAAGTGACCGAGGAGAAGGGACAAGAGCGGAAAGTCAAGCCAGACGATCTGAGTCAAAAATCCCAGCTCACCAGTCTCTCACCCTCAGTAGTGCGTTGGAGGTGGCTAGTAGTCCCAGGTGAGAACCCCTCACGCCCACCTGTCCCTGCTCAGCAGGGTGATCACTAGCATCTGGTGCGTTGGGAGTGTTTATACCAAGATCCACAAACGTGACAAATCAGGGTGCTTGTTCTGGTGTGGGGGTGAGGGTGGGTGTGGGGCATTGTTAAACACTTAATCAGCACTTAATTGTCCTCAACCCTAACATCGGATCTAGTGGTCAAATTTAAATGCCCTAATATCTAATTCTGAAGGCACAATCCCACATTCAAGGTTAGGGCTTTCAGACACATAATGACTCTTTAGTATTTCTGTCTAATACTGAAAAAGTAGCAAAAGACACTCAACTTTTAACAAGTTTTGTATTTTTGCGCGGGGGCGGGGCACCTGGGTGGCTCAGTCCACTGAGCATCTGACTCTTGGTTTCACCTCAGGTCATGATCTCCTGGTTAGGGAGTCTGAGCCCTGGTTGGGCTCTGCGCTGACCATGCTGAGCCTTCTTGGGATTCTCTCTCTCCATCTCTCTCTGTGTCCCTCCCATGCTCATATCTCTTTCTTTCTCTCTTGAAATAAATGAATGAACTTTAAAAAACATTTTTTAAGCTTTTTTAAAAAATGTTTATTTATTTTTAAGAGAGAGACAGACAGTGTGAGCGGGGGAGGGGCAGAGAGAGAGGGAGACACAGAATCTGAACTAGGCTCCAGGTTCTGAGCTGTCAGCACAGAGCCCAGCTTGGGGCTGGAACTCACGAATTGCAAGATCATGACCTGAGCTGAAGTCAGACACTTAACTGACTGAGCCATCCAGGTGCCCCAAAGTTTTGTTTTTTAATTGAAATAGTTTTTATTGATCTGATTATGATCAGATTGATAATCACTGGGAAGATATTAGATAACACAGAACAGGATAAAGAATGTACAAATCTTTAAGCTTACTGCCTTAGAAATAAACACTGCTGATATTTTTTTATGTGGACTTTTCCAGGCAAGTGTGTGTGTGTGTGTGTGTGTGTGTGTGTGTGTGTGTAGGTGTATATGTGTGTGTTGTAACTACCTTTTCCTACTGTAATTATTTTTACAAAATGATACTTGTAAAATAGTACTTTTTTACTTATTTGTGAATACTTATTTACAAAACAGTATTTGCTCTTCAACACAGATTTCAAACACTATCAGTAAGGTCAAAAGACCCACCCTCAACTCCTCCCTCTTCCCCTTCAAACTCCTATTCCCTAGTATAATCACTGTCCACAGTTTATCGAATATTTTTCTAGAACCTTCCCGGAGAGGGGGTTAGACTTCTTAACTAAAGACAGCATCACATATACTCTTTCACAAACTGGTCTTCACTCAATAAAATAGTACAGATAGATTTCCATGTCAGTTTCATAATAAGAGCATACGGTAGCTTATCCAAGCATTCCCCTATTGGTGCAAATCGTCTATCTCCCAACCTTCCTTCATCTGTTTATTCATTTTCCCTGTTACAAACAACACTGCAGTGACCATCACTGCACCCATACTTCCAGCACCTGCATGAGAGCTCCCCTTTGTTGCTGTTGATGAGTGAAGAGGCAGGGGCATTCATACTAACCAGTGGTCTGGGTTTCCCCTGAGTCAGGCAGTCCCGGTTCCCCTACAGGAGGACGGATGGCAGGCTCCCAGTTAGTGGACAGGTACTTCATCAGGCTGATTCCTCTAAGTTTCATGGTGACAACAACCAAGGTTGGCAGAACGTTGACCAAAGTTCTCCTGCATTTGATTGTTTTTTCCTTAGCCTCTGCTGTGGACACCTGGTAGCCGCTCAGCTCAGGTCTGTTTATTCATCAGGCCCGACAACTATCCAGGGAGCCCTCTCCTCTCCAAATAAGTCCCTCTTTTCTTTTTCTTTTCTTTTATTTTCTTTCTTTTTTTTTTTCAGCTGTGAGTACCTGCAGTTTGGCCACAGTGCTAGCCATTCCGGACGCACTGTTTGAGGAAGGTCTGGAATCTGTTTGATCCTGTGTTCCTAATGTGGAAAGAGTACCAGTTAATTGCCCTGTTCATTAACTTTACAAGCCATCCCTGCCTTTCATATTCACTGATTCTGACATTGGAGCTTCCTGGCGTTCCTTGGAAAGAATGTACCTTTGACGTTTTGGTTCTAAGGTTGTTGTTCTAGTTTCTCTGTTGATTTATATATTGGCTCTATCTAATTTTTATCTTCTAGGAGTTTCCCAATTTTTCTGTTCTGCCAATGGCACATTCTCTTCTTTTGCAATGCTATTATGATCTCATACCTTTTAAAATAATGAGTTTTTCGGGGCGCCTGAGTGGCTCAGTCGGTTGAGCGTCTGACTTTGGCTCAGATCACAATCTCACAATCTGTGAGTTAGAGCCCCGCGTCAGGCTCTGTGCTGACAGCTCAGAGCCTGGAGCCTGCTTCAGATTCTGTGTGTCCCTCTCTCTCTGCCCCTCCTCTGCTCGTGCTCTGTCTCAAAAATAAATAAAAACATTAAAAAAAATTTTTTTTAATTTAAAAAATGAATTTTCTATAGTTTGAATAGGGCCTAGAGAGAAAACTGTAGTTGATGAATATTCTCAGTCTGCCATCTTGAATTTGATGCCCTATTAATTTTTTTTAAAAAATTATCTTACAAATACATAAATTGTATATGAATGCTCTCATTGTGAAAGTTTTAAAATATGTAGTTATGTAGACTAAAAGATGTACTTACCCCTTTTGCCACCATCCTCACTCCCAAATCTTTCATAGGAAAGTACTACTTTTCTTTATTTGTTTGTTTGTTTGATGTTTGTTTATTTATAAGAGAGAGAGAGCATATGTGAGGCAGAGGAGGGGCAGAGAGAGGGAGACAGAGGATCTGAATCAGGCTCTGAACTGACAACAGAGAACCTGATGCAGGGCTCAAGCTCATGAATCCTGAGATCATGGCCTGAGCTGAAGTCAGACACTTAACTCGCTGAACCCAGGTGCCCCAGAAGAGTAGTACTTTCAAAGTTCTGGGCCACCTGGGGAGCTCAGTGGGTTAAGCGTCTGACTTGAGCTCAGGTCATGATCTCATGGTTTGTGAGTTTGAGTCCCCCATCAGGCTCTATACTGATGGCTCAGAGCCTGGAGCCTGCTTCAGATTCTGTGTCTCCCCCTCTTTCTGCCCCTCCCATGCTCATGCTCTGTGTCTCTCTGTCTCTCAATAATAAATAAATGTTAAAATATTTTTTTAAAGTTCAGTGGGCAGCCTTTTAGTTTTTCTCTGCACAGAGATATAATGCATTTATATGTAGTAAAGGGGAACATACCAGAAGTACTATTCTGTGACAAATTTTTTTCACTGACAGTACTTCCTACAGATATTTTCATTCAATGCATTAAGTTTAGCTCATTCTTTTCAACAGTTGCATGGTACTCCATGGGATAAATTTCCCACAATTTGTTAAGCCATGCCTTTATTAATTGGTTATTTTCATTTTGTTACTGAATTAAGACAATGTTACAATGTGCATCCTTACCCGTACATCTTTGTGCACATGTAAGTATTCCCACAGGATAAATTTCTAGACAGGTGATACTGCCTTGGAATTATTCACATTAAAAAAAAGTTTTTAATGTTTATTTTTGAGAGAGAGAGAGAGAGAAAGAGAATAAGCAGGGGAGGGGCAGAGAGAGAGGGAGACACAGAATCTGAAGCAGGCTCCAGGTTCTGAGCTGTCAGCACAGAGTCCAACGCGGGGCTCGAACTCGTGAACCATGAGATTGTGACCTGAGCCGAAGTCAGATGCTTAACCAACTGAGCCACCCAGGCACACCTAACGTTTAAAATTTTAATGGATCTTACTAAACTGCCTTCCAAAAAGGTCTCACTAACATATACCCCTCCAATAACATGAACATTCACTTCCCTATATCTTGATCATACCCATATTTAAAATTTTTGCCATTCTGAGAGGTAAAATGATCTTCTTTTACAGTTACATTGCCTGGTTGCTAATGAAATTTATGTCTTATGTTCATTTGCCATTTATAGCTCTTCTTCCTTGAATTGTTTTGTTTATGTTCTTTGCTGGTTTTACTACTAATCTTGTCCTTATTCCTTATTGATTATGGGAGCTATTTATATAACCTGGGTAAAATGTGTTTTTGTATAAAATGCATGTTAACTACTTTTTCACAGCTTTACTCTTTAAATTTGTCTTAACAGATTATTATTTGTTTTGTGGGGTTTTGTTTTTACTACAGTGAATCCATATATGTCAATATGTTGCTTTAAAGCTTTAGTACCTTGCTTGGAAAGTAAGCTGATTAAAAATATCCTCCTATATTTATTTCAAATAAATGTGTATGTATTTTTAAGCTCCTTTTCTGAAATTTACTTAGGGGTATGGTATGCAGTATGAATCTAATGTGATCCTTTTTAAAAATGGATAGTGGGGCGCCTGGGTGGCGCAGTTGGTTAAGCGTCCGACTTCAGCCAGGTCACGATCTCGCGGTCGGTGAGTTCGAGCCCCGCGTTGGGCTCTGGGCTGATGGCTCAGAGCCTGGAGCCTGTCTCCCTCCCTCTGCCCCTCCCCCGTTCATGCTCTGTCTCTCTCTGTCCCAAAAATAAATAAAAAAACGTTGAAAAAAAATTTAAAAATAAAAATAAAAATGGATAGTGAATTTCATATCACAGTGTATTGTCAGTTCTCCTCGCTGATTTAAATTTACCCTGTTAAGATAAGCTGAATTCCCATATATACCCAGGTCAGTTTCTGAATCTCTGTGCTTTTCTTTTGGTCTATTTGTCTCTTCCAGTACCAATACCACACTTGTATATAACTATCATGTGGTGGGCAGCTGCCAAGGTGCTCCCAATGATTCCTGCCTCCTGGTATTCACAGTCTTGTATAGTCCCCTCTTCTCTTATACCAAGGCTGGTCTGTGCAATCAATAGCATATGACAGAGGAGATTGTATGTCACTTCCATTTTGGATTTCCCTGTCTCCCATCACTTGCACTGGGAAAAACCAGATGCCCTGTCCTATAAGCAGCCTGTAGAGAGGCTGTTATGGCAAAGAACAGAAGCCTCCCACCAACAGGCACATGTGTGAGCTTGGAAATAGATTTTCCAGCCCCTTCAGATAACTGCAGTGCTGACCGACATCTTGATTGCAACTTCAAGAGAGAGCCTCAGCCAGCTAAGTCATTCCAGATTACTGATTCTCAGAAACTGCGTGACACAATAAATACCTGTTATTTCATTTTATTTTTTAATGTTTTATTTATTTTTGAGAGAGAGAGACACAGAGAGAGAGAGACATAGTGTAAGAGGGGGAGGGTCAGAGAGAGAGAGAGAGAGAGAGAGAGAGAGAGAGAGAGAGAGAATCCAAAACAGGCTCCAGGCTCTGAACTATCAGCACAGAGCCCAACATGGGGCTCAAACTCGGGAACGGTGAGATCATGATCTAAGCCAAAGTCTGATACCCAACAGAGCTACCCAGGCACCCCTCTGTTGTTTTAAAATGCCAGATTTGGAGTCACTTTGTTACACAGCAATAGATAACTAGTACATATTGCTTTATAACACATCTTGGTATTCAATAGAGGAAGTCTTCCACTAAAGCTCATTTTCCCCCAACAGTTTCTTAGCATTATCTTCTCATTTTATGAACTTCAAAATTCACTTTTCAAGTTCCATAAAGAATCCTCTTGGGATTGGGACTGAGACTACATTGATTTTAAGAGATTATTTTTTAAGACATCAGACAACTGTAAACATTGAGTCTTCCCATCTAGGAAAATGCATATGTCTCTCCATTTATTCAGGGTTTTTTCATATCTTCCAGAAAAGTTTTATTTCTCTTCATAAAAGTATTTAATATTTACTTAATTTATTTCTAGGTCTTTTATCTTAATTCCATTGAGATATATTCTTTTCCCATCACTTTTTTAAATTGTTGTTATTGTTGCTGTTTTTTTTAATGATTACAGGAATAGAATTTAGTGATTCATCATTTACATATAACACCCAGTGCTCATCCCAACAAGCGCCTTTCTGAATACCTATCAACCATTTAGCCTTTCCCCCCCACCCAACTCCCCTCCAGCAACCCTCAGTTTGTTCTCTGTATTTAAGAATCTCTTGTGGCTTTTCTCCCTCTCTGTTTTTACATTATTTTTGCTTCCCTTTCCTTATGTTCATCTGTTTTGTATCTTAAATTCCACATATGAGTGAAATCATATATTTGTCTTTCTCTGACTTATTTTGCTTAGCATAATACATTCTAGTTCCATCCATGTTGTTGGAAATGGCAAGATTTCATTCCTTTTGATTGCCAGGTAATATTCCATTATGTATATATACCACATCTTCTTTATCCATTCATCAGTTAATGGACATTTGGGCTCTTTCCATATTTCGGCTATTGTCAATAGTGCTGCTATAAACATTGGCGTGCATGTGTCCCTTTGAATCAGTATCCTTTGGATACTGTATCCTTTGGATAAATACCTAGTAGTGCAATTGCTCAGTTGTAGGGTAGTTCTATTTTTAATTTTTTGAGGAACCTCCATACTGTTTTCCAGAGTGGCTACACCAGTTTGCATTCCCACCAGCAATACATCCTTGCCATCATCTGTTGTTGCCTGAGTTGTTAATGTTAGCCATTCTGACAGGTGTGAGGTGATATCTCATTGTGGTTTTGATTTGTATTTCCCTGACAATGGGTGATGTTGAGCATTTTTTTCATGTGTCTGTTAGCCATCTGGATGTCTTCTTTGGAAAAGTGTCTATTCATGTTTTTGCCCATTTCTTCACTGGATTATTTGTTTTTGGGTTATTTATTATGATAAGTTCTTTATGTTGGATACTAACCCTTTATCTGATATGTCACTTGCAAATATCTTCCCCCATTCTGTTGGTTGCCTTTTGGTTTTGCTGATTGTGCCCTTGGCTGTGCAGAAGCTTCTTATCTTGTTGAGGTCCTAATAGTTCATTTTTGCTTTTGTTTCCCTTGTCTCCAGAGACATGTCAAGTAAGAAGGTGCTGCAGCCAAGGTCAGAGAGGTTGTTGCCTGTTTTCTCCTCTAGGATTTTGATGGCCTCCTGTCTTATGTTTAGGTCTTTCATCCATTTTGAGTTTATTTTTGTTTATGGTGTAAGAAAGTGGCCCAGATTCATTCTTCTGCATGTCCCTGTCCAGTTTTCCCAACACCATTTGTTTTTATTCCATTGGATATTCTTTCCTGCTTAGTCAAAAATTAGTTGGCCATATGTTTGTGGGTCCATTTCTGGGTTCTCCATTCTGTTCCATTGATCTATGTGTCTGTTTTTTTTTGCCAGTACCATACTGTCTTGATGATTACAGCTTTGTAATACAGCTTGAAGTCTGGAATTGTGATGCCTCCAGCTCTGCTTTTCTTTTTCAAATTGCTTTGGTTATTTGGGGTCTTTTCTGGTTCCATGCAAATTTAAGGATTGTTCTATCTCTGTGAAGAATTCTGGTGTTATTTTGATAGGGATTGCATTGAATATGTAGATTGATTTGGGTAGTATCGACATTTTACCAATATTGTTCTTCTAATCCATGAGCATGGAAAGTTTTTCCATTTTTTTGCATCTTCTTCAATTCCTTTCATAAGCTTTCTATAGTTGTCAGTGTACAGATTTTTCATCTCTTTGGTTAGGTTTATTCCTAGGTGTTTTATGATTTTTGGTACAATTGTAAATGGAACCAATTTCTTGATTTCTCTTTCTGGTGCTTCATTATTGGCATATAGAAATGCAACTGATTTCTGTATATTGATTCACATCCTGCAACTTTGCTGAATTCGTGGGTCAGTTCTAACAGTTTTTTGGTGGAGTCTTTTGGGTTTTCCAGGAGTATCATGTTGTCTGTGAAGAGTGAGAGTTTGACTTCCTCCTTGCCCATTTGGATGCCTTTTATTTCTTTGTGTTGTCTGATTGCAGAGGCTAAGACTTCCAATACTATGTTGAATAACAGTGGCGAGAGTGGACATCCCTGTCTTGTTCCTGACCTTAGGGGGAAAGCTCTCAGTTTCCCCATTGAGGATGATATTGGCATTGGGTTGTTCATATATGGCTTTTATGATCTCAAGGTATGATCCTTCTATCCCTACTTTCTTGAGGGTTTTTATCAAGAAGGGATGCTGTATTTTGTCAAATGCTTTCTCTGCATCTATTGAGAGGATCATATAGTTCTTGTCCTTTCTTTTTTTGATGTGATGAATCACATTAATTGTTTTGCGGATATTGAACCAGCCCTGCATCCCAGGAATAACTCTCACTTGGTCGTGGTGAATGATTCTTTTAATGTATTGTTGGATGTGGTTTGCTAGTATTTTGTTGAGAATTTTTGCACCCATGTTCATCAGGGAAATTGGTTTCTGTTCAGTGGGCTCTTTGTCTGATTTTGTAATCAAGGTAATGCTGGCTTCATAGAATGAGTTTGGAAATTTTCCTTCCATTTCTATTTTTTGGAACAGCTTCAAGAGAATAGGTGTTAACTCTTCTTTAAATGTTTGGTAGAACTCCCCTGCAAAGCCATCAAGCCCTGGACTCTTGTTTGTTGGGAGATTTTTGACTACTGATTCAATTTCTTTACTGGTTATGGGTCTGTTCAAATTTTCTCTTTCTTCCTGTTTCAGTCTTGGTAGTTTATATGTTTCTAGGAATTTTTCCATTTTTTCCAGATTGCCCATTTGTGGGCATATGATTGCTCATAATATTCCTTTATTATTGTTTATATTTCTGCGGTATTGGTTGTGATCTCTCCTCTTTCATTAGTGATTTTATTTATTTGGGTCCTCTCCTTTTTCTTTTTGATCAGTCTGGCTAGAGGTTTATCAATTTTATTAACTCTTTCAAAGAACAAGCTCCTGGTTTCATTGATCTGTTCTATTTTTTTTTATTTTGATATCATTAGCTTCTGCTTTAATATTTATTATTTCCCTTCTTCTGCTGGTTTTGGGCTTTATTTGCTGTTCTTTTTACAGCTCTTTTAGGTATAAGGTTAGGTTGCATATTTGAGGCTTTTCTTCCTTCTTTAGGAAGGCCTGGATTGCTATGTAATTCCTTCTTATGATCACCTTTGCTGCCTCCCAGAGATTTTGGGCTCTAATGTTTCATTTTCATTGCCTTCCATGTACTTTTTAATTTCCTCTTTCATTTCTTGGCTAACCCATTCATTCTTTAGTAGAATGTTATTTAATCTCCAAGTATTCATTATCTTTCCAATTTTTTTCTTGTGATTGATTTAGAGTTTTATAGCATTATGGTCTGAAAAATATGCAAGGTATGATCTCAATCTTTTTGTCCTTGCTGAGAGCTGATTTGTGACCCGTATGTGATCTATTCTGGAGAATGTTCCATGTGCACTCAAGAATGTGTATTCTGCTGCTTTAGGATGATGTGTTCTGAATATATCTGTTAAGTCCATCCAGTCCAGTGTGTCATTCAAAGCCATCGTTTCCTTGTTGGTTTTCTATTTAGATGACCTGTCCATTGCTGTAAGTGGGGTTTTGAAGTCTCCTACTATTACGATATTATTATCAATTAGTTTCTTTATGTTTGTGATTAATTGATTCATATATCTGGGTGATTCGACGTTGGAGGAATAAATGTTTACAATTGTTAGATCTTCCTGGTGGATGGACCCCTTGATTATTATATAATGCCCCTTTTCATCTCTTATTGCAGGCCTTTCTTTAAAATCTAGTTTGTCTGATATAAGTATGGCTACTGCAGCTTTCTTTTGATGACCATTAGAATGCTAGATGGTTCTCCAACTACTTACTTTCAATCTGCAGGTGTCTTTAGGTATAAAATGAGTCTTGTAAACAGCATACATATGGGTCTTATTTTATTATCCATTTTGACACCCTATGTCTTTTGATTGGAGCGTTTAGTCCATTGACATTTAGAGTGAGTACTGAAAGATATGAATTTATTGCCATTATGATGCTTGTAGACTTGAAGTTTCTGGTGGTGTTCTCTGGTCCTTTCTAGTCTTTATTGTTTTTGGTCTTTTTTGTTTTGTTTTGTCTTTTCTCTACTCAAAGGTCCCCACTTAAAATTTCTTGCAGGGTGGGTTTAGTGGTCACAAACTTCACAAACTCTTTTAGTTTTTGTTTTTCTGGGAAACCCTTTATCTTTCCTATTTTGAATGACAGGCTTGCTGGATAAAGAATTCTTGGCTGCATATTTTTCTGATTCAGCATATTGAAATATATCCTGCCACTCCTTTCTGGCCTGCCAAGTTTCTTTGGATAGGTCTGCAGCAAACCTGATTTGTCTTCACTTAAAGGTTAAGGACTTTTTTTTCCCTTGCTGTTTTCATAATTCTATCCTTATCTGTGTATTTGTGAATTTGACTATGATATGCCTTGGTGATGGTCAGTTTTTATTGAATACAATGGGAGTTTGTGCTTCTTAGATTTTGATGTCTGTGTCCTTCCTCAGATTAGGAAAGTTTTCCACTATAATTTGCTCACACAAATCTTCTGTCCTTTTTTTCTCTCTCTTCATCTTCCAGGACTCCTATACTTGGATGTTAATCCATTTTAATAAGTCACTGAGTTCTCTAAGTCTTTTATTGTGATCTATTTCCTTTGTTTCCCTTCTTTTTTTCTGCTTCATTAGTCTCCATAATTGTATATTTTATATCGCTGATTTGCTGCTCTGCTTCATCCATCCTTGCTGTCATGGCATCCATTCAAGATTGCATCTTAGTTATAGCATTTTTAATTTTGCCCTGACTAGGTTTTACTTCTTTTATCTCCACAAAAAGGGATTCTATGCTTTTTCCAACCCTAGCTAGTATTCTTATTATCGTGATTCTAAATTCTAATTCCGATATCTTGCTTATATTTGTGTTGATTAAGCCCCTGGATGTCATTTCTTTCTGTTCTTTCTTTTGGGGTGAATCCCTTCATTTTGTCATTTTGGAGGAAGAAAAAATTAATAAAATTACAAATTAAAATTAAAACTTTCAAAACAAAACAAAAAAGCCAAATAGGGGAAGCTAGATCCTACTGTGTGTTTTGATCTGATTGTTGAAAGACGCTTGATTAGAATAGAGAAAAAAAAGGGGGGGGGAAAGGAAAAAAGGTAAGAAAAAATTTTAAATTAAAAAATTATATAATAAAACAGAATAAAGTGAAATAGAATATAAATTTTTAAAAATAAAGTGAAAAAAATAAAAGAAAAATATTTTTTTCTTTCTGAATCCAAGAAAGGGAAAAAAAGAAAGAAAAAAGAAAACAATTTAAGCAAAAACAGAAGCAAATAAAATGAACAAATAAATGAACCAGCAAACAGAATGAAACCTGAATGAAATTACGTCCAGCCTCCCCTAGAACTGAAACTATGAAGCCCTTTATAGTCCATACACTAAGCAGGTGGAGTGACTTGTGCTGGTCTTCTAGGGGATGTGCTTGGAGGGCACAGCTGGGTGAGGCTTGGTGTAAGCCCACTAGTTGCCACTGCGTAGCTTACTATGGTGGATCTGAGTGGCGTGCATGCATATCCTTGCACATGTGCGTGTGCAGGAGAGGTGGAAATGGCTTCACCCAGCTCCCTCATCTCTGTCATGGGAACTTTAAGCTCTCACTTACCTGTGACCAAGGACCCCCCCCCTTTGTCTCAGGCTTCTGTCTACTCTGTGCCTGTGTCCTGTCCATGTCCAAGCTCTCTGCCTGCCAGGTGGCATCCCCCCCTCCAGAGTTTTATCTCAGATGGAGTTATGTTTCAAAATTCCACACTTCAGAGACCCCCGTGGCTTGGACCCATTCTGACTCTCTGGGGGAGGGTCTCACTGAGCAATGGCTGAGTGCTGGCTTGCCCCAGAAAATGTCTGTGTGATTGTGCAGTGACAGAGGTTCACAGATTATGGCGAACCACAACACATAGCCAGCACCAGGTTTCACTGCCCTCTGGTATCTTTGTCCCAATTCCAGCAAATGTGGCTGCTTTCTGGGGTACACTGGGACCTTTGCCTAAGGGAAGGCCATATGGCCTCTACCAAATGCACTCCAAGCAGGGGGAACTGCTATTCTCCATGTGACACACAGACCCCTCAGACCTCACTGCCTACTCCTGGAGATTTGTCCTACTTCCTCACCAGAGCACCACCAGGCACTGAGCTATGAAACTTCAGACTGTGTTCCACTGTTTATAGAATGCTGATGGTATTAAAACCCTCTCCTTTCTTCCCATCAATGGTTTTAAGGAACAGATTTCTTGTTCAGTCCTTTGCGAGTGTTACTCTCCAGCTACTTTTGGGGGAGTGCTTTTCTTCCGTGATCCCAATGCACTCTCCCCCTTTCTCTGTCCTCTCTCCACAAAAACAGCTCCCTACCCTCTGCAGCTTTTCTTTACCCCAGTTCACCTCTCCACACCACGTACCAGCCAAGTTCTTTGGCTCAAGTTATGCACATTATTGTGTTAATCCTCAGATCAATTTCCTAGGTATACAAAATGGTTTGGTGCTCATCTACCTGTATTTCTGGGACAAGAGAAGCTCAGGTCTCCATGCTGCTCTGCCATCTTAACTCCTCTCCCCATTTTCAAATTGCTTATTGATAATACATAGGAAAATTATTGAGTTTTGTACCTTGATTTTGAATCTTCCTCTTTTACTTTGAACTCTCAGTTCAAGTAGTTCTACTATTGATTATCTTGAATTTTCTAGGGAGGAAAATATGACCTGCAAGTACTGACCATTTGATATGACTCTTCCTTTCCAAGATTTATTCCTCTTCTATTTGTGTCTTATGACACTAAGAGCCCCCAAATAATGTTAATTTGAAGCAGAGACAGTAAACTTGTTGGGCTCTAGCGGAAATGGGTAAGGACTTTGTGATTAAGATTGATTCACTGGGGCATTCACTTTCACATGTCCCCCTTTCTGCAAAGAAAGCTTTCATACTCCTCTTATTTTCTAAACTTCTAATCTAATAGACTTTTGCCTGCTGCTTTTTTTAAAAAAAAAAAAAAGATTGATTCACTGCACTTTCCTAGTAGATATCGTTGATCAGGTTGGGGAATTTCCTTATATTCCTGGCTTACAAATGGTTATTTTTGTTGCTGTTTTTATTACAATTTCATGATTTTTTCCCAAAATTTTTTTGGCATCTATTCAGATAGTTGTATTATTTTTCCTTTATTATAGTCATAAACTGATAGTGAATCTTCCATGTATAATGGGTTAGTCCTATTACATCATGATTTATTGTTCTTTTAATATTCTGCTAGATTCTCTTTTCTGAAATTTTATTTAGGATTTTTTATTTCATAAGTGACAATAGACTATAGTCTTCTGTGCTATTTATTGCATGGTTTTGCTATTGAGACTACTGTAGTGTGGAATGAGTTAGAAAACTTCTCTACATTTTGTATAATCTGGAAGAGTTTCCACAGTATAAACATTTTTTTCTTATAGGTATGGGGAATTAAACTATCTGTAAGTATATTTTCAATTTTTTTATTTTTACTTTTTAGTTTAGAGAGAGTGAGAGCATATGACTGGGGGAAAGGAGAAGGGGAAAGAGAATCTTAAGCAGGCTCCACACTCAGTGCAAAACCCTACACAAGACTCATTCCCATGACCCTGGGATGATGACTGAGCTGAAATCAAGAGTTGGTTGCTCAACCTACTAAGCCACCAGGAGCCCCTCAATTTCTTTTATACTTCTTGAGCTATCCCACTTTTTAGTTCTTCTTCAGTTGATTTCGATTATCCATATTTCTGCTACAAAGGCATTTCATTTTATTTAAATATTCATATAGGTTGCCATACAATGTATTAGATGATCTCTTACAATTTTAGAAATTCCTCTACCCTATAGTTATCTTTTGTCATTCCTAATAATTTATCAGTTATTCCTCTCTTCCTTTTCTTCATCAGACTTGTTGCTGGTTTGTCTATTTTACTGGTCTGTTACAGAACCATACTTGGGTACTGATCAGGATTGCAATCATGGAAGGGTTTTGCTTGTTACTTATTCTTTAAATTATTATTTTCTGCTTTTATTTTTATTGCTTCCTTCCTGATATGTACTTTCGATTTATTTTTTTTTTCCCCTTAGCCCTGGAGCTGTGTCCTTAATCATTTACTTTCTATCTCTCTTGTTTTTCTAATAATGTATTTCAACTATAAATTTTCCTCTGGGTTGTACTTTGGCTGCATTCCACAGGAAATATTCCACATTCTTGTTTTTGTTCACTTCTAAATAGTTTATAATTTCAGTTTTTATTTTCTTTCTTCCAAACATGATTTAATTTTTAATTTCCAGGTCTGTAGTTTGCTTTTACTTCTGTTTTGTTGTTGTTGTTTGCCTATCCTTTTGTTGTTGTTGTTGTTAATTTCTAATTGTATTACAATGTCATATGTGATTGTGGCCTGTGTGACTTCCTATGTGCTGTTGGACACAATTCTTCATGTATCTATTAGATTAAGTTTATAAATTATGTTATTCAAAATTTACCTGTTGTCACTTACTTTTGTCTACTTAGCCTGCTAATGTCTAAGGAACATGTTCCATATGAAGTTTCATAATTTATTTAAGAAATAAATGAGTGTGTTGGTTTGAACTTTAAAAAAAAATTTTTTTTAATGTTTATTTTTGAGAGAGATAGAGACAGTGTGTGAGCAGGGGAGGGACAAAGAGAGGAAGACACAGAATCCAAAGCAGGATCCAGGCTCTGAGCTGTCAGCATAGAGCCCGACACGGGGCTCAAACTCATGAACCGTGAGATCATGACCTGAGCTGAAGTTGGTCACCCAACCAACTGAGCCACCCAGGTGCCCCCAGTGGTTTGAACTTTTTATCAATATGAAATAACCATTTTATTCTGTAATGCTTTTGCCTTTATTTCTATTTGGTCTTGAATTAGTATTGCCATATATCCTTTTTCAAATTTTTATTTGCCTCATACTTTTTTCTTCTTTATTTTCAAACTGTTCATTTATTTTTAAGTCAAGTCTTAGATTGACAACATGAAAGTATTTAACAAGAGAACCTTTGTTTTTTATAGGTGTATTTAGGCTTTATTTATATGTGAAACTATTAATATTTTTAGGCTTATTTCCACGATATTATTTTATTTTATATTTCATATTCACCATGGTTTCTTGTTTGTTTTGTTTTGTTTTATTCTTCCCTGACATTTTTTGACTTAGTTGCATTTTCTTTCCAACACATTTTTTCCTCTTAATGATTTGAAAGTTGTGTATTCTATTTCTGTTCTCCTAAAATCTAAAGCTATGGCTCTAAACTTTACTGTGCATCAGAATCATTGGAAGAGACTTTTAAAACACAGATTGCTAAACCTCACAGCCAGATTCACTAATTCAGGAATTCTAAGGTTAGATCCAAGAATTTACATTTCTAACACCTTCTCAGATGATGTGGTGCTCCTGGTCTGGGGAACTGCACTTTCGTTCCAGAAGTTTCTCTAACTTTGTTAAATTTAACATTGAATTTTTCTTTTTTTCTTTTTTTAATGTTTTTATTTATTTTTGAGACCAAGAGAGACAGAGCATGAGCAGGGGAGGGGCAGAGAGTGAGGGAGACACAGAATCCGAAGCAGGCTCCAGGCTCTGAGCTGTCAGCACAGGGCCTGACATGGGGCTCGAACTCACAAACCATGAGATCATGACCTGCGCTGAAGTCCAAGTCAGACGCTCAACCAACTGAGCCACCCAGGCACCCCAACATTGAATTTTTCTATAAATATTTACATTTTGTCTATTTAATTTTTTGTTTTATTTAACAATACATTATTTAATTTTTTAATGTTTATTTATTTTTGAAAGAGATAGAGCACAAGCAGGGGAGAGAAAGGAGACACAGAATCTGAGGCAGGCCTCAAGCTCTGAGCCATCAGCACATTGCCCAACACAGGGCTCAAACTCAAGAACTGTGAGATCATGACCTGAGCTGAAGTTAGATGCTTAACCCACTGAGCCACCCAGGTGCCCCAACAATAAATTATTTAAATTTCTACAATGTATTCCCTTACATTGTTTGAACCTATCACAAGTAGTGAACCTATCATAGATTCACTAATCTTTTACTGGTAAATATTTAGGTTATTTTTAAATTCTTACCATGATAAACAATACTTCAACCAACATTCTAAAACATTCATCTTTGCATATTTGTCCAATTATTTCCTCAGAAAAAATACTTATAAGTAGAGCAAATGGGTCAAAGGTATGCACATTTCATATGAATTAATATGTATTGTGAGATTTCCCACCAAATATATTTGATAAAAGTTGTCAAATTTCCCTCCAAAAAGATTATACCAAATACTTGAGAAAAGAGTGGAGGACATCAGTGAGACCCTTAACAAAGAGATAAAAAACAAATAATCAGATATTAAAAACACAATAAATGAAATTAAAAATATGCTAGATGGAATAAATAGCAGACTAAAGGAGCAGAAGAATAAATCAGTGACTTGGAGAACAGAGTAATGGAAAGTAATCAAGCTGGGCAGGTGATAGAAAAAAATTATGCAAAAGAGAATAGACTTAGAAAACTTACTGACACCATCAAGCTTAATAACATTTGCATTGGGAGGAGCCAAGATAGTGGAACAGCACAGAAGCTTTTTGTGTGTCTTGCATCCATGAAATACAGCCAGACCAACACTAAACCATCCTGTACACCTAGAAAACTGATTGGAGGATTAACACAACAATCTGCACAACTTGAACCACAGAATTCAGCAGGTCCGTAGCACAGAGAGCTGAACTTGGGGAGTGAGAAGCCATGAAAGGTAGGGAACCACTTTTTTAGGCTAAGAGAGGATGGAGACTGGGGAGGGGGGAGCATACTGGAACAGCACCCCTCCCCAGAAGCAGCTGGAGAGAAAGAGGAAAATTGGAAACAGCCACAGGGACTAAACTAAAAGGGAGAAAGGAGAAAGGAGAGGGTTTAAATTCCATTAAGACTGTAAACAAGGGGAGCGCAAAGGCTGCAACTCCGGAGCTCAATACCTGGCAGTGCTCTGGTGGGAAGGGCAAATCCCCAGGAACAGAGTGGGGTCCGGGAGGCTCTCAGGCCACATGGGGAAAAGCGGTTCCACTGCTGGAAGGACATTTGGTAGAAACCGTTGAAGCCACCTGGTCCCAGCAGACCCCAGAAGGCAGCCACATTCACTGGTGCTAGGACAAGGTCGTTGAGGGTGAGGCCTGGTGCCAGATGTGTGTTGGGATTTTCCATAATCCCTGAAATGCTGCTGCTACACTGTCTCATGAACTTTTTGGGGGGTGGGCTGGCACCTGCCCAGTCTCGGGGCGCCAGCAACAGCAGGGTGTTCCTGGGTGCAGCCAACATTCAGCCATTGCTCATTCGGCCATTGCTCAGTGAGACCCTCCTGCAGAGGGGTGGAACGGGTCAAAGCCGCAGTCCTTCAGAAGTAAGGGGCCAGAGAAAACAGCCGCATCTGAGACAAAACTTGGGAGAGAGGTACTGCCTGGGGCCTCATCAAGGAGAGTGAAAAAGCAGGAGTGGACAAGAGCTGAAGACAGAGGACCAGTGTGCGATTGCTGATCCAGGAGAACAGACTGGGTAGCTAGGTGGTGCCATTTTCACTGCTCCCACGCATGCGCATACGCACCTATGAGCACCGCAACAATCCACCCCAGTAGGCTAGCAGCGAAATCTAGTGGAGGGTGGAGCTGTTACACCGAGCCCTGCCCAACTGGGCCAACTTCGCTCTTCAAGAACACAAGTCTCGGCTTAATTTATAGACTATAAAGAGCTACATAGACTGACCTCTAGGGGAAAATGAAGCAATTTCAGTCCTACTTCAATCTGTTAGCAGCTTCATCTATTCAATTGTTTTCCTTTTTTTTTCCTTTTTCCTTTTTCTCTTTTACAATTCTTTCCTTTTTCTTGAATACAGAAAGAGAAAAACTTCATTTTTATTTTCAATTTTTATTAAAAATATCTGTCTTTAATTTTTATTACTATATTTTTTACTTTTGTGTAAATTTTTTCAAATTCTAGTTTACTTCCATAATTTCATTTTAGTCTACTTCAGTGTACTCACGTTTTCAAATTTTCAAACAATTTCCTTTTTTTCTTTCTTTTTCTTTTTCTCTTTTTCAATCCTTTTTCTTGAATGCAGAAAGAGAAAAACTTCATTTTTACTTTTCAATTTCTTTTAAAAATATTTGTATTTAATTTTTATTACTATAGTTTTTGGTTTTATGTAAATTTTTTCAAATTCTATCTTACTCCCATCATTTTATTTTAGTCTACTACAGTGTATTCACCTTTTCAAATTTTCAAACGATTTCTTTTTCTTTTTTCTTTTCTTTTTTCTTAAATACAGAAAATGAAAAAAATCATATTTATTTTTAATTTTTATTAAAAATATTTTTCTTTAATTTTTTTCTACTATATTCTTTACTTTTCTGTTTATTTTTTTAAATTCTATTTTACCCCCATCATCTCATTTTAGTCTACTTCAGTGTATTCATTTTTTCAAATTCTCAAACAATTTCCTTTTTTCTCCCCCCCTTTTTTCTCTAATGTCACATCATCTATTCGATTTGTGTGTGTGTTTTTAATTTTTAATTTTAATATTTTTTTATTTTAATTTTTTTAATTTCAATTTTTCTACATTATTAATTCCTTTTCTCCCTTCAAAATGACAAAACGAAGGAATTCACCCCAAAATAAAGATCACGAAGAAATGACAGCCAGGGATTTAACCAACACAGACACAAGCAAGATGTCTGAACCAGAATTTAGAATCACAATAATAAGAATACTAGCTGGAGTCAAAAATAGATTAGAATCCTTTTCTGCAGAGATAAAAGAAGTAAAAAATAGCCAGAATGAAATTAAAAATGCTATAACTGAGCTGCAATCATGGATGGATGCAGCGCGGCAAGGATGGATGAGGCAGAACAGAGAATCAGTGATATAGAGGACAAACTTATAGGGAATAACAAAGCAGAAAAAAAGAGGGAGATTAAGGCAAAAGAGCACGATTTAAGAATTAGAGAAATCAGTGACTCATTAAAAAGGAACAACATCAGAATCATAGGGGTCCCAGAGGAGGAAGAGAGAGAAATAGGGGTAGAAGGGTTATGTGAGCAAATCATAGCGGAAAACTTTCCTAACCTGGGGAAAGACACATCAAAACCCAGGAAGCACAGAGGACCCTCATTAGATTCAACAAAAAAGGACCATCAACAAGGCATATCATAGTCAAATTCACAAAATACTCAGGCAAGGAGAGAATCATGAAAGCAGCAAGGGAAAAGAAGTCCCTAACCTACAAGGGAAGACAGATCAGGTTTGCAGCAGACCTATCCACAGAAACTTGGCAGGCCAGAAAGGAGTGGCGGGATATATTCAGTGTGCTGAATCAGAAAAATATGCAGCCAAGAATTCTTTATCCAGCAAGGCTATCATTCAAAATAGAAGGAGAGATAAAAAGTTTCCCAGACAAACAAACATTAAAGGAGTTTGTGACCACTAAACCAGCCCTGCAAGAAATTTTAAGGGGGACTCTCTGAGGGGAGAAAAGATGAAAAAAAAAAATATATATATATATGTGTGTAGACATACAATAATACAATATATATACATATATATAATTTATATATATAAGTAAATACCAAAAGCAACAAAATATTAGAAAGGACCAGAGAACATCACCAGAAACTCCAACTCTATAACCATCATAATGGCAATAAATTCATATCTTTCAGTATTCACTCTAAACGTCAATGGACTCAATGCTCCAATAAAAAGACATAGGATAACAGAATGGATAAGAAAACAAGATCCATCTATATGCTGTTTACAAGAGACCCACTTTAGACCTAAAGACACCTTCAGGTTGAAAATAAGGGGATGGAGAACCCTCTATCATGCTAATGGTCAACAAAAGACAGCTGGAGTAGCCATACTTATATCAGACAATTTAGACTTTAAAATAAAGACTGTATCAAGAGATGCAGAAGGGCATTATATCATAATCAAGGGGTCTATAGACCAAGAAGACCTAACAATTGTAAACGTTTTTGAGCCAAATGTGGGAATACCCAAATATATACATCAATTCATCACAAACATAAAGAAACTCATCGATAGTAATACCATAATAGTAGGGGACTTCAACACCCCACTCACAGCAATGGATAGATCATCTAATCAAAAAATCAACAAGGAAACAATGGCTTTGAATGCCACACTGGACCAGACGGACTTAACAGAGATATTCAGAACATTTCATCCTAAAGCAGCAGAACATATATTCTTCTCCAGTGCACATGGAATGTTCTCCAGAATAGACCATATACTGGGACACAAATCAGCCCTAAGTAAGTACAGAAAGATCGAGATCATACCATGCATATTTTCAGACCACAATGCTATGAAACTCGAAATTAACCACAAGAAAAAATTTGGAAAGGTAACAAATACTTGGAGACTAAAGAACATCCTACTAAAGAATGAATGGGCTAACCAAGCAGTTAGAGAGGAATTAAAAAGTATATGGAAGTCAATGAAAATGATAGCACCACAACCCAAAACCTCTGGGATGCAGCAAAGGTAGTCATAAGAGGAAAGTATATAGCAATCCAGGTCTTCCTAAAGAAGGAAGAAAGATCTCAGATACACAACCTAACCTTATGCCTTAAGGAGCTGGAAAAAGAACAGCAAATAAAACCCCAAACCAGCAGAAGACAGGAAATAATAAAGATTAGAGCAGAAATTAATGCTATCGAAACCAAAAAAACAGTACAACAGATCAATGAAATCAGGAGCTGGTTCTTTGAATGAATTAACAAAATTGATAAACCAGTAGCCAGTTTGATCAAGAAGAAAAAGGAAAGGACCCAAATAAGTAAAATCAAGAATGAAAGAGGAGAGATCACAATGAGCACAACAGAAATAAAAACAATAATAAGAGAATATTATCAGCAATTATATGCCAATAAAATGGGCAATCTGGAAGAAATGGACAAATTCCTAGAAACATATACCCTACCAAAACTGAAACAGGAAGAAATAGAAAATTTGAACAGACCCATAACCAGTAAGGAAATCGAATTAATCAAAAATCTGCCAAAAAACAAGAGTCCAGGACCACATGGCTTTCCAGGTGAATTCTACCAAACATTTAAGGAAGAGTTAACACCTATTATCTTGAAACTGTTCCAAGAAATAGAAATGGAAGGAAAACTTCCAAACTCTTTCTTTGAAGCCAACATTGCTCTGATTCCAAAACCAGAGAGAGACCCCAGTAAAAAGGAGAACTATAGATCAATTTCCTGATGAACATGGATGCAAAAATCCTCAACAAGATATTAGCCAACCAGATCCAACAATACAGAAAAAGAATTATTCACCACAACCAAGTGGGATTTATACCTGGGATGCAGGGTTGGTTCAATATCCTCAAAACAATTAATGTGATTCATCACATCAAAAAAAGAAAGGACAAGAACTATATGATCCTCTCAATAGATGCAGAGAAAGCATTTGACAAAATACAGCATCCCTTCTTGATAAAAACCCTCAAGAAAGTAGGGATGGAAGGATCATACCTCGAGATCATAAAAGCCGTATATGAACAACCCAATGCCAATATCATCCTCAATGGGGAAACTGAGAGCTTTCCCCCTAAGGTCAGGAACAAGACAGGGATGTCCACTCTCGCCACTGTTATTCAACATAGTATTGGAAGTCTTAGCCTCTGCAATCAGACAAAACAAAGAAATAAAAGGCATCCAAATCATCCAGGAGGAGATCAAACTTTCACTCTTCACAGAAGACATGATACTCTATATGGAAAACCCAAAAGATTCCACCAAAAACTGCTAGAACTGATTCATGAATTCAGCAAAGTTGCAGGATATAAAAAAATCAATGCACAGAAATCAGTTGCATTCCTATACACCAACAATGAAGCGACAGAAAGAGAAATCAAGGAATCGATCCCATTGACAGTTGCACAAAAAAACATAAAATACCTAGGAATAAATCTAACCAAAGAGGTGAAAATCTATACAGTGAAAACTATAGAAAGCTTATGAAAGAAATTGAAGAAGACACAAAAAAATGGAAAAAAGATTCCATGCTCCTGGATAGGAAGAACAAATATTGCTAAAATGTCAACACTACCCAAAGCAATCTACATATTCAATGCAATCCCTATCAAAGTAACACCAGCATTCTTCACAGAGCTAGAACAAATAATCCTGAAATTTGTACAGAACCAGAAAAGACCCCGAACAGCCAAAGCGATCTTGAAAAAGAAAACCAAAGCAGAAGGCATCACAATCCCAGACTTGAAGCTATACTACAAAGCTGTAATCATCAAGACAGTATGGTACTGGCACAAGAACAGACACTCAGATCAATGGAACAGAATAGAGAACCCAGAAATGGACCCACAAATGTATGGCCAACTAATCTTTGACAAAGCAGGAAAGAATATCCAATGGAATAAAGACAGTCTCTTCAGCAAGTGGTGCTGAGAAAACTGGACAGAGACATGCAGAAGAATGAACCTGGGCCACTTTCTTACACCACCCACAAAAATAAACTCAAAATGGATAAAAGACCTCAAAGTAAGACAGGAAGCCATCAAAATCCTCAAGGAGAAAGCAAGCAAAAACCTCTTTGATCTTGACAGCAGCAACTTCTTACTCAACACGTCTCCGGAGGCAAGGGAAACAAACGCAAAAATGAACTACTGGGACCTCATCAAAATAAAAAGCTTCTGCACAGTGAAGGAAACAATCAACAAAACTAAAAGGCAACTGACAGAATGGGAGAAGATATTTGCAAATGACATGTCAGATAAATGGTTAGTATCCAAAATCTATAAAGAACTTATTAAACTCAACACCCAAAAAACAAATAATCCAGTGAAGAAATGGGTAAAAGACATGAATAGACACTTCTCCAAGGAAGACATCCAGATGGCCAACCAACAGATGAAAAAATGCTCAATATCACTCATAATCAGGGAAATACAAATCAAAACCACAATGAGATACCACCTTACACCTGTCAGAATGGCTAACATTAACAACTCAGGCAACATCAGATGCTGGCGAGGATGTAGAAAAAGAGGATCTCTTTTGCACTGTTGGTGGCAATGCAAGCTGGTGCAGCCACTCGGGAAAACAGTATGGACGTTCGTCAAAAAACTAAAAATAGAACTACCCTACGACCCAGCAATTGCACTACTAGGCATTTATCCAAGGGATACAGATGTGCTGTTGTGAAGGGACACATGCACCCCCATATTTATAGCAGCACTATCAACAGTAGCCAAAGTATGGAAAGAGCTCAAAGGTCCATCGATGGATGAATGGATAAAGAAAATGTGGTACATATATAAAATGGAGTATTACTTGGCAATCAAAAAGAATGCAATCTTGCCATTTGCAACTATGTGGATGGAACTGGAGGATATTATGCTAAGTGAAATTAGTTAGAGAAAGACAAAAATCATATGACTTCATTCATATGAGGATTTTAATAGACAAAATAGATGAACATAAGGGAAGGGAAACAAAAATAATGTAAAAACAGGGGGACAAAACAGAAGAGACTCATAAATATGGAGAACAAACTGAGGGTGGCTGGAGGGGTTGTGGGAGGGGGGATGGGCTAAATGCATAAGAGGCATTAAGGAATCTACTCCTGAAATCATTGTTTCACTATATGCTAACTAATTTGGATGTAAATTTTAAAAAATAAAAAATAAAATTAAAAAAAATAACATTTGCATTATAGGATCCTAGAAGAAGAGAGACAAAGGGGGCACAAAATTTATTTGAAAAAATAATGGCTGAAATCTTCCTGAATTTGGAGAAGAAAACAGAAATTCAGGAGGCACAAAAATCAACCCAAGTTGTCCATTCCATGATACATATTAATTAAATGGCAAAAGGTACTGATAAAGAGAGAAATATAAAAGCATCAAGAGAAAAGAAAACTCCATAAGACTATTAGCATGTTTTTTAGCAGAAACTTCACAGGCCAGCAGGGAGTGGCATGGTATATTCAAAGTGCTGAAGTGAAAAAATCTGCAGCTAAGAATATTCTATCTATTAAGGCTTTCGTTCAGAATCGAAGGAGAGATACAGAGTTTCTCAGACAAACAAAAGTTAAAGGAATTCATCACTACTAAATCAGACCAGAAGAAATGTTAAAGAGGACATTTTGAGTAAAAAGGGAGAAAATAAGTAATACTAAGAAAAGTAGGAAGCACAAAATCAGCAAACATAAATATATCTATAAAAATCAGTCAAGGGATTCACAAAATAAAAGGATGTAACATACGACACCATATACCTAAAACATGGGAGTGGGGGAGAGGAGTAAAGAATAGGTTCAAACGTAAGCACCCATCAACATGATACAGACTACAATATGCAGAAGATCTTATATACAAACCTAATGGTAACCATAAATCAAAACCAGTAATAGATATGCAAAAAATAAGAAATAACCTCAAGTGTACCACTAAACAAAGTCAACTTATTGTGAGAGAAGAGAGCAAGGGAAGAAAGGAACAGAGAAGAACTACAAAAACAGCCATGAAACAAGTAATAAAATGGCAATAAATACATATCTTTCAAAAATTACTTTGAATGTAAATGGACTAAATGCTCTCATGAAAAGACAGTAATGGAATAGTTTAAAAATAAGAACCATTTATATGCTGCCTACAAGAGACCCATTTTAGTCCTAAAAACACATGCAGATTGAAAATAAAGGGATGAAGAAGTGTTTATCATGCAAATGGGTGTGAAAAGTAAACTGGGGTAGTAATACTTATGTCAGACAAAATAAACTTTAAAACAAAGACTGTAACAAGAGACAAAGAAGAACACTGTATAATCATAAAGGGGGCTATCCAACAAGAAGATATAACCATTATAAATACTTATGCACCTAATATGTGAGCACCCAAATACATAAAACAGTTAATAACAAACATAAAGGAACTAACTGATAGTAATACAATAACAGTAAGGGACTTTAACCTCCCACTTACACCAATGGACAGATTACCAAACAGAAAATCAACAAGGAAATAGTGGCTTTGAATGACACATTGGACCAGATGGATTTAACAAATATATTCAGAATATTTCATCCTAAAACAGCAGAATAGACCTTCTTTTCAAGTGCATATGGGGCATTCTCCAGAGTATAGATCACATATTAGGCCACAAAACAAGTCTCAACAAATTCAAAAAGATCAAAGTCATACCATGCATTTTTTTCTGACAACAACACTGTGAAACTAGACATCAACCACAAGAAAAAAATCTGGAAAGTGCACAAATAACATGGAGGTTGAAAAAATGCTATTAAACAATGAATGGGTCAACCATGGAATCAAAGAGGAAATAAAAAAGTAAAAACAAAGGAAAATGAAAACACAATGGTCCAACATCTTTGGGATGCAGCAAAAGCTATTCTAAGAGGGAAATTTATAGCAACACAGTCCTATCTCAAGAAGCAAGAAAAATGTCAAAAAAAAACCACAACAAAAAAAAACACAAAAAAACAAACCAGACTAACCTTACACCTAAAGGAGCTAGAACAAGAAGAATAAACAAAACCCTACAACAGGAGAAGGAAGGAAATAATAAAGATTAGAGTTGAAATAAACAAAATAGAAACTAAAAAAAAAAAAAAAAGAACAGACCAAGAAAAAGGAATAAAAGGCATTTCAAGTTGGTAAAGAAGTAATACTTTCACTTTTGCAGATGACATGAAAATATATGTAGAAAACCCAGAAGACTCCAACAAAAAACTACTAGAACTGATAAATGAATTCAATAATGTCACAGGATACAAAATTAATGTACAGAAATCTGTTGCATTTATATACTCTAACAGTGAAGCAGCAGAAAAAGAAATTAAGAAAACAATCCCATTTACAATTGCACTAAAAATAATAAAATATCTAGGAATAAACTTAACCAAGCAGGTGAAAGACGTGTACTCTAAAACTATAAAATATTGATGAAAGAAATTGAAGAAATTGACACAAATGGAAAGTATTCCATGCTCATGGATTGAAAGAAAAAATATTGTTAAAATGTCCATACTACCCAAAGCAATCTACAGATTTAATACAATTCTTATCAAAAAATACCAACAGTGTTTTTTCACAGAAACTAGAACAAATAATCCTAAAATTTGTATGCAACCCAAAAGACCCCAAAAAAGCAATCTTGCAGAAGAAAAACAAAAATTGAGGCATCACATTCCAGATTTCAAGTTGTACTGCAAAGCTGTAGTAATGAAAACAGTATGATATTGTCATAAAAATAGACACATAGATCAATAGAACAGAATAGAGACCAGAAATAAACCTGCAATTATATAGTTAATTAATTTTCAACAAAGGAGGCAAGAATATACAATGGGAAAAGGTCTCTTTAACAAATGGTACTGGGAAAACTAGACAGCTACATAGAAAAGGATGAAACTGGACCACTTTCTCACAACATACACAAAAATAAACTGAAAATGGATTAAGGACCTAACCATGAGACCTGAAACCATAAAAATCCTAGAAGAGAGCACAGGCAGTAATTTCTCTGACATTGGCCATAACATCTTTCTAGATATATCTCCTGAGCCAAGGAAAACAAAAGCAAAAGTAAACTACTCAGACTACATCTAAGTAAAAGACTTCTGCACAGCAAAGGAAATAATCAACAAAACTAAAAGGCAGCCTACTGAATGGGAGAAGATATTTGCAAATGACATATCCAATAAAGAGTTAGTATCCCTGATACAACTCAACACCCCAAAACCAAATAATCCAATTAAATTGGCAGAAAACATGAACAGCTATTTCTCCAAAGAATACATACATATGGCCAACAGACAGGTGAAAAGTTGCTCAACATCACTCATCATCAGGGAAATGCATATCAAAACTATAATGCGAATCATCTCATACCTGTCAAATGGCTATTATCAAAAACACAAGAAACAAATGTTGGTGACGATGTGAGGGGAAAAAACCCTTTGTGCAAAGGATGTGGGAATACAAACTGGTGCAGCCAATGTGGAAAACAGTATGGAAGTTCCTCAAAAAATAAAAAATAGAACTACCTACTATCCAGTAATTGCACTACTGGGTATTTACCCAAAGAATACAAAAACACTAATTTGAAAGGACTTATGCAGCCCTCTGTTTATTTCAGCATTTTTTACAAGTTTTTACAATTATGGAAGCAACCCAGGTGTCCATCAGTAGACGACTGGGTAAAGAAGAGGTTGTATATATACACAAGGGAATGTTATTCAGTCATAAAAAGGAATGAAATCTTGCCATTTGCAAGGACATAGAGTTAGATGCTAAGCAAAATAAGTCAGAGAGAGACAAATACTATATGATTTCACTCATATGTGAAACAATGCTCATATGATTTCACTCATATGTGAAAACACATGAACAAAGGTTAAGAGAGAGAGAGATCAAGAAACAGACTCTTTTTTTTTTTAATTTTTTTTTTCAACGTTTATTTATTTTTGGGGCAGAGAGAGACAGAGCATGAACGGGGGAGGGGCAGAGAGAGAGGGAGACACAGAATCGGAAGCAGGCTCCAGGCTCTGAGCCATCAGCCCAGAGCCCGACGCGGGGCCGCGAGATCCTGACCTGACTGAAGTCGGACGCTTAACCAACTGCGCCACCCAGGCGCCCCAAGAAACAGACTCTTAAATATAGAGAATAAACTGATAGTTACCAGAGGAGAGGTGAGTGGGGGGATGGGTGAAATAGGTGATGGAGATTAAGGAGTGCACTTGTCATGATGAGCACCAGGTGATGTATGGAATTGTTTAATCACGATATTGTACAGATGAAACGAATATAACACTGTATGTTTACTGAATTAAAATAAATTTTAAAAGTATAATAAAATAAAATTTAATTTAATTTAAAGAGTAAACTAATTTATTCAACTAACAGTGTATGAAAGTGCCAGAGTATCCATTTTTATAAACATTAAAGACTTTAATGAATGTATGTTTTCTCTTAGATTTTTTTATTGCTTTGTTTTTTGCATTTCAACCCTTAAATTTATTTGAAATTTACTTTGGTATCATATGTGAGGAAGATGCTTAACTTTGTTTTTATTGAAATAGCTATCCAGTTATCCCAGCATCAATTACTAAATAATCTACATTGAGCAGTCTTACCCCAGACATGGTATTTATAACACAATATTTATATTCCTGTCAGTTACCATGGTTGACCAAATCACAGTTATCAAGAGCAGGGTCTCATGGAAAACAGGGAATTTCTTGGGAGAACATGGCATAGAAATAAAAATTACAATAAATATATATTCTAGGAAACAGAATCTAATTTTAAACCAAATCAGTTTGGGTTGGTAAAGTATCACCATTTAACAATATAGGAAGTTGTTCCATAACACATACTGAGTGCCAGGCATTATTCTAATAATTTTTCATGTATTAAATGCCTCATAATAGGCCTATGAGGTAGGCATGGTAGGTATCCCTGTTTTATAGCTGATGAAAATTAAGACGCACAGAGGTTATGTAATGGAAATACACTGATCCATTTTGGGACTATCTGTTTAATTTTATTAACATCTTTCAGGCTCTATAGCTCAGTTGTCATTTCCAAAGCTCTAAAATAAACTTAATACCTGGTAGGGTTAGTTTCCTCTCATAACTCTTCTTCAAAAATTCCTAACTAATCTTATATGCATGTTCTTCTAGGTAGATTTTTAAAATAATTTTTAAATGTTTATTTATTTATTTTGAGAGAGAGAGAGCACACCCACTCAGACACAGAATCAGGGGAGGGGCAGAGAGAGAGGGAGAGAGAATCTCAAGCAGGCGCCACACTGTCAGGGCAGAGCCCTACATGGGGCTGGATCTCACCAACTGTGAGATTATGACCTGAGCCAAAACCAACAGTTGGACACTTAACCAACTCAGCCACCCAGGCACCCTTAAATAATTTTTTTCAAGTCGCGAAAAATCCATTAGAATTATTATGAGATTAGATTAAATTTTTATGCCAATTTCCACTAAATTAATCCATTGACACAATGGAAACTTCCTGTCCAGGTATTATTTTTTCCCTTTGATTAGGTCTTTCTTTATTTCCCTCAGTAGAATTTATAGTTTTGTCACATAAGCCCTGCACAATCCTTATTAAGATTGTTCCTAAGTATTTATATACATTTTTTATTCTCTGGCTTATTTCTCATTATACTGTTTAATTAGTTAATGTTAATAGAGAAAAATTATTTTTTTAGTATTTATAGTTTATCTGACCTCTACTGATGCTTTTATTAGTTTGTGTGTTCTTCTCATTTCCTAGACAATCATATACTCTGTAGATAATTTTATCTTTCTAATAATTATATGTTGTTATTTCTATTTTGCGTTATATTGGTTAGAGCTTCAAGAACAATTAAAGTGCTTTTATAAATGGTATGTGGTTCAACCATATTATCCCCAAAAGCCTTCATATACTCAAGAAGGCAAATTCAACTGTTAGTTAAATATTTAACGTGTGACTACTTTTGCTGGTTTACGTTATCTCCAAGGTATAACACCTGTATTATTATATATTGATCATTACATTTCTGCACCTTCATTAGGTGTGATCATTTTATGTACATGGTATAAAACTTGTAATGTAAATTTCATATTCCAAATAATCATAGCACTTCTAATGTTTGCATCCTTGTTTTCATGGTAAATTATTAACTGAACTTAAATGTATCTGATGTCAAATGCTGGCTCATAAACATAATTTTCATATATAATGTTTCTATGGAAAATAACAGTCTGCTTTTTGACCATCCACTTTATTTTGGTTTCCAAGATCATATTCCAAGCAAAAAGCAGGAGCTATGCATATAAAGTTAGCTCTAGGGGCGCCTGGGTGGCGCAGTCGGTTAAGCGTCCGACTTCAACCAGGTCACGATCTCGCGGTCCGTGAGTTCGAGCCCCGCGTCGGGCTCTGGGCTGATGGCTCGGAGCCTGGAGCCTGTTTCCGATTCTGTGTCTCCCTCTCTCTCTGCCCCTCCCCCATTCATGCTCTGTCTCTCTCTGTCCCAAAAATAAATAAACGTTGAAAAAAAAAAAAAGTTAGCTCTAGATATTAAAAGGCTTCTATAAACTGTTGGATTTGCAGACTATGTTGGTATTGGAATAGTGAACTAGGGGCCAAGTTGAAGGATCTTACAAGTAGGAGAGTCACAAATATTTCAAACCATGAAGGCCAAACACAATAATATAGCTAACAAAGAAACTCTCCCAGGACCTATAATGACCATTGTATACATTAAATGTGAACTCAAAAGAGAGTTTACCAAACTGTTCAGACCGTGGTTAGGCAGTTTTTGCAGGTTGCTTAATCAAGGCCATGCAGAGTAAATGGTGTACAAATTGACACTTCCTGATCCCTGGTTTTGTGAGGGTGATTCCTCACCCCCAAATCCTGGAACATATTTTAATTTAATAATCAAATTCTATTAAGGTGGCTTCAAGTTAACTCCTTTGTTCTTCGCCTTGAGCAATTAGTGTCCCATGTGGCACTCCAAATCCATCCCAAAACCCTCACCTCTCCTTTTGTGCTCTTTTGTGACAGAAACACAAGCAGCTCCTGGTGTAGGAGGTGGAGCTGGAAGCTGGTTTGGAGGGCAGTGTTCCAGGTCAGCTGGAGTTGGCAATCCCCTGCCCAGGCAAAGTGAGTTCTGCCATGGATCCCGATGGACCTCTGAGCTGTGGGCTGTATCATCTCTCTGAAGCACTGATGGACATACACTCTTTGGTTGCCCTCAGCTCTCCCAGACACAAAATAGCAAATAGTATTTATCTCCTAAGAAGGTAGAGAGGATGGCTGCCTATAGCTATGAAGTAAGAGATGCAAGAAAAGCCCCTCTAAATGCCTAAGACTGGCCAATCTCCATGCTGACCTGTTTTCAGTTGTTACTTATACTCTCCACATACAAGGGGTTTACAGAAACTTTAGCAGTGAATTTTGGCCAAAGGGACTATGGTCAAGGGGATCAAAGTTCCTTATTTTATTTCTCTGGTAACCAAGAACGTGTTTCATTCTATGAGCACAGCCATTTACCCTTGGAAAGTGATTCGTTAATGGCAAATGGTCGATGTGCCAAGATCTGTGAAAAGTCTGAAATTATTTCATGGATGCTGGAAGAAGGCACCCGACTTCTAGGCCAGAGACAAAGGACTTTACCACTCAGAGCACAGAAGGCAGCATGAACTTCAGGCGCATGTCCGTTTCCCTGCTCCCCAGCCCTGCAGAGCATCCTGGAGGGATGCTGAACATGCAGATTTGCATTACAGCTGAGAATTCCAAGTTTAACGAACGCTATCTTTTATAATAGGCTGCAAGCAAACCTGTCCAAGTTTTGTCTCCAAGAAGAAATTTTCTTTATTATTTCGGGCAGTAAACAAATGTGCCCCCCACTCTGTAGGGAGACAATATCTTATTCTTCTAATACTGTTCACTACACAAAAATCCTTGAAAAGATAATCCACAATAATCATTATGTTATATACCTAAAACTAATACCACGTGATAGGTCAGCTATACCACAATTTGAAAGGAAGGAAGGAAGGAAGGAAGGAAGGAAGGAAGGAAGGAAGGAAGGAAGGAAGAAATGAAAGAAGAGACATAAATACAAATCCTTTGGGGGAAAAAAAAAGATAATCCAGAACAAAGACAATCAGTGCCTCTACATGCAAAATGTGCAGAAATGTTAGAGACCTGTCTTAGTCTATTCAAGCTACTATAACAAAAATACCATACTGGTTGGCTTAAACAACAAACATTTATCTTTCATAGTTCTGGAGGCTGGGAAGTTTAAGATCAAGGTGCCAGCAGATTCAGTGTCTGGTAAAGGCCCACTTCCTGGTTCACTGATGGCCATCTTTTCACTGCATTCTTATATGGTGGAAGGGGTGAGGGAGGTCCCTGGGGTCTCATGTATAATTTACTAATTCCATTCATAATGGCTCCATCCTCCTGAATAATCACCTCCTAAAAGCCCACCTCCGAATATCATTACATTAGGAATTAAGGTTTAAACATGAATTTGGGCGAGGGTGGCACAAGGCTTCAGGCTATAGCAAAACCTAGGAAGAATTGTCTCTGCATGCAACTCTATTTATCAAGCCTTCAGAGAAAATACAAGGAACCCTTGATCTTTTATAATGGGCTGAGTCTATCTATATACTCACCGCTGATATCTTATCTCACATTGAATGGTATAAGGAAAAGGAGTATTTTCTCTCTCTTCATAAGAGAGTTTTCAAAAGAGAACCATAGTTTGATTTGGGAGGGAGTAAGGTGCATGATGCCAGCAATGTACTGTTCTCCTTTTTGCCTTTCTCCATCTCAGGGCCTTGCAGCATTATAAGCCCAGCTGTTAACCACATGCAATCACTTGAGCCACAAAGACTGTGAGAATAAAAATATTAGCATTATTTCCATGGCACTGGAGTCACATGGTTATTATAGAAATAACCAACTTCAGCATATTACAATATTTATTTTGTTCTTGAATGCTGTAACACCCTAGGGGGAAAATTATCTTTATTTGAAAAGGGTTTAAAATGAAAGTAACCATTATATATATATATATATATATATATATATATATATATATATATATATGTTGGGAAATGGTGAAAAATGAATTTGTTGAAATCATGTGGAAGGGAAGAAGGAATCAATTAAAAACAGAAATCTAAAAACAAAGAGAGAGAGAACCACAGTATGGTGATCATACTATGAAAATGGGTATCAGGGATCCACATAAAAAATGTTTCTAGGGGCGCCTGGGTGGCTCAGGTCATGACTTCATGGTCCGTGAGTTGGAGCCCCGCATCCCCTCTGTGCTGACAGCTCACCCGCGTCCCCTCTGTGCTGACAGCTCAGAGCCTGGAACCTGCCTCAGATACTGTGTCTCCCTCTCTCTCTGCCCCTCCCCTGCTTGCACTCTGTCTCTCTCTGTGTGTCTCTCTCAAAATTAAATAAACATTAAGAAAAAAATGTTTCTAAAGTTCAAGATATAGTATGTCATCAGCTAATTCCACTTTTGACTGAGGAAATACAGTTCTGAACAATTGTCTTCAATTTTTAACAATTTTGAATTATTATTTGCCTTTGTGATGAAATGGAAATAATAATCAGACTGGGAAGACAGGGCACATTATTGGATGTCTTCCCAGAATGACTTGGGGCCTTAGTTTCCTCATCAATAAAATGAAAGACCACACAACCTGTGTCAAGTTTTCCTGCTCTCAAATGCTAGTGTACTTGTCAGAGAAGGGAATTTATTTTAAGTTTATTTATTTATTTTGAGAGACAGGAGGCGGGGCAGAGAGAGAGAGAGGGAGAGAGAAAATCCCAAGCAGGCTCTCTGCTGACAAACCATGAATTCATGACCTGAGCCAAAATCAAGGGTCAGATGCTCAACTGACTGAGCCACCCAGGCACCCCTCAGAGAAAGGAATTTAATTCATTTTAATATATTCCCATTATGCATACCCATATGCCTAAATGAACTATGCATGCCTGAAAAAAATCATGAAGAAAATCACAACCTAAGTTGGTAAAATCCAGATAAGGTGAATGAATTCACACGAATTCTTAGAGCTTATGTACTTCCTTATGTACTTCCCATTTAATGCTGCATGTGCATGTCTTTTTTGTCAGTATACCTTTAGAGGACTCTCCACCCTGTCCCCAGAACAAAAATTGTCCCTTGAGAATCCAATGATTAAGAAAACACAGAACACAAAAGAACCAGTATGAATTCCATAATGCTTTTAAAATTAAAACCTATTTCATTTGTTGCATATATTTTAAAAATAGTAAATAATTCACATTATTAATGTGAACACAGTATGTGAGGTGTATATGACCTCAAGGAATCACTGCAGTAACCATTGCCTTTTTCTTCTCACCAACCCCACCACTAAGGGTCTTCAGTCTATATGCCAGGACCTACTCCTCCACAACATGCCATAATAGACTAATTTTAGAGATAAAGAGACTTCAAGAAATACTTTTATTTTACAGACTGTTAGAAATAGAGTATCAGAAAATTATCAGTAGCAAAACCAAAGGTAGAAGGCTGGTGTCTTGATTCCTTATCTCATTCCTATTCTGGAACATGACCAGTCGTCTCTGGGTAGTAAGTGCTGTTGGTGCCCTACCCGGATCCCATTTACCTGGACAATTCTTTCATCTTTCAACTGCTGTTGAGTATTAGCTGCAAACAGACTGCAGATATATCCCTGGCCTGAGAATTGCCTCCAATTGCCTTGCATGGAAATGTCTATCAGAGCTATGCTTCACCACCACACACACACACACACACACACACACACACACACACACCTATGGACACCCCACAGGCAATAATGGAATGATATAGGGGCACAAAAGACCCATCTCCCTTGTCTCCAGGCAGGACAACTCTGTGATACCAGTCATGCTCCAGAATTCAGTGGGGTCAGGTTGAGGTTAAACTTTAGCTGAACCTTCATCTTTGCCTAGCTTCTTCCCCTCCCCTATCCTGCTTCCCTTACTTCTCTACAAGCTTCTTCTGAGAGTACTCTGTCAGGTGATTCATTAATCACCTACACAAAATACCCATTTCAGGCTCTGCTTCTAGAGAACATGACCTAAGACACTCTTCTTCAACTTTTCCAGAAATAGAGCTGACAACCCTGCAAAGCATGCCATTCTGTTTTGGGACAGTTCTGATCATTAGAAAGTTTTTTGATTATGATTATGATTCTGGTGATTATCTTATCACATCTGCCTCCATAATTTCCACCAATGAATCTATAGAGGATGAGTCTCATTCCTGTTCCACATGACAAGTCCTCATATTTGAAAGGGGAAAAAACATTATGTTCTGCTCAAATCCTGTTTTCTAGGCTGTGAGAAAAAAAGAGTCATTTATTTTTTTTTTAAATCACCAAATGATATTTTAACTCAGGGTAATGTCTCTCTGACAACAAAATCACATGAATCAGAATAATGGAAAATCTACCAGAAGAAAATTTGAAGAAGGCTATGTTCATATCCACTGGTTGGTGGGGTTGGAAGGAGTTTGGAGAGACCAACCCAGTACAAGAATGAGGAGAAGATCAAATCTCAGGAAACAAACCAAATCAGATATAAACCACTTCAAATCAGACACTGTGTGAGACTGCAGAGATCCCATGGAAGAGAAACCTTCTCAAGAGGACATCTCATAGAAGTAGGTCAGGAAGAAAGTCTAGGACTCAAATGTGTATATGTCAATGCACACAGCACATATATATTTAAGATTTTTAGATAAGGAAAGGTAAATTCTGTCTCAGAGTAAATCTCAAGATTTATTGATGAGATGCCTGCCTGAAATACAACAATAGAAGACCATAGTATGTCTTGTTCAAAGGGAAAATGTTTCATTGAAAGGATAGTATAGGAAAACTGTATCGAGAATGTATATTGGGATACCTGGGTAGCTCAGTCAGTTGAGCATCTGACTCCTGACTTTGGTCATGGTCCCAGGGTCGTGAGATTGAGCACCGCATCAGGCTCCATACTGAGCATGGAGCCTGCTTAAGACTCTGTCCTCCTCTCCTGCCAATTCTCTCTCACACACAAAAAAGAGAATGTGTACAGTTTTCCTACCCTATCCTTTCAATGAAACATTTCCTTTTGAACAAGACATACTATATTATTGCTATACTCTAGACATGCATCTCATAAAAGAAAAGAATGCATACATTCCTATGAAAAAGTATACTTGAAGCTTTTGCTTGAATTGGGAAGAGAAATCACTAGGTGGCTTCTCAGAGTCTTCTGAACCCAAGATTCAATAAAGGTTAAATGGTGTGAAAGGGATTCCTGAGAATCATTGAGTCTTAAAGCTACAGGAAAACTTGAAGCCATCAACATTTGAGTTTAAAAAGTTGTAGTCTAAAGCCTAATTCACCTATTTTAATTCTATTAGAAACGTATGAAACCTTTGGAGCACTTCCCTTCTTTTGTTTGATTTATTGTTAGAGTGTTTTCTTGGAGGTAGAGCAGGCATCAACATCCCTGTTTTATTGACCAGAAAATGGAAGTGATTCCAAAGCGAACGCAAGGCCAGGCAGGATGGAAAGTCCATTCCTGCAGGCATCTGATAATCTTTCTATAACATCACTGTTTGTCGCAATGGATCTTGCCAAGATTTTCTAAAATCAAATAAACAAAACAAAAATTAATTTTGATTCTCTTTAGGAGAAAGCAGGAAAAGACCTCTCTGACCTCAGCCGTAGCAATCTCTTACTCGACACATCCCCAAAGGCAAGGGAATTAAAAGCAAAAGTGAATTACTGGGACCTTATGAAGATAAAAAGCTTCTGCACAGCAAAGGAAACAACCAACAAAACGAAAAGGCAACCAACGGAATGGGAAAAGATATTTGCAAATGACATATCGGACAAAGGGCTAGTATCCAAAATCTATAAAGAGCTCACCAAACTCCACACCCGAAAAGCAAATAACCCAGTGAAGAAATGGGCAGAAAACATGAATAGACACTTCTCTAAAGAAGACATCCGGATGGCCAACAGGCACATGAAAAGATGTTCAGCGTCGCTCCTTATCAGGGAAATACAAATCAAAACCACACTCAGGTATCACCTCACGCCAGTCAGAGTGGCCAAAATGAACAAATCAGGAGAGTATAGATGCTGGAGAGGATGTGGAGAAACGGGAACCCTCTTGCACTGTTGGTGGGAATGCAAATTGGTGCAGCCGCTCTGGAAAGCAGTGTGGAGGTTCCTCAGAAAATTAAAAATAGACCT